>NC_087246.1:54031802-55231802 GCF_037042905.1 Lytechinus pictus
ACATAATGAACCAGTCCCTGTCTTGATAAAAGCTTTTGCATTTGCAAACGGGGACGGATACCACAACGTAGTAAACCTATCGAAAATGCTCGTCAAATCACAATGAACGGCTTAGAGGTCTTTGTCGAAAATTGATGAACCGGGACAGCAGATCGTCCTAAGATTCGGAGCTGACGAAAACTAGCAAATAATGATGCCGTTTGTCCAGATTCCAGGACGACACTGCATTCACCGATTTTCGACAAAGGCTTTTTTTTGTCATGAAGGGCTTTTGACAATAGATTTTCAACGTTCCAAAAAACGTAGACTGAGTAAAGGTTGCATGCGAAAACCGCCTATGATAAATCGCCACAATCGCGTACGCTCAATATCCAAATGAATACAAACCCACGCATATATAAAAAACTTAACAACAAATACATATAAAAAAAGGAACATACTACAATACACAGTGATTAACGTTTTGAAATAGATAAGATTTTCTTTATTCAAAACAACCGAACATATTTTACTGATTCGGGCATTTTCTCCAGAGTTCAAAAGAACAATCATTACCACAAAAGATATGTTAGAATAGTATTTTAGGATAAACAAAAGAGACATTATCATTTGCAATTTTTATGATGCCAGTAAAAATAATTATCGTCTTTTTTATGTTTGTTACAAATCAAATTCTCTGATATTGCATGGATAAAGATAATAATATTCAGTTATCACAATCGTGTGGCCACAAATGACTATACGATCTTCATTTCAAGATCAGACAACAAAGAAGAGGGGGGATCTTTCCGCTTGTTCATGAATTTACATCAGGATGGAATAACATACCTCATTCATTTTGTGTTAAATTCATATCATACTATGACCCTATATTGTTTCACGTGTAGCTGCAGGCCTAAAATTCACACGATATTGCCTAAAATAAACGCAGAAAATAAATTGAACCTCGTTACCCCTTTACTCAATAAATGGTAAACTTTTTTTTCAGAGGTCATCAAACATCACTTATTCTTCTGTTACGATTTAAATTGTCCTCCTGGAATTCTCATGACGGCAACAAAAGACAAAACCACTATTGATATAAAATAGATTGACATATCAATCTATTTTTATTATTATTTTTTAAAATTCTAGTCTCAAACCATATTCTGGCAACACGTTGTTCATTTCCTATTTTCAATCAGATGTTTAAACCATTAATGCATTAATTAATAATCACCATTCACTCTGTGGAAAATCAGTGAAACTTAGTGTACTTTATTTAAAATAAGTGAATAGTTTCAAGGTGGCTTTATTGCAATAACGTCTGCAGTTCTGACAAAGTACAGCAATCATATGAAGTACTGAAGACCGAAAAAACAAAACAAAAACAAAAAAAAATTGTTTAAGTCCATGTATACTTAATCAGAAAATTCAAACCGTTCAGGATTCTTCATGTCTTTCTTTGATGAATAACATAATATTTTGTTTTCCTTCCTCTACCATCGTTTTAAACACACAGTATCTGGAAAAAATTATTTTCTTAAATTTATTCAAGCGAACTTATTTTAAACATTATACATATCATAAGACTACAGACGTGTTTCTGAGACAGATTTCAAGTCCTTTAAGAATCCCGTGGATAATATCAATCTGAACTTTGGTATATCAGTATATTACATCAAAATAAATAAACACAAACAAGAACATTGATCGTAAACATAATTGTTGTATGATTAGTGTACAGCAACTGAAAGGAATGATATAGAAATTATATTCATCATCACTTCTTAAAATCAAATCGAACGCATTAAAGCTTCAACCCAAACTCACAAATAGAGGAAACACAAAACACTTCAATGTACAGATAGAAGTCAAGAAATATGTACAATTTAAAGGTGTTTAAATACATTTCTATGTCTTTTGCACCATGATATAATAATTCTTCTTCGTATCACAAAACATCAAACATTATATTACAACCATCATGTACGGTGAAAGAATAAAATCTCACCATTTCATCGTCCTGCAGAGGAAAAAAGTACTCAAATATGAGACAGATCTAAACGGGGTATTCACTGACAGCAATCGCTGCTTTGGTTTTATAGAAGAGTATTATGCGATTACAGCGGTCACTCAAACCGATATTACAGTAAAATATCAATTGAAAAAAAATGTATCATCACTATCTTATGAAATCTTCAGATTTGTTTTCACCTCTTAACTATTTTTAAGGAAAATAATGGGAAATTTTTCGAGTATTTTCGTTAAAATTCTGCATTCTTTGGAGAGCAGTACTGCAGATCACGCGTGTTACAGTTTGCCTAGAACAGTGGCATGACGAGGAAATAGGCATTAATTATTAAGACTATTCAAAATGAGTACGTGAGAAACCAAAACTGACAGAGTCAAGGAAAAATGATTATTGTCTTGACCATAGCAAACAAAATTTTTTGAAGTATAGTACTTCAACTGTAAAATATAAATATTAATCGATATAAATTCGAAAGGGTATTCGAGGTAGCTCTTCTTTCAAAATTGTATGAAGGGGCTTGATTATTCAATAATGATAACGATAGAGTTTAATCTACATAGCCGCTTAAGTTATTGCCCTATACAGCAGCGGGCCTTGGATAATAAATAACATTACTTACAGTTTAAATGCAGAGCGCCAGGCAACAGAAGGCCGAAGGTTCAATTTTCTAAATAAAGTTTTTGGTATGAGGATTAAACCCATGAGGCCATGACATCCCATTCATGAGTCGGACCCTCTACCATTGATAACGTTTATAGTAACCCAAAAAAATCATATCAAACTTTCCGTCAGTTAGTACTTACTTTTGCAAGGTCATTCGCTTAATGGACATGATGGAGGAGAAATCGAACATTTCAGTGAAACGCTGTCCATTAACACTGGTTTGCAAAGGTCTACAATAGGCCTAAATATTCAGTACTCCATTTTACATGTCCGGCATTTCTTCATCCTCATATCTTGAAATTTAAACAAGAAAAATAGGAGAGAAAAACAACTGCGAGTTTTGAGCGACAGTCCCAACTTGCCCTAACGGTGAAGCTCAGGCAATCTTGGCCAGCACGCTCTCGGTAAATCCCCTGTTTTCAGCGAGCGAACGGCTGGCGCCTTGGCCGGTGTCGCCTGTCATTTTCAACCTATGAAATTAGTAGGAGGCTTGGTGTATGGCGTGCGATTGTTGGTGTGTTTGCTGCTGTGAAAGCATGAAATTCTTACGGTCTGCCACTGCTGAACAAGCCATACCTGCCGGCGGGCTGTCCCCCATCTCCCCGTGCACCACTCCTCTCATACCCTGTAGGGATGCTGTATATACACAAACGGAGAGAAGCAAAAATACACAAAAGTGAGTTGGAATAATAAATATTGGAGCAAGATTGTTTTATTATAACATTCACACAATAATAAAACCTGTATTCGCCTGTGATCAAGAGTGAACTCTTTGTTTTTATACAAAAGAATGAGATTTTCTAGCTTGCGCTAATGATTTCTTTAGCACTTTCAAGTACAGGGTAGCGTTGAGAGTGAAAAAAAAATGATGCAATTCATATTTCTTATACTTCCACCTTTATCTAATTATTTTCTTTATTTCTTTTTCTTGTCGAGATTCTTTTTTTTTTACTTCTACCATTCTAAATAAGCTAATAAGAGATTCCGTCATTTTGGCAAACTTCTTTTTCTTTCGGTACTATGCATTATCCTTTTCAGTATAAAAATACTTTCAAAAACGCCTATAATGGAGGCATACGTCTACGCCTATGAACCAAAATAGGTCAATACTGGTTCTCACAAGAGAATACAATTTGAAGGGGAAAATAGTTATGGGAGGAAATTCACATTAGGCCTAGTTCTTTAACAACATATGAAACAATTTTTTTTCAAAGAGGGGGAATGATAAAAAAATAAGAAATATAAAAAAATGACTGAAATGACTCTGAAATTATAATATACTCAAAACTATATACCATCGGCATAAGTGGTCCCTCCCACGTCCCTGTATATACCAAACGAACACTTTATATATATTCTATTCCAAAATGATAAGGGGTATTTTTTTCTCGAATAAACCCCATTTCTTTCAAAATGAATCAGAAGAGCAATTTAGCAAATGCATCTGTTCAAATATGAGGAGATCGTTGGTAGAGTAATAAATACATGCAGCAATAGGTTAACTTTATAACAAAACAATAGGAATGTGAATGATTTTTTTGGTTACATTTCCGATTATCATCAATACAACCGCAAAGCATTATCACAATAATCATCATCATCATCATCATCATCATCATCATCGTCGTCATCATCATCATCATCATCGTCGCCGTCGTCGTCGTCGTCGTCATCAAGCTTAACCGCTCACGATGGCGGTCTCCTGCATTCGTTAAAACTGATATTTTGTTTTAATTGAATATTGCTTCTTGTTGATATTTATTTTTCATTGCTTTATTTGTTGTTTTGTAAAACTTAAATGTATCACCTTTGTAGATGCTATGTTGCATATTTATCTTGAATGCAGAAATAAAATAAAATCAATCAATCAATCAATCAATCATCATCATCGTCATCATCGTCATCATCATCATCGTCATCACCAACCTCTTCAACGCCGAAGACAACAACAACAACAACAACAGAAGCAAACTCTGCCACATGCAGTTTCCCGTTTCACCTGTTCACCATCGTACTATTATATTTCTATTAGATTATTTGACTATCTATACACGGAAATCTAGTTTGTTTCTGATTTGATATCCGCAATTTTCTCCGATAGTAATCGATATTATAGACATGTAAGAAGGTAAGATAATGATAATGGAATATAATTATATATCTTTCTTTTCCTCTCTATAGTCCCAACTTCGGCGCGCATTATGATTTCTCAAAGTTCCATATCGAACGGGGAAAAAAATCAATGGTCATGATGGTATTCTTCATTAGAATAGATCTATAAGAGAACACGAGAAAGGACTCAAATTAGTTTGCAACATTCCAGCACACTGCAGTATCATGATCAATTCATTAATTGTGCCAATTTTTTTGTCTCAAAGGTGCCCAGGGACGAGAAGGGTGCATCCAGTGTGGCATGAAAGTGCAAAGTTTTGTTGTTGTTCTTTTTAGATAAGGTATACATATTTATTTACATCGATTACAACGATTCAACATGATGACTTTATATCGTGATTTTTTTTAGCAACCCTCCCCGCCCCCCCCAAAAAAAAAAAAAAAAAAAATCAGCAAGATTTGAAGAAAAAAAATGTAGGCCTAATCTTCTTTACTGGATCTGAAATCATGTAAAAAAGTAAGAACGGTAAGATAAGGAAATTCAATAAATCTATAATCTTGAAAGTTATACAATACAATAATATCACATTGTACGTCTTGATCGTGTGGATTGGAAAAAACACTCTTATACAGATGGCTTTCCTCATTGTGTATGAATGTGTTCAACCAATGACATTGGCTAACGATGACATGCAATGCTCATTATAATTTTTTTTTGTGGGGGGCGGGGTGGGGCTGTAGGTTTTATTCATATCCACCATTGATTAAATATTTGGCCAATACTATTTAACATTGAACATTATTTATTTATGAAATTCATATTCTTGATTTAATTTATATGTATCAAACAAATATTGCGCTCGATCTTTTCAGCAGTCTGACTATTTTCTTCATTGCGTTAAAACCCCTTTTCATCAATTAAGAGCTTGGGGGCGTCCGAAGAGTTTTATTTCGTCAAAATAATTCGCTCGTGTTCCATATGGGCAATTCCATAAAAGAATCAACCTTTTTGTATATCCGACCCCCAATTTTCTCATTTATTACACTCTTAAACATGTTGGGAAACATACTGTCCACACAACAATTGGTTAAAACTTTATCCAACTCTTGGTAGTTTTAAACCAATAATGTGTGCTTTGGGTGAAAACTTCACAGTACTGGTTAAAAACTACCCAAAGCTGGATAATTTTTAAACCAATTATTGTTTGGACAGTATGTTGCCCAACGTTTTAAGAGTGTACATAACTTCATAAAATGACCAAGTCATGATCATTTTGAAAGCATTACAGACTGTCATTAGAACCAGATATCAGAGACAGAAAATTTCATGAAGGTCCCACATATAGGGGGTCGGACGTATACATATTTTATGGAATTGCCCATATTTCTTTTATATCACTAATCACTTTTTATATCAATAATCAACGATAGTATTCCAAGATAGTATTCTGAAATAATGTATAGATATACATGAACATGATGAAAGTACAAATGTAGGGCCTATATATTCGAGGGCAGCGGATGATGCAGGGTGGGGGGAGGCGGAGTACCCCCGGAGCAAATACAAGCAAATTTTGTAAGTAGACCAAAAAAAAAGTGTGTAACTCTTTGGGCCCCTGGCGTCAAGGGGGGGGGGGGTGTTGCATTTTTTTGGTTGTCCGATGATTTTGATGAAGTGGACTCATTTTAACCCCCATCCCCTTTCCTCTTCAATCTTGGATCCGGGGCTGGAGTGGTGAGTCTGGAATAGATGGCTAGCATGGCTAGAGATGAACGAGTGAGAGGGATACCTCAAACAACAGAGAGAGAGAGAGAGAGAACGAGGGAGGGGCCGAGGGGGCAAGGGAGGTATAAGGGGGGGGGGGTCGTTGTTGGGGTATTAATAATGACAGGAGAGAACACACAGGGCAATGGAAGATTGACTTTCGAATGAAAACTGCACCCATCAAAGCTATAAATCATTGCCTCTCTGTTTTCATCTCAATCAAACGGCATCTGTGTCAAGTCCACAAAATGGGACCAAAACACATTCTTATCACGCAAAAACGATGACCTGTGGTCGCTGCAACCATATTTTTCATTTCATCCAAACAGATTTTACCCCTCACTTTTCGCATTTAACACGATCAATGTTGGACTAATAGTATGCACAGAATACCGTCTAACTCATCGTTTAAATTTGACAAAAAGAAAGGCCCTTCGAATTTTCACAAAAAATTGTATTTTGGTGTCAAATACAAAAAATCAAATTCTCTACGACTGTTTAACACTTGAAGATTCAATACCAAAATTAATTATTAATCTAAATGCTATGTATTCCTTTATTAATTTGCTTGCTCGCTTTGTTATGTATTGAATATGATTGTGTTGATGTATGTAACTGACAGCTTAAAATCGTTTTGAATAAAGAGGGTGCAACTACAAGTTGATGCCATATTAGGCCCATCCAATGGACTTACGGAATAGTGCAAGAGTTGCATTTAGTATTTTGGATCAACACAAAATTTAGAATGAATGAAAATTACAAATACATTTTAAAGTCAAAGCTTTGTCATCACCATGAATAATTTATTTGATAATTAAGATGTTTCATTAAATTCGAACATTGTCATTATAATTGACGCAGATCTAACAGTAGAATTAATACAAGAGGTAAATGATTGATTAAAGCGACTGTAATCTGTAGAGGTCCAACGGCAATGGTTAAATCGGCAACGTATTAAATGGATGATTTAGACAGACCCAACATGGTTTCCTTTTATTTATTCACTTTTTTCGTTTTATCGTCACATGAAAAATGTTCACAAAAATTTTGTTGTTTTCTTTACATAAAACAAAAACAATTTCGTTGGGTTTTCCACATATTTTTTACAATCACATAATCTTCCTTCAACGTTGTGTGAACCAGATGATGCAAAAACATTATTTTTTTTGTAAAACTGTGACAAACATTTTGTTTTTCTCATCACATTTTTTTTTACAGTCACAAACTTCCTTCGACCTTGTGGGAATCATACGTTAGTTTTGGATGCGATATACTGTCATCATTTATGAGCGAGACACGGCCCGGAGTTTGTGGCCCATTGACCGTGTGTGTGGTCGGCATCTGTATCGCATCCCAAGGAGAAATAAAAATGAAAGATGGGAGATAATAGGACGGGCTGAAGGGAAACTATGCCAATGAAAAATGGAAGGGATTCTAGGGTGGGGTGGGAGGGGGAGGGTGAACAAAAAAAAAACTAAACAGCATGAATTTGTCAACAGCGAATGTACATAGGATCTTTTAAAACACGGGACACATCTACATACATAATCTCTGAAAATATTATGTAGGGCCTATTTGGACTTTCTGTATACAATTACAATGTAAACAAAAAAAATCCCACTTTCAAAGGGGGGGGGGGGGATTCGGAACGGACTTCAGAGGAGACAAAAAGTAAATGAAGAGAAAAAGGGTAAAACGGTTAGCATTTCAATAAGGAAGACAATTTATGCCAAAATTTCTGACGAGCAAAAAAAAAACATTTCGAACGGGTATTTCTCATAAAGGAGGGTCACAAACTTTTCCCAGTAAAAATAACATGAATAGGGGTATATGTTGAGGGCAGTGATACTGAGGGAAAAGGAAGGATGTAGATAGGGAGTATAGGATTAAATCCAATGAGAATTGTGAGGATAGTCACTATATGGCTATAATACAGTGGCACGTGTAATAATAAAATATGGAATTGGATATAAAATAACATTTCAAAAAAATGATCTAACTTTTGGAAAGACGCACAATTTCTATAGGCCTTCATCACCGAGCGAGCAAAGTAACCGAGCCAAAAATTTGACGTTTTGGTCAAAAGGTGTTTGGACGGGGCATGTTTTTAATAACAAATTATTGGTTTGACTCTCAAAAGTGTTATCTGCTTTAAAAATGTAATCGCCACCTTCCCAGAGAAAGATAAATAGATGGTATAGCATACAGGGATACAGGGTCATCCTTGTTGATGCAATGATCAAAAGAAGAAATCCAGCTCACACTGGACCATGTTTGCCTAAAAAGTATTTAACTTTCCATTCAAATGAAATTGTGAATTGTAAAACAGAAGCACTTATGGAAAGACCAACGTCGTGTAAATATGAAAACAAAGTTCTACAAATTCTATATTCATGTATGAGTTGATGGACATTCGGTTGATAGCTGTGTTACATAACACCAAAAACTACCGTAGTGAGCCAAGGGCCGGTCGCGTGCCGCGCGTACAAGAGGATTGGGATAGCGAAACTACAAGCAATAAACAATTTACCTCTTATTTATAAACATAGCAATTAGGTCGAATTAGGTGAGGGTAAAATTAGATTTTGATTTGTCTGGGGCTCTGTGACCTCACTTCAGGTCAGAGGGTGAAAACACAGAGATAGGACTGCATCTGGGGTTTCACACGTGGATGAAAATATTAGATTTTTTTTTTTTGAAGAATGAGGAAAAGAGATCATTAGAGCTCGTCTACTCAAATAAAATTGCTACCGACTAAACTGATGTTGGGTTTAGTAACCGAATCTAGCCCAATTTATCTGTAGTAAAACAAGTATCTGGATCTTAACAACATGGCTCTATCTTGTTGTAGGTCCACGGTACCAATTACGAGTGGGCGGAGAGATGATAATCATAAAATAATATCACGTTGACCTACTTAAAATTCTGGTAAAGAGGTCTCAAATACATTATGGCCATGCATATCATGCATATAGAGCCTACAGATGACTGTAAATTACAAGGCATATCAATAATAACTACATTATCCATAATCATTATGGCCTATGTAATCACTTCTTCGATAGCTCATTATATTGCACAATTACTGATGTTCAAATAGCGCATATACCTGGCTCCGTCTTTAAAGTTGAACTATATTGAAAATCGTAAAAATGGAGAATCATATATCAAATTAAAGGAGAAAATAAGGAGAACACGATGGTGTAAATCATTTATCATGGAGACCGATGGAACTCAGTTAATTGATAGTTTAAAGTTCTCTCTCTGAATGCTTCAAGCACGCAGAATTACGTCCGCGAAATTGGGGATTTTTTTATGACGTCACTTTCTGTACGAGAGGCGTGAGTGGCTCTCCAACGTGAAGCTCCACTTGCATGCAAAACCTGTTGCGAGGGTACGTTTTCTCCTCATTGTCACTGAATACTTCGATCCCGAAATGAAAGAAAACCCAGAATTTTATCTAGATTTGGATTTTCAAATTGATGATTATGAAGATGAAGAGAATGATGATGAAGTTTCTAGCTCTAGAAAAACAAAGTGACGTGGATAGAGGTATACATTAGGGGAATTACGCCGGTGATTATGAGTCAGACAATTCAACTTGCATGCCGATTCGCTACCAACACATGCAGCTGATAGCTGCTCCGCGGGTCAAATCCATGAAAATGAATTCCATCACGACCACATCCAGACAGAGTCTCTTTCTTCTATCAACAACATAATGAGAATGGAAATAATGATATAACTGTACTTACAAACAAGTGAATATATCCAAACCTAGGCTGAAGGTAAATCAACTCAAGGAATAACAGCAGACGATATGCACCGACGATGAATTTCACGTGGCTGGGAGATTGTCACTCGTTCTGTTAGATGAAATTTCTATCTCATTATTTTGACTAAATTACGAAACTCGGAGAATTAGTATTCTACATAAAAATTAAGTAACACCTGGTACTATTTTTTGAATTACGATAAAACCTTTTTGAAGCAAAGAAAATGAGGTAAATTAAAATTAGATATAAAAGATCATCCGCCTAGCTCGCATTCGATTGTAAACAATCAGCAAGGCGAGCACATAGAGTTGGATAAAGCTACGCTTTATAAAGCTACGCTTTATCCAACTCTATGGGCGAGCAAGCCACTGAACTGAAAATACGTATTTTCAGTTCAGTGGAGCAAGCTGGCCATGTGCTTTTGATTGTTTGTTTACAATCGCATGCGGCTAAGTGGATGATCCTTTATATCTTATTTTAATTTACCTCAATTCTTTGCTTCAAACATGTCAAAAATATTTTATCGTAATTCAAAAAATAGTACCAGGTGTTACTTAATTTTTTTGTAGAATACTAATTCTCCGAGTTTCGTAATTTAGTCAAAATAATGAGATATAAATTTTATCTAACAGAACGAGTGACAATCTATTCCAGCCACGTGAAATTCATCGTTGGTGCATATCGTCTGCTGCTATTCCTTGAGTTGATTTACCTTCAGCCTAGGTTCGGATGTATTCACTTGTTTGTAAGTACAGTTATTTTATTATTTTCCTTCTCATTATGTTGTTGATAGAGGAAAGAGACTCTGTCTGGATGTGGTCATGCTGCATGGAATTCATTTTCATGGATTTGACCCGCGGTGCAGCTAGCAGCTGCATGCGTTGGTAGCGAATCGGCTTGCAAGTTGAATTGTCCAACTCATCATCACCGGCGTAATTCCCCTAATGTATACCACCATCCACGTCACTTTGTTTTTCTAGAGTTAGAGACTTTATCATGATCCTCTTCATCTTCATAATCATCAATTTGAAAATCCAAATCTAGATAAACTTCTGGGTTTTCTTTCATTTCATGATCGAAGTATTCAGTGTCAGTGTGGAGAAAACGTACTCTCGCAACAGGTTTTGCATGCAAGTGGAGCTTGACGTGGGAGAGCCAATCACGCCTCTCGTACAGACAGTGACGTCATCAAATTCGAGTCAATTCAGAGACCGATGCGAGGCATATTTCGGAGAGGCATTTTAGCGCTTTTAAATTGGCGATTTCGACCTTATGTATTATTTTCGTTATTTTTGAATGACCTAATGGTAATCCTCACATCATTACCTTTCCACTGATATATAATAAGGCCATATTCATAATCAATATATTTCTCCTTTAAAGGTAAAATATTGTTTTTGGTTGTTTAAAGATAAATGCCAGTTTTGCAAAGTGATAACGATTTCAAAATTAGTTCGAACAGAATCCAATTAAATGACCACCCAAGTGTTTGTATGTATAAATAAAAATATGTGCCAAATGGCTCTGGAAAAAAATGTGTGATTGCTGAGAAATAAGCTAAATAAGCACGGAATTCCATAAAAATAATGTCGGGTATTTTTTCAAAACAATATTAATAAAATTTCCTACATATGCTTTTTTAGTGATCACCAGAATTATCGGATTGCAGCTAAGATTTCATGATTTTACAAAGATAAGTCTTTTTTTTCAATGTATACCAGTTATATAGACCTATGATAATATGGTGGCAATTAACCTTGATTTTACAGATTTTCTCATGAAATAATTATTGTTTGCGACAGCTACTTTATTTTACCTTTAACAGCAAGTAGAAATTATAAGTAGGCATATGGCTATGGTCCTCTCTGATTTACTTTTCAACGGTCATTATGGACGAAGGGGGGAGTGTCCCTTTGCCCTCTACCCTACTTTTTAATTAAAAAAAATAATAAAAAAAGCAAAACACTCGTGTCAAGCCCAGATGCTTCATTCCCAAATGTATTTGAGTTATAACCTTTTTTTGCTTCCCCCAAGAAAAAGAAAAGGGCAAGGGATCTTGATGTCTTCAGCAACGAGTGTAACGATTTGAGTTACGAGATCGTAACAAGATCCATACGACTGTGCCACATGGCTGAACGCAGGGGGGGGGGGGGGGGCAGGTCCTCAAAATCAAATCAATCGCTTCGTTCTCTCACTCGTAATGTATTTTTGAACATTTTCAGTAGGTCTATCCCCTTCCTGCATGTGTACGACAATACTTGGTCATCAAGCCACTGATACTTTGGGGAGAAAAAAAAAGTTATGAGAGAAAGTGAGAAACTGCCCAAAGAAATAATGTTAATGTGAATCTGGACGTTGGCTTATTGTTGAGTGAAACCATCACGGTACAACACCCCCCCCTCCTCTAAGAAAGAATTAACCTAATATTAATAGCATTTTGAAGAACATTGTGTTTATAGTTCAGCGTCTATTTCCACAGTAATCACAAATCAGGCAAAAATACGATATGAAGACTAATCCATATTTTTCTCTTAAAGATAGAGAGGAAAGTCCAGACTACATAGAATCTGATCTCCGGATAGAGGAAGCTATTCTGGATATCGTTTGTGAGTTTTACTCCTTCCGTCAAAAATATCATTTCGGTGATTTCCTTAGAATGAAGTCATCGCAATCTATCTTTTTATATTGTTATGAGTTTTGCCCTGGATTTCTTCTTGAAACTTGAAATAGTGAACTGCAATGTTTTGTTATTGTCTTGCGATATTATTTCGACCGTTGAACCTTTAGGAAAAAAAAGTCCGCCACAGCTAACTGTGCAGTGACACATAAATGACACATTGAACAAAACGATGTAGACATAAAACATTGGAAACCAAAATGGTGAGTTTACTTTGCATCGACTTATCTATATCTCCATAATAAACTAAAGTTTGATCGATTCGCTGGGCCTGTCATATAAAAAAAACAGAAGGCAAGAGTTTGGAAAATAAAAGGATGATAATTGAGCATAATGGTGTGTGAGGATAGGGGGGGGGGTATAGACATAATGATCACGATAATCGGTTATAACAGACACATTGTTAGCTAGCCTTCGTACAACACATGCTAGACCTAATATGTTTTCTCAACTGGAATGGTGCCCCTCACGCCCCAGTATCGCGTTACAGATAAGTGTCGATTATCATCCGACCATTTGCGGACACCATACACATGTCGGGTTTGATGAATCAGGGAATGTCCGCTACATTCAGGTTGTGACCTAGGAATGTTTTCAGGCATAACAAGAGTCCACTGGAGGCCCCTGCATGCCCAGGACAAGTAATATGAACCATCAGAGTGTTGGTCAGCTCGAAAGGTGTTATGTAACATGCCCTGTAAGTAATGACCTTAGTTCTTGGTGGTCCTTCGTTGACAACGCCGTGACATGCCTAAACCACTATGTAATTTTAACCCCTAGCCCATTTCAACAAAATTAGCTTTTTCAAGAACATTTTGTTTTCTTTTATAAAATATAGCTTTGTTGACTATCTGTACGCCGAGGCGAGTGCATTAAACCGGCCATGGACCTATTCCGAATAGTAGCTCCAGCTCCATGATAGGAGGGAGGTTACGTGTGTTGTGGATTTTTTTTTTTTTTGGGGGGGGGGGTAGGTGGGATAATGGCGTGCTCGCTTGTTTGAAATCAACCCTAAGCATAGTAAACTTCGCAATAGGCCTAAATGGCTAATAATAATTGTATGCTCACTTTCTTAGATAATAGTAAAAGGTGACAGTGTCAATCACGAAATATACTTCTTCAGTAGCGTGTTGCTCTTTCTTATTTTTTTTTCTTATTTTTTTTTCATTTCGAACTTTCAATTTCAAGAGAGTGGCTTTAAATATCAACCATCTCCATGGAAGCACCTTTTTCTCGTTTTCTCCCTTCTTTATAACTGTTCGCTCTTCCAAGTTCCAATCAGTGGTTTTGAGAAAACAATGGCGTGCCATATATAGCTCCATTTTTACCTTCCCACCGCTATCAATCGCGTTACTTTGCTTGGCTAATTGCTGACCTGTGCAATAGATCCCCTTTCACCAGTAATGTGTGCCTCCTCCCCCCCCCCCCCACTGGAATTTCCTCATCAGATCATGTAAGGTGACCTTTTCGCCCATCCGACCATGCGTGCCACAATTATTTCGAGCCCCCGAATAACACGGCTCGGCTATAATTCCACCTGTTCGTGCAGGGCGATTGAGGTTGATTTCATCACCACGGCGGGTTTTGTTTTTCCGAAATTAAAGAACTTTCGTCATCGAATCGAATCAGGGGAGAGAGAGAGATGAAAGGAAGAGAGAAAGGCAAGAGAGACATAAAGAAAGACAGACATAAAGGGAGAGACAGACAGAGGGAGTGGGAGAGAGAGAGAAAGAGGGAGATGGGGCGATTATGAATAACTCAATGTCCTTATGAAGCGTAAAATAGTAATAAAAAAAAACACTGAAAATACCCTACCGAAAAAAATAAAATGGTTGTACCTTCTATCTGAAATTTTCATACGATTTTCCACAAAAAGACACCTACAAATTCAACCCCGAGTGTAAAATAAAGTAACTTCATTAAGTTTCCACAATCTATATATAGGTACTTGTTATCGTGGAGAAATCACAAAATAACTTTTCAATGTTTGTTATCATGAGTCGGGTAAAACATCTAAGATCAACTACAAAATAATTTTCCACATGCTATATTATTCAGCCATCATTGGCCTATCAAACATGCATGATCATTACCACATATAGTTTTGGTTCTTAACATTTTTAAAGCTAAATGTAGCTCGTTTCACTTATGATGGCATGTACCACACCCTTCCTCTTCTTTTCCCTGACGTCAATTCAAATGAAAAAAATCAATCACGGCAAAATACGGTTAACTTAAATTATTTATATAACTTTTAAGACATTTTATATGTAGGCTATGATTGAAACATTTTAAAGAATAATGGCATGATTTCACTTATTAACATTCAAACTATTTTTTTTCCCATCATACCAATAATATGTAAATATTGTGAGTATGTTTGTGATTGTAAAACCAATAAAACTCATTAAAAAAATGAAACTCAGTGGTTTCCATCATAAATATTACAATATGACATGAAATTGTTCTACGCAATATGCAGTCGACGCGTAATCGCAGCAACACGACCTTTGTTCTTATTTTCTTGGATATATATATTAACAAGACTACAGTTTCATGATTTCAGCAGGAGTTAACAAAGCAGTTTATTGGTTCATCTTTTGTCGTGCATTGCATCTTAACCTTTTCTTTTCCCCCTTTCATCTCAGCAAACAAAAACACGCCATTTGCGTGTTGCTCCGGCTCGACAGCTATCTAGATCACGGGGGCGCGCTCCGCGCTCCAAATCGCATCTCGGCAGACGATGGAAAGTGACGACGGATTTCGCGCCTAAATTACATTGTTGTCAGGAATTAGCGGGTGCACTTTACATGCAATGGCGACACCTTGTACCATCTAGAGAATGCATCCTATATCCATCTTCCCATTTCATCTTTTATTCCCTGAGTGGAATACAACCCTAATGTGCGTTTGTTCGTGGATTTGGTGCTCGGGTTTGGCGCGTTTTCGTTAGGGATTTGAAGTAATATTCTGAGGGGGTCTTATAATAGGCCATACATCTCTCTGTCTTGATGTTCTCCTATGATAGAGTGGTTTCGGAAACGGAAGATGATATCACCCAAGTAGCTGGTCTGAACTGAAATGAATTATCCCATCTCGGATTCAATTTCCTCGATATAAGTCAGCTGCTCTGTCTTCCAAATGAACATCTTAAGTTCGTGAAGGCAAGAAAAAAAAAATCACATCCTATGAGATACACTGTACCAGCTCTTGATTGGGTAAATCCCCTTAAAGACTATGTCACTGTTCGGTTCTTTATTAGACATTATAGGAAAGCGTATTATATCGTAATGGTGTCCATGATAAATCGTGTTTTCTTTTCTTATTTTACAGGTAGAGCTCATCCTAATTTGATCGAGAAGAGAGGCTCTGTCAAAATATCAATATCCATTATTTGATTAATTAATTAATCCATATTAAAATAAATATAAAATATGATATCGCAGGGCTACATTGATCATACTTTTCATGATACATATTATTCAATTTGTGTTTTGTTTAAAATCATATGCCTACTTAATAAAAGAGTGTTTTTATTTGAGCAGGAAAAAATGCATGATTGCTTCACCTTTTCTTTGCAACGACGAGCAAGCCCAATTCACCCCAGATTGATTTAAAATGGCACTAATTAAAAATTGTACCTAAGAGATTATTCATACAATATTAACACAAAGCTAATCATTAGGCCTTGTGCCCAAAGAAGGGAACAAAAAATTAAATTTATTCATAAGTTAAATCAAATATGGGTACAGTGAATGTACAATTAATCGCAATGATAAATTATGGCCAACTATGAACGAAAAGCTAAAATCGATTGTAACTATTTTTCTCTCTCTCTTATCATTTAATACATCTTGTTAATATTTCATTTTGTAATTGTTGAAACGCATCAGTATTAATTTCCAGTATCTTTGAAGTTTGATGTATAATTAGTTATAATTGTATGAAATATGAATTTATTGTATAATTAAAAAAAAAAATCGTATCATGCTACAAGGTCCAGTCTTTGGAATGGATGCATGGAGACAAGAAAAATCGATTGAGAGATGATTCTTCGGGCTCATCAAGTCAGATTATTTATTTTACATAGGATAACGGTTGTCTGTTGGCGTTGCCTATTCAAGGATCATCAGCGTCATCCCAGTTTTGTTCATCGCTGGCTTTAGCCTGAATTTAACCGTTTTATATTTCTTAGAAAATCTCCGTATCACTGTAATAATGTTGAGAAATGGAACGCCTCTTCATTTTTAAATATTTTTGTTAGTTGAAATTAAGTAAAAATATTGAAATAATACAACTTTGAACCATTTTATTCATGTGAGTCCCGTGAGTCCATGATTACGTGTTCCAAAGGGATTGTATACACCTATAATGAAAATTCACTGAAAAGGAATTATAAAAAAAATCAAACATGTTTTATCATTGTAAATTTTTCAAAATGATAATAATACAAACCTATTCTGAAGTGTATCACTCGATGATATTACTCAAGGCAGAATAATTATTTAATCGTGCTCTATCATCGTAATTGATAAACATGATGAATGTTTGATTATCATTATAATTATGCAATGCTTAATGTAAATTCACAATGACGAATACGACGAATAAAAAACAATAATGCACCGGTATTGATAATCAGAACTTCAAAATTCTAAATAAAAAAGGAAAAAAGAATGAGATACAGATTCATAATAAGAAAATTTATTTAAGATTTCAAAATGTTGATATAACAGACAAACGGCTCGATGCAAAGTGTGAAAATAATTAGAAATCGAATTAAAAAAAAAAAAATTGAAGAAAAAAAAAGAACAATGCTGAAATTACAGTCGATCTGTTAGTGGCTGGATAGATAAGACCTCTAAATAAAGAGAAGGTCTGGATTCGAGACTGTGTCCGTCTGAGAGTTGATATTTCTGATTAGTAATAATAATATCAATCGGACTCGAGGGCCTCGGACTAGAAAGTGTGATATGATGTGTTGTTCTGGACAGTGGCGTAGCCCAATGGATGGCATGGGGGTTGTGGCCCATGTTGCAGTCTCTGCTACCAAATAATGTTTTGTTTACACAGTGACAATAAGAATACATCATAGAAAAATATACAGGCCTATAATAGTGTGAGTTATCAGGAGTCTGAAGGAACAGCTATAGGATTAAATTCATTGATCTGGGGCCTGTTGCAGAAAGAGTTGCAATCAATTGCAACTCTAAAAATCTTGCGCAACATGATTTTCAACCAATCAACAGCGCGCATTTTTGACTTACGATTGATTTTTTCTGCAACAGGCCCCTGTATATGAAACTTTTGTATATTTTGTTTAACAGTGCCATTATTCATGGTAGTTTGGTAATTATATGTGTTATATCATGTATATTGTGTCGAAAATGGAAATGAATGAAACGAAATGAAACCTACATCACAGAAAAAATATATAATTTCGAGTCTCTGAACAATAGGGAGTCTCGGACAAGTCATTATGCTAAAAACATGGTATTTCAAGACATCTGTGTAAGACTTATGTGCACTGTAAATTCCAAGGATTTAAAATAAATCCAGATCGGCTGTGAATAGTGACCAGTCGAACATCAGATTTAGTTTTAAACCTTGTAGATTTAAATTTGAATCTAAAAGATTTGAATTTAAATCTTATGAGATTTGAAATTTAATCCTAAAGATTTAAAATAAATCCAACATTCGGCTGGTCACTATCCACAGCCGATTTGGATTTATTTTAAATCTTGTAATTTAGAGTGTGGACATGAGTGGGGTTACCCCTATTAAAGGTTGACAAATCTGCCATACAGACCACCTTTATAAAACTTTAAAATATTACACAGTGATCGAGACCAGCGAATTGACTGTTCATTATCCACTCCCTATGGTGAAAACTGCCTACCACTCCTAAGACGTGCTCCCATCCAAGAGGCCCATGATGTATAAACGGGCAAGTACTCGTGACAATGAATGCAACGTGGGCCTAGCTAAGTCTTGTGAAGCTATTCCATAAAGGTGTCTGACTCGTGGGCAGTATAACTATGATAAAACTCACTAGCCTATAGATAGGGGGAGAGCTTGGGGCCATGCCCCCCCCCCAAAAAAAAAAAAAAAAAAAAAGGAGAAAAGAACATGGGAAAAGGCTAAAACATATTATTTTCTGAATGTTATCATGGTTATGTAAAGGTCTATCACAACATTTGAAAAGGTCGCTTGCTTCGCTCGAGGGGGACTTAAAGAAAATTTTGTCACAAATGCCATGTTGTGGCCCTCATTTTTGGGCTCATTACACCAGTGATAAAACTTGTGGCGTACCTGACTAGAATAATTTCATTCTTGGTATTTTCCTAATTTTGCACAAGATATATCATAAAAAGGCCAACCTCCAATCTGTAAGGTGCGTCAATGCAGAATAAATGCCTCTTCGGCATTCACAACAATATGAAACACAAGGAAACAAGAAAATGGTGTTAGCAATCTATAGGTCCTATAATAATAAAAACGGGGCGTCTTGGCGTGCGCCTGTAATCCAAGCTATGTGGGAAGTTGAAATTGATGCAGAGGTTCGAGGTTCGAGCCCCAGTCACGTCTTTCGGATGGTGACGTTAAAGGTCGGTACCACACGTAAATAGTCATATCTGATTGAAACACGACTGAAAAAAACCCTCAACACACACACACACAAGAACAATGATAATTTTTATTTACCAAGGGCAGCCGTTTCACCTATAATGAAATGTTACCCATCATCAGACCCTACACGCATGCATGGAACAACAACAACAAAACAATGTCTTTAAATTCACCAGAAAACAATCAAAATAATGAAAGAAGCCCTCAACATTCAACCACTTATTTTTTTTGTATCATTTTCATAATGTCACTGTCACTTATCAATGTCATTGTCACTTATTTTTTTTTTTTTTTTTGTCACTTATCATTGTCATAATCGATTAAAAGAATGATTCCCCCAATAATGAAATTTCCCCGATAAAAAAAGAAAAATCCCCCAAATGTCAAATGATGAAGTTTGTCAAATGTTTGTGAAGAACGTCACACCTCTTTTCTTGGTAATATCTTGAGAAGCCAGGAGCCGGAGGCGACAAGTCTAAGGGGTCTGACGGACTAGTCTGGATTCTACCACTGTCCACCAAAGTATCTCAAGGTTTGATCATTCCCCCAAGAGATACTCTCAAAAGTAAGGATTAAGATCTTCAGTAATTGGAGATAAATTCTTTACCACCAAAAGACTAGTGAAATGAAAGTTAGGACTGGGTTGACTGAACGCTGTCATTGTCATCATTTTTGTAAACGAAACGGAGTGAGATGCATTTTCATGAATATGCCTACTGCAAAAGCTTGCAATCACAAGTATGATTTTGTAGCTGGAAGTGAAACATATCCTACAACACCCACTACTTACTTATTCAATAAAATCAATGAATAACACTATTTCATGTAAATGTTAAACTGAATGGAGGGCTACAAAGCTTTGCCGGCCTCCCCTGCCCCATCTGCATGTTGAATACTTGTGAGCTTAAACATATATATATATGTAGTTTTTTTTTTGGGGGGGGTTCATGATTGCAATTAATGACTTTCAAATGTCATTCTATATTTTTTGTTAGGATTTTACTATATCTAGATAATGAAGAAAAATTATAATTGAATTTACATTACATGACTTTCATATCTATCTTATTCAAAGTCTGAATAAATTTTAATTCAATTACTATTGTCAATTTCACATTTTCTTCAATTACTTTATTGTGTAAAGTTTAGCATTGTTTTTTAATATTCATAATTATTTGACTCTAAATGCATCGCATCTGTTAGACGTGGAACGTTATTGGAAATAAATGTATTTGAATTTGAAATTAGATATTAAAATACTAGCCGTCGGGTTGTTTCTTACCAAAAAATAATTTTCATCATCAATACAAAAATCTGATAATTCATGGATAAAGCAGGAATAAAAAAAACCTAGAACGAGGTTCTATGTCAAATAGTGATGTAGGTGAAATTTCGTTCCTTTCTTATTTCAACGAACTCCAAAAACAAAATACGCACGAACACGTGTGGAATTTAGAAGGCACATTTGCTCACCTCTATGAGTTCAAGGGCATCTATCGTGTTCGCCCTCCCATCCCCCGGGGGAGACATAGTAGGGATAACGTGGTGATCTTGACCTCAACAGTATTGTGCTTTCGACTTTTAGCTCCATCATCATAACATTGTCATTCGCGAGCTCTCTTCTGCTGCGTCTCCAACGAAAAAAAAGGGAGTGACTTTAATTTTCCCTTAAACCATCGAAAGCGCAAATGAATATCATCCCTAGAAATTAACAGTAATCATAATGATTTATATAAATAAACATGATATTACCAGTCAACATACCGCCTGAGAGTTTTTTTTTCTTTGTTCTGATTTTCGCAAGTTTCACAAGACATGCAAGATGGTCCTTTTTTAAATACCTGTTTATCTGAATCAGATTTTTTTTCCCAAACACAATCTGTGCATGGCTGTACATGCAGCGAGGGGTGGGGGAACTCCCATTATTGATGTACTCACATTTTCAAGCCTTCGAATCTATTTTGTCGGATTTTGGCATTGAAAATTCCCCTGTCATCCTTTAGGGTGTTATAAAGCACCGCCAACCAGCTTGGTTGTTTCGTTCGCTCGATCGCAATTTCACGCATTGCTTTGCAGACATTGGGGCCCTGGGAAGAGGGGCCCTGGATTTGTCTGGTGGTACCGCGTAAGTTACACACCATAGGCAGCACCCCCCCCCCTCTGGATGCTAGAAAGTATAAATCTAACCAAAATCATTTTAATTTTGTAGTGTAGTTTTTTTTCTTTGCTCGTCATTTTTTAAACCTGCACCCCCTCTGAAAAAAATCGTTCTCAGGGCAGAACCATTCACGTCATACAACAATTCTTTCAAAGTATAGAACCACGAGAAAACGCAATAATGGTAAATATTTTGATTTATTAGATCGCTATTATCCATAGCTGAATAGGTTTGTGTAAATCGCAAATACCCCTCCTCCTGTACAGGAAGATAAGTGCATTGGCATCCTGCTAAATCACATCAAGGAAGGTTGCGATAGCCATTTTGAATTGCACTAATGAAGTTGAAGTCGAACTTGACGATAAAATCTACATCTCTTTCTCGCAGATCAGATTTGTCCACTCTCCAACATCTAAATCTCCGAAAACAAGGCCCACATCGAGAAGAAAAAGCAGCAGCTTACGACCCGGTAGTCGAGGCTTTAGAAAGAAAATAATTTGGACAGCCGCGGGGCAGGCTCATCTATAGCTCGAACCCGTCTTGCCCCCGAAACTCTGGGTACGCAACGCCAGAAGTCTACCGCTGATAACAAAAAAGACGAGAAAATGGCACGTACAATGATAACTGTCTTGTACAAGAAGCTTTCCCTTTTTTTTATTCATTCCTTCTGTAAGATAGTATTATTAGAGTGTCACGATGAAAGCCAAGTACAGCTGAGATGTTTTTCTTACAGGACTCCAGGCGATCTCTGTCTTTCGCAGCAAGACATTCAAATGTCACGAAAGCAACGTTTACTTAGCACTCAATTATAATATTGCATTTTTTCTTTATTAACAAATTGACTTGTGTTATTTCAATACCCTCAAGCATAAAAGTGCGATGGCGTTGGTAAAAACGGGCTACGTGAATCATGAATGAGGTTCCAACATGGATACCTGGTCCCAAGATATATCGTTCTCAATCGCTCTTCAACTTAATATGAAACTGATTTCATCAATACAATATTTTATATATAAATATAATACCTATTTAGTAATATGATATTCATTTATCATTTTAGATTCACTGGGTTAGAAATGTGGTTTTATGAAACATAATTCCAACCAATGATTATGTCTTATAGCTCCATATTCGTGCAAATATAACTATATCACAAATTATCATTTATTAGGCACCAAGTTATTTGTGAAAATCTGGTCCAATGGAGCCAATTTGCTTTTTTAACATTTTTAAAAATTCGATTTTGTGTATATAGCAGACCTATGTTTCTTCTGAAATTGCCGTCATCTTAAATATAGCACCATCTTCAATTTTAATACACTTTATCAGTTACTTTTCATAATCGTCTATACTTTCACTCTCGTAGTTTTGGCATATTAGTATAAAACGGAGAAAGGAAAAGAATAAAATGAAATTTGCCCCATCATGCTTTGCGAATAGACAATGATTGCAATGCGGAAATGTAATGTTGGAAAAACAACCTGTCTTGGTCTATATTGTAAAAGTGAGAGAACAAGTGATAAAATCATCACGTGATCAATCTTCCCTCGTATCGGAAAGGGATATTGACACAAAATCCTTTCGAAGTACAACAAAAATTCATAGAAAATATTGATGAAAGTATGAATGGGTGTACTTTAATCATCGAAACTATCGGATATTGCTAATTACATCACGAAACAATATTTGATACGTTAACTTTGATAAGGGCAAACTTTGATAATAGCACGCACGTTCGCGAAGTGAAAGCAAGAAGGAAAATATGATAACTCGAGGTAGTCAATATATTAGAGAAAATAACGTTTATTAATCTTATATACTGTACATGATATAGGTCGCAATGTAATCTAATAACCCATGACTTTGTAGCAAAGTCCTTGTTCTTTTACAAGTCATGCACTTGCCTGTCTAAGGATTGGGTAATTAAAGTTTAAGTTGTGTGAATGATACTGGAGTATCATCCGGGGGCGATAGTGCACGGGGCAGGGGCGACAGGCCCCTATGATGTTTCAAGAAATACAAAAAAAAAATAAAAAAAAAATAAAAAAAAGGTTAAGAAATGAAGAAAGGGGGAGAGAAAAAATAGTATCAAAACGAGAGGTCTGGGCCAAAATGCGTAAATCAAGAACGTTATCAAACTTATTAAAAAAACCAAGACATGACGTCACCTTTTGTATCGCCCCTGTGTCACCTAAAAAAATCAAAAAGTTTACCAACAGTTTATCATTAATCTTTGATTCTGTGTGAAAATGAGAGTTTTACCTTTTACAATATCTGACGCCCTTCTCGATGCTCTATTTTTCTTTTCAAAATTCGCATTATTTTTAACACTTATCTTTACAAATTTAGTGACAGCATATATTAAAAACCTACATACAAAGATTATACCCTGGAATTTTCAGCCCATATGCTTCAAATGTGATTTCAGGAAGAAAACACTCAATTATTTTGATTTTGGTCGGGAAGACTCGGGATTCTGACCAATTAATTTTCATGCATAATCGTAAAATGCATTCTTAAACAGGTCTTTTTTTTAAATTATCCATATTTTTTTCGGGAAATGCATCTTCACACAATCACACTCTTCACGGGTCTACCGAAACTTAACAAAAAGTTTAATAAACAATGTATGCCTGTTAAACTTCAACATATTCTAAGAATATAAATGAAATAAATGTCTTATCCAAAGTCCATTAGTTATTATCATAATGGTTATTAGTTTCATTGTTGGTTTTTCTTGGAAATAAGGGAGGAGGCAAATGAAACAGAGAAAATGACCTACTATTAAACCATACGAGCTATTTCTACCATGAATTTAGAAATGATTGCTAATCGCAAATGTCCGATGTGCATTTACTATCCTAAAATCTTGTATCAGACAGACAACCAACATTTGATGCGACGTTTGGAAACCGCAAGTCATTTCCATTCCCCTTTCCCAGTTTCCCTATCTTTATCGAGTTCTCCCAGGGCGACCAGTCGAATTTCTTTGGACAAAGACAGTAACTCATACCGGTGCGCATCACGCATTACCTGATAACCTTTACAAAGGTTCAACTCATTTTCTCTCCCGATAGTAAAACAAGCGGATGAACAGATTGCGAGGTAAGAAAGAAAAAAAAATCCAACACAGGTATGAAATTGCCCGACAAAAGTGAAAAATTATAAAATAGTAGAAGATAGAAGTCACAATGTTGGATGCCTGGAGTGTGGTAATATTAATGTTCTTCCTTGAAGTATCAAGAATTCGCGATAACGCTTTTCCTGTTTCTTGAGAGCGATTAAGATTTAAGAGGAATAAAAACAAAGAAGCACAGGCGTAACTACGGGGGGGGGGGGGGATCGGATGGCAAAACCGAAAAAAAAACACGGAGGAAAAAGAAGAAAAAGAGGGAGAAAGAAAGAGAGACATGGTAGGAAAAGAAAAAAGGGAACATAAGATTTTTTTTGATAATTTTATGAAACATAATTTGCATATGGTCGCATTTCATAAGTTGGGTATGCAAAAAGGGTGGCGTCTGAACAATTTTCCACACGGTGCCATGGATAAATTGTTGCTACATCACAGCATCTTGACCAAATTTATTGAGTAATATCTCATTTTGAAGCTAGAACTATAGGCTAAATATATTACTATGAATTAGATCAATACAATATCAGGAACAAAAACTATAGCAGTAACAGGGGTAGCGGAGCCGGTGGATGCGGTAAATGATAAAATATTAATTAAACCTAATTAACAACTTACTATAATATGTAATATGACTGTTATCTTCATATTTCTGGGCGTTTTAAAGCAGGGAACAACTAAATGTCATAAAAATTTGACAATTTTGAAAATATGCAGCAATGGAATACATGTGTAAGTCAGCTCTGATCTGCAACCTAATCAATTAGTAAACCGGAGAGATTTGGTTAATTATCTAATTTGTAATCTTGATTTTTAGTACAAAAATTAATGTTGTGTATCATTGCAACAAACATTTCTACCCATGATGTCATTTTGCCAAGCATATAAATACAGTGACAGGTATTTTGGGGGCAAAAATGTGAAATTAAATACTGTTAATTAATTAGTATAATTAATATGCATACAATAAGAGATAATTATTCGATTTTTGGTACAGATTTAATTATTGATGTTTCAAGATTATAACTGCAATTTACTAGGGTGATCCAATGTTGCATTAACTTTTGACACCATTTTATGTGCAGCAGGTCCAATTTGAGAAAAACACATTTCAAAATTCACATTTACATTGACGTCTATGTAATAATTAGCTGTTAATTAGTCATTTTAAGGAAAAATAAAGGTATTCGAGACTTAAAACTTTTCCATTATTTAGAGAATGGTAATAGCTATAACATATCTAAAAATAAAATTTTTGACAATTTTTACCCTGTTCGCGAAATTGGACTACCTTATGACATGCGACCATATAGGGCCTGTTACAACCGATATCCCGACCTTTCGTTGGAAGAACGCGAACGCCTATTTACGACGTTAGTTGATTTTAGAAGTGACTTTTGGGCCCGTCGTCATGGTCTTAAAACTCTGTCCTGCAATGCAAATTGTGTGACATGAGATTTTTTTTTTCGTTTCGCATCTAGAACGGAAACATTCAATTTGCGTTTCGTGTGCAAAATTCTGGTTGCTACTATGGTAACAGCGATATATCCGATTTAGGACGACTTTCCAAATCCACATTTGGTTCCTCCCAGAGCTCGAGAGGCCGCCCGGGGGGCCCACTTTCATTGAAGAGTGGATACCAGGCGCTACAACGCGTAAAAAGGGGAAGAGTGGGTAAGTACGTTACGTATAGGCCTATGTAACGTTATAAAGGTGTCAAAAACGATTATTAAAATACTGAAAAAAGGGATGTATTTCCAATACTTGTAGGGTTTCACAAGCCAAATAATTGTTAAAAGATGCATTTTCATAATCTGGAAAAGACTTGCTTCCCTTGTTTAGGGTACTTTTCGAAACCGCATGGTCGTGCCTGGTATCCACTCATCAATGGAAGTGGTCCCCCCGGAATTTGAATCTAACCCCCCATTTCTGGGGAAAGTATAAAACATATTACCCTTTACATCGTGTGCTAGAGGCGTATCGTTTGTGTAGAAGGAGTGAACAAAAGAAACAAAAGAAACCTGCATTTTCAATCGTATTGCATACGCTGTGTACATGTGCGAAATGGGTTCGGCTTGAGAGGTGATCTGACCCATGGAATCAATTGCCAGTCATCCATCAATAATCCACATTAAATGCAATATCGATTCGATGGACTGTAATGATCTATATCTAAGCATTAATTTAGTAAGTTTTTCCTCGCTCAATATGTACTCGATTTGTTTTAAAAAAAAAAACTTTCTTATCCATGTCATATTCTATTTTAGGTCCTGCATTTCAAATATCTCCAGCCATCAGTCGTAATACATGCATGTATGGCGCGCGGGTGTCGCGGGAAAGAATTTTGCACACGAAAAGCAGATCTGTAGGGCCTGTAACCCCCCTGTAACACAAATCTTAGCATTGATTGTAGAGCAGTTTTCTACGTTTGATTCTATTGACTAAAATGTACAATCAATCTTAAAAATCAAGTGTATGATTAAGCGTCAACTTTTGTGTTAGGGGACCCTAATATTAGCGTCCGTGATGATTGCGAAAGGTGGTAATTGTCGCACCAACGCATAATGTCGCAGCAACGCATAATGTCGCAGATTGCGACATTATGCCAAGAGCGTCCGACGCATAATGTCGCAGTCAACGCATAATCATGATAATGTCGTAGTTTTTCTAACGCATAACGTCACATGTCGCAACGCATAATGTCGCAGCAAAGTGTCAACGCATAATGTCACATGTCGCAACGCATAATGTCGCAGCGGTATTTTCTTCAGGACTCGAGCTACAGATAAGATATAAAATATGCTTTCACTAAGTATTTTGAGACACGAGAAAGAGAATTAAGTGATTTGGAAATCAGGATTACTCAATGTATGGATATTTATCGGTTTATTGCCATTTCGTCTACTGCCTTTTTCCCCACTATCGCATGGTCTGATATCATTTCGTCTACCATTAGTTAGTCAACAACTATCAACATAGTCCAATAACCATTTCGTCTAATTACCATCTCGTCTAATAGCCAGTTGGTCTACTAGCCGTTTGTTTATTATCATTTAGTCTAATTGTATTTTTTCAATTGGTCCAATATCCACTTCGTCCAATATCACCACGTCTATTACCTTTTGGTCTAACAGCCAATTGGTCTAATAACCACTTGGTCTACTCTCATTTCGTCCATGTTCCATTTGGTCTGACTTCAGTTGGTTCGCTATCACTTTGTCTAAACCCATTTCGGCTAACAATCATTTGGTATCGTTGCCATGGGTCCAATCACAAATAAGTCCAATCACCATCTCGTCCAATCATCATTTCGTCCAATAGGCATATTCATTTCATCTTATAACCATAATGGTCTACTGGCACTAGACCTCTACGGTGACTCTATGTATCATTGCCGACTTGTTGCAGTACTACTCCTGATTGTGGTTCAGATCAGCTCGCGAGCGCAAAAAAACCCTTTACCATCCGCCGACAGGGCATAGGCGGATCCAGGGAAAGGCCCGGCTCCCCCCCCCCCCCCCCCCGCATAAAAAAGGAAGGGGAACGAAAGAAAAGAGAAAAATCGGGGAAAAAGAGGAGGGAAAATGAGGAAAAATAAGAGGAGACAGAAGAGTGAATAAAATAGGGTGAGGTGAAGACTTGGAAAATAAAAAAATAATCTTTCATGTCTCAAACGAGGCGCGATAGCTCAGTCGGTAAAACGGGGGTTTCTGATTCCGGTGACATGCATTTGATTCCTAATTGGTGCGTTAGTGTCCCTTGGTAAGGCATAATAGTCATTATGCCTACCAGGTCCCTTGGAGAGGACCTTAAGCCGTCGGTTCTCTGGTTGCTTGCTTACAAGCATTCATGCTTTCTTAGCAACCAGGTAAAAAATATCACCATGTACTATATAGGCTAAAATTTTCGCTCGCGCTTCGCGCTTGATAAAGTGCTTAAATTTACCCCTTTTCGGACTGGAATATGAAGTATTTTTAGCTCTCGCTTTATATTTTTATGCTTTTTCAGTTCTGATTTGCTTTGCAAAGTGTACATCGATAATTATTACTATTATTGTTTTTACTATTACGAAGTTATATTTATGCATTTGTGTAAAATTACGTAATGAAACTAAATTTTGGGGCTGGCCTCACATACAAGCATTACTTATTTTCGGCAGCCCCTCCGTTTTACTCTAAAATACAAAACATAATCATTTAAGGCAGCTTAATGTCATTAATTGTGTTTATCAAATGTATTGGCCTTATTATGTTTTATAAGATGTTATGTTTTGTTTCATTATTTATTTTTATGATATGTTCATTATATACAAACATGTGAAACGGAAATAAAATGAAATGATTAAAACATGAATTCAAAATGCCTAAATTCTAGGTCTAAATCTAAAAAAAAACGCGCACTCAGCACCCAAGTTTATTGAGATACGCAGCTTGTTCTATATATTTATAACGTGCTTGAAGCCTTGAATTATCCAGTTTCAGATTAGAATATCAAAAAACTTCTGCTCGCATTATTAACATTAATGTAGGAAGATACCTAGTTACCCATCCATTTTACGATTTACAAAACATTAAAAGAGTGTCCTGTTCTTAGATCCGAAATCTATTTTTCTCGGCTCGCGCTGCCGTCAATTGTGTAGTTATGTAACTCGAGTCCTGAAGAAAATCCTGGTGATTGAACTTATTGGTGATTGGACCCATGGCAACGATACCAAATGATTGTTAGCCGAAATGGGTTTAGGCAAAGTGATAGGGAACCAACTAAAGTTAGACCAAATGGAACGTGGGCGAAATGAGAGTAGACAAAGTAGAAATTGGACCAATTGAAAAAAAAAACAATTAGACTAAATGATAATTAACAAAACGGCTATTAGACCAACTGGCTATTAGACGAGATGGTAATTGGACTATGTTGATAGTTGTTGACTAACTAATGGTAGACGAAATGATATCAGACCATGCGATAGTGGGGAAAAAGGCAGTAGACGAAATGGCAATAAACCGATAAATATCCATACATTGAGTAATCCTGATTTCCAAATCACTTAATTCTCTTTCTCGTGTCTCAAAATACTTAGTGAAAGCATATTTTATATCTTATCTGTAGCTCGAGTCCTGAAGAAAATACCGCTGCGACATTATGCATTGCGACATGTGACATTATGCGTTGACACTTTGCTGCGACATTATGCGTTGCGACATGTGACGTTATGCGTTAGAAAAACTACGACATTATCATGATTATGCATTGACTGCGACATTATGCGTCGGACGCTCTTGGCATAATGTCGCAATCTGCGACATTATGCGTTGCTGCGACATTATGCGTTGGTGCGACATTATCGGTTGTAACAGGGCCTATGTGTTCATCACTGCTGGCGCGCACATTGTCCGTTTAATGAGATACATAATCCCGTTCATGAGGATTAAATTGCGCTATGCGTTTTCAAGTAAATATACACAAACTATTATTCCTCGCCCTTCGAGCATTTATTATTTTATCTAGTGACAGGCGCATCTTTTTCATGATTACTTAAGTGATTGCTGCCTTTCAAAGTCTGAATGTTCAGTGCGCGTTTCGCATTCACATTAGTGGATTGGTGAAATGAGTTCCTATGTAAAACAGTCCTTAAAATATAAATTTTTCTGATCTGAATATTAAAAAAATTTAGCTCGCGCTTTGCACTCGCATTATTTGATTAGTGAAATACGTATGCTCTTGAATTCCTGCAAAAAATGTCCCCCCTTTTTTCCTATGTAAAACAGTCCTTAAAATATAATTTTTTCTGATCTGAATATGAAAAAAATTTAGCTCGCGCTTTGCACTCGCATTATTTGATTAGTGAAATACGTATGCTCTTGAATTCCTGCAAAAAATGTCCCCCTTTTTTGCAGGTCTGCGGGATGTGAAAATATTTCGGCTCGCGCTTCGCGCTCGCACGTAGGGCCTATCATGTTAATTGTATCCTTAAAATATCCTTAAAATTTCCTGTGTTTAGGTCTAATCCTAAAAAAAGAAAATCGGCACGCGCTTTGCGCTCGCATTAGTTGACTATGATGAGATAACGTATGATCTTCATAAATTGCTACAAAGAGTCCTTAAAGTGCCTCTTTTGCAGGCCAATATATACCAAAATTTCAGCTAGCTCTCCGCGCTCGCATTGTTTTCTTAGTCATGTTAGTGAGACAAGTACGTAGCATGATTACACAAATTTGCTTGCAATGTCCCGTTTTTAAGTCTGAATATCAAAACATTTTCAGCTCGCGTTATTTGATAAATAAGATATATATCCTTTTTTATGAAATTCTACCAACAGTCCTTACAGTCTCTTTTTAGCATGGATATTGACCGCTATTCGCGCACTGTATAGTGGTGACTGGTGACTCAAAATTGTTAATTATGCCCCCCCCCCTCATGCCATGACCCACGATACGCCACTGCAAAGAAGCACAATAAATAATCATGAAATAAAAATGAGACAAGGGATAAGGAGGAAACAGATAGAGAAAAAAAGAACGCACTGGACAACAGCCTTAAAATACAACATATCCCGGCGTTTTGACTGTTGTAGCCCTATCTATGCGGAAACCAGTCGGTATGTACTGTTTAACAGGTTTGAGCGTGACTTTTTAAGATATAAAGGTAAAATGTTTAAAGTAATGATTAGAAAATTAGGTTATTTTCATGAATTCAATATGGCGACACTAAAGCACTAAATCAAGTCCAAGCATACTGATATTGATGATCATTAAGATGAACTTAAAGACATTTAAAAACCATTGGCATTGCGTTACTTTGATTATTGAAAATGGATTATTGCATGAACGCAGCCCTCCGATTCAACACTGGTGGAAAGACAACTAACATTGGCATCACCTGCATGGCTGATCGAGGTTAAACTTCCTAAAGAGTTTATTTTGCTCGAGTGTTAAAAAATGACAAAGGAGGTTCACGGGGTTAACCTACGACTCAAACTTACTGGACTTACAAGAAGGTACAAAGAATTGGGGTTTGTGAGCATGCATCCGCAACAGCTCTTCCTGGTGTTCCTGCAGCCAGAAATATTCCAAAGGGTATATGAAGTCATCTTCCTTCTTCGAGAAGCTCCGGATGAGAGCCCGGGCCAATGAAGGAAACGGAATCAGATATCAAACACTTCCAATGGCTGGGAGGTGTCCTTTGAAAGATGAAAATGACTTTGAATAAAATGATTTGGGGTCACGACTGCCAAATTCTCGACTGCCCTGAAAGACAACATCCGAAAAACCCGAAAATTTTTGAATGCCTTTTTTTTCTTCTTCTTTACAAAGAAAAATAATGAGTGTGTAGTCCTTCTACAAATCCGAATATCGGGTACCGGCGGTAAGTCATCACTTATCACAAAATAAATTTGAATAATTTTTATGGAACAAGTGAATTCTTCGGAAAGCGCCCCCTTTATTTGACTTCGGACGACATTGACCATCATTTAGGCAAAGTAACCAAAACAAAAGCAGGCAGCTGCATGATCTCATGTCGTCCTTTAGAAATATACAAATACGCACCAAATATGTTTTTTTTTACATTGCACAAGAAGCAAAAACTTTCAATAGTAACTCGTATCAACTGCAAATATGGCAAATAAAAGGAGAAACTATTTTCTCTAAATTTCTTTAACAAAAAAAAGGGTTTGCAACATCTTTACCCTTATTTGTCGACAGTAAGTTCCATCGATATATTTCTCATTTTATTTTAAAAGAAAAAATAAAATAAAATGAGTTCATTGTTTCAAGCCCACGCAGCGCTTCATCTTGCACCAACTACAAAGTTTTCATCTAGTGTATACAAAGGAAACAATTACATCAATAATGTGGGTGTTTTGGTCACAAATACCGGAGGTTTGATATTGAACGTTGAGAGAAGAAAATGTCAAATTTCATCCATAATTACATTTGACAGTTATTCATCTATAACCTTTGCAAAAGGGGTTTTAGACGTCGTTCTCTAAATCAGCCGGGCTTATACAGTCAAACCAGGGAGTTTGGAGTAGACTCTGGTCAAACGGATGAAACCGACTCCAGGGCCCCGTCTTACAAAGAGTTACGATTGATCCGATCGACCTCAAATATATGGAAATCCATCAATGTCATATTTTTCCTACAGGGAATTAGCACAATGTTCTTTTAAAAAAGCACACTGAACTTTTCAAGAAAACGATGCATGTATGACTAATATACATCATAAGTAGCAAATAATTTTTAATAAACATGCATTTTTAGATTTTGACATTGCTGCATGGCTTTCCATAGTTGTGATTGATCGGATCAATGTATGTTTCCTTGGTGGGGCTGTAGCATCTCAAGGGTTTATTTGCAATTCGTCAAATGCAAATTCGTCCAATTGACAACTCGTCTACTATCATTTGGTCTACCATCAGTTCGTCCACTATCCACATGGTCTAATTGCAAATTCGTCCACTCACCATTTCGTCTATTAACCAGTTGGCCCAATATCCATTTAGTCCCTATACCATTTGGTCTAATTTGATTAAGAGTCAATTGTGCAAATGAATGATAATGAAATGGATATTAGACCAAATGGTCATAGACGAAATGGTGATTAGACGAAGTGGTGATTGGACCAAACGGTTATTGGACCAAATGGTTGTTAGACGAAAAGTTGATTTAAGGAATGGCATTAGATTAATGAAAGTGTAGACCATATGGTCAGTGGACGAGTTGGCAGTAGACGGATTGGCAATTTACCATCTCAAAGTGGGAGTGGTCAGATTGTACCGACGGATTGTCGGTAAAGTAATCGAGCAAACACCTCTTCCGTACTTTTTCACTGTGTCATTAATCTGTAACTCAGGTAAAGAGTATACACCTGAACAATTACGAATCATTCTTTTTTTCATAATAAAAGCTCCATCGTTGATTTAACCAAAATTACGGCTATGATGATTTTTGTACGCAAAGGAAATCTGATATGAGAATGTTGATTAACTTATAAAATGAGATAAAAGGAATTAAAGTATGTATAAATAAAACGAATACTATTTAAAATATATTTTTATAATTTTCTCCATGGTGAAATAAAAAAATATTGATGACAAGAATAAATATATGGGCCCCGTCTTACAAAGAGTTGCGATTGATCCAATCACTCGCAACTATGGAAAGCCAGGAAAGTCAACATATAAAATGCATGTTTGTTTTTAAAAAAAATTCTAGATATGAATGTATATCCATAAATTCATTGATTTCTTGACAATTTGGTGTGTTCTCTTTTGTTTACAAAGGACATTGGGCAAATTTCCTGTAGAAAAGAAATGACACTAATGGATTTCCATAGAGTTACGATTGATTGGATCAAGACGGGGCCCAAAAAGTAACGTTTTTTGGGGGAGGGTTCATGATGTCAAAATTCATTAACTGAACCGACATGAAAATAATGTATAAAATGGAAACACATGAACCAACATGACCAAGTTCTTCGCCAAAACATTTATTTTCTGGAAATAGGCTGTCTGACAAAAGATATTTCGTTTATCTGCCGGAGAGGGTCGGGTCCAGGATTTTATGGGGGGGGGGGGGTGAAACGCGGGAAGTGGGTAAATTTAAATTAATTTCGAGACAAAAAAGATGGTCTCTCAATTAATTAAGACATATCACAACTTCCCGTAAATTAAGATGCAATAATAAAACATATAAAGATTTTCACTTCAAAAGTGAGAGGGGGGGGGTCTAAAAAAGGTGAAAAATAATGCACACGTTTAGGCAGAGGGCAAGTGGGGAATATTCCCCTGCCCCCTCCCACCCCCCCCCCCTGTATCCACACTCTCTTCTTAGTAAAATGACAAACGGCACCTATACTGCATGTTTTTCATGCACTTAATAGAGCAATTAAATGTTACCAGAAGCTAATGGGTCTCTTAGTTTTTAAATCGTCTAAGTAGGTAGTTTATTTTATGAACCCTTTTCTTTTCTTTCTGCCATTGTGATATTAAAATCAAGCAAATAATTGATGCGTAACAATACAATACCACACAGAAACATGAAGTAAAAACTCCCCATGCTATCATATTCGATAGCCAATAAAAACTTAATTGGAACAATGATGAATGGATAGAAGTTGCCAAGATTGCGTGCATGAAAACAGAAATATGAAAAGTTGTATTGCCGGACTAACTGGTATAATCATGATGATGCTGAAGGTTATTTCACTTTCGACTCTGCAATAAATCTCATAATGAAGAGAACGATCCATTATGGTTGTGGGTATATATCATTACCTCATCCACACTATTTCCACATGTTTTTAATGTAATCTCTCTTTACATATTAATACTTTAACACACTGCTCTTACTTTTTTGTTACTTTTTTCTTTGTTGTTTTTCTATAGTTGTATAAATATCATGAATACAGTACGCCTCTAATATGACTACCTTGATTTGTTCAATAAAACATCCAAATATTTGAAGAAAAAAATGAACTTAAAGGCAAGGTCCACCCTAATAACAAGTTACTTTGAAGCAATGGCGAAAATTGAAATTATGGAAAGTATCCCAAATTATGATGTACGATAATAATGCCCATCTTGGCATGTATGCAAATCAGGGAGCCGATGACGTCACACACATAATCATCGCGGTTGATTGGTAGTCAACTCATGAAGGGAACGATTAAATTGTAGTCTATCTTGTTGTTATGGTAAAACTACATCGTATATTACGAAAGGGCATACAGTATAGGCCTCTGATATATTCAATTCAATTCAAAATGTCAACGGCGAATAAAATCAAATCAAAAATCCAATTTCAGCAAAAACAAAGCGATTGGAATCTCACTTTTAAAGGATTTCGGGCTAAATTGAAGCGTTCTGCAGGAGCATCTTTAGCCATTACAGCATGGAAAACAGGGGGAGACTTTTCAGGTTTCAAAATATGCAGAAGAAAGTAAACCATACTTATAAGCGAGCAGACATTACGCTGTCCCTTCCCGGTCTTCATCGCCCATGTAGGGTTATTAGAATTTACAGGGTTTTTTTTTTTTTTTTTTGTGACGTCATACGAGCAGGCGCCCCTTATGTTATGTAATACAAAATGCATAAATTTCGAAGTTTTAATGGTTCGTGATTTCAATTTCCCTCAAACATTCACCAATATATTACATAATTATTTTTTTTCTGCTATTTATTCAATAGACTTTTAGTCAGGGCGATGTCCCCTTTAATGCACGGACTACATATATCGAATTCAAAGTCTACTGCAAATATTATTTGCAATGGTTTTAAATTTTCCATATGCCTGAAAAGTTGAAGAAGTTGTTGATTTTTCATCGAGAGGTATTGGTTACCGATACATTAATGTTGAACGTACCCCTTTAACACTGACCAAACCTTCCCTTTAACGGTGGTATACTGTTACCCATTATCATCATTATCACCATCGACCTACATGTTATCAGCATGACGACATTGAAACAGAACCAGTATTCAGTTCACTGGAATGTTATCAAGAGGAGCCATCAGAAATCACGCGACCGATGGCGAGAATGCATCACCACGGTATCACCATGGACCTACAAGTACTACAGTAGTAGGTCGATGGTATCACCAGGGAAGTGTTTCACCATCTCTCGTTAACATCCCAGGTTGTCACAGTGCGGACAACGTCCAACAGAATGACCAAACCGATGCAATGTATTCATGTCATAACGATCAAGGCCGTCCCTATAGCGACCAAAGAGCGATCAGTCCATCATTGGCCGACGCATACTGCATTTATTAATCTCCATGAGAGCATGGACCTATTAAATGACGAGAATGACGAGACCGATCCCAGAACGACCGAAATGGTTTCGCTACTCGTGCCACACTCAACAGAATGATGAAGCAACGGGGTTCGTCCACAACATAACGTTAGAGTACCACCCTATGGCAATCTTATAAAGCGATCAGACCGTCTTTGGATCAGAGACCCTCGCTGGTCATATCATACTGCATTAACGACACCGATCTCAGAGCGACCAAACTGGCTCATTGCTCACTGCATTCAACAGAAAGACCAGAGCTATGTAATGCATTCAAATCGTAACGACAAGGCCGACCCTATACAGCTATAGCGATCAGAGCCTCGCTGGTCGAATCATACTACATTCATTTACCTCCACGAGACCGATCCCACAACGACCAAACATCGATGACAAGAAAATCACTGCTTCACACCTAAACCCGACCAGAGATGAGAGAAATCAAATAGCAATGATGGGAGGCTTTTCGCTCTAACCACATTCTTAGTCAGTCAAATGTCCCGTCTAGACGCATCCACACTCGCATAAAAGTCCTTTGCATGTGAGGAGATTCGTTGTACGAATACATAATTAAAGGCAGCGATCTCAGAGCGACCAAACAGCGACGACAAGAGCCTCACTTCGAACCGTAAATTGAACGGGACCAAACCAAGAAGGATCAAAGGGTGATGACAGCTTCACTTCTTGTGCATTTTCTTTAACAGATGTACCGCGGAACAACCGTAGAGTGGTCACAAAAGTCTAACTGATCTTCTGCAGTCGTTCTATGTCCGATCCTACAACGACCTCAGAGCGACGGTAAGAGCACCCTACTCCTGCTGCATTTAAAACAACGCGACCAACTACAGAACGACCAACAATGTGATGATGAGGAATCCTTCTCCAAAGTATATTCAAAAGACCGACGCGACTAGCGACCAGAGAGCGATGACGAGAGTGAGCTTCATTGCTCTATTGCATAAATCTGAGATTCAATGTTCGATTTCACACTACATACATGTAAAACACGACCGGCTTGAAGGGGCTCACGCCCAATAATGCACATATTGCGTTCCCGTGCCAAAAAGAGCCGACCCGGGACCGGTTAGCATTGTTTATGACCAAAGTCTTTGCTGGAGTTCAATCCCAATTAAACCATGGCGCATGACCTTGATAACAACAACAATGACTCTTTTCAAGAGTACGAAAATATTACGATACAACTGTATTATCTAAAAAAAAAAGTGAAGAAATTTCTGAAACGGACGAATGAACATTGTCGACTTTGAATTTGCATCAACAAGAAATCCGACCTGGCTCTATGGCACTTGCATAATCGTTATGTTGTTGATCCTTTCCTGAAGTTCAACGCGGGTTAAGAGTCAAGTAGGAAGGTGCAGGAATATTAAAGAAGAACAAAAAATCCCCTAAATTAATAATTCAAGCAGATTCTCCTATATGAGTCGATACGTAGCTGAATGAAATCGGTTTCAAGGGTTTAATGAATATTCAAATGATTACTTTTATTGTATGCTCCTGGTTACCTGGTGTGACCAAGAAAGTCCTTAGCCGCGACTGGGCCATACGTGTAAAAACAGTCTCGACTCTTCTATTGACTGTAAAAGTACTTACGATCCAAACTAATTCGAGAATGGACGATTTGATTTTGTTGTCATTAATTTGTCTCTGTGGATTTTTTTTTACGTGAGATGTTTATTACAGCCTCATATACCGAGAGATAAATTCTGAAGTCATGAATTGCAGAACAATCATTCTATATTATTATCATTGCAAATACAATGTCATCAGTAACAGCACAGTATGTTATGGCGAGCGAGAAAAATATCATCCACCAAGATACCCCCCCCCCCCACGATGAAAAGTACATATCGGAATTGTCCATTCTATTCAACAATTAATAGTAGGGGAAGATTATATTTTCTTACCAGGTTGTATATTCCTACCGAGACGGATCCTCATCACACAAGACAGAGTTTATATATTCCAATATTTTAAATTCCACAATGTCAGAGAAAATTGTCCTTATTTTGTCGGAATCACGGGCCAAAGTAGCAGGACGATGAGTAGTAGGATCTTTGAACAATATTCGGCAAAATTTTGAGATCGAAGAGATGGTTGTGCACCCTGACGAAGCTTCGATAGTCCTACTCTGATGATAATCTGTGCGGCGAATAAATTCTCAAGTCTACTTCTCTCGCCTTTTTATCAATTGTTTGTTATGACTATATTCATTTTAAGATCTCACTGGCCGATCTTTGCGTAAATAAAGCTCCCAACTCTCCCTTCTTCAAAACCCTCTCTCAAAATTTTTAAACACAAGCGTTCCGTTTATAAATATATACTTTTGCGATTGTCCCCCGGTCCCACCTTCTCTCTCCAGAGGCTAGCATGGAAACGAAGAGATAGTGGAAGCTGATTGTATACCAGCATGGATATAACACTAACAGTTTATGTAAACTTCAGGTTGCTCCTATTGTAAACTGTTTAACTTTAGTCGTGCCATTTTCGATCTTAAGTTTATTGAAAATTTAACACTATTTATTTTCAGGATTTACTGTGTTTAGGTTAAACCTGACGTTTGATTTGTTATGCAGCTAGTAGCGGCTGATTGGCTGGCTAGGTTGCGGTGCATTCATCTAGTGTTTATCGCAATGTGATCCATGTTCCTCACCTTTACACAACATTCCTTTATCATTTTCCCTCTTTAATTTTATCCATAATTTGTTATTATCATTAGAGAAGTATAGCTTGTGCGTATAGTTTCGCCGATCAAGTATCAGGTTTTATTAAACATGTAATTGAGTGATATAGTCTCGGGTATAATTTGATAATGAACTTGATAAAATGTCATCGTCATTCCAATTTCCAGAGATACTGTATCACTGTGCTGATTGTTATGTTTTAATATTCTAGCCTTACTGCGATTGAAAAAAAAAATGTATCGTCAGTTGTATTGAGCAAAATCATAATTCTGAAATACCCAACTTTTCATCCGTTAGTCATAACGTAGCAGTTTCGAATATTCATAGTTTTGATCAAAATAATATGTCTATGGGTCGACAAAATTTTTAATATAAAAAAATCAATGTATTTATTGTTTCTGCGACTTTTCAAATACAAAAAAATATAAACAAGGTTGTATTTTCTATAAGATAACGATTTAAGAAGGTTGCAGGGATGCCACAATAAGCTGATGAGCTCGACTGTGTGGCAACCCCGAAAAACAATCACAAATTATATTTAGTAATAGTATCTTAATGTAAAAGTGCAGTTGCAGAATGGAGGGGGGGGGGGGGCTGAGGGGGGTGTGAGCACTTGGTCCTTACAATGTTACAGTTGACAAAGACTATATTCTCATTTAACTCAGTGTGTATTTATTAAGAAGTAATTTTTTTTGATACCTTTTTATATAGGGATAAATGATTTTCATCTGTTTGAGTGAGTCTGGCAATGTATTACAAAAAAAATTACAAATGTATTCCAAATGACCCTATTCAGTAAGAAAAAATAACTTTAATAAATACTGAGCTATAATGGGAAATGGCAAGTATTGAATTACCATCGACCATAGCCATGTATAAGAGCGATCAATAAACTTGTTAGGAGATTGAACATGGTATAAGGCGCTAAATTTCTATCTAAAAAGGTCGCGAGCGAGAAAAAGTGACATTTTCACACTCAAAATATAATTTTGTGATAGATTTTGACATAATATTCATTAAAAAAATATCATATCTCATCCTTTTTTCCTTTCATTCAGTTCTTTCTCTCCTTCTGCACCCTTTTTTCTTCCTTGGTCGTAGATTATTCTATTATTATTTTTTTTTTGGGGGGGTGGTGTCTATATGTTAATGACTGGTGCATTGTTTACATGTAAAAAACACGAATCGTTTTCATCCTTATAAATTCAGATTTTAAATAATGTATCTTAGCAAAATTGAACTTCAAACCCGCGAAAAAAATCAAGTGATGGGGTGACTGCTGAGTCATGGTCTTTCAAAAAAAGCTTCCATTCAAATGTGGACTTTTTAAAAGTCAAATTGGACCATGGATACAAAAAAAAATCAACATGTTTATATTTGCTGTCCCATATACTTGTATCTGAGTTTCTAATTAATGTAAAAGCCTGCTTACACGTGTAACTACAGGATTAAGTTTCTACTCAAACAAAATGCTTATGGTTATTCAGTGCTGACTAACATTTTGGACTTGAAATTTACTGTGAATTTACATCTTTTCATGATATGCATTGTGGTAATCCCTATATCTATATATACAAGTAAAATGCATTTTCTAACGTGTTCGAAGTTCCTTGGTTATAGACATACATGCCCATCGGCCGGTCCCAATAAGTTTAAAATGTTTGATAGACCAATATGCAATATTTGTCATTTGTCAGAAGTGAGTTTTGCATGCATTTTATAAAATGACAATAGGAGAGTTAAAACTGAGTTAAGTCATTGAACATGGGAATCATAATCATGCTGTTTTGCCATAGAGCTACTGTTTTTAATATTTGCACGAAATAAAATAACTAACAATCAAATAAGTTAAAAGAATAGCACATCGAATTTATGATTTAGAATAAAATCGTTACATCCTTTAATAGAAGAATTCGATTATCTTTTGATTTTCGAAAATGAAGACTATTTTTAAAGAAAATACTAGGTCAATTATATTAATAAATATTCATTAAAATGTCATAAAATTTCAGAGAGAATGAAAGCCCCACAAATTCGAATTTGTCATTATATATCGCAGGAAATTGCAAAAAAAAATAAATAAAGTTTATCAATTTTGTATTGAATAACATGTTTACATTATATTTAGAAAATTAGAGGTATGTCCGTTAATAATGAAGGCTAAAAAAAACTGAACCAGAAAGCTAAATACGATCCTATAATATAATACCCTGTTTTTTTTTCCTGAACATTCTGGTCTTGTGGAATGATTTTACACCAAAAGATTAAATTATCAAGGAGTCGATTTTTTAAATTTTATTCAAAATAACAAATTGCGAACTGTGCCAAACGATCATATATTTCATGCAACGTGTGTTAAAAAGTGTCTCAGTTTACGCTCAAATTTCCTTGCATAGTTATTCGACACCTTCTCTGGTCACCAGAATCCTATAACAGTTTGCATGGAAGGAAAGATTGGCTTGTACATAAGGACCATAATAAAGATGTCCATGTAATCAAACCAAATCCGATTGCAGTAAAATTGTCCACACCATTTTATGATCATTGCCGCACCTTACTCAATTTGCGAGATCTCCTAAGGAAATTGCTTCTGGTACAATGGTATTTGTAGAAAAAAAATATATTGATTCACCCAAAATGTTTTCATTATGGGGGTATTACATGCTAAACATTTCCCCTTTTTGCAAAAACTGGGATCGAACGCCTTATAACCTAATTGTGTAATCTTTCGGGGTTTTAATACTTGGGTTAATGACCTGTATTCATAATTATGCATACCCGATTTGTTACTACAAATTACAAGGCATACGGATTAACCACCAGAGGTCTACTTGATATCATTTGCATTGTTAAAGGATTTCGTCGCACGGCTTTTAATTATGCAATCATTTCCCTGTTAAAACACAGACGTAGATACAAATAAAAACCTATAATTTTAAGAACCCCTACAGCAACTACCAAGGTGTCACGCATTTAAGTAAAAATCATTCTCTACGACGAGTCTCATTATAAGCCTTAAATGGATATCACTTTTCAACTTTCCCTTTCATTATAACACGGACACATTCGCTCTATTACACCAAGAAATACCAGCAGAAGTGGACAGGAGACATCACCGTAGCTTATCAGACACGTAGGAGTTTACCTTTATCATTTCACCTGTACGATTACTGGGCTCTGTAATGTATATTCTTTCATTCTAAATGCAATATAACACCAAAATGAAACAAAGGAAGATAACTCGTCGTTATCAGGGTTCCTTATAGAATATAGTTAGGAGGGGGTGGGGGTAACCTGCAGCCCCCCCCCCCCCAAAGATAATAATAATAATGCACCTACAAATGATAGTATTTCGAAGACATATTTCATCCTTTTTTAAGAGAAGAAAGTCCATCTCGTGTTATACCATATTTGCTATTGCTCTGTCATGTCTATACTAATGAGAATCAAGCTCCGTGATGATAAAATTATCATATCGCGTGCCATGATAAGACACGTTTCAGGTTAAAGTTCCTGCAGCTACAAAATACAACGTTACAAAGTTTGTAGGCCTACTTCTTTTTTTAAAATCAATTTTTCATCCGATCAAGACTGAGAGTAAAACACAAGTGCAATTTATGTTGCCTTAATGATCAAATATAGCATAAATCAGAAGCCGATATGAATCACCCACTGACCTTTGTATTAACAATTCTACATTTTCTAATATATTTGTAATTCGCACGGTCATGATTATTTCAAGAAATCAAGGTATCATTTTTAGCAAAATATTATGAATATGATAATTAAACTCCTGATGATTTATAATCTCATTTGACAATTTTGACTTTTCAGTTCTAATTTGTTCTTAAAATCCATAACATTTCATTTCTACTTCGATAATCCGACAATTCTCTCAAAATAGAGTGAAAAAAAGGAACCATCATTTTCACCAAGAATATTTTTTGTCATAATTGGCACGGTTATAGTGTTATGGTAGTCGTCCAACAGCATTAGATGAGGAAACCTCTTTGTCTATACCGAATGTGGTAACGATTACCAAAAAGATATCTGCAAACAAAAATTTGGCCCTTATACCTGTGCGATAAAGTTTATGAATATCATTTTCGACACCACAAAAAGGAGTCGGTCTGAGATTTACATATTTCCGTGAGTGTGTGTTTATAGTTGACGATACCTTTGAACTCATTTAAATAAATTTGTTTATATTTGCAAGGCTGACCATTAACCACAAAATCGCTAAGGTGTTGGGCAACTCATTTTCCCGTAGGCTCACTGGGGTTTTGAAGTGTTCAGTCTTGACTTGTTGTTATTCAAAATACAAGCCTCGGATATTTACTCTTCAAAAGTCACCTACCACCGAAGATGTATAAACGTCCGCACGGTAATGACATATTTCTCCTTTTTAACAGTTTTATTTAGTTTATTTATTTTCTAAACGATTTTATCTTTTATCAAGAGACCTAGAAACTGGCACTGCTTCATGCTGTTTTAATTCGTATCGTTTCATAACTTACTTGTAAGATTTGTTTTCATAATTTTAATCAAGCATCTCAATCAAAAGTGTACTAATAGCTCGAACGTATATTCGCCATAATCACCATAAATAGCAGTCATCATTATTCAATGACTATTATAATCACTTCTTTAAGCCTATCAACAATTCAACATTATCTTCCTTATCGTCATCATCGGTTTTATCGTCGGTGTCGTCCTCATCGTGATAATCATCATCATCATCATCATTATCATCATCATCATCATCATCACCAAATCATAATCATGCATGCAGTAATTTATAAATTTTGTGTACCACAATCATGTTCACCCTATACACTTTCCACTGCAAAATCATATTTGCCATCCTCCATCATCAGCATGTGTCATTTACTTTCATTTACTCAGAAAAAAAACTCATAAAATTGCTTACATCTTGTAAAATTACCAAAAAATTAAAAATCCTAAATTGTAAATTCATTTTCCTTCTCACCTTGAGTCATATCTATCCCATCTGGTACTGGATGATGCGATCCCGTTGATGTGATGTAATTGGTAGCATCTACATGAGATTGGAGAGCAGCGGGATGAGGAGAACCATCTTCGCATTCGGGTGGTTGCTGTTTGATGTACCGACTATTCGCCGCCGTGTTCCCCCAACCTCCGGCATAGCTGACAGAGCACTGCGTTGAATCCATTCCCAAGCCGCCACCGCCGCTGATGGTGGCAGTGTTCATGTATAGGCCCGTCGGAGTCGGAGGCGTCCCCGCGCTGCTGGCCGTGATGTACTCCCCGCCCGACATCGAGCAGCTGGTCATGAAGCCACCGTTTGGTGAACAAGCGTTCGGTGCGCTGTTCGCAAGGTGTGGCGACATCGGACCGCCTATCATACTCATGTTCATGTTCCCTTCCATCCCATTCATGTGACCCATATGATTCATACCAGCTTGCATGCCTGGTAATCCACTGGGAGCAACGGGGCCAGAGTTCTGTCCAAACATATCCATACCTCCCATCCCTAACATATGATGAGGCATCGCATTCATCATCGTATAAGGAGGTCGAAGAGCGTGGCATTTTCGTCGGAAACCTCGTGGTCGACGTCGAAATGAACCTTCTTCGAACATGAACTCACTGGCTGGATCGATGGTCCAGTAATGTCCTTTTCCTGGTCGTCCAAGTCCTTTGGGTAGCTTTATGAAACACTCATTGAGTGATAGATTGTGGCGAACAGAGTTTTTCCATCCTTGGTATGGACCGCGGAAAAATGGGAATCGTTGCATGAGAAACTGATAAATCTCACTAAGCGTCAACCGTTTTGCCGGCGAGCTCTGAATCGCCATCACGATGAGAGCGATGTAGGAATACGGCGGCTTCTCATGACGACGAATACCAGCCCCACCCTTCTTGTTAAGCGCCTTGTCACCGCTATCTGTTTGACTGGTGGGCGAGTCGGCCGGGATATCGGTGCTCGAACACTGCTCCAAGCCGACCGAGTCGGCAGGCTGAACGGCAGGTACCGCTGGCTGGTGGGATTGTGTCGTCTGCTGATGCTGCGGCTGCTGCTGCTGTTGTTGCTGTGGTTGTTGCTGCGGTTGATTGTGGTGAAGCTGTTGATGAGGTTGCTGATGATTGTGCTGGTGATGAGCAGCTACATGATGGTGGTGGTGATGATGTTGTGGAGACTGGTTCTGGCCTTGGGATGGCGGCAAATGCTGGCCCGACATAGCAGTCGAGCTATGAAGAGTCGCAGACATGCTCTCTAATTGAGTCATCTGGAGAGTGTGACAGCACTAAATCTAATCCCGGGATATTCTGCACGAAATAAGATGTATTGTAAAGATGTAGAAACCCCGAAGACCACAGCCCCTTCTTGCTTTTTCTAGAAGATAATCTTTCACAGTTTCTCTCAGTCCAGAATTTACAAGAAATAGCAGAACACGTGAGTGAAATGTAAGCGATTGGAGTTTGAAGAGCTAGCTGCCCTAGAGCAGCAAGGCGATAGTTCAAGTTGACGCGGTAATCGACCAATAAATCCCGATAACAAACAAATCGTCTGCTTGGGGTTGAGTTCAACTCGCGATGTGTATAATACTCCAATCTTCCCGTCTATCTATTGACCAATCATTGTATCTTGGTAACATTGAGTTACCAAACAAATCAGGGTGTTTTCTTTCTAGTTTGAGGCAGGAAAACAATACACAATGTTATTTATCACAGTCAAACATTGTTTATTTGTCTATACTGCAACATTCTCGACGTCCATATAGGTTTGCTAGCCGAAGGTGAGAATGGGTAGGTCGTTGTACAACTTTCTGTTCTTAGATGATGAACCATAGATGAGCACACTAAATTTGGATAGTAACAATTTCCAAGAAAATACCGGAAAAGATAAGACCATCCCCTTAGCCCAAAAATATTTAGGAGCGAAAGAGGGGCACCCAAGCAAGCAAGTGAATGAAAGAAGAGACGAGTGTTCGTGGTTACTACACTACCGCTGACGCAGGCCAAGCTGAAGCTAGCAGACTATAATATTGCTGAGTGGTTGTATACGACCGTGGTGCGTGAATGAGGCGGGTAGCAAGTGTATGTGTGTAAGGGCGAGGTAGAAGTGAGAGGGTTTCGAGCTGGCCACTCGCCCCCCACGTCGATGAAAAAGCATTTGCTTCATGTCAAGTGAAAGGAATCCCCCTCTCCCTTCCCCCTCCTCTCTCTGTATTTCTTTCTAATATTCTCACGCTCAACCCTCTTTATCTTTCCCCACTGTTTTTTTTCTCTTGATCTACTCCTACATGCATTATCTTTCTCGGGCTTTCTCTTCCAGTCTTGAAACATAGGCTACTCCTTGAAGACCGCGCGTGCGCATAATTAATTATGCAAATAAACTGTAATCGATAAAGAGTTGCCTTATCTTTTCCTCTTATCATCAAACCAAACATTTGCTTGCGTGAGTATCAAACCCAAATGTACCCATGCTTACAACTTCCCCTTGTCGTTATAAAAGCCGCAAGAAAACGACAAGATATTGCAAAGCTATGAAATTCGATTTGACATTTCGATTTTTTTTTCTTGCGTACCACTTGAAGTTGAACTTTCGTGACTACTGAAATGTAAAATCATAATAAACTGGACGCTTCCGACGTTACTCAGTTTCCTCAACCTTCCATTCATGTATAGGCATATTTTTATAAGAAACTATTCATAATATTAACAAAGAGATTATTATCATTAGGGTTTGTTTAAATTATGAATCACGAAGAAAAAAAAACACCTGTCAAAAATACTGCACCAAATCATGCAAACGGAATGGGGGTGATAATTGCCCAGCTATCAATGTATCACAAAATTCAGACGTCTTCAATGTTTATTGTCAGTAATGTGATTAAATATGGTTAAAAGTTCGACTGTAAAGCAATTTATAATATTGCTAAAATATATATGTTCAGATTCGAACTCGATTAAATCAAATTTAGGACTAAAAGGACAAATTTCATCGAATCCCCTTTTAATGTTGACACCTTCAGTCATATTATACTTGAAACAAAGTAACAAGTAGTGTTAGAGAAAGTTACTTTTTTTTTTCGACGAACATTATTTTCATGTATAGACCCATTTGGCGTTGATGGTGTTTTTTATGATATTTTTATATGGCAGATTTCAAGTAAGCCTAACCAAAGGAATTATATGAACTGGCATAGAAATGCAATTGTTTAATTGCATAACCCATTGACATTTATTTTGTTCTTTGCTGGAACCCCCCCCCCCCCCCCCGTCAGGCCAGTTAATATGGCCTGGTTTCATCAACATGCGTAGACACCTAATGCGAGAGTCTGATAACGGCAATTGTACTGAATTACCATTCGAATAGGCATTATGAAAGGACATGAGTATATAAAATTATCATTACACTAATAATCTAATTGATACCTCAATTTATCGACGCACAGGAAAGTGCACTTACACATAGTACGTCTCTTAATGACCTTAATCATGGTTTACAAGTAGACAATTCTTAATATATCAATTTAAATGACATGATGTTTTAATTGGCTATTTTGTGTAATTCAACACCAATGCATTTGATTCTGAAAACGAGTTTGATACTTTAATTGTCAGTTCTTGTCTTCCTGATTAGTGTGTTTCAGTGGCGCAATGAGTAAAAATTTGTAGGGAATCAGACATGGCGTATGGGACGAAATCTCCAAAAAGCTGCCAGCGAACGAAGCGAGTGAGCCAAATTCTTTTCCTATTCAGTAAAAAGCTACTGCTGTTACAGCTTTTGACACAAAATTCAGAAAGTAATATCATATTCAACATTCTCCTTCCATTTTCTTACCTTTCCTCATGTTTTTCCTTGTCTTTATTTTATTTTTATTTTTTTTAATTTTTTTTTTTTTTGGGGGGGTCCATCCGTACGCCTGTGGTGTGTTTTACAGGATTGTGCGAATCGGTACAATCTGGACCAGAGTAAATGTAATCACAATGAGAACAATGATATAATGATTCCGAACTGAATCATGGCGTAATTTCCTTCGGCAAGAAATGTATCAACATTGTGCTGCACTCGACCCAGGTGAGGTGAATGGGTACCCGGTAGGAGGAAATTTCTCGAATGCTCGAGCGCCCGATCAAGGTAGCCGTGCTAATAATAGCAGGGCCCGCTGTGAGAACAGTTTTAGGAACTGAAGTGGCTAGCTATATACCCTGCGTAAATATCCCTTTATTATTATTATTATTATTATTATTATTATTATCATCATCATCATCATTATTATTATTATCATTATTATCATCATCATCATTATTATCATTATTATTATCAACTGAAATAATGGATTGAACGGAGGTCTATTTTCGACAATTATAACAGTATAGAGTCAAAATGAATAGTAACCATGGAAACCAGGGTAATGCTATATGCACATGCATGAAGTTAAATTTTGCGCAGGTATCATATTTTTTTTAATTAATCTTATTCCATTCCAAGACACTAAGCTAATAAAAAAAATATAAAAATATTGCAAAGAAAGGTCTACCTTTCTGAAACTTGTTATTATATCAATGAGAAAGAGTGTTATATTTTACAAGTTTATACTTCTGCTTGTATAGGCATATCCTTTGCCTCATTTAAAATTTGAGTCTCATACAAGTATAGAGTTATGCATCTTCCTCGTTGAGATTAATGAAAGGGGGGGGGGGGGGTCCCATAACCTCGGGTCCCATAACCTCCCACACCCCAACACATGCACACCATGGGCATAGTATTTGTGTTGAATTGTTCTTCTTCTTGATGGTAGTATAAATGATAATGAAATAATAATGATTATGACATGATGATGATGATGGTGATGATGAGAATAAAGATGATGTTGATGACGATGACGATGACGCCGATGATGATGATGATAATAATATACTACTTCTACTACTACTACTACTACTACTACTACTACTACTACTACTACTACTACTACTACTACTACTACTACTACTACTACTACTACTACTACTACTAATACTACTACTACTACTACTACTACTACTACTACTACTACTACTACTACTACTAATACTACTACTACTACTACTAATACTAATACTACTACTACTACTACTACTACTACTACTACTACTAATAATAATATTATTATTAATAATAATAACGATCATAATTATGGTGATGATGATGATGATGATAGCAATAATAATGCTTGTAACTATGATAATGATGATAATAATGAAAATGAAAATACTGATAACAATAATACTGACAACAACAACAACAGCAATAACAACAATCCCTCCCCCTTCTTAATTTCTGGATACTGAGCAATCGGTTTTAATAAGCAGAATGATGGTTCGGATCTTCTTTTAAAAAGAGGTAAAAGGAATATCTGTGATTTTGAGACTGTGGAGGGTCTTTGATATTCTGTTCAGGTTTGAAGTTGAGGTTCAACGCAAATGACAGGAGGAGGAATTAGCCTAAAAAATACGACCCGCTGGAGTCGTTTCCAGTGCTTCGCCACGTAAATCAATGCTGATGGACTAAAGAGGGCTGCAGTAATTGACTCAGTGCCATGACTTTCGACGATCTTCATTTCTATCAAAGGGGGGGGGGGGGTTCGAGTTTGTAATGATTGCTCATTTACTTGAGCTAAGACTTGGTTCATGGTGTAGCATAATCAATGCCATAAGTCCCACGATGATTAAAAAAAGTTCATAAAAAAACAAAACAGATTAGAATTTCTCCCTTGCAATTAATAAAGAAAACACACATTTTCCGAGATAATTAATTTGTCTACTTTTTTTTTTTGGGGGGGGGGGGCGACGTAAGAGTCATCCAGACACCCCCACTCTGAAGTCAAATAGAGAGATAATTATAGAGGAAAAGAAACGGAGGATGATTTATGTTTGTTTTTCGGCCTGTGACTTTACAGACTTATTATGTGCCCCCCTCCCACATCCCAAGTCAGTACTCCCCAGAAATACGTTGAGTTTAATAAGATATCGATGATCTATGAACCGAAACGATTTGGTGTAATGTTCAACAGTGGAGGTGGTATAAGGTCGTGGGTGTCGACGTCTTAGGTGGTCCCCCGAGATCGAAGGCCCAGTCGAGGTCGTTATCATACACACCCATACAGAAATCATACACCACCCCGTATACATACAGAAACGCTCTAGGAATCAGGGGTTCATTTTCCGAAATCATTCTTTTCCGATAGAAAAATAACACAAAATCATTACTTGGTTTACAGTTGGTATGACAAATGAGACAAAGTGTACAAACATTATCATGCATGATTTTAATTATCATAATCTTATTTTTGTAGACAGTCTTTACTAGACAGTACACCTGTAATCTTACCAGATTGCGTAATCTTACAGGAAATTGGTATTTGGTGTAAGGAATCTTACAAATTTCCTTAAATAAAACACCCCTTTCCCCTTTTTAAACAGACCTGTTCTGTTAAATTGCAGAAAAAAATCCTGTTTTATGAATTTACAGAATGATTCTGTTATTGCTTTTTGCAAAATCTTTTTTTTCCTGTAAAATCAGTTTTTTTTTACAGTGTAGACTGTCTTCTTTATACTCATTGTAAAGACAGATCTGAAAAATAAAGAAACATATTATTTTTCACCAACATAAATGATTTTACGAATTCCACATTATTCGTGTTTTTCATCAAGTTGGAAGTTAGGTAGGATGCTCACATATTTCGGCATATAGCTACTAAATAAATATTTTAGCTTAAGACTTTACTCGACCTAGAGATCGCCTGCCATAATCTGAAGTCGTATCTTTAAAATTTTTGAGCTGGCCTAAATGTGATCTCACTACGGTGACGGTCGTAAAAAAAATTGGTCCAGCTTAAACGATATATTGCACGGAAAAGCTTTGTATATACCCTACAAACATGACAAACAAATGTGAAGTCGTCCTCTGAAGTCTGAGCCCCCTTCTTAATATGGGTTCCATGACATTTGCTCCGGCGATGATTGCTCCGCTGTGAATTCCACACACTAATGGAATGACCAACTTCATCCATGGATTTAACACTATACCCTATCCTAAACCTAACCCAAACCTAACATCAAACCCTATTGCATTCCTTACTCTACATCTTAGACGAAAGTAAACCCGCGGAGCAATTGTCGCAGGAGCAAATGTCGTGTCACCTCTCCATGTTCTCGCCCGCCCCGAAAGGCTACTTTCGACAGTCAAGAGACTCCAGATGGGGAAAGGGATATTAGTTTCCAAATATGGACGAGGATGAAAATAAAGTTATCACTTAGCCATATCGACTTAACAAAAATACATCAAGTTTTCGCCAACAGGGATCACCTGAATTCGTGGTGCAGTAGAAAGCAATTACTTACACATTTACGTTTTTCAAAAAAAATTGTCTAAGCATTTATAGACAGAATATGGGTCACAAAGAAAGTACAGCTGGATTCCCAGTTCCCCGGGTGTTAACAAAATGTGAACTATATAAAGTTCAAAAGAGACACGCATGTTTTCGTGCCTAAAAGAAATATTTACACGTCACCTGAAGTTTTGCTCGTATCTTGACCCCCCCCCCCCCCCACTTTGCGGTGGAGGTAATAACGAAGAACGGGTGTGACGCACCTCAGATGCCTCGCGGCTACTGGTCGAAAGTTTTGCAATACCGAGAACCACGTGACTCCCACAGCGATAATTGAGCGTGAAGTTGGCTCGATAATAATACGCCCCGTTGAGCGACAGTGAGTCTCAGGTAACATTGTTTTCAGCAACGTGAAACCGCGATAAAAACTTTCCAAGATTCCACTATGATTTCACCTTCATTTTTTTTTTCGTCTGTGAGAACAGAAAGACCAACCACTGGTTCAAGACGACGCAGTGTCACAATTGAAGAGAGAGAGCGCGCGAATAATAATTAAAAGAATGGGATTGAAATAATGTAATTATTCGCGAGTATGTTCTTTGAATAAGTTTGGAAAAAAATTTCAGGCATTAATTGAATGACATAATACGAAATAGTCAACTTTACAAAAATTATTTAACTTTCCTATATTTCATATGACAATATGCACAAAAAATATAGTGAATGTGTCGTCATCGGCTGTCTCATTTTAAAAACATCTGTGCTGTGCAATAAATAAGCAGGAAATAATAAAATGTCATGACTTATTTTTCCGGTCTGAAAATATTTATATCTGAATAAATATAGTAAAATTTACAAAGCAAAATAATGAAAATTTCATTAAAATCTGATAACAAACAGCGAAGTTATTGAGTTTAAAAGTTTAGCAATAAATTGTGAACAGTTATAGGCACGTTGTCATGAATATTCATTATGTGGGCTGATGATGTCACATCCCCACTTTCCTTTTTCTTATGTTATTACATGATATCATAATTGTTTCATTTGTTCATACATATGTGAATGATATGTCTCCCTTGTAATGAAATAAATTGCAGCAAATAATATCTAATGCACTAAATCAGTTGTCATTCCAATTTGTTTGGTTCTTGAAGGAAAAAATTCATATAATCTCATATAATAAAATACGAAATAACAAGTGGGGATATGACATCAGACATACCCAGAACTGTTTCACCGGAATAATGCAAATCTTTAAAACGCCATAACTTTGTTATTCCTTGTCCGATTTTGATCAATTTTTCGGTGTTTCGTTTGTCTGATTTTTCTTTATCTGTTCGAATCATATCATCATCATCATCATCAATTTAGCCTGGAATACCCCTTTTCTTATGCTCGTATGATTTTCCCTTTTTATCTAAATCAATTATGAATATAACAGTGGTTCCAACATTTTTCCTCGACAACACTGAAATCGTATCCCCAATTACTGGTATCTCTTGTTTTAATATGATGTGACTTGATTTTTAAATTCTTTCATCATCAGCATCACCACCACTACCACAAAGACTATCATCACTACCATCACCATCCGGTTTTATCACTATCACACCACTACCAAAATCAATCTCTATCATCACTGTTATCATGATGATGATTACGATCTCCACATTTTTTTTTTAATTATCGGTGTCGTCTTTAGCATCGTCGACACCTCCAACAACATACCACCATCGCCACATCACCACTACCACCATCACCCATTCCAGCCTGTTCACATTACCATTCTGTAGATGCTGCATCACCACCACCTACAACAACAACAACAACAACATCACCACCACCAATATGACAACCACTCCACCACCACCACCACCACCACCATCATCATCATCATTAGCATCATTATCATCGTCATTATCATCATCTTCTCTTTCATCATCATCATCATCATCATCCTCATCACCACCCCGTCCCACCAACCCCAACACAACCACCAACATCATCATCATCATCATCATCATTAACAACAACATCAGAATCAATATCATCATCAACGTCGCCATCATCATTGCCACAACCACTACCACTAACACTCTGGTACAGCCCTTTTTTGTTGGCATGATCATCATTACATCTACCCTCACGCCTCCCTCATTACAACCATGACCACTATCAAACACATGGCAACAACCACCGCCACCACTATCATTGCCACATCAGTTCCATCATGATCACCACTACCACCACCATCATGATCATTATACCACCACCACCATCATCACCGGCCCCCTCCTTCCATTACCCCTACCATCATCATCACCTATGAAAGTGAACCTGGGAAAAGCCAGCACCTGTCACCGGGTCCCGCCCTCCGTGAGTGATGCCCTCCCGCATGACAGATGGAAGGTCAATCTCCAACGCTAACTAGATGGAGAAAGAGACAGAAGACAGCAAGAAAGATGGAGGGAAAGAGAGAAGAGAGAGAAAGAAAAGGTGAGGGGGCATGTAGAGAGAGATGAAGATGAGAGTGAGAAAAAAAAATAGAGATTATTATTTTTTTTATGACATAATGAATGACAATGAATTAACATGCCATTGTTAGAATGTGGCCTGTATACTTGCATTTGATCATACTCGTAATAATCTATGGTAATCGTTGAATCGAAATTCTTGAAAGTGAAGAATGCAGAAATTTATTCACAAAATTTTATGTGGGAAAAAGGGAGATCGGGATAGTATACGGACTCAAGTGATAGCTCCACCATGTCCACTGTGAGAGGGATGGAGAGAGAGAGAGAAGGGGGAGATGTACAGACACAACGAAGAGAGGTGGAAGGGAGGGGTGAGGGATCTGTCAGATATAAAAAGACAAATAGAGAGAGGGAGAGAGAGAAAGGGAAAGAGGGGTAGAGAGGAATGTTGAATTTAAAGAGCCATCCATCTCTCACACCGGCCATCATCCCATTTCATCGCAGGCCCTGAACTAACCAGCCTGCGTATAGCCTCAACCAGCCAATGTCACGGTCACAGGGGCTTCACAAGACAAATAGTAGGCAGATGAACAGGGAGAGGACCTGCATTATGCATGACGTGAAAAGCCACGAGCTCTACCCATAATGCTCTCGCTTTTATCCCCCTTGGCCGATGACAGATTGGGGGCTCACTTCACCGGTGCCTCTAGGCTTGCTCCAAGACGTCTTCATTATTCCATCATGGCATGCATCAATACCATGGTATTCCACGGAGGTGTAGATGAATCCGACTTCAGAATAGCGTATGGGGGGAGGGGGCTTCCAAATTATTAGTGGCCATTACAGTTTAGGGGGGCGGTGGGGATCACAATAAGAACAGGATCAATTTTAGTGAATTATATAATGAACCACGTCTGTTGCTATGTCAGTGCACAAATTATCTTTTGTGAGGCATACTCGAAGCTCCTAGTTAGGAATATACCCATTAAACAGCACCCAAATCAATATATTTCAGGATACAGTTAGACGAAGCGCTTAACTGTATTTAGGTCATCATTAAAGGGGTACGCCAGGCTGAAATTAATATGATTTGAACAGTTAAAGACAAATAAAGTCAAAGAACGCACTGAAAATTTGATCAAAATCGGACAAAGAATAAGAAAGTTATGGCATTTTAAGATTTGCATTACCCCCCCCCCCCCCCCAGATGTTCCAGTGACACAGTTCTAGGCATGTATTCATGAATATACAATGAGCAAACTGATGATGTCATATCCCCACTTGTTCATTTGCATTTTATTATATGAAATTACGTTTATTCATTTTTTCCTTCAAGAACCACAAAAATTGGACTGACAACAGATGTAGAGTATTAGATTGCTGCAACCAAAGAGCTACTAACGGAGCTCCAGGTTGCAAATTATTTCATTATAAGGGAGACATAATAATTCACACATGTATGAAAAAATGAAATAATTATATTTTCACGTAATAACATAAGAAAAGGTAAGATGGGGGTGTGACATCACTGTTTTCACAAAAACTTTTAAATTCAATAACTTTGGTATTTATTATCAGGTTTTGAAGAAATATTCAGCATTTTGCTTTGTGAGTTTGGTTTTACTCTATTTATTTAGATATAAATATTTTCAGCCCGGAGTACACCCTTTTACAGTTCTTAACGCTTTATCAAAATCTGGTTAAAAATATATTTTCACAAGACTTCATTTTCACTTGTTCGTCACACTATATGAAAAAATATATATGTTTTGTCTTAATACATTTGAAACCTTTTTTGTTATACATTGGTGCCCATTCTCTTACGTAGTCACTTGACCATTTGTTCTTAACAATACGACGAGATCCAAGTTATTGTCCTCCTGTACCTCATCTTGGAGAGGTCGACTCGCCGAGATCAAAGCTACTGTCATCTCTCGTCCTGAAGATGTCGACTCAACGATATCCAAATTTTTGTCCTCTTGTGCATCTCATCCTGGAAATGTCGACTCCACGAGATTCAAGCTATTGTGCTCTTGTATCTCGACCTGAAGAAATCGACTCCCCGATCAAGATCCAATTTATTGTCTTCTTGTATCTTGCACTGAAATTGCCGACTGGAAGAGATCCAAGCTATTGTGCTCTTGTATCTCGGCCTGAAGAAATCGACTCCCCGATCAAGATCCAATTTATTGTCTTCTTGTATCTTGCCCTGAAATTGCCGACTGGAAGAGATCCAAGCTATTGTGCTCTTGTATCTCGACCTGAAGAAATCGACTGCTCGACCAAGATCCAAGTTAATGTCTTCTTCTATCTTGCCCTGAAATTGTCGACTGAACGAGATCCAAGGTATTGCCCTCTTGTATCTCATCCTTGAGATGTAGACTCGACGATCGGGATCCAAGTTGTTGTCTTCTTGTCTCTCGCCCTGGAGATGTCGACTCGTCGAGATCCGATTTATACGTGCTGAAGATGTCAACTCGACGAGATCAAAGTTCTTGTCCTCTTGTATCTTAAACTGAAGAAGTCGACCCAACGATCGAGATCCAATTAGTGTTCTCTTGTATCTCATCCTTAAGATGTCGACTCGGCTTGATCCAAGTCATTTACCTCTTATATTTCATTCTGACGAAGTCGATCAGACTGAAATTATTGCCATTTTTACTCTTGCCCTGACGAAGTCGACTTGACGACACTCAAATTATTTCGCTCTTCTATTCCATTATGACGAAGTCGACAAAATCCGACTCATTGTCCTCTTGTTTCCCATCCGGACGGAGACAACTCTCTCCTTCTGCCCCTCGTCCCAGGGAATCCGATATGTCGAGATGCATATTTTTTGTCTACTTGCCTGCTTGTGTCTTTTATCTCGATGCGACTTGATCGAGCTTTGGTTAGCTCTATTGGATGGGCATCGTGGCTCAGTGTGGTGCCATAATTTTCAGAACACCTTACACCAACATAAGCATGACATAGGCCGATATCTATTCAAACATACAAAATATGATATAGTTGGACAAGTTATTGATGCTATGGCAGATATAGGGTTACATTTATGCTAAGTTCGCCATGCATGCCATATATGAACTTTGCAGAAATATACAAATTTGGTAGACACCGACAAAAATGTGGAAGAGATGGAAAACATAAGTATGGACAAAATGTAGAGCCGACCATCGATACCTTCACTTATTTGAGTGCTATTTTTGCCAAATTATTATTATTACTATTATTGGTATTTCAATTCATTATTATTTTCAGAAAATGTATTTATATTTCCACTTGTTCGAATCAACCGTATACCCCTTTCTTCGCTGGGGGTTGGTATGTATTATCATGATTCGAATGCTTTCTGAATCGTTTAAAAATACATAATATTCAGTGAAACGTTAGAAATATCAGTAATACAGTATTTTTCAAACATCGTGTCTTTTTTTGGCAGGAACCGATATTTCATCTCACTTGACTCAATGGTTGAGTGTTATGTTCTAGTTCTACCTTTCCCCCTCTCTATTTTCTTCAAACTCTGAACTGATCGTCGCTCCTGGCGATTTTCTGACGGGCAATGAAAAATTACGCTGCCTAAAAACAATTTGTGATAAACAATGGTTGACCTTTGGGTAAGAACTATGTAAACACGATGACCTCTAGATCGTAGACCCACCTAGACCTCCTTCAGCTCCTCCCCGTCTTCAGCCCGCCTGTGATTCCTCACAAATCAAAAGTTCAATTTAGGAGACCGACACCATCTTGGCATGAAAATGTCTCCTTGATCATCTTGATTGTCATTAAAATACATAATGCACTGAACATTATATCAGGTATTTCAAATCATGCATATGAATTCATGGTGTTTTTATCCGACTGCTAAGAACGTGTGGTGACTGAATGTACGTGAGAAAGCAACAAGGGAACCGACGACTTTAAGGTCTTCTTCGAGGGACACACATGGTATTGAAGATGACTGCCTTATAACAAACATGCCAAAGGGCACCGACTGGGCATCATTTGATAAAAGGGCTTGTCTTACACTTTATCGGACAATTAACATAGTAACAGTACTTCAGGGGAATGTTTCATGAAAGGACTTGTCGGACGTTTTATCCGACAAGTCCCATTTTATCCGACAGTTGCCATAGTAACATTCCCTCTTAGCCAATCAGAATCAGGAAAAGTTGTCAGATCCGACAACTTATAGGACAAAAATGTTGATGAAACGGTCCTGGGTCACTGGGTTGTGATGTGTCACCGGTCCATATACTGACTGCGTTATTACTCTTTCTCTGAAAATCAAGTTAAAAGTCATGTCCATCCCAACATAATGTTGATTTGTATAAAGAGAGAGAGAAAGAGAGAGGGAGAGCAAAGCAAAACCCTGTAAATTTCATCGAATTTGGAAAGCTAAAATTTCGCTTATTTACACAAAGCATTAACATGCAAATGAGAGAACCGATTATGTCCCCGTCACACACTATTTCTTTTGTATTTCATTATATGATATATCAAAATTCTAATACTTTTATCCAACTATCTATGCATGTACATTTTGAAAATGAGATTTATCTTGTTTATTCACTGCTTTGTATGAAAATTTTTGCATAATGATGTTATGAAGTAGATTTTTGAAAATATAAATCCCTGTGGTAGGGGAAAAGAAAGATTTAAAAAAATGTAGATCTTGTTTTGATTCTTCATGGAAAATAAAAATCATCATTTATCATGGTATCCTGTCATTATTAAGGGGAAATCCTCTTTATCGTCAACTCTTTAAAAGGAAATTCTTGTTCAAAAGAGTTCTCAATGAGTATCCACAAAATATTTCTTGGCCAAAAAGAAATACCAAATATTCATGATTGGACGTCATGAACAGATCAAAATATTACTCTGCGCCTTCAAAATATGTTGTTGGTTTTTTGTTTTGTTTATTGTCAAATAATTTATCCAGAAAATGTGAAATGACCAAGGCAACCGACGAAGTAGGCAGACTGTTTCACCGGGAGAGGAGCAAGAATACATAAAATGTTCGAAAACATAAGTAAGCGAGTGAGCGAAGCGACCTATATCGTGTCATTTTTCTTTTATTTTAAGTTGAAAAAGAGGGATGCAATGGATACACTTTGAGCATTTTTGTGAAATTTTGCTACTAAAACGTAGGTTTTTAGAATTTGGGGAAAATGCTCCTTGCCACCCCTCTGCTTGTATACGACAACAATTATTGAAGGCACCAAATGTACACCCCCCCCAAAAAAAAAAAAAAAATGAGAAGAAATCCATAAGTTTACAGCATGCGCGGCATTCGGGTCATGAGATAGAAAGGCTAATGTAAAATGTACTTAACTCGTGGGATTTATACATATATGTATTTAGTTCGTGAGCTAAACCCTTCGAGTAACTTGTATGACGGTAAACCATATACGTGTGAAAAAATATACACGTGCAAAAATAACATAACATAAACATGGTGAACGGGCAGTTGATGTGTTCAAAATCTATTTTCACATCCTGGTATTAATTAGATCACTGTATTGTCGTCTTCCTGTATGATACGAAATCGAAGCTGCAAACATCACTAATTCGAAAATGATATTATCTCCGAGTCCAGCATAATACTTCCGATTATTAAAATCTCACTTTCAATTCTAACAAAGAGGCGTGTATAGTGAATCTGAGGGTGTTGATTTTCGCTGACCTAGGGAAATGAATCGATTTTGAAAGTGTTTATTGGGAAAGAAATCAAGTGCATTGGGTAAATTGAAACGGTCCTCTATATTTAGAAAGAAAGTGGTTATGAATATGAAGGGGATTTGCGAGGAAATTTGGAACACGATTAGGAAAAGCAGCAGCAGTGGTGGGAGAGGTAGATTTGGTCATTGGTGGGTGAAAAGAATATTATATTGGTTATCTAGAACATCCAAGTAATTGTAACAAACCAACCGGGAATTTAATTTTGACTAACCGTCAAATGATCATGGTTGAGAGTGAAAGCAGCTGGAGATGAAGATGAGAAAATAGTAGTAGTAGTAGTAGTAGTAGTAGAGATCACACTATAACCACACTATTCAAAACAGTGTGTGACACATGTGTGCAAATATATGTTTTTGAGACGTGTGTTAACAGTGTGTAACACTGGGTTTTATCACTATGTGGCTACTATGTGATTTGGGGACGTGTGGTAACAGTGTGTACCGGTGTGTGTGTACATGTGTGCAATATATGTTTTTGGGACGTGTGGTAACGGTAAGTAACACAGGATTTTATCACTATGTGGCTACTATGTGATTTGGGGACGTGTGGTAACAGTGTGTACCGGTGTGTGTGTACATGTGTGCAATATATGTTTTTGGGACTATGTGGCTACTATGTGATTTGGGGACGTGAGGGAACACTGTATATACATGTACTACATTGTTACCACAATCTTGCCTTAATTTATAATTAAAAAATATCGAATCGATGGTTCGAGGCGAGATTCGAGCCTCCGTCAGCAGAACAGAATAAACTTTGCTGGAACGTTCCTTGAACGGTAGGGGGAGGGGGCCGAATTTCGACAACGCTCGTCGCCGCGCACAAAATGGGGAAAAGGAGCCTCAGTGGTGCACCGCTAAAGCCGGCGTTGCTTTAGCGTTGGTTTAACGGTAGCGAGCGTTGGTTTAGCCGTGACGCGAGCGTTGATAAAGCGGCGTTCTGCGCAAGCGGGCGTTGGCTCGGCGGGGGTTTAATGTTGGTTTAGCGGCATACCGCTTTTGACTATACGGAGCTGAACGGATCTCTTTGATAGAAGTTCTGATAGATTCCAAATGGGCTCCTGGTCTATTTCTCCCCGTATTTATAGCCAAATGCTGGTCCCGCTCCAACACCTCCATACCATTTGTGTTCAGTATACCGAGTCTGTGGGATGAAAATGTGGTAAATGAATGATCTCATCTCTCACAGTGTGACAACACTATCAACACAGGGTGTACACATTGTTCAAAATAGACCATACTGTGTTCGATATACCAACTACTAGTATGTGGAAATTATGTGGAAAACCACAATTTCAGACTGTGACGACACCAGTTCTATATACATATTTCTATATGCACACAACACTGTGGTATATTATGTTCCACTCTGTATTCAGAATGCCAACTCTGTGTGTAATTATGTGGTTAACTATGTGATCTTAAGTCCGACACTGTCACAAGACTGTGACCACATGTAAACACGCAATTACAACGGTCATCTATGTGAACACACTGTGGATAACACTATAAACACATGATTTACACATACGTAGTTCAATACATACCACACTTTGGTATATGTGTGTCACTCTGTGTTCTGAATGCCAACTATGTGGGTAATTATGTGGTTAACTGTGTGACCTGAAGTCCCACACTGTAATAACAATGTGACCACATGGTTAACACACAATTTACACATAGTAAACTATGTGAATACACTGTAGCAACACTGTATTTGTTACCCAACTATGTAGGTAATTATGTGGGTACCTATATATGTGATCTGAAGTCTCACACTGTGACAACACTGTGACCACATTTGCTAACAACACTGCTGCAACACTGTGATTGTTCATAAGGGTAGTAGATGTAGTAGTATTGGCAGTAGTAGAAGTAGTAGTAGTAGTAATAGTAGTAGTAGTAGTAGTAGTAGCAGCAGTATTTTAAGTAGTAGTAGTAGGAGGAGGAGTAGTAGTAGTAGTAGGAGGAGGAGGAGGAGGAGGAATAGTAGAAGTAGTAGTAGTAGTAGTAGTAGTAGTAGCAGCAGTATTTGAAGTAGTAGTAGAAGTAGCAGCAACAGCAGCAGCAGTAGAAGTAGTAGTAGGAGGGGGAGGAGAAGTAGTAGTAGTAGTAGTAGAAGTAGTAGTAGTAGAGGTACAGTAATAATGATAATAGTAATAGTAGAAGAAGAAGAAGAAGAAGTAGTAGTAGTAGTAGTAGTAGTAGTAGTAGTAGTAGTAGTAGTAGTAGTAGTAGTAGTAGTAGTAACCGTAGTAGTAGTAGTATAGTAGTAGAAGTAATAGTAGTTTTGATGTTGCTTGTACCGTTTAATACACTCTACAACAAGGTTCAACTTTCATGACTTTGTACTGTACCCCTGGGGGGGGGGGGCACTCAGTATATTATGCATAGTGGGTATGTGCCGCGGAGGGGACCCCCATTTTTACACTCAAATTTCCGTTCCAAGGCATATCATTTTTGTCTTATTGAGAAAAAGAACAAAGAAAGCCGCTCGAAAGCATAGCATTTTCTTCTTATCGAGAAATAAGAAGAAAGAAATCCGCTCTAAAGCTTCGCATATTTTTCGTTACGCCGTTCCGGTCGCATTGATCTGCTACAATGAGCTGCAATTTTGGTGAAAAGCGGCCGCAGAGCGCTGTCCGACCATCGCCTCTGCGCGAGCGCACCCGGCGGAGGCCGCGCTAGCTGCATTAAATGCACGCATGCCCGTTCCATAGGGATGCATACGCACTCACACGCTGGCGATCCGTTCCAAGGACCCCGTTTTCACAAACATTTGTAGTTCCGAAGCCCGTTCCGAGGACCCTCCTTTTTACAATAAGCCCGCTCCAAGGCCCCCGTTTTTTGTCTCGCCCGCGGCACACCCCTACCACTTTTTTGGTCGAGTGCCCCCCCCCCCCCGGGACTGTACCACAGTGACTTGAACAACAACAGCACCCAAAACCTTATACAAAGTACTAGTATATCGGTTCAGTATCCTTCCCAGAATGCAACATTTTATTTTATAATGTATGAATTATAACCAGTTTAATGATACTCTTAATATCGTTTTCATTCATACAAAATTAAAAATTTCCAAGAGTCAACATACTTTCTATAGCCTATGCTACAAAAAAAACACCACATATTCAGTTCAGTTCAGTTCAGTTTTTTTTTCTCATTTCCAACAAAACAGTAGACAAAATCCATCATGAATACAGTTATAACAATTGAAATGTAATAAAGAAACATGTAACACAATATATATATATTCATCTAAATTATACATTTGAAACCTCAATATGGATCATGAAACATTTGTGGCTGAAAATAACATGCTGGAAATGGAGAGGTCCACTGTGAAGCTGTGCTTGTAAATCGTGGACCCCTCAAATCAAATTATTCATTAGTATTAAATTACATAATTAAAATAATGATAGTGGCCAAAAGAGGGGAAGAAAAATGTGAAATAAACAATAACATAATGCATGAAATGAGTAATTTACGAAGAATAACGAGGAGAGACGATGATGAGAACATATCTGCATGTGGACTAAAATAAGAAAATGTTTCACAGGTGATGTATAACGAGTATGAAGTAAACGCGCAAAGGAAACGGATCAACGTTTATGCCTGGTTGAGAAGTGTTGACGAGTTCTTCGGATACCAACAATAATAACAATGACAGTAATAATAGAGATAATAATAATGTTAATGATATTGATAATCACAATAATAATAGTAAGCATGATACTAATAACAAATATAATCATGATAATAGTGATAATATTGACAATAACACAAGGGACAACAAGGAGAGCTAGGTTTTATACGTAGCCAATAAAAATGTCTTCAGTTTTCTTTAGAAGACTGCGAGTGAAGGGGAGTTTTTCAAATCTATGCGCAAAGTGTTCCAAAATTTAGGACCTTTAAAAATGAATGTATTTTGTGCTGAATGTGTCTTTAGTAAAGGTAAATGAAATTCTTCAGACTGTCTAGTGGGATATTTATGAATAGTTTGATTCTTTATAAACATGTCATGAAAAACTAAGGGAAGGGCACCAGAATTGAATTTATACATAAATTCTCCAAGATGAAACAAGTAGAGATCGTTTACTTTGAGAATATTATGTTCGTGGAAAAGTGAATCCGAGTGGGCACAAAACGGAGCATTGCTTTTTTGTAACAATATAATTTTTTCTAACAGAGTTTGATGAGTGTTTCCCCAAAGCAAAAGTCCGTAATTTAGGTAGGGTAAAACAAGAGAATAATAAAGAATAAGCAAAGATGATTGTGGAAAATGTGATTTTAGTCTGTTAATGATACCAATATTTCGAGAGATTGTTTTGCAAATATTTTCGATATGTAATGTCTAGGAGAGCTTGCTATCAACCAAAACACCTAAAAATTTTGTATGAGAAACCTGCTTAAGTGGGGGTATTGTCAAACATAATTTGAGTCGGTAATGAAGCTAAGGAGTTACTAAATAATATGCAATTCGTCTTCAAAAGATTTAATGACAGTTTATTGGTTCTTATCCATTCTAAAACATTTCGCAACTCTGCATTGACGACATCGACAAGAACATTTGGATCTCTATTTTTATTCAAGAAAGTTATCATTCGAGTGAACACTATTTTTCTAAAATTTTGGAAAAAGAAGACAATAACGAGATTGGCCGATAGTTACCTACTTCAATTGTGTCACCCTTCTTAAATATTGGTATGATTTTAGCAAGTTTCATGGCATTAGGAAATTCACCATGCAGCAGTGATAAATTAAAGATATGGACTAATGGATCTGCAATGTAAGGAAAACGTTACTGATTCCGTCAAAGCCGGAACTTTTTTTATTTTGTATTAGTTGGAAACAATGTTTGTGACTTCTTGTCTATTCGTAGGAAAAAAGAAAATAGAACTTGGATTAGCAGGACCTAAAACGTCAGTAAAACACCTGTCAGAAGGGGGAATATTTTTAGCCAGATCGTTACCAATAGAGGAAAAGTAATTATTGAAAATATTCGCTATACATTTTGGATCTTCAACAATTTCATTATTAATCCTGATTCTATTTATTTCAGAAACTCCTTTAGTTAGGTTAATCGCCTGTTTGATGATTTTCCATGTGTTTTGGGTATCGTGTTTGAACATTTCCAAACGATTTACAAAATACTTTCTTTTTTCTAAACGAATGATATTGATTAATGTGTTTTTATAGGACGTATATACTTTTATTTTGCTTATTACCAGAACCCAATGAATATAATATTTTTCATGTAAATGTAAAATGTAAAAGTTATGAAATAAAAGACATTTTTGTGACATATACTTCACATCCATATTCATAAACATGTGAACTAGTATTGAATCGGAATAGCGACATTCATCTTTTTTTTTTTTGGGGGGGGGGGGATTTACCAACATTTAAATTTTGCTTAGATTGGATAGTTACGCATGGATGCGTGGATTTTGAGGTTCCAGCCTTGGTCACTTCTTTTGGATGGTGATGTTCAAAATCGGCTCCTGACGTAAATAATTATAAACGATTGATACATGCCTGGAAATACGCAATACTCACAAACACACGCCCACACGCACACTAACACCCTCACACACACACCCCCGACTCACATTGGGGCACTTTTTGAAAGGCATAACCTGTATTTTTCGAGTTGGCATACCATACTGTGTCTTGCATTTTAAAGTCATGAAAAGGTGTATAATAAATTGACCCATCTATCATGTCTATATTCCCTTAGGCCTATATCATGTACAAGTACTGAGCCAGGAAATTTACAATTTACTACAGGGATGATCAATATAGGCCTACAAAATTATGCAGGCTAATTGCCTATTCAAAACCGAGATCTCGGTAGATTTGAATCATATCGTTACATCTCTCATAAATCACATTTTGCACTGTCTCGTACTCTCGATGACCAAAACAAACATTCAGAAAACACTCATCGTGCTTCTGATTGGTCTTCACATTGCTTTCAGGTTAATCCTCGTATCGTATTAAGAATATGATTAATGTGTTTATGCAAAAGAAGTGAAATTTCAAGAAAAAGGTGGGTATGCATGCTCATCGTTGACATTGTCAATAGGTACAGACAGCAGGGTGCATCAAAAGTTATTGCGAGTTTATCCATTGTCTTCATTTTTAATATAATGTAAAATCTTCAGCGTCTGTAAAATAATAAATCAGTCAAAATGAACAGCAGAACTTCAAGCTATACATAACAGGTACTTATATAGCGCTTTACCAAAAATAATATGATCAAAGTGCTTTGGGGTCGTTTTCATCTTTGAATCAAATCAATCTATTTGGTGTCTCTGACGCAATCAGCCAATCAAATATCTAGAATTTAGTAGCTTTTAACGTATTTGATCAGCTATCGTAATTATTTCATTTCATTTCATTTCGTTTATTTCCATTTTCAACAATTACAGTTTGTTTTGTACATTTTGAAATATAAATAACATAACATATTTCAAGTATCCCTGTACAAAAATTATATTCAAGATTATTACATCTCAGGTTGGAAATGGAGGAGGCTGCTAAAAAGCGGAGCTTGTAGAGTGCAGCCTCCTAATAAATATTCTTCTAGTTACATAGCATATAAAAATCAAAATAACAACTTGAACATAAATCAGTTAAATTAAAAAGAAATAGGGGAAATTAGAATAGAAAAGGAAATAAGAAAAAGAGAGATTAAAAGTCTCAAGAATCCAGCCCCAGCACTCACAAACGGACCTCGCCGATCGACAGGAAAACGAAAGAGATGGAAAAGTGTACGTCACATGATAATCATTTTGATTAAAAAATACAAGAGTTTGAGTGATGAAGAGTTAAATTCAATGGTTATCTTGGATAAATTTTTTGAACTTATATTTGAAACAATTAAGGTTTGGTGATTCTTTGATGTTATTATTAATAGTTCCCCAGAGTCTAGGGCCTTCAAAAGTAAAAATTGATTTTGCAAGGATGGTCCGGGGTAGTGGTAAATGGAATTCATCTGATTGACGTGTGGGATATTTGTGAAGAGTTTTTTTTTGGTTAAATTAAGAATTAAATAAGGGTGGTAACATATTATTGTTTAACTGATACATGAGTTGACCTAAGTTATTGGTACAGTGTTTTTATTTTTAGAATGTTATTGTTAAAAAACAACTGATCTGTGTGGGATCTCCAGGACATGTTGAAAATAACACGCAGTACCTTCTTTTGTAAAAGCAATATTCTATCTAGTTAGGTTAAGTGTGTCTTTCCCCAAACAATTGCTCCATAATTTAGTATGGTAAAATTAATGTTGAATGAAGCATTTTTAGGGAGTAAGTTGAAAAAAAACTTAACTTTGTTGATTACACCAATATTGCGTGAAATTGTACTACATATACATGTATAATGTCAATGTGAGTTTTCCAAGATAATTTGTTGTCTATTATGAGACCTAAAAATTTGTTGTAGTAACAACTTCAATGTCTATATTGTCCAATTTGATATTAAATGGCAATTGTTCTAAAGAATTGCTAAAAAGCATGCATTTCGTTTTTTGTACATTAATTGACAATTTGTTAGCCCTAATCCATTGTACCAACTTATCCAGTTCAGTGTTCAGTACATTATAAATAGAAATATCGGGGTTAGGATGAGAGTAGAGTACATTTGAATCATCTGCAAAAAGGACATAAGATAATATTTCAGAGGAGTTCTGGATGTCATTTATATAGATTATATAACTAAAATTATGCTGGTAAATGTATTCTGAAACGAAGCAGTAACAGACAACTTCTGCCGTTTTTTTTAATAAAAGGCAAAGTCGACCCGATTACAAATTGATTTGGATAAACAGAAACGAGTCCAGCAAGTATGGTGCTGAATATTTTATTAGTCAAAATCGGATGTAAAAGAGGAAATTTATCATATTTTAAAGTTTCGCTAGCTCACGAACAAAATATAATGTACAAAACATGTAAACTTAAAAAATCACGTAAGAACGTTTATATTTATTTCTTCCTACTGTCCCTTAAATTTTCTTGAAAAGCGCCTTGAGCACCCAATAGAGTGGATTTGGCGCGATATATTAAATAGAAATGGTCGATTTCTGTAAAACTAAAAACTTCAGGGGTTGTTTTCCTCTTTTTTTTAAATTCGAATACATCTGCGAATTACAAAAAAATCTTTCCCGAAATTTTGTATTAATCTTTACTAATGGGGTTCGGGCACACACTCGAATATTGCTTAGTATTACCTATAATTACCAAAATGTCAGAATCTATTAGTTCATTTCGTTGCATGAGACATCAGTAAGATACAGATAATAAGCTTTTTTAAGGGGACGCTAACCCAAACAAAAAGTTGTTTTAGAGGAAAAAGACAAATCAAACAAGTAGATAAGTGAAAGTTTGAACAATAGCAGACAAACAATAAGAAAGTTATGATATTTTTACAATTAAAAAGAAATTGGTTTTCACCATAAGGAGACTTGAAATTGGCTTCACTAGGATCTTTATATTGATGTAAGGCAAGGAACACTTCATTTTTACTCACACACATAAAATAGCTGAAATGTCATTTTTTTTCCCAAAAATTTTACTTCAAATCATATTTTCTTTCATGAGGACATGAGGCACTATGCTACCTTGGTTATATCTTGATTACTGCCAAAGGGGAATAGGTAGAACTTAGGAGAAAATCATTGTCCCTGATAATTAAGTACATGGCCTACATGGGAAAGTGGTCCCTACCACTTATCATAAGTTTACTTACCCTTGACCCTAGCCAGAACTTTATTCTTGTAAGATTTCTTTCAAACTTTCACCATTCTTTTTTCAGATTTTTTCCCCTCTCTCCCACATATAATGTTCAAGGTTGTATTCCTCTTTGAATGACCGTTTAAATAATTATAAAGCGCATGATATATTGTATTTATTTCAATGCATCAACCTGTCTTCATATGATAATAATGTCTTCATGAAGGTTGATTGTTAATATTGTGCTCAGTGGTTATTTGTAAATGACACTTGGTATCATTGAAGTCCAACGAAACATATTACAATTGCAGGCAATTGGTTCATTGGAGGATATAACGTCAAGGTTCCATATGCTCTATTCTCGTTTGCATGAGTTATTTTGCTGCCTTTTTGAGAAACTTGTTGATGTTATGTTTGGAGGAATAAAAGATGGCTAAGATCACCTACATTTTCTGCTCGGAGTGGCAGAAGGAGGTCAAAGGCGAGGAGTTATTGACCATTCCAAGGAGTAGATAAACAAGCCTTCTTCTTTAACGATGGAAAGAAACCATAACGACCATGTTTATGCCAGAGAGAAATTCAAAACTGAATCACCTTTCAAGAAAGGATCCCACGCGGTGCCGGTTACCAGCGACGATCCTCACTATCACTCGACCCCGTCAGCTTCGGCGACGCGATCACTTAGCGTTCAGTTCGCCAGCCCACCTACCTCGCTCTCGTAATGTGTGGTCTGTAGAGATATATAACACGGGTTCTGTTGCCATGCTATACACAGGCAAGAACAACATTTGCACGAGGTCTTTTGTCTTTAGCCGTCTTTATGGCTTCTCCTCCCTTGTTTTCTCTCATTTTTTATCGCACTTTAATTAATCCGACAAGGCCCAGATCACATATTTCATCGCTTTTAAAACATCTTGAGGTATGTGAAGGTTATCTCGACCCCGTAGGTAAGCTGTCTCGTATCGAGGGGAGTTCGGCCTGTTTCACCAGATAACCCACAACCCATCACCCCTAGAGGTTCGCGATGATAGGCCTGGACTGTGCCCTTGAAAAATAAAAAGGCTTCATATCTCACTACAATTATATTTATCTTTTGATAACCATTTAATCTCTTAAGTAAACAGTAATAGAAGTACATTGTCCCAAATATCTCCCAAGGGTAAATTGATCAATGCATTTTATCAAGATCAATATGGAATATGTAAGAATCAATTTTGTTACGGTCGTATAAAACATATTCTTATTACAGCAATTTCGCCTAATTTCTCCTCTCCGAGTTAAATTATAATTATATACATTAAACTTGCTTTTTTACTATGCACTGATGTATAGTGGCCTGCAAAATTGAAGAAATGTGTACTTACCTAATTAGATTCCACCACTTTGGGTTTTTTTAGCAGAAACTCCTCTCCAAGTTATTGTACTTATTTTTTTTTTGTGAATAATTTGTTGATTTTCCGTACATGTTCACTTTTTCAAATATATATTGTTTTCCATTTATTCTCTGTTTTATCATGTATGTACGTATTATTATGAATTATAATTATGATTATTATTTTTTATCATGTATGAATTATTATGAATTGTAAATGAAAGCAAAAGTGGAAAAATATAAATTCAAATCAAATCAAATCAAACCTTCCTTCGGTTGATTTCTCTTGACTTGAAGAGATGTAACGGATATTTATTTTTCATACAGCCAACATTTATTTTCTATTTTTTTTTCTTCTTTTATTTGAAGCAAATAGCACGTTTCTGTCAAATCAAGTTTAAAATCGTGTTGCTAGTCACTGAAAGTTAAATGTTTGTGAGCAATAAATGAGGAATGCGAATAGAATGAATTGCAATGCCATATGATATAAAGTCTGATAATGATTAGGCAATTAAATGATAATTGATGTGACAAAACATGACACAACATGAACAAGTGGGAATAAATGCTTAAGGCCTGATAGGAATATAGATATTGATATTACAAGACAGTAATAAATCATCAAACATAATCAAGTGCATTCTTAAATCGAAAAAGGCAGAGAAACTATTACTACAAAGCCCTATTATGCCTAGAATCAGATGGCTTCAACTGTTTCGTTTATCTTCGTAACTGGTAAATTGGTCCAATAGCCATTTAGTCCATATACCATTCGGTCTAATTAGACTAAGTGTTAAGTTGTGCAAAAATGAGTGAAAATGAAATGGATATTAGACCAACTGGTTATGAGACGAAATGGTGATTAGACGAAGTGATGATTGGACCAAATGGTTGTTAGACGAAATGTATATGGACGGAATGGCATTAGACTAAGTGAAAGTAGACCGTGAGGTGAGTGGACGAATTGGCAATTTACCATTCATTTTAGGAATAAGAGTTTTTTTCATAAATGTGTTGTTAAAATCGTTATTGACCATTCTTTCTTTCTTGTATAAACAACCCGATTTTTTTCGAAGCAATATTCCAAACATTTACCAAGACGTTATAAATCTGCTTACTTTTTTGGCGAGATATTACCCAGAAATACATCTTTCTGCTAATTTAGATTTCACTTATTTTATCGTTGGGCATTCTTATTCGTGTTTTCAACTCAGAAATATTTTCTAATTTTCAAATCTATGAGCGATATGAGTATGTAAGATTCCTTTCCGAATACCCCAACTAAGGTTTGCATTTCTTGTAGAAAATGATTCTCTTTCGATAACGTTGACTTCAAGATGCATTATCATTTTGACACTTATCTCTGACAGGTTTACATTGATGGAATGGAGATATTATTACATGTAGTTAATTTTGTAGAGAAAATACAGTTAAAAGGGAAGAACGATGGACCTCCCATGCATGAAATCCTGTACGAGAAAAGATGATTGTGATTCATGGCGACGGTGCCAATATTGGTTGCATTCAAACATGTCCCCAGAACATTATTCGTAAAATTATTAACATGGTGATTAATAGCAGACATTTCACTCTTATTTTTATTTCATATTTACTTTTTTTTCACTATTATGGGGGCGTCATGATCAAGAAGATATTGAACGTTTCAACCAGTGTATTTTAATGCGTTTTATTGTTTACAAAGACAAGTAACTTCAACTCTATTTTTCAAAGCATGATTAAGATTAAATCAGAATTGAACAAACTTTAAAAAAAATGTATTTTAAGAAATCTTACTGATATGAAATCTTTCCGTGAGTATTTCTCTAAAATTGTCATGTTTAATGCTTTCATTTTTACTAACGTGTTTTCCTTTACCACGACCTCGACGACTATAGCTATAGATCTTCTTACGACCCCCCCCCCCCCCGACCTGTCCCATCATAATGTCAGCATTTTTTCCTTGTGATCTTCTCCGCAGTTGCTTCCTTTGTTTGAAAATATCCCATCACCACCTTTCCTATCAAGGCGCCCCTTTTTACCCTTTCTAGACAATTTCAGGCGCCTATTCGATTGAGCTAGTTTCTTGCATAGCGCAAGAAAACAAAAAAGAAACGAAGAAATAACATTCCTTTTGTTTTAATGTTCAATATAGACTGCATTATAGGAGTGAAGTACGGCGATTTAAAAAGAACACAGAATGACATGACATTTGCCTCTCTGTTTGATCTTTTGTCATAGATTTGTTTTAACAAAATCAGAAAGACCTGAAAAAAGTCTAGGCCAATTGTTTGAGAAGAGCCAATCAGCTCGTTGAAAACAAGTGGGCAAAGGCACATCAACGCGCCAAAAATCTTAGGTCGATTTCCTAATCCGTTGTCTTCTTATAGTTTTATCTGAAATTCTATCCTTTTTTTCGACAGACCAGGCGTCGAATGGTAGTAGAAAAGCTTGAATTTGCCAATCGATTTGTTTGTTTACATGGTCCCAGTGATAGCCATGTTGAGGTAGGGGCATCACGAACTCGGAAATGATTTGTATATATTGAGGTTTGTGAGTTACAAGACGGCGTTGATAGCATAATGCAGGGACGTTTTCCTTTTCAAGAAAATCAGCCGTTTTCCAGCCGTTTTAAAAGCAAGATAACACAAACAGAAAGAATGAGAATGCAATTTTTAAATGGTCCATGCCAAAGAAAATAGAACTTTTCAGTTTCATTCTCAATTGAAGAAATGCTTGATTCACTCATTCTTGGATTATAGTAATTGTGGATGTAATTTGATAAGTAGATTTTTAATCTGAAGTGCATGTTCCTTGCGTCCTTTTTTTGACGAATATGAATATTGTTATCTTCTTACAATTCGAAGTGGTAAAACTTTATAAATTATGTACCTTGAATTTAAGTGATTTTTTCATTCAATTATCAATATTCTTGTAATACTAATGGGAAAAAAATGAATATCTTGGGGGAAAATGTTTTGAGTCAAAATATAATGATATGTTCCAAAAATCATTTAAGTTAATACAATTGTAACACTATTGCAGAGTTTTTGCAAATTTATCAGTATTTGTACTTTCACGAGCGCCCCCCCATAAATGAAATTGTCTAAACAAGAACATATTCTTCTCTGCTGCATACACGTTTCCCACTTCAATGTGTAATTGCCCCTAATTTTGGAAAAGCCCCCCCCAAACAATAAATAATAATAATAATGATAATAAAATAAATAAATAAATAAAAAGAAAATAAATAAATAAATGAAAACATGTAGGCTTTCAAGTAGAATTCTGCTTCACTACATCACGGAGCTTCTGCGCCATTGATATTATCATGATAACTAGGAACATGCTAACAATGCGTGGGGTTTTTTGGAAAGGGGTGGTTCGTTTTCTGCCGGAAATCGTGGAAGAGCATTGCTTCATCAATCATTCCATCTTACTTTTAAAAAATAGATTTGGGGGACTAAGTTATTTAATTGAGAATACTAACTTTACTGTTGGTAGCTCCATTGTTATTTTATAAAGGGTGGAATGACTGCAGTTATCTTTGTTGAACTATGAGAACGATACAGCAAAAGTACATCAGTATCTATGTAATGGTGTATACCCTTGTTAGGTGTTCATTCAATCTGCATGTGGGTTTATAAAAAGGGTTAAAATGCTATAAGAGCAGAATATATGGAATACACAAGGATTCATTTTATCAGTTCGGAGTACTAGCTATTCTGCAACCAATTGCTCGTCATTTTTGCCAGTTCTGTAAAACTGATCATGTGATGGCGTTTTTGCCTTATACTGCAAACGCTAGATTGAAGGAACATCCCTCTCCACTCTCTCTCTCTCTCTCTCTTTCTCTCTTTCGTGTATAATGACTGTCATCAGGTCGGGAGAGAAAAAGTGGGAAGGAAAAGAAATGTCGTGGGAGAAGCCGAGAAGGGAGTGGTATTCTCAAATTTGATTCCAACTGAGAAAGGCCGTTGAAGCCCCAAACCCTCGTCCACTTTTTGTTCCAATTTTGTCTCAAGGGATTTAAAAAAAAAAGCAATTATAGGAACATTCATACTAAGTTGCGCAGAACGTTATTTAATTAATTACTATGAAGGGGGCTGATTATTGTCTTTGACAACATTCTTAGGCTTTGTGTAATTACATTATACAATAGCAACCACTAAGGGTTAGTGATGGCAGGGGCGACAACGTGATATTTATCACTATTTTTGTTAAATTTATTTTTTAATAATTTTTTTTATATATTTTTAAATTTTTTATTCTTTATTTTGTTTCATTTAATTAAATTTTACTTCATTATTGTATTTTTATAGGGGAAGGGGTATGCAAGACGATCTAAATGTGAAGAAAAGGTGAAGACTTTTTTTCTCAATTGAATAACACAGACGACTTTCCCTTTCATTGTGTAGCCCCCCCCCCCCCTTGAGTAATTCAACAGAGTACTTTATAGTAAATGTCTGCTCCCTTACGACTTCTCTCCAATGTCTGATCGAAGAGATACAAATCATCATTGAAAAAGAAAAAATATGGCGTATGTGATTGACTAATCAGCATCAATCGACATTTGATCTTTTCCAATGTTTATTATCAATTGATCAATTTGGAGAGCAGCTTCGCTAATGAAAGCAGTTGGGCCCTTCTCTCTGGAACTAAGCTCGATCGCCCCGAGTATTGTTGTGAAATATCGCCACCTCGTGTTCACTGCGATTTATTGCTTTGGCGTAGTCTTTTATTCTAGCCGTTCTATTGTGGAAGAATATTTGTAGGACTATATCAAAGGAAAATATAATATAAGAATTGCAACTAGCCACGTATCATATTTTCTTAGATACAATATTATTATGCATAATGTTTTAGCCTAATTGATGTAGAACAAATCTATGAAATTTGAATTTGACGGTAATGATATCTAAATAAAAAGACAGTGGGATAGTCCAAGAATGATAAATAAGAAACAAAACGTATAGAAACTCTATAAAGTTTAATTTCTTTATTTACTTTTTTTCAACCGATTGTAAATAAAATAAATTGTTGCTCTCATGATTTTACTGCATTATTGTTTTTACCCTCATCAAAACTAGAGAATGAATTAAATAATGAGTAATATTAATAATTATGTGAAAGGATATTTAAATGGACTTTACTTGTATGAATATCAAACATAAGTGATTTCAGGATTGACCAGAGTCGATTGTCCGGACCCGCGCCTTATTTCAAATGCCAGTAAAATAAAGTAATAAAGTATATTTGTAATTTCTCATTTTGCAGTGTCAAACCCGTGCTGCAAGCTGGTTAACTTGTATAAAATGAAGAGCGCCAGCTATTGGAAGATGCAAGACAAGGCTCGGACTCTGCACTGATTGCAAACGGAGAGAAATTCCTGGTAATACCAAAAAAACAATTCATCAAATAAAAACCAAATATTTCCCCCATATACTGATATGTATTTTACTATTATTATTCTTTATTGAAGAGCAGATTAAAACGCTGATAATTAAAAGCATGATGATAAACAGAAGAAAAAGGGGGAAAACATCGAAATCAACAGCTGAGAAATGTTTCTTTATCCTGGCTACCACATCAATCCCCCACCAAAAAAACAAAAACAACAATAAACCTGACACCTGATAATTACTTATTTTGTACATACATTTATGTTATATTGTACTATTTGCAGGGTTCCCTGGAATCTGTGTGCACGTTCGAAATGTTCGCAAATTCAAATGCCTACATTTCTTCTCCCTCTTCTCCATCTGTGTTTCTTTTTCTACTCTTAACTTTCTTATTTATATGCAATTACATATGATGTCATTACAGTACGTAACTTGTTATTTATTTGTATCTGGCGACCCCAACTCAAGCTCTGCTTTCCGGTTTTTCGCCTCCTTCAAAATTGTGTCGAAATATATACTGTATTCGTTACTATGTCAAATATTATTTTGTATCTGTTTGAAGGAAATAAATGTGATTTTCAATCAATCAATCATATCGGCTTAAATCTATGCATTAATAATAAAACCAATCTCTGCTAATAAAAACAATGAAATTGTAATCTTTGTGGGAATATCATATTGCAACTAGGGCCTCTTGCGTGGAAAGTTGCGTCTAAACCCAACTAAAAAGAAATGAAAGGAAATCCCGAATGCAATCTTTGATTGGTTGCAAAACAAGTTGTTAATATTGCGTGTGGTTGCAACTTTTAGTATGCAACGGGTCCATGCCAAACGTTTGGTAGATTTAAAATGTCCCTGACATGGAAATATGACAAGAAATCGGGAAAAGTACGCTGCAGTGGCGTACGCAGGGGGTGGTTGCAGGTGTTCACACCCCCTTCATTTTTTTGGGGGGGGTGTCAACATTTCATTCAGCTTGAACCCCCCCTTTCAAAAATCCAGCGTATACGCCACTGGTACGCTGCTACCTCCAATAAAAGTAAATCAATGGCAATGAACAAACTAACAGTGGCTGGATAATAAGTTTTTTCACGATTTATCCTTTATCAAATTAACTTTAGCTGATTTTCCCTTTCTTTCAACAAAATGAAGTTTCGTGATATTTAATACTTTGCGATCACAATCAATATTCGATCACTTGGTGTCTACAATTTCATTCTCTTTATCTTATCTTCTGGGAATGTCCCAAAATAAATTGGTCCGTATTTATACACCTGATCGATTTGTTTCCTCCATATTGTCAATTGTCTACTGAAAGTTCTCAACTCGTTTATATAATACAATAGAACTCTGAAATACAGGTAAATGCCCTCGAAACCAATCTGGGCTGAGGGGGGGGGGGGGCGGTCCTGTAGGGAGTACAAAATAGCTCAGAAATAAGTGACCCGCACACCAGGTGATTTGCAGGTAAGATCAAAACTATACGCCACAGAGAGAAGAGATCGAGTCATCAACTTCCAACCATCGCCTCGGGGCCCTGGCCGCCTGGAACGATACTACCACTCCCATCAAACAGAAAATGGCATACCTGTTTACTGCTATATAACCCATCGGAATACTATCTGGCCTTATATATATTTGATCCCATCATTCCATTCTATTATAACCATACGGCCCACCTACCAAGAAGGATGGTTTTTCCTTGATATTTTGGCAAACACAACTTATTTTTCAATAAATAAGTTTTCACTTTCCGTTAAAAAAAATGGGTCTATTGTGTCACTTTTTTTTTCAAATTAAGATTGGAATTACCGAGTAATTAAGAAACATAATGATAGAGCCTGTAATAAACCGAGCAAACACTGGGACCATGCATGATAGTAATTTTTTTAATACCACTTAAACAGCTTGTGATGATTGTGTTATCATCATGATCATGTTCTTGTCATTTAAATAAAGACTCTCTAATGAAGAGTAAGCAATCATAGCAGAGGCCTATTCATATCTCTCTTTCTATAGGATAACAACAACAACCATGACAACAGTAATATTCAGAAAAAAAGATAATGTCGCATAAATAGCATCATTGCGTCTTTACATGAATATTTAACAGAACTGGGGCCCGTTGCAGAAAGAGTTGCAATCGATCGCAACTCTAAAAATCATGCGCAACTTGATTTTCAACCAATCAACAGCGCGCATTTTGGACTTGCGATTGATTTTTTGGCTTGCGTTTAAACGCAACTCTTTCTGCAACGGGCCCCTGATGCTGCTTTATGTTAAAGCAATCCTTTTGGGAGGGTTTGGAGAAGGGAGGGGTGGTTGGTGTTGTGTAGGAGACGACCCTTACTCACATAGGCTGTTCCACAAAATTCCAAATTCGAGGCGGTGGGGGGGGGGGGGGTCTTTTACCCGTCCCCAAGGATTGTCGCCCATGATCGTGGACGTATTATTAACAAATTACCACCAGCCTAATTGATTTTTCTAATTGACATCTTACATATTATTTTTTACCAGGGAGATTGACAATTTTCAGTGCATCGTTATGATAGTCATATAGACTCGAGTGATCATTTTCAATTATCTGCCCTCTTTGGCTCCACTAAAAAAAAAATCACTATTAACGTTCGCCAAAATGTCTGACATATCTCCATGTCTATTTTTAGTTTAAATCGGTTACCCCCCAAAAAAATGGATTGTGGTTTTATTCATGATTAATCAATACAAGGAAGAAATAATAACTCTAAATAATTTATCGGTTTGCTCTTCTTTCTTCAACTTGTCGTTCTATTTCCTCCATCCTACTCTTCTTCTTCCGTTGTTCTCCTCCTTCCCTCCACGGAATCATCATCATCATCATCGTGTGGACTACATCGTTTGTCGCGTATTGTGTGCCTGTCATTGTGGGGGCTTGTTCGCTTGGGGGCCGGGAGATAGGGTCAATTATGGGTTGAGCAATTTGATTAGAGAAGATACTGGAAAGCACCTGGACGATCGACTCCAATCCACCTCCAGAAAGGCCAATTTTTCAATCTTTGGTGGAGGTTGGTGACCTTCTAGCAGAGTGCAGATTTTTTTTTCGTTGATATGGTGGTGGTGGTTATGAGGCTTCTATAGCTTTCCTGGTATGCTATGTGAAGATACAGGGAGAGAAAGAGAGAGAGAGAAACAAAAAGAGAGGGGGATAGAGAAACAGGGGTGAAAAATTAAATCAGTTTCGATTTTGTAAAAAGTATTCACATTGAATTTGAATATTATAACCAAGTTAAGGATCATTTTAATATGAGAATAGCGTTTTAAGCATGCAGGAGAGAATCACAAACTAATTAAGAGGAATTTCAAGATGCTAGAATAAACGTAGGGCAGGGTGACGAGCACATTGGGAGAAAAAGAAGGGGAGGGAGAGAAACGAAGAGAGAATCAAGAAATCCGGAAGAGCTGGAAATTGAGAGATAAAAAGCCCCCGAAGCATGCGAGGTTTAACGCAGACGACACTGCGAAGGAAGCTGCCAAGAAGCGCGCCAAAAGTGCCCTGCCATGCCTTGGTGACAATAAGCAATGTATATGGATTAAGGGGAAGAAAACCAGAGAGGGGGGATAAGGAATCGAAAATTTGGAGACGCTAAACGTAGTCGAAATTGAATTAGTAAAGAAAGATTGGGGAAAGATGTATTTTGGGATGACTGCCTCAACAGAGTCATTGGGGCGTACAGAATTGGGAGTTGAAAAGAAGAAAAGTGGGAGATGAGGAAAGGTAAAATCCATAGACGTTTTTTGTCATCGGAGTTGTGTCTTCCCATGTGGCAAGTGCGAGGGCCGCTGGGCCTTAGTTTGTAGTGAAACGTTGGGATTGCTCGAGGAGCAGCGAAAAGCAGATGATTTTGGAATCGCTCGAGCTACCTTCGTTTGTCTCATATGACGTTGTTGCTAATTAAGCGCGCATCAACGATTAGTACAGTGTATTGAACCTTTCACTATCTTTTCAGGAAAAGGAAGTGACAGAAAAATGCTTCAACCACTACCCCATTTCTCCTCTTTTCACCCCTCTCTCGCCTGTATTTTACGCTATGAGTGCTGTGAAAAGTAACACAACATTCAGAGGTGCTCCACATTTCTCTCAGATGATTAACGGTCAAGTTGGTGGATATTTTTTTTCTACACTCACTCCATGGGTTGAAATATTATTTGAGATAAATCATCAATATTATAATATCAACAATACTTGTGTAATTGTGGTATTGGTTCTTTCATCAATTCAAATCTTTTCCAACAGAAGATAAAATGCGCATTCCCTTTTTAGGTCTGTCTGTTATACCATGTAACAATATGTTAACACAATCTATAGTAGATGTTGAAATAGCGTTATTAAAAACAATCAGAAGTATGTCAGTTGTGTTTCGTCTCAATTCTTAATTCAAATTAGTTCTAGATGACGGAAATGCTCTCCTACAGATACGATATCATACTGGGTGTGCGGATGTGTGGTTATTTTGAAGATGTGCGCGTGTGGGGTGTACGTATTGACGCGGGAGTGTCGTTGTTTTTCTTAATTTTCTGTATCAAATTGTGTGGGTGTTTTAATACATTTTAAATTATCTGTGCAATCACTTATGGTGTGGTTGAGTGTGCATATATAAATATAGAGGGGTGCTCACGCGTGTGTGGGGTGTGTGAGGGTGTGTGTGTGTGTGTGTGAGTGTGTTTATGTGGGGGAACGAGGAAGTGTATTTGTGTGAGTGTGTTTTGGGGTGTGGGTTTGTGTATGGTGTGATCAAGAAATGCTGTATGGGTATTTTCTATTTAATTCAACCTATTAATCCTACATAATTTGTTTCTGTGTGTGTGTGTGTGGGGGAGGGGGTGATTGTTTCTTGTTTGATGTATTACTGATGGGCATGTCTTTCATGTTTTTAATCCAGAATTTATATAATTTCGGTTTTGTGTATAAGTGTAGGGTAGTTAATCGATCTGCTTATTTGTTATAAGGTACCAAACAGGGGATGCTTCATAAAAGTGTTCGTAGGATTCCACCTGACCTTACGAGCGATTTGTTTAGGTGAAAATATTGGCAGAAGCCTATCAATATTTTCTTACTGTTTTGGAACATTTTAAGGGCAAAGTATATGTTTTTGTTTACTGTAATATCAACAAATTATCTGAAATGCAGGCACAGATTGCTTTGATGTAATATCCATGATATCTGGCGATTGATATTGCAGCCACTCATAAAATAGCTCGCAATGTCAAGATAATATTATGAAACATCTCTTTACTGACACGTTTAAGAGTGTAACGAATACATAAATTAATATTTTTCAAGGTTCATTTCTTTTTTTACTTACTATTATTATTATTATTATCATCATTATTCACCATGCCTCCATTTAACTTCCTATCCGAGGGATGTAATGTTTTCCACTGTAACATAATTTGCATCTCTGGAACATCCACCAAGGACTCGAACCCACGACCTTTGGTTCAACAGGCAGACGCTTTAATACCGACTCAACTAACTCTCTCCATGTACATGTATGAACATATCAAATAATTATGATTTCATTTAATAACATAATATTAAGGAAAGTGGGAGGAATGACATCATCAGCCCACATAATAAAAATGGGCCTATTCATGACCGCGTGAAAACTGTTTTTACAAAATATTGCTTAACTTTAAAGTTCAATAATTTATTTCGTTATACTATCAGAAGTTTGATGAAACCTCTGATAACTTCGGAGCACCCGTTTAAACACTTTTACTTTGAAGTAAAATTTTAATTCAAAGAAAATTATACACAATAATGAGTCCCAGAGAACTTCGTATATTGTTTTTTGTGATGTAGTGTGAAGAATTGAATAGAGGATACTCTGGGTAACAACATAGACAAATATTCAAATACCGTTCTAAAGTGTTGTGTAGGCCTATACACTCATATATCGAAAACTTCGTCGTAGTGTTAAATCGTGATTTTGAAATGTAAAAGTGTTTTTAATTAAAGCTCCACTGACTTCTTTGCTCAATTTCTACTTTTATTTTTTGTTTGGGCTGACAGTCATCTAACCTTTCATAGGGTTTATACCTGACCTATCGGACCATGCACCCAAGCACAGCGGTAAACACCAATCATTTATCTGGAATGTGCTCGGATAATTGATGGTAGACTTTTCTTATCAAAGAATGTCACTCCCTTCTCCTATCCATTTCATTTCCTCACGAAGATATAGTATAATAATCTTGACAAATCCGTGTGCGCAAAGCGTATCGCTTAGAGTAAGCTATCGGGAGAGTTTCGGGGAGGTCAACCATTGATAGCCCGCATGATACATGCCGCAGCAGCCTTGCCGCGGGGACCAGCGTTCTCAATGAGGCCGTTGACACCAATATCTGTAACGTTACACTTCGTAGGGCCTTCTCTGCGCAGCGGGAGTCAGCGAAACCGTATACCACCACTCTTTACGCATGGTGCCGTGGCTGAGCGAAATCAAATCCTGATTGTGCGATGCGCAAGCTTAGACTCTCAAAACAGACGTAATTATCTAATTAATCATTTTCTTTCCATGAATTTACTCCACAATATATCAACTTAGTGTAAGTTGAAATGTATAATATAAATGCATTCTGTCTATTTTATTGGAGATGTGATCGTTTTCTTCCCACGAAATATGTTTGTGTGTTTTACAAAAAGTTTTGGTAAAAACGACTGAACATTCCGTACAATGACAATTTGTGTGGCCTAGTGACGATTTGAGAGCATCGGTTGTGGGGTAGAAACCCTCACCTCTCTCTCGCTCCATGTGGCTTGGAGCTTTCACCCCCAATTCCCTTTCTCGTGCTTTGCCTGGCACGGTTGAGCGGGACGGGCCCTCATTAGACCCCCCTCCTGGGCCGCTTGAAACCAAACCTGGGATTAAGACGTGAGTGAAATTAGCAAGGGTCTGGTGTTAATCTCGTAGCAAGGGTACCCACTACGAGGCGAGAAGGGCCCCGGGCTTTGCTCTTCCACTCTTTCGACTGTCAAAGGTTCGGATAGACCAGATACCTGTTGACGGCAGGCGTCTTTAGGCACGGATAGACAGAAATTCCGGAAACCAGTGATATTCAAGAAAATGGGTGTTTTCCATCAAATCTTGGAGAGGCCCGACGGTTAAGAAGCTTGCAGCAAAGTTGATTGACCTCTCCATTTTCAGAATGCAACGACTTTGGAATAATTCATGTTTGTTTCTCTTGATGGCTATAATAAACATGTACGATATGAATGATATGACATGATAATCATGATCATGGTAGAGATCTGTAGTGATAAATTGGCTTCCGCGCAGCCTTATGAAAAATCCCTGATTGCAAATTCTATAAGATTGAGCGGATTTTGTGCAACGTTGAATAATAAAGTTACATAAATACAACGAAAAACATAATGTAATTCGTAGAACCATTGCAACGAAAAATTATGGCGAGAAAAAGAAAATGTATCAAACTAGAGAGGAAAATGTGAGTGCCTAAATGCAGAGTGTTTGTGCGTAAGCGTGTGAGTGAATTAATTGTAGAATAGGGATATCATTACCAATTCAAAAAGGTATGAGGGAATAAGATATATAAATAAGAGAGATAAGGTCGAAGAGAAATATAGGGAGACAGACAGTGAGAGAGAGTGAGAGAGAGTGAGAGAGAGTAAGAGAGAGAGGGTGAGAGTCATACCACCATGAACATGGTGCCACGCCGTTAAACCACCTCAAGTCACGTGATATGATGAGCTATTAATGGCATGCGCCATTTATATAGCAACATCAAACCGAAAGATTAACGTCAAAAGTAAGATGCTGGAATGCTGACGCATGATGTTTGCTTGTCTTGGAAATTTGCAGTTTATGTCGCTCCTTGATCTTTTACTTCTTAATTTTCTGTATTTCTTACGAATGTAACGAATATTGTATTTGTTTACGATAATGAATTACAGGTAAGGCAAAACCTGTGAAAGGTTGACAGTGCTATCTGTCATCTTACGAGGACACACACACACAGAACGTACCACCAACATGACACAAAAAAATGATAGAAATACCAGCTCAGCGTCAACAACATGGATGTAATTGGGCTGGCTTTGCAATGATTTGATTTTAAAACATGTGCATGGGATAATATAATGGGGCGATGTCTGCTGGAGCACCTGGCTTTTATCATTAGCACCCCGTAGAGAATGACGAGACCAATTCAAAATGGCCGACAACATCACTCTGTCAGTAATGGCGGACGCTTTTACGCGAGACGGTGGAAGGTGTCTTAGATGGGATAAATTGGTGTTATAAAAACACGAAAAATGTGAAAATTGGAACTGAGTGTGGCTGAATGGTGACCGTAATTTCATATTCATTCTTTGGTGGTGAGAGTTAAGTGCAATTGAAGTGAAAAATAAACAGAGAAGTTCAATCTGAACATGAAGTCTCGGAGAATGGTGCCACTGAATGCCATTGGAGAGAATAGGATTCCGCGCGATGCTTGCTAGATTCAGGTACCATATATTCATACCCTTGATCTCAAAGCATAGGCCTACACCTCCTTACGCACACATACATCTTCCCTTACTTTTTTTTTCTTAATTACGGATTCCATCCAAAATTAACAATCATACCGCACACGTGCATGCACACGAACGCACACACACCCGAATACGCACGCACATTTTACCTCACACGGTTAAGCCAACTTGTCTGCGCATTCTTGAACGCATCCCTAAAACTGTTGGTGTGGTTATATGAACCGATGCCGTTCTGCATGCTTCTGCGATTTACAAAGGAGGTTTCAATCTCCTTGTGGTATACCCAAGATTAAGAGGGGGATATTCTGCCTTCTTGTTCATATTCCAGGTGATAATAAGCACCCACACTCACCAGGCATTAATATTTCCCCACTGGTATTCCATGATTTCTTGGTGACACGGTGCTCATCAAATTTGTCAAGAAGCAGCAGGGGTAGTGCGGAGTCAATGATCGAAGTTGAGCCTTGTAGTCTATCATGCAAACCCGCCAACGCCAACTCAGAGCTGTGAAGCTCTCCTGTGATCCAGCTAAAAGTGAAAGATATTAACCGATACTGAGGTCGGGTCACAACTTTGCAATACTGATGTCTGGCGGTCTGCAGACATTGAATTAGTTACTTTCAGTGATACAGTCTGTAATAAGAACAATTGCACCCACGCCCACACACACGCGCGCGCGCACCCCACACACACTCTCATATACACACATTAAGACAGAATATTATACTGGGGGGGGGGGTTAATTCAGAGTAAATATGATTAAAAGGGGCCTTTTTAACATATGTCGTTAAATAACAATACATTTAATCCTATTTCACCTTTTCACTACTAGTATAATAACAATTTCGACACCATTACAGTATTTCAGTTCATTTTCACTTTAGTTATACCAAATAATATATTGAATATCAACAAGGGAAGCTAACTACAAACTTTCCATTTGACATTCACTCATGTTTCATTTGACTGAGCACCATGCAGAAGTCTGTGGAAAGTCAACAGTAACTTCTTGTACTCGAATACATTAGATTTGGAACAAATGAAAGTGCGTTTATTGTATAAATATCGAAGGGATGCTAAATTCAAGGACAAGATATTTACTAAAACAGACTTAATTATTTTGAAAATAAAATAACGATATATGTATGACTGAATGTTGAAAATAATCCTTAAGTTGTAATATTTGATTCCAGTTTCAAGTACTTCTCAGAAGGTCATGTATTCAAAATCAAAAGGATGTACACCCAATGTGGGGCTCGAACCCACGACCATGAGATTTAGAGTCTCATGCTCTACCGACTGAGCTAACCGGGCTACACAAAGATTGATAATAATGATAAAAACAAATTTGATTCTGATTCTTGTCTTAACGATTTGTTTATGATTCATGATGTTTACTAGACAGACAATATTTAGAGAAAAAGATATTCTCGAAATACCTATACTGCAAAATATGAAGACTTGTTTTTTATTTGATTCCTAACTTCAATTTTCATAATACTTTTTACCTTTATGAGTACAGTGTATACTTTCTAAATCACACCTGAAATAAATTCGAATTGGGGAGAATCTCACTAAAAAGTATTAAACAGTATTTCTTTATATTATACTTTTTTATTAAAAATCCCTTTACTATTATGCTTACCAAAAACACGTGTCGTTAAATAACGACTTGTACTCGAATAAATGAGATTTGGAACAAATGAATTAGCGTTTATTGTATAAATATCGAAGGGATGCTAAAAGACAAAATATGGACCAAAACAGACATAATTATTTTGAAATATAGAATAACGATATAATGACAGGATGTTGAAAATGAGCCTTAAATTGTAGTATTTGATTCCAGTTTCAAGTACTCCTCAGAAGGTCATGTATTCAAAATCAAAAGGAAGTGAGCCCAATGTGGGGCTCGAACCCACGACCCTGAGATTAAGAGTCTCATGCTCTACCGACTGAGCTAACCGGGCTACGCGAAGATTGTTAATAACGATAAAAACACATTTGATTCTGATTCTTGTCATAACGATTTGTATATGATTCATTTTTTGCACTTTTCAAACAAAATTTGGAAAAAAAATTATTATCTTAATACTTTTATTGTAGAATATGAAAACTTGTATTTTATTTGATTCATAACCATTAATAATTTGCCACAATACTCTTAATCTTTATGAATAAAAATATATACTTTGTAAATAACACTTCTAATAAAATCGAATTCGGGAGCATCTCTCTGAAAAGTATAAAAACAGTATTTCTTTTTTTTTTTATTACAAATTCGTTTGCTCGTAGGCTTACCATAAAAAGCCAACATATGCTGTTAAATAAAAACGATATTAGAGCAAAACCTTTTTAACGTTTTACTATAATGATCAAAGTTTAAGCCCTTGAAACATTGCAGGTCATTTTCACTTAAGTTATGCCAAATAATATACTGAATATTAAAAAAAGGCATGCTAAATACAAACTTTCAATTTGACATTCGGTCATGCTTCCTTTGACTAAGCATCATGCACAAGTCTCAGAAAAGTCAACAGTAGCTTCTTGTACTCGACTAATGAGATTTGGAACAAAGGAATTTGCGTTTATTGTATAAATATCGAAGGGATGCTAAATTTGAGGACAAAGTATGGACCAAAAAGATAAGATAACGATATATGTATGACTGAGGGTTGAAAAATAGACCATATTGTAGCATTTGATCCCAGTTTTCATGTATTTTTTCAAAGGTCATGTATCAAAATTCAAAAGGATGTGCGCCCAATGTGGGGCTCGAACCCACGACCCTGAGATTAAGAGTCTCATGCTCTACCGACTGAGCTAACCGGGCTACGTGAAGCCTTTAAAACCGATAAAGATTTATTTCAATTTGATTTTTATCTTAACGATTTGTATATGATTCATTTTGTGCACTATTCAAACAAAATTTGGAAAAAAATATTCTCCTAATACTTTTATTGTAGAATATTAAGACTTGAATTTTATTTGATTCGTAACCATCAATTATTTGCTACAATACTCCTAATCTTCATGAATAAAATATATACTTTATAAATAGCACTTCGAATAAACTCGAATTCGGGAGCATCTCTAAGTATGAAAACAATATTTCTTGTTTTTTAATTAAAAATCCGTTTACTCGTAGGCTTACCATAAAAGCCAACATATGCTGTTAAATAAAAACGATATTAGACAAAAACCTTTTCAACTTTTTACTATAATGATCAAAGTTTAAACCTTTAAAACATTGCAGGTCATTTTCACTTTAGTTATGCTGAATAAATATATACTGAATATTAAAAAGGCAAGCTAACTAAAACATTCCATTTGACATTCACTCATGTTTCCTTTGACTAAGCATCATGTTTAAGTCTGTGAAAAGTCAACAGTAACTTCTTGTACTCGAATAAATGAGATTTGGAACAAACGAATTTGCGTTTATTGTATATAAATCGAAGGGATGCTAAATTCGAGGACAAAATATGGACCAAAACGGACATAATCATTCTAAAAGATAAAAAACGATATATGTATGAATGAAATTTAAAAATAAACCTTATTGTAGCATTTGATCCCAGTTTTCAGGTACTCCTCAGAAGGTTATGTATTCAAAATCAAAAGGAAATGCGCCCAATGTGGGGCTCGAACCCACGACCCTGAGATTAAGAGTCTCATGCTCTACCGACTGAGCTAACCGGGCTACGTGAACCCTGTAAAACCGATAAAGATTAATTTCAATTTGATATTTATCTGTATATGATTCATTTTGTGCACTATTCAAACAAAATTTGGAGAAAAAAAATATTATCCTAATACTTTTATTGTAGAATATGAAGACTTGAATTTTATTTGATTCGTAACCATCAATTATTTGCCACAATACTCCTAATCTTTATGAATAAAATATATACTTTCTAAATCACACCTGGAATAAATTCGAATTGGGGAGAATCTCACTAAAAAGTATTAAACAGTATTTCTTTATATTATACTTTTTTATTAAAAATCCCTTTACTATTATGCTTACCAAAAACACACGTCGTTAAATAATGACTTGTACTCGAATAAATGAGATTTGGAACAAATGAATTAGCGTTTATTGTATAAATATCGAAGGGATGCTAAAGGACAAAATATGGACCAAAACAGACATAATTATTTTGAAATATAGAACAAGGATATAATGACAGGATGTTGAATATGAGCCTTAAATTGTAGTATTTGATTCCAGTTTCAAGTACTCCTCAGAAGGTCATGTATTCAAAATTAAAAAAAGAAGTGCGCCCAATGTGGGGCTCGAACCCACGACCCTGAGATTAAGAGTCTCATGCTCTACCGACTGAGCTAACCGGGCTACGCGAAGATTGTTAATAACGATAAAAACAAATTTGATTCTGATTCTTGTCTTAACGATTTGTATATGATTCATTTTGTGCACTATTCAAACAAAATTTGGAAAAAAAAAATCCTAATACTTTTATTGTAGAATATGAAGACTTGAATTTTATTTGATTCGTAACCATCAATTATTTGCCACAATACTCCTAATCTTTGTGAATAAAATATATACTTTATAAATAGCACTTCGAATAAACTCGAATTCGGGAGCATCTCTAAGTATAAAAACAATATTTCTTGTTTTTTAATTACAAATCCGTTTACTCGTAGGCTTACCATAAAAGCCAACATATGCTGTTAAATAAAAACGATATTAGACAAAAACCTTTTCAACTTTTTACTATGATGATCAAAGTTAAAACATTGCAGGTCATTTTCACTTTAGTTATGCTGAATAAATATATACTGAATATTAAAAAGGCAAGCTAACTAAAACATTCCATTTGACATTCACTCATGTTTCCTTTGACTAAGCATCATGTTTAAGTCTGTGAAAAGTCAACAGTAACTTCTTGTACTCGAATAAATGAGATTTGGAACAAACGAATTTGCGTTTATTGTATATAAATCGAAGGGATGCTAAATTCGAGGACAAAATATGGACCAAAACGGACATAATTATTCTAAAAGATAAAATAACGATATATGTATGACTGAAAGTTAAAAATAAACCTTATTGTAGCATTTGATCCCAGTTTTCAGGTACTCCTCAGAAGGTCATGTATTCAAAATCAAAAGGAAGTGCGCCCAATGTGGGGCTCGAACCCACGACCCTGAGATTAAGAGTCTCATGCTCTACCGACTGAGCTAACCGGGCTACGTGAAGCCTGTAAAACCGATAAAGATTAATTTCAATTTGATTTTTATCTTAACGATTTGTATATGATTCATTTTGTGCACTATTCAAACAAACTTGGGAAAAAAAAATATTCTCCTAATACTTTTATTGTAGAATATGAAGACTTGAATTTTATTTGATTCGTAACCATCAATTATTTGCCACAATACTCCTAATCTTTGTGAATAAAATATATACTTTATAAATAGCACTTCGAATAAACTCGAATTCGGGAGCATCTCTAAGTATAAAAACAATATTTCTTGTTTTTTAATTACAAATCCGTTTACTCGTAGGCTTACCATAAAAGCCAACATATGCTGTTAAATAAAAACGATATTAGACAAAAACCTTTTCAACTTTTTACTATGATGATCAAAGTTAAAACATTGCAGGTCATTTTCACTTTAGTTATGCTGAATAAATATATACTGAATATTAAAAAGGCAAGCTAACTAAAACATTCCATTTGACATTCACTCATGTTTCCTTTGACTAAGCATCATGTTTAAGTCTGTGAAAAGTCAACAGTAACTTCTTGTACTCGAATAAATGAGATTTGGAACAAACGAATTTGCGTTTATTGTATATAAATCGAAGGGATGCTAAATTCGAGGACAAAATATGGACCAAAACGGACATAATTATTCTAAAAGATAAAATAACGATATATGTATGACTGAAAGTTAAAAATAAACCTTATTGTAGCATTTGATCCCAGTTTTCAGGTACTCCTCAGAAGGTCATGTATTCAAAATCAAAAGGAAGTGCGCCCAATGTGGGGCTCGAACCCACGACCCTGAGATTAAGAGTCTCATGCTCTACCGACTGAGCTAACCGGGCTACGTGAAGCCTGTAAAACCGATAAAGATTAATTTCAATTTGATTTTTATCTTAACGATTTGTATATGATTCATTTTGTGCACTATTCAAACAAACTTGGGAAAAAAAAATATTCTCCTAATACTTTTATTGTAGAATATGAAGACTTGAATTTTATTTGATTCGTAACCATCAATTATTTGCCACAATACTCCTAATCTTTGTGAATAAAATATATACTTTATAAATAGCACTTCGAATAAACTCGAATTCGGGAGCATCTCTAAGTATAAAAACAATATTTCTTGTTTTTTAATTACAAATCCGTTTACTCGTAGGCTTACCATAAAAGCCAACATATGCTGTTAAATAAAAACGATATTAGACAAAAACCTTTTCAACTCTTTACTATGATGATCAAAGTTTAAACCCTTAAAACATTGCAGGTCATTTTCACTTTAGTTATGCTGAATAAATATATACTGAATATTAAAAAGGCAAGCTAACTAAAACATTCCATTTGACATTCACTCATGTTTCCTTTGACTAAGCATCATGTTTAAGTCTGTGAAAAGTCAACAGTAACTTCTTGTACTCGAATAAATGAGATTTGGAACAAACGAATTTGCGTTTATTGTATATAAATCGAAGGGATGCTAAATTCGAGGACAAAATATGGACCAAAACGGACATAATTATTCTAAAAGATAAAATAACGATATATGTATGACTGAAAGTTAAAAATAAACCTTATTGTAGCATTTGATCCCAGTTTTCAGGTACTCCTCAGAAGGTCATGTATTCAAAATCAAAAGGAAGTGCGCCCAATGTGGGGCTCGAACCCACGACCCTGAGATTAAGAGTCTCATGCTCTACCGACTGAGCTAACCGGGCTACGTGAAGCCTGTAAAACCGATAAAGATTAATTTCAATTTGATTTTTATCTTAACGATTTGTATATGATTCATTTTGTGCACTATTCAAACAAAATTTGGAAAAAAAATATTCTCCTAATACTTTTATTGTAGAATATGAAGACTTGAATTTTATTTGATTCGTAACCATCAATTATTTGCCACAATACTCCTGATCTTTATGAATGAAATATACACTTTCTAAATCACACCTGGAATAAATTCGAATTGGGGAGAATCTCACTAAAAAGTATTAAACAGTATTTTTTTATATTATACTTTTTTATTAAAAATCCCTTTACTATTATGCTTACCAAAAACACATGTCGTTAAATAACGACTTGTACTCGAATAAATGAGATTTGGAACAAATGAATTAGCGTTTATTGTATAAATATCGAAGGGATGCTAAAGGACAGAATATGGACCAAAACAGACATAATTATTTTGAAATATAGAACAAGGATATAATGACAGGATGTTGAAAATGAGCCTTAAATTGTAGTATTTGATTCCAGTTTCAAGTACTCCTCAGAAGGTCATGTATTCAAAATAGAAAAGAAGTGCGCCCAATGTGGGGCTCGAACCCACGACCCTGAGATTAAGAGTCTCATGCTCTACCGACTGAGCTAACCGGGCTACGCGAAGATTGTTAATAACGATAAAAACAAATTTGATTCTGATTCTTGTCTTAACGATTTGTATATGGTTCATTTTGTGCACTATTCAAACAAAATTTGGAAAAAAATATTCTCCTAATACTTTTATTGTAGAATATGAAGACTTGAATTTTATTTGATTCGTAACCATTAATTATTTGCCACAATACTCCTAATCTTTATGAATGAAATATACACTTTCTAAATCACACCTGGAATAAATTCGAATTGGGGAGAATCTCACTAAAAAATATTAAACAGTATTTCTTTATATTATACTTTTTTATTAAAAATCCCTTTACTATTATGCTTACCAAAAACACATGTCGTTAAATAACGACTTGTACTCGAATAAATGAGATTTGGAACAAATGAATTAGCGTTTATTGTATAAATATCGAAGGGATGCTAAATTTAAGGACAAAATATGGACCAAAACAGACATAATTATTTTGAAATATAGAACAACGATATAATGACAGGATGTTGAAAATGAGCCTTAAATTGTAGTATTTGATTCCAGTTTCAAGTACTCCTCAGAAGGTCATGTATTCAAAATCAAAAGGAAGTGCGCCCAATGTGGGGCTCGAACCCACGACCCTGAGATTAAGAGTCTCATGCTCTACCGACTGAGCTAACCGGGCTACGCGAAGATTTTTTCCTTTGACCAAGCATTATAGAAGTTTGTGAAAACTCAACGATTTGGACCAAATGAATTTGCATTTATTTTATAGAAATCGAAGGGATGCTAAATTTGAGCACAATTATGATATGGACCCAAAACAAACAGAATTATTAAACATATAGAATAACGATATATGCATGACTTTAAGGTGAAAATAGACCTAAATTTGTATCATTTGATCCCAATTTTCAGGTATTCTTCCACTGTAAAACATGAAGACTTGTATTTTATGTGATTCGTAACCATCAATTTTTTTGCCACAATACTCTTAATCTTAATAAATACACTATATACTTTATAAATAATACCTGGAATAAATTTGAATTCGGGAGCATCTCACTATAAAGTATTAAAACAGTATTTATTTTTATTTTTTACTACAAATCCGTTTACTCGTAGGCTTACCACAAAAAGCCAACATAATTATGTCGTTAAATAAAAACAATTATAGACCAAAACCTTTTCAACTTTTTCACTATAATGATCAAAGTTAAAAACCCTTGAAAAATTGCAGTTCATTTTCACTTTAGTTATGCCAAATAATATACTGAATATTAAAAAAAGGCATGCTAAATACAAACTTTCAATTTGACATTCGGTCATGCTTCCTTTGACTAAGCATCATGCACAAGTCTCAGAAAAGTCAATAGTAACTTCTTGTACTCGAATAATGAGATTTGGAACAAAGGAATTTGCGTTTGTTGTATACAAATCGAAGGGATGCTAAATTTGAGGACAAAGTATGGACCAAAAAGATAAAATAACGATATATGTATGACTGCAATTTGAAAAATAGACCATATTGTTGCATTTGATCCCAGTTTTCATGTATTTTTTCAAAGGTCATGTATCAAAAATCAAAAGAATGTGCGCCCAATATGGGGCTCGAACCCACGACCCTGAGATTAAAAGTATCATACTCTACCGACTGAGCTAACCGGGCTACGCAAAGATTATTAAAAACGATAAAAATTGATTTTATTTGATTTTTATCCTAACGATTTGTTTACGATTCATGTTGTTTATAATTCAAACAAACTTTAGAAAAAACAATTATTCTCGAAATACTTATATTGTAAAATATGAAGACTTGTATTTTATTTGATTCGTAGCCATCAATTTATTTGCCACAATACATTTAATCTTTATTAATACACTATATACTTTATAAATAATACCTGGAATAAATTTGAATTCGGGAGCATCTCACTAAAACGTATTAAAACAGTATTTATTTTTATTTTTTGCTACAAATCCGTTTACTCGTAGGCATACCACAAAAAGCCAACATAATTATGTCGTTAAATAAATATGATAATAGATTAATACCATTTCACCATTTCACTGTAATAAAAATTTGAATTTTTTTTACTTTACTTATGCCAAAATATTACACTGAATAGTAAAAAGGGCAAGCTAACTACAAACTGTTAGTCTGACATTCACTCATATTTCCTTTGACCAAGCATTATAAAAGTTTGTGAAAACTCAACGATTTGGACCAAATGAATTTGCATTTATTGTATAAAAATCGAAGGGATGCTAAATTTGAGCACAATTATGATATGGACCCAAAACAAACAGAATTATTAATAACGATATATGCATGACTTAAAGGTGAAAATAAACCTAAATTTGTTTCATTTGATCCCAGTTTCAGGTATTTTTCCAAAGGTAATGTATGATAAAATCAAAAGGATGTGCGCCCAATGTGGGGCTCGAACCCACGACCCTGAGATTAAGAGTCTCATGCTCTACCGACTGAGCTAACCGGGCTGCGCGATGATCGTTGATAACAATAAAAATCAATTTTGGTTTGACTTTTATCCTGACGATTTGTATAGGATTCATGTTATGTAATATTTAAACAAAATTTAGATAACAATTATTATCTAAATTATATACTAATATTGTAAATATGATTACTTAAATTTGCGTTTATTATATACAAATCGAAGGGATTCTAAATGTAAGGCCAACATATGGCTCCTAAGCAAATTAACTGAAAACAATTTATCCAGACATTTGGACCAAATAATGGACCGAAAACAAACATAATGTGTATGTATGTATATGTGTATATATGTGAATGTATATGTATACATGTATATGTATATAATTACGTATATATGTCCCCTGCATGCTTATAACTCCCTTCTATTATTTATGCCATGATGCATTTACTATTTATAAGTAGACATAAGTTGTTTTTCTTTTTTGACGAAATACTCTTTTGTTTTTGTTAATCTGCTTATATTCCTTGAATAGTAAATTTGTTTTGTATTAGTTTGTACTTCTTGTTTTTAAACAAAACATTGGCGAATGCCAGCGACGTTCTAATAAATTCAATTCATAATTAATTTGAAAAAATAGAATAACGATATATGTATGACTGAAAGTTGAAAATATGCCGTAATGTAGTATTTGATCCCAGTTTTCAGGTATTCCTCCGAAGGTCATATATTCAAAATCAAAAGGATGTGCGCCCAATGTGGGGCTCGAACCCACGACCCTGAGATTAAGAGTCTCATGCTCTACCGACTGAGCTAACCGGGCTGCGTAGAAACTTTCAAGACGATAAAACAATGTTTATTTGATTTTTGTCCTGACATATTTTTTTGATTAAAATTGTAGACTATTAAAACAGAATTTAAAAGAAAAAAAATTGTTCACAATTTAACCGAACTATGAAAATACTTATATTGCAATATATCATGCAGACATGTATTAGATTCATGTCACGGTATTAGTAATAATAGTCGTTATCCTTATGACTAATCTATTTGAAATATATATTTTACAAATAACACCAATCATACCAATAGTGAGCATCCTACTAGGAAGTATTATAACAGTAACTCTTTCTTTTATTACAATTCTTTTTTACTGGTATACCACAAATGTAGAAATGAATAATAATTAAAACAGACGTTTCGATGAATGGCAGATAAAACAATGAATGGTGATTATTTAATTTTACAGGTATTCTACAGGTAACCAGAAAACACATTTAGAATTACCCTTTGAATTGTATGATATAATTACATGTTAAAATTGAGATAGGAATTGCTTATGTCTGAAAGGAGAATATGTGAATTTAACTGATGCGTTATTACACGTAAGCGTAGTTTGAGATGTCTGGGTTGCAGATCTCGAGATTTTTTTTCGTTGAGTGAAACATTTGTTTAATTACGCTTGCAAACATAATTAGAGTCCTCTTTTTATTTCTGTAGTCTAACACCATACACCTTTGTTGCTCAAGCCCCACCGTTTTCTCTTTTCTAGTTTGAAAAATAGGAGATATTGTCCTCATTATATTTGTGATAATCATGGGTGTAGAAACTAGTATTACAATTATTTAATTAAGTTGTTAATGTTTCACTTGCTATGATAAAGATATTTCAAATGAGAGAAAATGTATGATTGATGAAGACTAGGACTGCTTCTTTTCGAGCTAGATCGCATTAGCTGTTTGTCAACATGAGCCAGTATTGGTTTCTCGATGACAGGAGATATGGGGAATGACACTGCATGTTTATCACTCTCATCATTACCATGGTAATCCGCATCCTTAAATTGGAATTTCTGATTTGATGAAATTCGTCTTGAGCAGACGACCGACGATGGGGGTGTGCGTTCGACCTCGCGATCACGTGATTTAGCTAACCGCGCAACAAGGCTTTGTATTTTCTTATTTATCACGCTTCGAAGCTTTCTGTTTCATTTTTTAATGTGAACTCTATTGAGAATATTAAAAAAATATTGAAAACATCGAATTACTTAGTTCACATGATTAAAATTACTTTCACATATCAAATCCTAGTCAAGAAGACAATAATTCTTTACAATGCAGACTTTAATTTTTAATATACCGCAAGCTAGTAAAGTTATGTTTGTTGATTTATTTCTATTGCTTCATGGTATCACCGTGATATTTTTCTTTCTTTCTATCGAAAGAAAATTATTTGCATTATTTTCTGAGAGGTTTGTAAAAAAAATGCATTCCATTTGAAACTCGCGGAATTGTTTTTTTGCGTGATACGTCAATTCTTTCACTGCTTTCTCTTTTAGTTTTTGTCTTTCATTTTGTTCCCATATTTTTCCAATTTTCCCTTCATATTTTGAAAAGTGCAAGAACTCTTTTGTGGAGTCTAGCTCTGGGATACCCATTCAGACATGAACGCATTCAAATTTTAGGGGCGGAAGACGGTAAAATTGATGAAGACGACGGTTGGTCGACAACCGTCCCCCATAGCATAAAAAGTGAAGATCTTTCGGTTATGTCCTCATTACAATTCCTTTCCCTGATACCATATACTTTTCACTTTCTATCTCGATTTGCCAACCCAATCCCCTCTCTCTCCCTCTTTCTCTTCTTTCCCCATTCCTCACATTGTCCTCTCTTTATTATCTATTATGATATCATATCAGTGCACTTTTTCTCTTCTTGATACACTTTTTATTTCCTTTTAGATTGTACATGATATTTTTTCTATTATAGTTCGTCCACACACCCTCGCTCACACACACCCCCTCACACCCACACACACACACACGTTCTTACTTTATACAGGATTTGAGAATATACATTCTGTTTCGAGGTATTATATTCTGAAGAGTCTGTTAGGGCCTTTCCTCTCTACCTGCCCATTGTGTTTGAGGGTGTGCTGCGGCCTGGTATTGTATGTGGATGTGTGTGAGGCTGAGAGGGTGTGGGTGTGGGCGTGGATATGGATGTAGATATAAAGTGTGAGTGTGAGCTGGTGTGGGCGTGGGTAAGGATGATGTGTGTGAGTGTGAGGATGAGTGGGTGTGGGTTTGGATGGAGTTATATAGTGTGATGATGGGTGGGTGGGTGTGAGTGTGTGTGTAAGTGTGGAAGAGTGCGTGGGTGAGTGTGAGGTGTGGTTATCTCTCATTTTGTACATTTCCTTTCTTCTTCTCTCTCTTTCTCCATCCACATTTCCGCTCGTTTCCTTACCTTTCTTCACTTTCTTCATTCACGAGTTCGATATATCCCGTAAATTTCTATACCCGCTCCTTTCTTCTCGTATGACCCCTTTTAATTTTCAATTGAACCCAAGTGAGGTGCACTTCTGATCGCATGGTGACGCCATCAATTACAATCTTCCCAAAGTCTAGTCTACTATTTATATTTCCCTAATTGAATGGACAAATGTATAACTCCACGTCTATTTTCATTAGATGCAGCAGATAATTGCTGTCAAACTTTTGACTATGGTTAAAAATTGCATCATTGATGTATGGACTAATTTATTTACAATTAAGATATTTCTTTTCGAGAGTGGAACAGAATGTGATTTGCTTTAGTTAATTTTACAGTTATTTATCTGTTCCATGTTTTTAAAGAACTTTTGTTCATTTTTATTGGAAAGTATACTTTGAAAAACTATTAGGTTGGTTATTATATGAGGCTTCGGAAAGAAAACGAATAATGGTTGGTGGGTATATATCTATATATCACCCATTCTGATCGGATAGTTAGAAAAAAATTGATGACTTTTTTGTTAGATCAGCAGATACATCGTCATATAAAACAAACAAACTTCTGAACTTCCAAATTTTCACTCATTATTATCTTGAATTAGGTTAAATCAATTTCAAGGGGGTGGTGTATTAATTTCGAATCCTTTTGTTAATATATTCGTGCTCATTCGTCATGTTCTTTACACATTCATGATATTAAAACTTGTAGGTGTTTGTTCTGCCTTCCATTATGTCCATCATGTCGATATGTCTTCCCACATCCTCTAGAACCAATAAAAACTTTCTATCTAGATTCGACAGTGATGTTTAATGGTGGAATATACTTTTTGCATGGTTTAATCATCTCCACCCGTGAGATTGTGTGAACTCCTTTGCCCCCTTGCATACCTATCTACCAAGCATGTCTCCCTCGCAATTTGATGCTAGCTTTCTCCCTCAGTCTGCGTCTTCGCCTTTTGCACTTTTCATATTAACCATAGCACGCGAAGGAAATTGTATGCCAATTTTCTGAAAGTTCTGTGACAGATTGATTTGACCACCTACCAGAACAGGCCCGAAGATTTTTCCAAGTGATTTCGTTGACAGATCGCACATACAATCTTGGTGAAAATACAGAAAGGCGAATTTATACTGAGCTTATAGATATAGGCCTATTTGACGTGTTTTTGAATTTTTGGATCGAGAAGCATTGTTTTTGTTTTATATGAACACGGAAATCCATACAAATAAAGAAGACAATTAACAGCAGAAGTAGTAGTAGCAATAGAAGTAGTAGTAGTAGTAGTAGTCGCAGAAGTAGTATATTCAACATCACACGGAAGATATTCACAACTTATTAGCTTTTATTAAATTGGTTATCGAATCTGTGAACCATATGACCACAGCCACAGTGATCACTTTTTTATATTCTAGCATTTAATATTTTCCCTCAGAACTGTGCGCTTCCGTAAAAGATAAAATACTTGGGGGAAAATGTCATTCCGTCGGGAAAAAAATGTTAGAAAAAAACATCTAGTAGGCAATATCTGTAAAATAATATTAAATGCTTCTAATTACATTCTAATTCGTAAAAATTAAAATAGGTGAAGGATCAGACAAGAATATATATATTACTGAACATAATTACGATGAAGTTGAATTCAAATATCATAAACATACACTTTTGTTTCAGAATTTGGTTCGAATACTTAGGCCTACCTGTAAAGCTATTTTTTGGGATGCTGAGTATGTTTTACACAGCATCCCCTGGAAATTTAATAGGTTGTTATGTTCAAATGTAGATATTTGACAAAAATTACCTTAATTTTTTTGCTTGTCATCTTTTTAAATCAACATACCCTCTTCAAAAATCGTTTCCAAGCCCCTGCATGAAGCGTTGTGCACTCAAAAAAAAATATTGGGTATAAGTGCTCCATGAGGGTAATGACGTGTCCAACCAACATTGGGCATTTTTATTTTTTCCAGTGTGATGAAAATTTTGCCCATTCTAAAGTAATTGCTGCTTATTTTTTAACCTTAATGTACAGTATGCTTCCCGATTGGGTAAAATACTGCCCCAAATTGGTTGGACACACACCCTCGTGGTGGTAAAAATTCTACCCAATATTTTTTTACAGTGCCCCCCCCCCCCCCCGAAATTGAGAAATGAAGAAAAAGTGTAGAGTATCCGCCCTTGTCCCCTGATGTCGCCTGTGCTTACCCCTCCCTTATTTCCCCCTTCCTGTCCTCCCTATATCTGTTCCACCACCCCTCCCCCATCGACCCCACCCCTCCGTACGATCCTCAGGGGAGAAAGGCCGCGCGTCATCAGAGGGCTCTAAGCCCGAAATGGAGTTCGGATGCTGGTCGATGGAATCCCAGCCCGGGGGCATCCCCTCTTATTGCCCCGGTTCGGGACCTAGACTTGACAAGTGATGGGTGCAAAGAGAGGTAAGTTAAGGGAACCTGTCTTCACCTCTTCCTCCTCAATCCATCTCCATCTTTCACCCTTTCATGCCCACTTAGACTTCATCAAGCCGTTCGAGTTTTGTTAATATCCATTTTCTAAAACATGACTAATTTCTTTTCAGTTTTATTTTTTAAATGGATATTTTGTTTTCCGATTCGGCACCACACTTCTCCTACAAATGACTTACTTATAGATGTCGGTTATTCCTGCACTTCTTGTTAATTCATTATTGAAATTTATTATTACAGAGACATTGGAAGGATAACCTTTATTTTAAATAATCATTTTTATAACTGAAGTGTCATTGTGTTTACTATAAATGGAGAAAGTTTCAGAGCTAAACACATTCAAATGGATTCTCTCACAAGGCTAAACAAATACCCGGTTAAATGTTTTTTCGCTCCATATTTTACACCTGCAATGCCAAATGATTAGTTTTCTTTTTTTGAAAATGTTGATCGTGGTCGACTGGAACGAGCCTAAGTTTATCTCTGACTTGTTTTGCTATCATTCACATCCACCATCCTCTTCCCTCAAGCTAAACCAAGAGAGTGCAATGACATCTCGCATGAACTTTCTTGGTCCTTCGAAAAGAAGAGTCCCAAACTCTTCTTCAAGTCTTATACAGTTTGAACCTAACATCGCATGGCCAAGTCAGACAGAGTTTTAATTGACAATCATCAATCCACAGTCCCACTTTCCCTTGATTGTCCTGAGTGTCTCAGACGATTCAGGATATAGCAGGAAAATGAGTTAATGGAAATGCGTTTTGGCCGAGCCAAATATTTTTCTGAAAATATTTTATTTTAGAAAACAAAATAACATACAAGATGATACAGTCGTGATAAGAACATAAAATTTCCCTAATCGTGAAAACGAATTCGTATTCAAATGACTCTAATATATGTATTAATTAGATAACTCTGTATGTAATCAACAGGAGCTAAGGATTTAGCCCCCACCCCTTACTTACACACACCCTCACACACTCACACCCCACACGCGCACACACGTCGCCCCCCACACACACACTTCTTAGTGCGGCCTCTGATAAACATATTGTGCGGAATTTTGATAAATCTAAGACAAGTTGGTGTGCAGGGTTTGAAGAAGCACAGTGGGCTTACACTGCAAATACGACGGTGTTTAAACTACATGGTGTTAGTTCGACACACGGCCACGGGAAAATGTTTTATTTACAGGGGGTGCTTATCTAAATTTGACAAGCAAAAAACAAACAAACAAACCAAAAAAGATCACTTTGGTCCCGATAAATTTGACAAGCAATTAAAAAGGGGGTTTCTGTACAAAATGTAGATCAGTTTTGGTTACATTTCTGCATTTTGTCACACCTACAAGAATTCCAGGGGCTGCTGCATATGGAGAATGAGACACGCATCACCCAACATCAGGAACAACTTTGGGGTGCTGAAGTATATACCCCAGCACCCCCGCTTCCCAAGGCCATGGATTGACACCCAATTGTGATATTTTGTTATTATATTGATACTATTTTGTGTTATATTTAAACTCAATCATGTCAATGGTGTATGTTAACACATTATGGGTGTGGTGCTCTCATAACACCGACAGGCGTTGTTTTTAAAAGGGTAAGTTCACCCTGACGAAAAGTTTATTGTAAAAATAGCATGAAAAAATACATTAAAAAATATTGGCGAAGGTTAAGGAAAAATCCATTAAGATTAAGAAATGCATTAGAAATTTAAGTTTTACATTTGTGACGTCATGTACGAGCAGCTGCTCCATATGTAATGTAATATAAAATGCATAAATTTCAATTTTTTAATAGTTCATGATGTGAAATAATGTGTCTGTTTATATAATATTAAAAGTATGATAAAACCCATTTTCACTTTTTTTTTTAAATGAAATTTTATTAATTGGTCAATTTCACGATACATGTGAAGGTGCTTGTATGTTACGTCACAAATCAAAACATTAAAGTTCTAATAACTTTTTAAATCTTTGATGGATTTTCCTCAAACCTTCACCAATATTTCCTATCATTATTTTTTCTGCTATTTTGACAATAAATTTTTCAGGGTGAACTTCCCCTTTAACGCCATAATATTTGCAATTTATTAGTTAGTTTCCGTATTTAGATCACTTTGTATAAAAAAAACAAAGATCATAGCAATTTACAACTAGCAAGAACATTTTATCCTTTACTGTAAGTAGCAAAATATAGAAAATGAATAACACGAATGATTTATGTGATAGGGATATGGGTTTCCCTGCTTGTGACACGCTTTGCGCTTGAAAGGAAGATGCACGCGTAGACCATGTTGATAATAATTTCGATATTCTTATTCCACAGTAATCTATTCAAATAGTTTACTATTGATATATATAAATATATATATATATATATATATATATTCATTTATCCATTTATTTATTTGGAATAGTACAGCATCGAATTTGCATTCACTGTTATTTATGACATAAAATGACGCCAATGATGACACATATAAAGCTGTCAAGAATCCCAAGTATGTTGGCATCATATTCGTCTTGGCAATCTCTTGTATACGATTGTTCCCGTGATGACGAATATGGCCCCCTTTTCACTCTAAATTTCTCCTTTTTCTGGGAGGTCAACCTGGCCCGGTCTCATTGCCCTGGTTTCATCTTAGCTAAGTCACAGACGGTCTTAATCCACCAAGTTGAAAGACAAGTCGCACTTAGTAGCCGGTCACTGACAACAGCCCAAGACACTCTGAGCGATATTCGAGTCGAGAGGAGAAACTAAGCGTGGCCGGGCGAGGTGACGATCAGGTGTTGAAACTTGGCGAACCCACAAAAGCAGATGGCATCGGAAAAGTACAAACCAACCAAAATAAAGGAGAACTCTTTCGGGTCTTGACCTAGATGCAGAAAGTTTTTGGGAAATGAAATGGCCTGCGAAGAGAAACGATTGAAAGAATGGAAAAGGAAAGCATAAATAAAGAAATAAAGGAATAAGTTTAAAACGTACAAAATGCAATCAGTCGTAGTTTATTTTTTTTTATTTGTATCGTTCTCTTTTATGAAATTATTTTTTGAACGATCTGTATGATCAGTCAATTATGGAATTTGTCACTACTTGTGAGCTCTGTTTCTGTTTTTTCAATGCCTTCCTTTTTTCAATCATAATACAAAACATATTTCTAATAGTGACGTTATAGAGCTACTATATCAAAGTCATTCTTCGTGTCAGTGAAGCTCCAACAGCAAAAGCCCGTAATATAAACTAGTAATGATAAATCCGATTCCTTTAATAATAACATTATGTACATTAAGAATTAGTCCTGAAAATGAAAAAAAAAACGAAATGAAGTGGGATTTAGAGGGGGGAAGAGTTTTAATTAATTGCGGTATTTTTCTTTTACTCTTGGAATCCGCATCCACTTCATTGAAATTGGCGATGAGGATATTCCATTTATCATGCTTAGGTTTGGGCTTACTCCATCCAGATGCCCATCGATTTCTGCGTAAGAAAGTGTTAAAAGAATGTCTTTCTTTCATGTTGTCCGGCTGCGATTCGAACCCTCAATCCCGTAACGAATTGGCCATCACATGAATGAACCACAGAAACTCATAATAGCAGTCAAATACACTGGCGTATGAATGGGGGATGGAGGCAATTGAACCGCCGCAGTGACACCCCTCCCCCCAAAAAAAAAATGAGAAGAATAAAGACAATGTCAACCATTACCACACAATGGAGAATTGAGCACCTAACTACAGATTGGAAGCAAGGGAGAAAAAATGCTATTGGTGATTGGTGGGGGTGGGTTAGTCGTAGCAATAGCGAAAAGGGGTTGCTGTCCTTTTCTAACACTTCCGGTTGCTGGTGTTTTTAAGGAAAACCTCGAAGTCAAAATCTTACCTCCAAGGCGATAAAGCAAAAGATGGAGATGGATGGCAGCTCAGGAGATTGACGTAGAATATGGAATGTTGGAAAGGTGACTGAGGGGGGGGGGGGAGTATAAAAAGAGGAATATCAAGAGCGAGAGAAGTGGGTAGGGGCTAGGACAGGGAAAAAAGGGAATTGTACAGAGAAAAAAGGGAGAGAGAAATATTCAAATATGAATAAGAGACAGGAAGAGTATAGGAAATAAAAGCGAATACAAAGTTACAGAAATAGAGACGGAGGCAGAGAGATATAGAGAGAGAGGGGGGGGGGAGATGAGAGAAATAGGGGGTGGATGATCCGATGCTATCGGGAGATTATATTATAAGGTATATGGCAGATAGATAACCCAAATATATAGTTAAATGAAGACTTAAAAAATAATAAATTCATTTCAGATCAATAAAAGAGGCGAGGAAAGCTAAAATGTAATAAATGGTAAAATTAGCATGTTTATTCCTTTTGAAGATTGTATTTGTTTATATTTTGATATCCCGATTGTCTGGTCTCCTCTTTAATCTCTATGCCTCCGTCACTATGCATCATAATTTGATATTTGAATTTTTCGGCGAAAATTGCAAAATTTCCCCAAATAAACAAATTTGGTTACACACACACACACACCCCACACCCTCACACACAATATTCAAATGAGAAAAAAAAACAACAACGATAACTACATTAAACTTATTCTACTTCACGCATTTACAAACGCATGTCAAAAACTGTTTTGCTCCTGAACTCACAATGAAACAGAAAAAAATAGCATAAGTCATTTTATGCTTTTCCCCTTTTGTAAGGCTCCTGGCAATCTCTCGCCAATAAAAAAAAACGAAGCCCAATTTGGGCTTACATGGGTGTCAAAGGAAATAATAAAATTATAAAACCACTGATATAATAGTCCCAATACAATGGTCGAAATGTGTGGTTTATTATCCTGTCACGTATTTAGAAACGATGTGGAAATAGTGTTCTTTGACAGAGGCACAAAGGGCAATATACCTGAATAGGGATTTTCGTCTAAAATGAAGTGATAATTGTTAAAAGCAGGTAGACTGCATTGTAAAGGTTGCGGTTGTAAAAATTCTAAGACAGAATTCTGACACCTTCCGGATTTTGTCTGAGCAGAATTGAACGAACATGGACTCTAGATAAGGTTAATCATTTGTTTGATAGAAGCCCCCCCCCCCTAAAAAAATCTCTAAATGGGGGAAAATAGGAGTTTCGGTGATTGTATTTTTCATTGATACCAATGCGTATCGCCTGCTTGTGGTCGTGCATATACGGCTTCAAAATGGAAATGTATGATTGCAAATTTTGGTTATCAACTAATGTTTTTCAAATGTGTCGGAGCTGCCAGAATTAAGACATCTAAGAAGTTGGTAATGGACTAATTACCTTTAAGCATGTTAAGATGAAAAGAAAAAATAAATACTATCCCGTTGACGAAAATTACTCTGATAACAAATACTATCAGTAACTGCACTAAAGTATGGCTTTGCAATGGCTGATATATAATTCTGTATTTTGTTATTGATAATAGCTTTATGTAATTGGAGGGCTTATAGTGAACGACTTTCTTATCGAAATATTGAATAGTCACGTCAAAATATTTTTGAATGACAAATACCACGATAGTAGCATTTTAATCAATTTAACAATCCCACTCCTGACACCAATAAGGTAACCAATGTATCCATCCCACTCCTGGCACCAATAATGTCACAAATGTAACCATCTCACTCCTGACACCAAAATTGTAACCGATGTATCCATCCCATTCCTAACACTTATAGTTTTACCATATTTGTAACCCCCTTTCCTTACACTAATAGTTTCATTAATGTAACCATCCCACTGCTGACATCAATGATATTACCAATGGAAACTTCCCACTCCTGATATTAATAATGAATCAATTGTAACCACCCATTCCAGACACTAATACTTAAACCAATTTATTCATCCCACTCCTGAGACCAATAATGAAACTACTGTAACCATCCCACTTCTCTGACAAAAATAATGTAACCGATGTAACATCCCTCTCCTGACACCAATAATGTAATCATCTCGCTCCTGGTACCAATAATGTAACTAATGTAACCGTCCCACTCCTCATACCAATGATTTAACCAATTAAAGATCCCATTCCTGACACCGATATTGTAATCAATGTGTCCTTCCTATACTCTTAACTCCAACAATATAATCTGAATAGATGCGAACGATAAGTCGTTTTGTATAAGAAAGAAATGCTCACTCCTCATATCTATTGCAATGACTTTAACACATCCATCAATTTATGGTAATCAGGCTAAATTACTGCTCCGAAATAACCTCTATTATTACGTATTCATGAACTTTGTTAAAGATAAATTCCAGTTTTGGTAACGATCTAAAAATGACTTTTTACAGAATCTAATATAATGACCACCTAAGTGTCTGTTTGTATGAATAAAAAATATGTGCCAAAGGATTCTGGAAGAAATTGTGTAATTGCTGAGAAATAAGCAAAATAAGCGCGGATTCGGTCACTTCCGTCGGGTCTTTATTTTAGCAATAATAATACACTGTCCCACGTGTGCCTATCTGTGTTGGTGATCTTCAGTGTGAACATTTTTCAGCGTAGATTTCAAGATTTCACAAAGTTCAGTTTATGTAACTGTACCAGATCTAGATCCTCGATGATATACTGACAATTAAGCCTTGTTTTAAAGACTTTCTCATGAAATCAGTGTTTACTGCAAATACTGGAATTTCTCTTTAACAATGTCACAAAAAAGGACTTTTTATGTTTTTTTTTTACGTTGGGAGTGGAGACAGAGAGGGGGGGGGGGGCGGGTGAGTTCAGTTCCTCCTACTCCAAACGTGAGTAAACCAGGGTAGCGTTACTGAACGTGCTGAAAGTGATTTGTTAGTGATTTTCGTTGACAAATATCACAAGCTGCTCGAATTATTGCATCTGATTGGCTGGACGCAAACTTGGATCATTGACAAATCGCTTTATACAGAACCGTCCCCCACGATCCTCCTAAGAATAATGGTCACGCCATCGTTGTGAGTTACCTTGACTTTATGTCGAGGAATAGATGAAATGATACATGGATGTTTACAAACATCAACCCATCATCCATCAATCTTACCAATGGGCCGTAACTTGTCCCTGTTTCACTGGCTTGGCGCTAGGTGTAACTGCAAGAAAGACCTTATGATCATGTCCAAACGTCATTTTTGGCAGTGCCGTGACGGATCCTCCAAGAATCAGTGTGTACTCATGTATTCTACAAAAGACATGCACTTACATCATGGGGATTTTGTTGCGTTATACTGCTGCAATCGTGTAGGAAATCACCCTTTTTTTCTCTCTCTTTTCTGCTATTTTTATTGAAATTTTCGAACATTTATTTCATATTTCCCAGTCTCCGATTCAGGTTCCGAGAAGATTTTGTTTTTCTTCATAACTTTACTTGACATACCGCACCCATAAAAGTAGACAATGATGAATGGTCCAAAATGCATCTAAAGCAAGATGAATAATTGACCAAATAACGTAATGAGGAAGGGGGCGAGAGAGAGAGATAGAGAGAGAAGGGATGGAGAGGGAGAGAGAGGGGGCAAGAAGCCTTTGTTGAAGCAGTGATCTATATTGGTCTAGGGATTATTGCAATTCAAAACAGTTACAGGTAATTTTGATTCAATATTTTTTTATTCGAATAGCATTTGTTCATGTTCATTGCATATCGATTTTCGTTTGAAACGATTCTCTCTTTTATCATGTAGATGAGTTTGCCATGACTTTTATTTCGTGAGCCTTTTGTTATTCATAAGCACTTTACATCGGGTCATTTCATTGATCACATTGAAGTTTCATGAGGATTATTTTGTACCATTGTACAGACATGAGAGAGACACACATTTTTGAGAGCTTGAGCATCTTAAACAACTTTCTACTTAAATTTAAGTAAATCTTATAATGGAGATATTTAATGAACATATCAATGGGAATTAAAAAAAAGATTCATTACATACAAGTTAAATTTCATGCAGAGAGATCAATTCAAAAAGCAGCAGATGCAGCAACATTGTGGTTCATTTTTGGTAATGGTTCGATTGTAAACTATTATTAAACTTGGTGGAATTCGAGCTCCTCGGGCACGAAACTGATGAAGAAGTGCAACTTCCCTCAGTCCATGTACAAATCAAACGACAAATAAGTTGTAAGAAAACATGTCCACCTAGAAGACGATTGAAAAACATACGCTCAATAAACAGAGGCATATCTTGCCCCGAAGACACTGCAAACACCCAGATCATCCCCAACGATTAGCTAGAGATTCCCTCGACAAAAGAAGGGCAGAAAAAAGGCTGTGTATCAATGAAAAAGAAGAAAAGGGCGCGAACCATTTTGATAGCTGTGGAAGAAAAGATGTCACTTAAGCCTATGCGTGGGACTGCAGAGAGAGTCCGCCACGCCTCGCCGTAATTTGTACAATAACTTGGTTAAGTCAATACTCGCCACGAGTTTGTAGCTCTCTCGTTTCACCATCTAAACATGGTTTTGTTTGTCGTGATAACACCAATTCACACGTGCTGGGATTAGTCAAAGCCCGCCAACTGAACATTTCCTATCCATGTATTTCTACTGATTCCAAACTTTTATCTTGTTCAAATAAGAAAAGCTAGCAATTGCTATTTATATCGGGCTAAGGGGATAGGTAACGAATATCCGATGACTTTTGTTTGATTGACTGGCCGATTGCAGACTTTTTTTCGTTGGGTTGGGGTCTTGAAAATAAGTGGAAAATCGAACAAAACAGCTTTACTCCAAGTTCCCGAGCAATTTAGTTTATATTTTCTTGTGGGAGTGAAAAAAAAACTTTCAAATCACAATTCAAAAGAAAGAGCCTTTTGTTTTTTAATCACCATTATGAAGCTTTATAGTGGGGTAAATGGGTAAAAACAAGTATCATAATTTAAAAAGGGGGCTGCTTATCGAGTTTAGAAATTTTAGGACTGTATAGCATATTATGTGTGTATAGATTTTCGCTTCAGAATCAAAGAAATTCTTGTAAAATGCTTCTATGAAAATAACAAACTAATTTTTAAAACCATATCCTGCATGTCAATTCCTCACAACAAAATGATAAATGAATAACAAACAGTATAATTATAAGAATCTTTTTAAAAAAGCATGGATGTTACATATTATTTTACGTTGAAATTGGGAAGTAATTTCCAGAGCAAACTAGACCCTATAACTTGAGGAAAATACATTGTTTTAATGTCTTTTGAGCATAAATAAAGATGAAATTCAATAAAAGATGAGTAGAAAAAGCAAACTTGGAAAATGCAAAGAAGGAGCACTGCACTATTAATTTCGTTTCCATGATTGATTGTAATTAATTCATGGTCACCACAAGACGAATTTCAACTGTTGAAACCCGTTCTTACCAGTCGCAATCATTCAATCATATTTTCGAAGTCAATCCACCTTCCTCTTTATCAAATTTATTTGATGCATTTATCATCTTGGATGATTAGATTCTTTAGGTTTTATTCATTTCAATGCATTTACGCTTTTTAACGCGATGCATGGAGTTATGCTTGCATCATCTTCCCATTCAACAAACAATCCCTTAAAAGTTGATGTGATGTTAATGTAAATGCACGTATCAATTTGGATATGTAGGGAGAAACATTTGCTGTAAACTTGCTGCAAACTATTTTAATTTTAAAGTTCAATCTATTGTATAAATTAAGTGCAACAATTATATGTTTTCTATTTCGTTCTATATACAGATTTATGATTACAATCTTAACATGATTATACATGTATTAAAATGATTCATGGGAAATTTCATGGTACATTGAACCAAAATAATGTTGCAAGGAGAAAAATTCAAAAAAATCAATTTGATCACGGACATGATGGCAGTCAGAATGCGGAGAGTCGCTAGATCGTGCATTACCACAGTACCAGCAAGCAGAAATATTTTTAAAAATGAATTAGATAATACAAAATGCGCACTGAATTTCACAATTAAACAAATTTGGCCTAGAATATCCACTTGATTACAACATAAACTATTGATGCGTAAAGAAACTGACGTTCGTTTTTAGCTCAGGTGGAAAAAAAAAGAATTTTTCTTTCCGCTTTTTGCTGTCTGCCATAATCACATCTCCCACTGCATTGAAGGGGAAGAAGAAAACTGTTGCCGATTTTACTTATCTCAAATAGAGAAAAAATCGAAATTAATTTGATAATCTTCCAGATGATGAATAAAACATGAATAAAATTACATTATCGCCTCTTTTCACTCTCGCATCTTAAACACGTGTTCAAGTCAAGGCTTATAAAATGTTTCCAATTCTGCACTTCAGTACTAGAAGGCCGTAACAACAATTTAACGTCATTGTTGCTCTAAACGAATCAGAATGCAATTTCATGTTAGATATATCTAACCCCGAAAGAAACAAAGCATTTAGGTTTGGGGTTATTGTTATAATGAATTTTCCTGTGTATAGACGCATTTTTGTTGTACTGTGGATATATTCTGCAAGTACGTAGTTATATATATTTTTGTGGTCAGATAATAAAATTCAATTCAATCCAATAAACTGATTTCCTCATTTTGTCCAAAATTGTTAAAAATGCATGGACATTTGCTTTCATCAGACAGTTTTATCATTATTAAGATGTAATCGTTTTTTAAATATTGGCGTTGCATCATTAAGAATAAAGGTCAATTCATTTTGGCTTCCTGTGGGTCAAATGGACATACATGTACATGATGTATGTTGAATACTAGATTTATGGTAACCTTATAGATTTAAATTTCAATTACTTTCAATTACCCCCCCCCCCCAAAAAAAAAAATAAATAAATAAATAAGGAAGTAACAGATAGAAATTAAAAAGAAAAGAAATATTATATTATTTTTGTTTAAATATTATGTAAAAAAATGTCACAAATTTAGGTTTTTGTATTAACAAAGTCATTTTTTGCTCGATTGCTTTACCAGAAACTTGGTCCCAAACACCATACACTAACCCTGATTTTTTGCACTCACTAGGCTACTAATTTAAACTTTAGAGCTTCGAATTCAAATTTGAAAGTAAATATTTAGCTTTCAAATTAATTCCTATATGGAAAAGGATATTATTTGAAACACTTTTATAGATCTTTTAAATGCAACCAATATGAATCAACAATTTGAAAATCAATCGTGTTTACGTATTTTATTATATAGATTGCTGTTTTATCTTTTTTTCGGAAGTGTTGGTATGAATAAAATCGGATTTCAAATGATACTAACATAACTCTATCATTCTATAAACATAATTGATGATAATAGGCCTAATTAAAAATTATAATTCAGATAAAATGCACTGTTTTATTTTCTATATAATTTTGCACACATACTATTTTTTAAAATCCTACGAATCAATAAACTTAGAATAAGGACATGGAAAAATATTTAGATGTAAGCAAGAAATAAAAATATTCATAAAATTACAAAAGTGAGAGCATTTTCTATAGTCTAGAATGATAATCATATACATCATGTACATAATATCATAATATAAATTAATAGTAGTAAACAAAATTTTCCTTATATGTAAGATATGAGAAAACAGAAAGAAAACAGTTATAAAGAAAGAAGGAATGGGAGACGATTAGAGGGAGATTGGTTAGAATGAGAAGGGGGGTGATAGAGAGGAAGAGAGAGAGAGGGAGAAGGAGAGAGAGAGAGAGAGAGAGAGAGAGAGGGGGAGGGAGAGAGAGAGGGAGAGACGGAGGGGGAGAGATTTGAGTGACGCTTGGGGTGTCGAAGTTGTAGCTAATATGCGAGCGGATTTTCAATATAGCACAATAGAATCAATCAGAAATTGCATTTCCCATATGATGAACCTGACGGCTTTTTACGGAAGCCTTCAATAAAAACCCCCAGACCTCAATACCTCCAAAACGCAATCCCACACAAAATGGAGCTTCTAGCTACTTAGAGGAACGGACAATAGCTGAATTTGTTTGTGAACATTTGAAAAATATCTGCCCTAGTTAATTTCTTTCAACTGGCCTGTCTCTCAAAGCGATATTAGGGCACTGCCATGACTGGCTTGATTGCTAGACCAGTCTCAAGCAGGATAGATCCCTTAGGCCAATCAGGATAGAAAGAGAGAAGAAATTGAACTTCGGTATCAGATAGATTGAGGGATGGGAAGAAAATTGAGAGATCATAGTAAGAAGAAAAAAAAATAGATGGAAAGGGGGAAAAGAAAAAAATTCTACGACAGAAAGGACAAATATATCTGAAAATAAAGAGACATAGCCAGAAATATATACTCAATCACCCAGCATGCCCAGAAAATTACAATATATTTTTAAAAACGAGATAAGATGAGATATACAGCAACTGAGATCCAAATAAATAAAGAATAGAGAAGAGATAGATAATAAGAAAATAAGTAAAAGAAGGGAAGGGGGAGAAAGAAAGGGAGAGAGAGGGGCGAGTGAGGGGGACATGGAGGGGGGGGGTGAAAGGTGGATCGGGAGGGGTACGGTAGCAAGCTTGTACGGGAAAGAGAAGGCATGGAATATTTTTAGGAGAGCACACCGTGCCTAAAAGTGATATATCGCCCTCTGTAGATTACTCGCGAAGATTAATTTGTGCAGTTCGACACCCTCCGCAAACCCCGTTAAAATCATGCGACACAAACAAACGTTGTAATCGTGTTCAATTACATGACGATGCATCATTGTATCAGTATAAACTAATCAACATGATAAGTGTTTGCTAAAGAAAAATGGTATTCCCCAACAAAAACTTATGCTATAATAGCACCGACGATACCGACCCCAGAACGATAACAACTGCGTCATTTCGAATGACTGTATAATTACTATTAATTTGCAAACACGGATTGTGGACTCATCAATATGTTGATAATTTGTCTCCTCGATGGGTAGCATTCTCTACGAAAAACAAACCGATAGCCAGTTGATCATTGTGTAGCATTTTGTCAGGTCATTCAATTCGCTTCCATCAGGTGGAGCGGAAAGGACATTTTTTTGGACGAGGAAGAATGAAAAAAAAAGAGAAAATGAAGTGCCCATATCCTCTTTGAGTTTGACTACGGTCGAGGTAGCTTGGCGTATACTATTACACACACTTTCATTTATGCATTGTGTTGGGCGTGGGAAAGTTGAAAACTTGTAAAGGAAAGACTCAACGCACAGAGAGCTCTCAGTGCCGAGGATTAGCTCAATTTCACGTTTCAATTCCGTCTTTTTGGAGTGTTTCTTTCCCCCAACTCTTTATTTGCCAATTTTACTTTCCCGATTCCTCAAAATCAAATATCCGATTTAAGAAAATCAAATATTAGATAATTCCCTTTCAGTCACGTCAATTTGTGGAAATATGCGCTGCGGCTAGCTCAACGATTTTCGCTTTAATTTTGATAAGTCGATGTGAATACTGTAATTTAAATTGTCATTAATGGAGTACCGATCAAATCTTATTGACTACAAGTAAAAACGATTTGTATGCCCGCAAAATGAATTATAATACCAGATAAAAGGTTATAACAATATTAATGAAAACATTCCGATTTAGGATTCATGTATTTGTACATGTGTATGCACTTCGTATAGCATACCTTAGTACATTGTGTGTCTCGTGTGTTAGTATAGGCATAATTATACAGCGCCGTCGTTGGAGATTGATATGAATCACAAGTATCAGAATAGGCAATGCAGATGAAAGCATGAAATCGAATTATTCCCAGCAATAATTGTCGCTTTAAAATCGTTTAACAAAACACAGATTAAATATTTACCCAATATTGGGTAGAAAGGGAACATGCATGTTTACTGTGTATTTTTTTTCTCCAATATGGGGCAAAATACATGTTTTAAGGGTAAATTCCAACGCAACATTGCGCAAACTTTAAGAAATGTTTGGTACCTTTTTACTCAACAAACATGCAAGTTCCTATTTTACCCAATATTGGGTAAACTTTTTTGGAGTGAAGTTAACGCAAGTTCTGTATGCAAAAGAACGGTAGAAACGAGGGATAGGGATAAAGAAATTGTACAAAATTTAGGGGTTATTTTGTTCAATGAATCACGATTTATTGGGGAGTGGCAAACTGGCAAACCTCATGAAAAGGGAAGAGCAATGATTTGCTGACAATGAAAATAATATATATTGATAAAGGTCAACAAAGAGGGACGCTAACACAGTCATGTACCACAATTTATTTCCCATTTACGAGTAAGGTTTTCAGTGATTAATATTCTTTTCGAGCATAATTATCTTCTATATCTCCACATTATCGCATTCCTTTACCATTAGTAGGTTTTTATAAGCGCGTGAAAAGGGAAAGGTTTCAGTCGGTCAGTGACAGCTCGCCTGTATCCCTGGCCGCGTGTAAAGCGTTGACCACCCCTGTGTTTCTGCTACCAGCTGTGTTCTATAATTCCTATGACACACAAAGCAATTAAGATGGAATGCTCTTAGGAGAATCCAAGCTTGATCGTTATCATTAATACCCTTAATCAGAGTTTACCTAGAATGAAAGCTGCTGTTGACCGAGTTATCAGCAATCATTTATGCATGGAGCTCCATGATTTATGCGTGCAAAGCCATGAGAGAGAAGTCAAGAGTCAAACTCGTTTGATAAACCATGGACCTCAACTATGGATAAACCATGGACCCTAGAAATTCAAGGTAGGCATATACCACGGACCTAGAGTTGCAGCTACTGGTTTGACCATAGAGCTATAGCTCCATGGTTTGACATTTGGCAATATCGAATAACATCGCAATTCATTCGCTCCTGTTATGCATTGTTCTCCAACGCTTGTATGCCTACATGATTATTACGAATGATATGCTCCAATAATTACTGTACGGACAAAATATAAACAATCAGGAAACATAGTAGGCCTAAAGTAGAAACAATGTCTTTATGACGTAGACTTCCATTGAAAATATAGTCCTATAATTATTGTAGGCCTAAATTCACTAAGAATAAATGAGAGAGATCGGACAAAGTAGAAAATGGTCGATGGGGGTGGGGTGATAATGATGGTACCCATTTCATTTCACAACATTCATGATATTGAAATGATGTTGCTAGAACTATTTCACGGAATCATTAAACAACAAAAATATATGATAATTTTATTCGTGCTGTAATTATAATATGAGGTCGACGGGCATACTGGGAAACACTTTTTGTTATAAATCTAAAGACGATTTTGAAAATTAAAAATAAATCGGAAAAATTATCAACTTAGAATCACAGGGGCGTCGGGTCTCCATGAAATTTTCACCTCTTTTCGAAACTAAAATTGATTTATGACTGAAAGTTAAACACAGTTTAGCATGCCTATATAATCATTCTAGAACTTTCATAACAGTACATAATGCACAGTGTAGCCGTCATAAGTCAGAAAATTTAAAATTAAAATAACTTCTTCGAAATGTTTACTACCCTTCTCTGCTGACCAATGTACAAACTCTAACTAATACTAACAGGTTTTAGCGAGTACAGGTCTAAATTCTTTGCGACCCCGACAATATCACCTGAGCACTAAACTGCTGAAAATAAAGGAATGTGGTCTATTTCGTGCTTTACAATAGGGTGATAGAATATTTTGTTGGTCAATCATATTTCCCCACAATATTTCTACTTCATAAGATAATTCTACCAGCATGACCAGGGGAAATATTCAAAATAATGCTTTCGGGTAAAGTAACCCTTTGTTGCCGAAATTTCAATGATAAATCAAATCAAGAGATATTGAGGTATTCATAAATCTTTATCGCTACATCATACTGTGGATATATAGAATTGACCCGATAAATAGTTAAATTATATGCCTGTGTGCACTTGAATGAAGCACAGAATTATTTAGTATTGTACTGTATTGTAAGTTTTGTTCTCTCTCTCTCTCTTTCTTTCCCCCTTTTTTGCAATGGTGTTGTGTTCAAGTCTTATATGTTGCGTGTTACAAGGGCTTATATTGGCAAGTCTGTTTTGTCGTAGGTAGAGAAAGTTCAAATAAACTAGTCGAATTAGTGCCGATTTAAGTCCTTATTAGCCCCTGATTTGTCTGCTACGTGTATGTACACAGCCTACCCCTAATGATGACCCAACTACGTGATTTTTTTTCTTCAAGCAAAGAACTGTTGAACGCAATCCCTGGTTTCGACGGATCGATACACGCATTGGATTTGATGGATATTTCGTGCTAGGTGCAAGTGAGCTGGAACATGAAATATCTGTGAAGTTTCATAATTAATCTTGAAGATGAATATGGTATAAGTGGAGCAATTAGCTCATTTAGACGTCAGGGATAGTAAGGGAAAAGTAGCCGTCAATATATGAACGGTAACATCGCATACGCTGTGTGTGGCCAGGTCATCATGTGCGGTAGTGAACGACAGCGCTGATTGGCTCAACGTGCCGAATGGGGGCGGAGCGAGCAAAATGGTGAAAGAGTAGTATAGGTTGAATAGCTTTGATGGTTGGATATTCTGGGTTACGAATCTCTGTCGTGAAACACGTCGAAATCCCGAATCAAGACTGTGAGATAAACATCCATGCCAATGTACGCTTCACGCACCTCGCCAGGTGAAGTCCACCCCGGCAGCGCCCCGGTGTCGAACCAAGGAATGGCGATGCAACCTTATCATTCGGCGGCTCCTTCAATACCCGGCGTCATGCACTCTGTTTTTCCACCAGACCAGGGCTACTACCGTCATCCGACCTACTCGGGGATGTCGATGTCGATGTATGGTCACGAACAATACCCTGGTATGGCTCGATCACCGTATGGACCTTACGCTCCTCAACAGGCCAACCCCAAGGACATGGTAAAACCTCCTTATTCTTACATCGCACTCATAGCCATGGCTATTATGAATGCTTCGGACAAGAAGATAACCCTGAACGGAATATACCAATTTATCATGGACAGGTTTCCGTTCTACAGGGAAAACAAACAGGGTTGGCAGAACTCGATACGCCATAATTTGTCTTTGAATGACTGCTTTGTCAAAATACCTCGGGACGATAAGAAACCAGGAAAGGGGAGCTACTGGAGCCTGGATCCTGACAGCTATAACATGTTCGACAATGGGAGTTATCTGAGGAGGAGAAAACGCTTCAAGAAGAAGGATTTGATGAAAGGAGACAAGGAGGATCGTGAGTGCGACCTGAGGAAGGGACAAGAAGAAGGGGTCAGTCATCCAACAGGACAGAATGAGGAGAAATTGGGTAAGACCAATGGGGTTGTGTGTACTGGTGAAATGGTTGATGGGGGCATGAATCGTGATGTGGTTCAGACGAGTGCCGCTTTGATTACACCCAAAGTAGAACCCATGGACTCCCCTTCGGACGTTTTAAACGAACCCTCCCCAACCCAGCCCCATCATCCGATGGCTGTTGACAACCCGCTGCTCGAACCCTCACACCACTCGGCGAATTACACCGTAGAAAACCTCATGGCCATGCGACAACGCGAAGGCGTCGTCACACACGGGAACTGTGGGACGGGCAGCGAAATCCAGGCCAGCACCCACGCATTACCTCCCCGCACGGGTCAGCTTCTATCTCCGCAGCCGCTCGGGTACAGCTCTCCACAACTCAACCAGTCTCAGCTCAATCGAATCACTTGCTCGAAACGGCCGGTGGTCAGCTCGCTCAATCATAATCAATACCAGTGTCCAACTTCATATGACCCCGAAGCTATGGCGATGGGTAAGCATATGGCCATCGCACCAACACCTGAAGAAATTCAGCAGGAGCATGGACTCAATCAACGCCTCAGCCCTCCCGGGTCTACCCCGATCCTTGCCACGCCGTCGAGCACCGTAAACGTTCACCGCTCGAACTCGTGGTACCACGGAACAAGTCCCGATGTGCACTCTTCGACGTCGAGTCAAGACCATTACGGTGGTATGTACAACCCTCAAAGATCTATTTCTCTATCTCATGCTGCACATCAAAACGGTCAACTATCATCACCGGCGAACGCCAATGAAAGCTGTCAGCTCTCGATGTCGACGATGAGTGGCTACCGGTCATCATCCTCAGGCTCAACCTCTGCTTCAATGTACCCGTCATCGGCGCATTACAGCTATGATTGTTCAAAGTACTGAGACTATGCCAAACCAATTTGACTTTTAAACTTTCGATTGACGAAAGGGAAAAAAGAAACAATAAAAAAACGCTTGATACCAAAATCATTTTGAACATTGTCCGGTTGTTTGTTTAGTATAGTCAAAAGTTCACGATGATTGTGATGATATGAATCTTTTAAAAACTTTCTGGGAAAGAAGGAACATCAAGAAGACAGACGCACAGACAGACATACAACAATACCGGTGGGTCAAGTCTATGATCATTATTCATTTTATATATTTGTATTTATAAATCAAATAAGTAATGTTTTAAGTATAACAGTAACATCTGCCACAATATAATGTTTACATAACCTTTGTAAAGTCCGCAAACTCCGCATGGATAAAAATCATATGTTTTTGTTTTTTTTTTACTTTAGATGCCCCTAGCAGTGAAAGTCTTTCAAAGTTATCATGATGGAGATCTTTTAAACAATATAAGAGATTGATTTCTTTTTTTGGAAAGTTAAAATATTGATATACCAAAGTTAACAATGGGGTGGTAATGTGCATTATAGTTATGTGTTTGTTTTATGTATTTTATCTTACCTCGTCTTTGTTTTCTCTCAATTGATATGGGTTCCTTAAGTTTTTGATACAGTAGCAATGCTAGTCTTGATGTATGTTTATTTAGGAACATTAATTAATGATCTCGAAACACAATTAAGCCTGTTGCTGTATTTCATTTGTCAATTTTTGTTGAAATTTCTTAGAAGTTTTAAATAATGCATGTTCCTCCAAATGCATCTTTATTTCCATTTGAATAACTTTTTTCGGAAATAATATGATTTCGAAATCGGATGAGCATTTCTTATATTTATTGTTAATACAATTATCTACTTCATCAAATAGCTTAAAATTTTCAAATTTATTTCATTTTTCTTCCTTCACAAATCACGTTGCTGAGCAACATGTCATTTGTAAACAAACTAAAATATCACAAACCATCCCTGTTACTTGGTTGTACAAACAAGGCACCAGCACACAAAAGCTAAAATCATAGTATATAATTCCAACAAAAAGCTAATCTCGGCTTTACTTGCAAATGTATGCTTGGAGAGAATTAGTAGACCACCAATAATGATAATAATAATAATATAATCTCAACAATGACAATGAATTGTCGGCTCCTTTGATCTTGACGTCATTTATGGGGGAAATATCGTTCACAAAGTGATAGGCATCGTTCATTTTTCTGCTCTTTATTGTATTTCCCCTGAACAACAGTTAAAGCTTGATATTTTTCTGCCTGATTACATACAAAGATCTACCACATGAAATTATCCTATACGATGTAGTCTTGCTTGGGCTCAAGTTGAAATAATACCGGAAGGTCTCTATTGAACAATCTCGCATGAAATCATTCACTGCAAGTCTGTAACTCTATTAACTTCTGCAGAATTCATTCAAAATTATTCAAAATAATTATTTATGATAGTCCCTGCATTATGGTCTGGAGACTGATATAAATCGATTAAGTCTAAGATTAATGTTTTTGTTTGTTTCGGGGGCAATGTCTTACCAGGCTGTTGCAGAAAAAAAAAACCGTTTCAGATTATTACGATTTTGCACAAGTGTCCGTAATGGAATTGGTCGCTGGGATATGCAAGATTAGCAGGAGAGTGTTGAAAGTTGTACTTTTTTGTCGTTTGTATGTTAATGCAGGGTTCACCTTATGCAAAATGACTTTAAAGGGCTGCTGAAATTTTTAAGAGTTGTTCAACTGTCAAGGGTGTATATTTGTAGTGTTATACATGTACCTGTTCGAATTTGTTGTAAGAAAATAATGGTCGTTGTTCTGTAATAATAATAGGTTTAGATTTTATTCGTCGACGGGGAATGAGGGAAAAGGATCACGAATGTTCAGTCTTGTCTTCCACTTCTCACTCGAAACCTATCACAAGAGACCATATGTAAATTAGGACACGGATAAACAGGGTTATTTCTTCTCTCTCTTACTTCTTACGAAAGTTTTATGTGCATATCATTATAGATCTGACCAATCAGAAGAGTTTATTGATTGTGATCATTAGATGCCTGTTAGAGCTAGCTATTTTTTTTTATGTTAGAGCTATAGCTAAATTCTCGTGTAGAGTCTGAGCTGATTGAGTCGCCATAAGTCACATTTTTTCCAGGAGACAATTTATTTATGATGTAGGGTTCCCCCTTTCTCAATTTTAAACTAACCGCTTGATTTATAATTATTTTCCCTCTTGAATTCTCCTTACTTTTAAAACAGATAAACGCCATTTTCTTGCAATGATTCGTCGAATTCGCTCACAACTTTTTTAATGATAATAGAAGAAAATAGGGAGCGATGACCCCAATATGATGAAAATGTTTTGAAATAAGTTTTTTTTTTCACGGAAAAGAGCAAGAAGAGGTTACTAACCGGTCTAAATCCTTTCTATTTCATCTCACCTTTCAGTTCAAATTGAATTAGTTCTTGAATGCATAGATTAAACTTCATGTATAAATAGAAATGTCAATACAGTACCGGCTCTCGGGTGCACTATTGTTATGGGTGTGAGGTCGGCTGAAGATTTCTTGCAGTCTTCCACTCTCACTGATATGGGTTTCTCCAATGTGTTGCATTTTGGGTGTAAAATTGTCCTGTACTTTGATTTTACTGTTAAAGTACAAGAGTGGTATATAAATTGTGAGATGAAGTAGTTACGGATATAAGTAAGTGTGTAGATAAACTTTAGATAATAAGGAGGAAGGACTTTTGCCCCAATTACGTCGTAAAATAGGGTCGTTCTTGATAACAAAAGACATTTCTCAAGTTTCTAATTCCCTTTACCGGTTTAATATGAATGTTGAAAAGAGGTTGAAGAAACGTCCTTAGAATGTGTGAGAATGTTATCAACTCCCGAAGCGCTAAAAGAAAGAAAAAAAGATAATTTAAATAAACACTATCATTGACTGGTTTAGAGTAACAAGTCAAATTTGCAGATCCAAATTGGGGGTAAGTCTCCATGGAATCATATTCCTATTAAGAGTCGAACCCGTGAGACCTGAATTTAGACTATGGTGTAATATGTGGAGTGCCATATTTCAGGCCATCTTATTATGTCCTTATATAGTTTTCATCCCACGATTCACATGCATCGACTTAATATGCCGTACATGAAATAAATCAATATGGCAGTTTGGGAAGAGTGTGAGGTTGTGTCGCTATGTAAATGTTGCCCGTCACTTGAGCCGTACACACGGGGTAGCTCACGCGTCGGTAATCTCTACGTTCTTCGTTGCATTCGAGTCGCTCCGTCGAATCTCTTATCGGAGACTGAAAAGAAAGAAAAAAAAATGTATGGGGAGAGACAGAGAAAAATGGCTTCAATCGGATTAATTTTCCATGAGTGAATTTTGAGATTACGATTTAATTGAAATCTCGACCCGGTCTGACAGCAAGCCTGGTGTGATTCAGACGGAGATATATATGAAAGAAGACACCAGCGTTGTGTGTATATTTTTCACGTAAATTATTCTTGCCATAAATCATATCCATATTATATACGTCATGCATTTTTTGTGTGCCAAGAACAACACTTTAACTTAATCGAGATAGAGTTTAGATGTTCGAATTGCTACGTGGCTAAGTTATTAATTGTTTTAAGTTTCCTGTTTTAAGATATGATTTTGACATCATTTCATAATTTACTTTGTCAGTCTGTCTGAATAAGTGCATAATTTAACGAAATAGCTACACAAATCCTCACAACTCCTGTGATTCCATTATTATTTTAGATACCACACCGTGTTTGATTATGGTTATTATTTTATTTTGATAGATCTCGTGTAAATGATTTTTCGTTAACTGTTCAGTTCATCGTTTAATAAGCTCCTCTACGTTTATGTTGGTAATCATGTTTAAGTGAAATGTAAGTAGTCCTTAAGTCATTTTTATTTACTAATATTTCAAACGGCAACACATTTTGCCAGAGTGAATTGGATTTGTGAGAGGGCCCAATGTGTACATTCTGTAGTCTTAAGTCATGAATGTAGAAGTAAATGACTAGCGAATGAAACGATATTTACTATTTCAATTTTTGCAGTCAGCCACGTGTAAGAAAATCTTTGAGAATTGTCAGTTCTGGAAATCGAATATTTCAATTTTCCTGTTTGTATGTCACATCACTTTTTATCCTGTTTCTTATTTTCTCTCATGTCAGGGACAATAACTGATTATAGTCCAAGCAAAGTTTATAAATGTTCAGTGAAAAATATTAACTATTGTTTTTATGAATATTGAAAATAAACAGAGGCATCATTCTTGCTCATTGAAAAGGAAATACCTGTTCTTCATGACTTATTAATTTATTTATTTTAAGGAGAATGCAATACACTTTTGCCTGAGAAATGAACGTGGAAAAAGAAAAATTTTCTTGAATTAATTTCATAATTTCATTATGTTAAAACATTATTTTTTTATAGCGGTCATATCAAATTTTAAAAGGAATATTAAATCAGGAGTGTATTTCATGTCGAATCAATCAAATGCAAGTCTTGCCACAATTTCCGAACATATTCCGAAAATTGCATTGTCGCTTTCAACACTGAATTCTTTAGGTGGAAAGATACATTTACTCCATGTCCATAATACACATCTCCAATTTAGGATATCATTGAATAAAATCATGGATCTTGCCCATAGCATACTGGTGTTTATTGATCCTCTTCACAACCACGAGAAACAGTCCATTCGACCACAAAAAATGGACTGACAATACCCCAAAGGGAGATTTGTTTCTTTTAAACAACGATTTAGCAGAGGGTGATGATAGGCTGAAGGGATTTCGTAAGCACAATGTGAATTATAACTCTACAGTTTATGCAGGGAAGTGGTTTATGAATATTCATCCAGTGTATTTGAAACTTTTGAAAGGGGAAATTTGATTGTGGAAATTGAAAATGACCGGGGAGGATGTGAAGGGGGGGGGGGCTATAGTTGTTTACCATTTTGTTGTTAACGTTGGATGTGGCCATGGATCATCGTAACACTTAGCTTAGCAATGATCTTAGAACATTTTTCTACGATTGATTGCAAAAATGCATTGCCTACAATGTACAATCAATCGTACGATTAATCGCAAATCTTTGTGTAACGGGACTCTGGTGTGGTTGTGATGATGTTGGAGTTTGAAAAATTGATAGACTTTAAAAGTAAAATGAGATTCTGCCATATATTTACGTCTAATGACAGTTAGGAGCTTGATCATGCTTTGCTTGAGATTATATTATATGATAATGTGCATGAAGGCAATGGTGATGATGATGATGATGATGAAATGATGATGATGGTGATGATGATGATGATGATGATGAAGTCGAACAGGCGAGTTTGGGTGGTGATGGTGGTCGTGGTCGTCGTCGTGCTGGTGACCAGTGGTGCTGATGACGAGGATGGTGAGTAGATGATGCTAATGGATGATGAAGGTGATCATGACGGTGACGGTGGATGTGATTGTATATAAATGATCTTGTAATGCTGGTGATGATGATGACGGCGAAGATGATGATGATTTTGGCGATGGTGGTGATCATGGTGGATATTAATGATAGTGAAGATGTTGGTGACAACGATACTGATAATAGTGATGATGATGATGGTGATGATGATGAATTGATTAAATGTCAAACAAATTTTAAAATGGGATGTCAAATATAGTTCTGACATTTTACAGTTTCGCTTCATTTCACACAGAAATCATGGTAATAGTGCATGCAATGCAAATGAGAGAGTTGACAATGATTATACCTAATCACCATTTCTTTTTAAAAAAATATGTATCTTTCATTTCTTGTAAGAAGCTTTTTAGTTTTTAGGTAAAAATAATGAAGATTCCACAATTCAGGGAAGAGCCAAACAATGGTGCTTTTAAAAATACAATTACAGGGTATTGCATAATAAAGTTATAAAAAAAAAAAACGTAGTGTGTGATAAACGTCATCGGTTCTCTTATTTACATACGGCTGTGTTCTGCATTATGACCATGATATTAACTTTTTTGTGAAATCAAGCGAAAATCTAAAACTTAGTACTTTCCTATTTTATCCCATTCTGATGGAAATTAATGTTAAGTAAACTAATAAAATATTTCTTTATTGGGGTGGACTTTTTTTTTTTTTTTTATAAAAGTCTACCCACACAATGACGTCCAATGTCAACAACCAAGTGCACTATAATAATAAACAGAAACAATAACATTTTGAAACTTATCATCAATCACTATCAACCCGCTGATATAGGATAGACTTCACGTGGATAAATTTTCACTTATCATCACTATTGACTATTTACAAAATAATGGAAAAAAATGATGAATTGATAATGTATGCAGGTCTATGTATGTGGCCATGCATGCACCATACATTTTCTGTTGGTGTATTTTTTTTCTTCAGATATTACATTCCAAATATAGTACAGCTATCGACATGTAAGATTGCCAACTAGACAACATTCTTCCTTGTTATTATTATTGCCATAATTACTTACTGGTCTGTACGGAATCATAATGGCGGTGGTGATGGGGATGTCGATTAAATGATAACAACGACGACTGCAACGACGAAATCGACGACTGACGACAACGATTATAAAAGTGGTAACCGTTAACTTAGTTTATCGACAAATAAATAACAGTTTAAAAAGTTTATCCCGTATTTGGAAGGACGCAAACAGTTTTTCTGAGATGGCGGTAAATAAAGACAACAACAAAATGAAACAAAGAATACACTTCGCAATGTAATGTTACGCATGGGGCGTGCTTAAAATAAAGAGGAACATCGCGACTTTCCCCATATTCATGTCGTACACCAAATAAACCTCAAATAAACAAATACTAAAAGAAAAGATATTAATTCCATAATTATCTTATTTATTGAAAATAATATAATTGTGTGCTTATCCCCCATTTCGAGTGGCTACCCGAATAGGTTATGTAAAACCTATAGCTGTAAAATTAAAATGATATATAATTATCAAAATGGCTGGGGTATGATCAAATTGATGCTTGCTTATCCAAAAATAGGTTAGTTTTAAAAATAATAAAACGTTTTAGCTACAGATTTAACAGGTTTACCCTAATGCAATAGTGACTCATTTGTCTTATACAGATTCTGATTAATGATTTAACACTTTCATTTTCTTAAGGAGCACAGCAGTCTTGATGTACCCTGATGTCAATATTTTCATTTACATTTCAAATCAACGCGAATTGACATTTATTTGTCGATTGTCATTAAACATGCGAGGAAGCTATATTTTTATAATCGAGCTCATAAAGGTAAAGTGTGTATGTAAAAAAAAATCGATTATACTTCTCCTTCGTGGTGAACTCGTGAGAACAATGCTAATAAAATATTTATCTTCCTCTTCTTTGTTATCTTGCCCAAGTATAAGAAGGAGATCAAATAATTGCCAACATAAACAACACCCTGAGAAAATTGACGTATTTTAAAGGCAACTTATTACAGCATTTTCGTACAATAACGATTTATTGATGAGAGTAAACAACATTATAATTTACTGTGAGTAACAACATCAAGGCAGTTCGGGAGGAATTCGAGGGTTATCTTATTTATTCATGTTATGGAATTCAGGTGTAAATATGCGACTTTTATTTGACATGTTTAAATAAAAGGAAAGAGAATGTCTCATTCTTCAGATTCCCCCATATTCAAAGTGCTCTCCAAAATGATTTAAATTAATACACGTACATGTATATAATATTAGCGTTGGTATGCAATTAATAGTCAGTACATCAGCAATTCACCATATCCTTATATCAGTCAAAATGTAAGAATGTTTCTTAAGGGGAGGTTGCATTTTAATATTATCATCCATTATTATAAGAATATTTATTCTGTATAATCCATACTTTTATAAATTTTCCAGTCGATTCGAAAATAAAGGTTAAGATTAAAAAAAAGATGATTAGCATTATTGATTGGTTGGAACTATTCAAGTGGTCAAAGGCCAATTCAACCATTACGTGCTTACAACAAGTTAACTCTGCAGGGTTCAATACAAAGATAAAAATCAAACGAGCCAAATAATGAAAAAGTTAAAAAAATACAAGATTTTGATGTTTGTTTGGTTTTACAAATAGAAAGAGCCAATGATGTCACGTATTCACTAGTACATTGTATTTCATTACATGAAGTATCAAATGTTTTTTTTTTACACATTTGATAGTAAAAAAAAGATCTTCAATAGAATCATCATTACAGATTTTAATGAAGCCATTTTCACATTTTTAAGTGAGGAGTAAAACCATGTTTTACATACACATATTCTCATTTAATATTTTTCATGTAAAGTAAAATAATATATTCATGTAAAGTAAAATACTATATGAAAATAAATTATAATTGTACTATATATCATAATGATAAAAATAAGAAGAGCGTTCCTTCATTTGCATATCACCCGCGATTTGTATATATTACTCCTATTTTCATGATTTTGTAAAAAAAAAATATACAAAATAAAAACATGTCATAATTTGGTATTTCACATCTGACTTTGAAATTGTCAGTGTTATGATTTTTTTCATTGTTTTGTTTTTCTTTTATTTAAGTCGGTTTCTCGTCAGGGCAAAATGAAAGTGGCCCTTCATTTTCTGTACAGTATTTGGAACCTTCATGTGCACATACATGGCATAATGGCACTGATTGGTTAATTACGGCAAACACTTGAATGGGTGATAACTAACGATTGCGCTGATTGGCTGCTGTCCATTTCAATTAATATTGCAATTCGTCTTAAGTATTGGGATACTACACTGTAAAAAAATGAAGTGCTAATTTAGCACTTACGGTGCTTGTGTAGTGACTGCACTACGAGTGCAGATTTTTCAGTTTAAATTTGAACTAGAAAATCAGCCCTCGTAGTGCAATCACTATACAAGCACCTTAAGTGCTAAATTAGCACTTCATTTTTTACAGTGTAGCACATGGTGTAATGATTAAATTCAAAGCAAGCATAGGAGGGGAAATAACATGACCTCTTTATGAGGTTAGAGTTTCACTAGAAAGGAAATTCGGAAATGTCAGAAAAAAATGCATTTCCTCGCTACCAAGAAAGTATCAATTGGGTCAACGTCGCTGTATACTTCAAAGAAATTTGTCTCAAAAACAATTCCTATATGTCTATACGGATCTAATGTATAGGCCTAGATGACATCGTTGACACTAAAACGGGTCACTAAATTATTGTTTTAGGTAATAGAATGATCGAAACTAGATATATATATATATATATGTTTATATGTTTTCAAGTAAATGTAATAAAACATAACCGTGCGAATAGCTTTTATGTTTTCATTCACAATACAAACTGTAGTTTATGATAAATGAAAAAGGTTAATGCACTAATGCATCTAGAAGAAAATGATTAATGCCTTCTTCCTCTACATCAATAATTAATGCAAATTTTGTGAAAGTGGATCAGACCCACTTACTGACTTTCTTGACATGCTTTGAAATTAGACTGGGTATCATAAGGGTCTCTTCAACACACAGATTCCAATTAGCAGTTTATCGTGAATGCCTTATCAGATGAAACTCAAAATGGGACCGCCAATGACCATAATATTGTGTGTATCTATCCGCCTGAAACCACGGATCTTCGAGCGTTCTCGAGCCCGGCGGCATCGGGAGCTCCGCACCTCGGGTATCCGCTGGTCGGGATACTCGCTGACGATATCATATCACACCAAATCAATTACGGTCCTCTCTCGAACACGGTAATCTGTCATGTTCCCAGACCTGAAAGAGAGGGGGGAAATATCGAAATTCATTACGGATGATCTCCTTTTCCCCTTCTTCACCAGCCTTCTACCCTCTAGACCAGTCGGGCCGGTGTAGTGCATGGTACACCGTGCTTGCCAGATAGGAACTGGAGGGGGTTTGGGACGATAAGGGGTAAAGGGATCGCCTCTCTCAAAGCGACAACGTCTCGAAATTAGGCTCGTGCAATGCGAATACGATGAAAATTGACTTGAATTTTAATCAATGTTGGCTTAAGATCGGGTGTAAAGATATCATTTACTGCGGTGTGTTCTGAAAACGGAACACGTGTGTGGGGGTGAATTTGATAGCCATGTATGAATTTATGAGGGAAAACGGACCCTCGAAGACACGGTAAAATGTCGTTATTACCTCGGGTGTAATCAACGTTTTAAAAGATGCTGGTTGGCTGAACCCTAACCAACGGTATAGACGTCTAAAAAAAGGGGATCAGCAAAAACACATCAACACAAAAAGAGGTATAATTTGCTAATTACACTCTAAATTCCAAGGATTTGAAATAAATCCAGATCGGCTGTGAATGGTGACCAGCCAAATTTGAGATTTATTTTTAATCTTTAGGATTAACTTTTAAATCGCAAATGATATAAAGTCAAATCTTTTAGCTTTATGTTTAAATCCTAATGGTTTGAATTTTAATCCAATATTCGGCTGGTCACTATTCTCAGCCGATCTGGATTTATTCTAAATCATTCAGAGTGTACCAATCGATCAAGTATGTGTGAATAATGGGAGGCGTAGACAAACAGGGGTGAAAAACATTATTTTCACCCACTTATCCTTATTCTATCCGGAATTTCTGAACCAACACTTTGTGTAGGTATTTTTTGGCCTATAATATAGGACGTGATGCCTCGGTCATTCTACTATATGTTATTCAATCCACCACTCTGAAGAGCCGAAACAAGGTGAAATGCGCGAGAAATGGAGAAGAAATCTCGGAAGAAGCGATAGAAATCCAAAATAGGACTTAAATGCAAATGTTTCAAACATCGGTAGCTCACTCTGGGTACTCTTCACTAACCGACAAGGGGAGTGTGGAAGCAAAATTCGATGAAATCGTGCAAACATTATCGATCGATCAGATCGGTTTTCCCGCCAAAAACCACTGACGATATAAAAAAAAAAACGCAGACGACAAGAAGTGCTAGGTCGGAGTGTGGAGACCAGGATGGAAATGTAGTAAGATTTTGAGTGGATATCGATTTGAATAGAGCTCGCGATAATCCCTTTTTCGGCAAGGTGTTCGGTGTGCTTGAAAGGGGGCGAGATGTTTGGGGTTGCAGCCGTCCTGTGTCTGTGGAATATTTGATTTGTTTTTCGGCAGAAAATGATGACATCTGTTGCATCTGTGTGTGCTATAAATTCAGGTGTTTTCTCAAAGCTGTATTGATTCTTGCAGCCTCTTTTGGAATAGAATTTAAGGACCGACTAAGTAAAAAAAAAAAAACGTTGCCTATATTCAAAGTCCTGGAAATATCAAATTACTATTTATGAAAGTCTTCATTTATAAACTTACAATAGTGTAAATCAACCTTTTCACAATATTTGCAGTACTATAATGATTTAATAGCTGTTTTGTACGTACGTGACATCATATCTCCAAACGCGCATTCCATAATATTCTTTTTATTTTCCCCTATTTCCCCATGTCTCCATCAACTCCTACACGTCTTCAAAACTCATAATCAAATATACAGAATATGATACTTTATAACTTTTTTTAAACCATTAAGAAGCAATCAAACTTTATTAATTATCCGGAGCATCGCCTCCGCCAACGCCTCCTCTTTTTCCTCTTCTTCCTCCGCATTTTCTATAGTACAACCATATTCTGACCATGGAGCTACGTTTAATAGCTCCATGTTCTGACCATAATGACTAGATTCGCTCATAACATAACTATCCCCTTCTAACATGTCTAATAACACATCTGCCTGAATCTCAACGACTTATGGCAGCACATACTGCGACAGTATAGAAGCACTAACACTATTCTACTGCTGCTGCTACTACTACTACTACTACTACTACTACTACTACTACTACTACTACTACTACTACTACTACTACTACTACTACTACTACTACTACTATTACTACTACTACTACTACTACTGCTGCTACTACTGCTACTATACTGCTGCTGCTACTACTACTACTACTACTACTACTACTACTACTACACTACTATTGCTGCTGCTGCTGCTGCTGCTGCTGCTACTACTACTACTACTACTACTAATACTACTACTGCTGCTGCTACTACTGCTACTGCTACTACTACTAATACTGCTACTACTGCTGCTACTACTACTACTACTGCTGCTACTACTACTACTACTGATGCTACTAATACTACTACTGCTACTACTACTACTACTACTACTACTTCTTCTTCTTCTTCTTTTACTACTACTACTACTACTACTACTACTACTACTACTACTACTACTACTACTACTACTACTACTACTACTACTACTACTTCTACTACTATTACTACTACTACTACTACTGCATACTTCTACCACTACCACTTCTACTATTACTAATAAAACGACGACGACAACAACTACCACCACCACCACGATGGTGACAGTGACGGTCTCTATACCACCACAGCTAGAAAGTTTGTATTCTCTGTCACTGATCAGTAATAGCGATGAATGGTATTATTTTCCATTCCCACCCACATCACCACCGTCCTATAGTGGCAACCGACCTATCATGGTTGTCGAAGAACTTCAAATACCGACAACCTATGTAATACCTCCGCATTACCACATGGTCATAACCACTGACTTCTTCGAGACATTCGTCAAGTAATCCCACCACAATGAGAGCAACAACCGAAACAACCTTCTCTCTTCTAACATGGACTCTCTAAAGCTTGATTCGACTCAAACACCCTCAAACATCGGTGAGTACAAATAACCATCATTTTTACTGTTTTAATCTTCAAGGTAGACCTTCTCAGAATTCTTTGAGTGTGAGTATGGATCTTCTATGCTTCAACGTATAGTTTATTCATCTGATTTTTAACACATTTAATTGTCTTTTTATCTTGATTGAAATGGAATACATTTAATTATGATATCCATAAATTGATAATAAGACTGTAACTTTATTGTTAATATATTATAGATTATTGTCAAGTCATCCCGATTTAACGCTTATGGTCAGGAATAAAATAATGTTCAGTACAATTTAAATCTCCCCATTTTAGATATTCAAGTTCTGCAAAATGCAGCATTTTAGGTGTGAATATTCGCCCTAAACACTACCCATACTATTAGAGTCGTAATTTCCCAGCCAAGTCGTACAAAAAATTGACTTTCGGCCTTCTGTAAGCATGGTAAGCAATGATAAGGCGCTCGACGTAGTAGAATGGTTAACGGTAATAACATCATAATGTTATGCAGGGCCCGCTGTGAGAACAGTTCATAAGAGCTGAAATGGATACCCTGAGTAAATAAGAATTATTATTATTGCTATTTATCATTCATTATTAAGTTTTGGCCATCCTTTAAAAGCCAATATTTTCACTCTTCTTTGATGATGGTATTATGATATTCAATTTCACTCAAGAACAAACGCCATTTCGTCATCAATTTGATGTCGTCACCAATACCAAATACCCAAGTAAAAATATTATTCTGTACTTGATGCAGGTTTATTTTCAATTCGTCTGATGCCAATTCGTCCAATTGCCAACTCGTCTACTACCACTTGGTCTATTATCAGTTCGTCTACTCACCACATAGTCTACTTTCATTTAGTCTAATGGCCATTCCGTCTAATAACCAGTTGGTCCAATATCCATTTAGTCCACATACCATTTGGTCTAAATAAACTACTAAAGTGTTAATTGTGCAAAATGAATGAAAAGAAAATGGGTATCAGACCAACTGGTTATTAGACGAAATGGTAATAGACGAAATGATTATTAGACGAAGTGATGATTGGACCAAATGGTTATTGGACCAAATGGTTGTCAGACGAAATGTTGATGAACGGAATGGCATTAGACTGAATGAAGGTAGACCATGTGGTGAGTGGATGAGTTGGCAGTGGACGAATTGGCAATTTTTTTCCTCGGGGCATGGGAGAATCCTAGCTACTAAACCACCAAACAAGGAACGTTGGTGAGTAATCAACACTGATGTTTGGTTTTCTTTGACATCATTGAGAAGGAAGTTATTAAAAGAAGAATTCTTCAGGAAATAATCAAAATATTGATGTATTTCATAACATAATAGAAGAACAAAATAGCATAATATATGACTAAACTTGTGTTAATACATCAACGTTTTCAATCTGCTCTCAAGTACTTTTTTTGGGGAAAAGTAGCCCATGTACAATGTAAAAAATATTGGGTAAAATTTTTACCACCACGATGGTAATTATGTGTCCAACATTTTTGGGGCAGTATTTTACCCAATGTGGAAAGCATATTTAGCAGTACGGTTAAAAAAAATAAGCAGCAATAACTTTAGAATGGGCAAAATTGTCATCACAATGGATAAAGTAAAATGCCCAATGTTGGTTGGACACATAATTACCCTCATGGAGCACTTTTACCCAATATTGTTAAGAGTGTATATCCGTATCAAAAGGCACATAAAAGATGTAAACATGTCCATGGATCAATATTACAGAGGGATTAAAATGTAATGTTTAGACTGTCCCACACTTAAGGTGGAATTTTATGAAAATTTGCAATGACAAGGAAAAGGGGAGTTTTGAAAATTTACAGATCGGGGGGGGGGGGGGGCAAGAAAGAGGGTTGAGCTCCATCTACCATGTCTACTATATCTTTTCGAAGACATACTTATGGGATACTTAGGGAATACTGAACAAAGTCATTATGACTCTGTATTCAGTTATAAATTCTTTCTACTCTTTAGGTTGGCCGGATCATGTCCTGTTAGGTCAGCGTCGAACTTGAACTTCACTGATTCACTTCGGGTCCGTTCTCGAAGCTGTAGACACTGGGTGCATTAACTTATTCATTACTGAGGTTATTCCATAGTTTTCTCGTTCTCATGTAAGGTTAGTTCAGCTACCTTTCATACTCTTGAATCTTGATGTTCTTCATTAGCCTTCAGATAAAACAAAAATATTGTACGGATCTATTATCATAATGAATGCTGAATCAAAGCCCGGGGTGAAGGTTGGTTTAGTTAACATCTTTAGTTATTTACTGTATACATGTAGGCCTATATGTTTTGGTGATCTTTTTTTAACCAATCTTGGCTCAACTTTGCATCCGTCCTTTAGCCATTCGTTAAACCATGGACCTATATTAAACATACACATGGGTAATAAGTTTATGTAACTCAAATTTTTGGTGGAAATTGATTTTTATTTTGTTTAAATCAGATGGGCCAATAACATTTTTATTGATCTATGTGGACAAGTGGATGATCATTTTATAGTATCATGTTGGATCATTTTCCTGAAAAGTCGACAGTTGTTGGATACAAGATTGTGCCACATAGCTAACCAATGCTTGATAGCATATTATTCATGATTGTATTTCCCCATCACAATTTTAAGAAAGATGTCCACTTATACTTGTTACATCCCCATCCTCACCAGAGGGCATTTCATGAGGCAAATAGTCAGTGATTTTAAGCTATAAGCTACCGAAATTCTTGCATCTGATTGGCTGAAAGCACATTCGTCAGCAAATACCAATGACAAGATGTTTTATGAAACAATCCCCAATCTATTTGTCAAGGTCAAGACACAACTGCAATCACGCAACGATACTCAATCATAGAACAACCTGACACTTTCCACCAGTATTCTTGAGGTCCTATCATTTATTGGTAGTGCCAAGAAAATGTGATTACAATACTTCAGATAGTGTCTACATCGACGCTGTTATCAGATATATCACAATACTTGGAGCTGGATATTATTCTGTGCTCGTGCACGTTCTCCAGCGTGAGTCCTCGCGTATTGCTCGGCAACGTTGACCTTTGAACTTGGAAGAAACTCAGCGAGTCTGGTTCTCCTGTGTTTACATAATGTTGTGCGGTTACCCCGGTCTGTATTCTCTGAAAACATCGACGTAAAAAAAGTCATTGATGATACGGATAATGTATATCTTTAACCTGGTAGAAGTATAGAACACGTGCGATTCCACTGTGAGTGTTTTTTACGAAGAGAGACTATACTTTGTTCACTATGTTCAAGAGAATGTATGTGAATAGATATTTCACAAACTTCACTTTCTTTAGGCCAACAATGGTGAAATATCATCGTTTCATTCGTCAAAATAAAATCTATAAAAACTGCAATAGTTCAATATGGTAAAATATTCAAACATGCGACATCCATGTCCCATGAAGTAAACATTTTAGGAACGTTATTATCACACTCTTTCGCTTCACAAAGAATCATATTGGCCCAACGCTAGAATTATGTCTATAAGTACAGTTATGACATGATTGACGAAATCGGATATGGTTCAACAGATTTTGACAATGTCTCATAAGAAATTATGTACAGAAATGTTAAAATTAGATTGTTATTTTTTAAATGAGAGTGAATTAAAAGTGTAATTAAAGATAGAAAAAAATTAGTATGGAAAACGAAATTAAAATGGAATTAAAATGGTTTCGAAATATGCTATTCTAAAGGACTACATGATTCTAACATGTAGGCCCTAGGTCTAGAAAAAGAAGTTTATGACGGAAGCAGGTAACGAGTAAATCAGTGGTGTACTGGTGTGATGTGACACAGAAAAGCGTCTTGCATGAATACTTCCATCGAATTCTTGTGGCGATTCTTTTTATTTCCCTCGCTCGTTTTTTGACACCCAATCATTTCCAGGAGAGTGGCCAGGTATTCTTCAACTTGTCGGACAAGACACCGAGTAAGAATTTCCACGGTTTCCTGTCCTACGAGCTGGTACCTGAAAAGAAATTATTTGAGGCAAAGAGAAGTTATGAATTGAAAAGGGGTGCTTCGGATGGACATCGATGCAGGCCGAGACCCCCGGCTGAGAGAAGACTCAGTGTTTCGAGAGGCCAGGTTCATGGCCATTAATAGAGAGACAGGTTCGGTCGAAATAGATTGTTAATCAGAAGAGTGCATAGTTGATTTAGAAGGTTTAAGCTGGGTTAAATTGTTCACTTGTGTAAAGGCATGCCAATTTCCAAAACACTCGATTTAAAGGGGTTGTTCCTGCAAAGGCAAGTTTGGCCGAGGGCTTCTTTAAGAATCATCAATTGATTTAAAAAATATATATATGATCAACCATGATCTTTCGATTGTCTTTGTAAGTTATTTGTTATGAGACCACTTAGGAAAACTTATGAAACTTAAGGAAAACTCAACTTATATCCTCAATTTACAGTTGGTGCAGCACTGTACAAAATTCTGATCCATCTTTTGGAGTAGGCAATTGTATGACTGGGCATGCTGGGAGACAGCCAAGCATCCGGTTTAATTGGCCGCTGATGATAATATCCCGCGTAATCATATTTAGTTTATTACTGGTGGACAACATGCCTATATCATAAGCATGATTTATCGTATCATCACAAATCGTTAGACATTTTTTTTCAGTGATTTTTTTCCACCCGCCAAAGACATTTTCATAAACAATATACAGACTATGATTAAAATTCAGGCTTTTTATCTTCTCCTTTGATATGCTTTTATATGTTTCTGTTACAGACGCCTTGACTTTAGATTTAAGAAGAATATCTATATTTTCTAATACCATCAGCAAGTCTGATATCCGGGCCATACAAAATGACATGAAAACAAGTGCACCGTAGTCCTTTACATATACCTTTAAATTAGATAAATACATGTCAATTCACACTGGTAAAAGTAAAAAAAAACTCTATTACAATGTTTGGGGAAAAAATAATAAATTTCGGTTATTTAGTAAATGTCAAACGATTAGATGGTGAATTAGAGTGTGCCTCGCTACATACTACATGAAAACACACGACACTACAGCATATACAACAAACTGATTTGAACAGCCCCAGTCGTATGGTTCTGTGTTGGTTTCTTGAGACGATCCTCCAGCGTACTTCCATTTAGCCACACAGCGTGAATTTAATACATCGATGATATACCATAAATTGGCTTTATTGTTCTTTTTGACCTACAGGGCATTCCATAGTTCGGGTAGAGAGAATGAAGAAAGCAACCCCGTGCACGAAGGTTTTTTTTTATCCGAAAGTTTTCAGCTTCCTTCTCCCCCATCATGCCTATTGAATCATAGTTTGTTTATTACAATGATGAAAAAGCAAGGGCATTCTTAGCGACTCTCGGCTCATTGTATACAAGTGAATGAAACATTGCTATTATTGTTCATTCCTTATTTCAGTCGAGGAACCCATTTCCTGTGTAATGTCGAATGAAACACTCAGAAAGGTTTTTGACATTATATTTTGTGACAAGCAAATTAAGAGCCCCTTTAACCATATCTGACTTTGAATTCATCATAGATTTTCATCAAATTTTGAAATCTTGTTTGGAGACTGGAGATCTGAATCTGAAAGACGGCTGAATGTGTATTCCTACTAAGTTTAAGGATGTTCATTGGTGTCTCGAATAATATATAAAAGGGAAATTTATGAATTGCAGAAAATTGTTAAATATGAGATTTGCCTTCTTCAAGTGGATGTGAGTATACAGATATAAAAGAATTTTAAACACGAATAAGTGTACAATTATTTTGATCTCTATTTTTCACACATCGCTGTTATAGCAGGTAGTAAAAAAAATCTAATTCCTGATGTTCATAATTCTTCATCATATCTACCTGTTTCCCCGAGGGTTATTCATGCACTGGTTTCTATCACAGTCTTCATGTTTGATTGATAGGGGTCCTTGGAATGGACCAATACCTTCATCCAAAACTTTACAACTCTGCTTCCATATGTCAACCAGGACAAAGTCAGTATAAAGTGGGTTTTGACCTAAAGTTTAGGGCAATAAAAATTTGTCTTCCACCCGAATATTACTCGTTTCATTCTCAAGTTCATTTCGACGGCACTTAACCACGACGTCGTCGTAGTAAGGTTCTACAAAGAGAATGGAATGGGGGCTGTCTTCCCACACATTTTGGCTGATTGGAAATCTCGCTACATTGGACAATTAGCATTTTCAATATACATGACATTGGGCCTTTATTATAATGGCCTGCATGATATCAGTAATGGAAATATTAAAGGATAAATAACATATTAACATATTTATCAGTACACAAGAGTATACATATTTGACGTATACAAGTAAAGCCAATTATCAAGGTGAACATATTAGAAGCTGCACGTCTCAATTCGCTTATTTTGGAGGCAAAATTATGTCTAATTAATGAGCTTTATGATGAGAGCTGAAATAGGAATTTACAAAAGGGTTAGTTATGTAGCTAATTGCGTGATTGCTCCAGAATTGAAAAGGGGATCTCAAAAATTACTCTATTACCAAACTGCAACGGTCACGGGGCATGATAGCACAGTATGGGAAGGGATGGGGTATTTCCCTTAGGTCCCCTGGGCTAACATGGCTACGCCTTCAAACTTGACTGATCGTTTAGACATAGCAAATGTCATATGCATCATGCCGTGTAAGGTCAATATACTGCCTTAGCATCCTTCCCATGGGGCTAATGTGCTGCCAGGGTCAATGGCTGAAGGACGACAGCGGGGGTCTAGCGGTTGGTAGCCTAGTTCTGTATAGCCATTTGCAGGTTCTTGGTTCAAATAATGTCCGCTTAGAGTCCTAATACCATAGCTGATTTGAATTTGAATTGAATTGATACGTGTATTGTAAAAATGTCATGAATTTGGTCATAAATTTAGCGACGATGCAAAGGAAGAGTCCCAAACATGAATGATTTTCATATCAATCATAATCATATGACGTTGGTGTTGTGTTATTGAGATGTCCCAAAGATGAGCAGCCAGACCATGGCTGCTTTCTCGTATCAATCAGGAGCGGTGATTTGTTTACAACTTTGGGTTAAACATGGAGAACATTATGCCGTCATTTCCTTGAATCAAGTTCGTGGCCATGTCCTATCCGGTATGATGCCTGGCAATGATTACCTGAGAGCATTGGGTGCATTCGAGGTGATCAGAATGATAGTGTTGAGAAAAAGGCCAGAAGATGTAGGAATTACCTATTATTACGCACAGCCCCCCACTACATTCTGGAGATGGTGGCCCATCTGCACATGGAGAATGGCCTTTGGTTGCCATGGTTACGGGATGCAGATGAATGGACGTTCTTCCATCACGTTAAGACAGGCGTAGCGCAGAGTTCACCCTTCTCCTGCATTTCGTTCTACTCTTCTGTAGTCACATCTCCCATTTATTCCTCCAAATTCTGTCTCAGTCTTTCACTTTTGGCGGAAAGAAAGATGATGGAAGCGTCTGTGGTGTTGGGTGGCCTGCATCATTTCACCTCTCCCTGTCCCATTCCTCTTTCTTTTTTTCTACATCAGTTCTGAGGCAGACTTGACGTTCACTACGCCCAATTTCTATCGACCCTCGTACATCAAGTTCGAGTGTTGACAAAAAAGTCGTAAACTTTCCACCGAGCTATTTGTTTCGAGGGGTCGGGGTTGATTGACACTGGTCGAGAAATGGGATTATAATTCTAGGAATATTATAGAGGAAATGGATGAAATGAAAAATGATAAGCTATGGGCGTGTGGAATAAAGGCACGTAATATGGGGTCGATTGGAGACTTTCTGCCATTATTTACATCGACATACTGTAAGCATAAACACGCGATATGATTTCCGTTCTACGGAAAATCGAAATGTGATACGATAGAATAACCTAATAAATGAAAGTTGATCTACCTGCGTCATTATGTCATTATCTGCACGAAGTTCTTACTTGAATACTGTAGTAACTAACAAAATGTTTAATTTAGATAGGAACAGACGTAATACTTCAAGAACAAAGTTGTAGAAAAGGTTAACCAATAATAAAAAGATACCCAAAACGATTCAATTCATGTATTTTTATCGACTCATTTGCTATCTTCAGATACGAAAACCTGGCAGCCTCTAACTAGAAATTACATATTATCTTTCATGTCTGGGTTAAAATCAAAGAGCAAGAGAATAGGGGGGGGGGTTGAATTAGGGTAAAAAAAATCGTCTCTCGAGTTTCTTATATGCGATGCAGAAACTTGGCGGTCTTGAAAGCCAATCTGAACGCCAAGCAAATTGAAGATGAAAATTCAGATCCGTTTCGAAGCAGGAATTCCAGAGACAGAGAAAGTAAATATATCGGTCAATCTAGGTCTTTTCCGTCTTCACCAAGCCAATAGGGCCTTTATCTGCGTCCCACTTTCCGGGGCGATCTGCCGCAGAGGTGGCGGGTGAGCTCCTGAGGGTCAGAGGGGGTGCTGCACTTTACAGAGGAGGAGGAGGAGCAAGACGTCGATGGGAGCATATCGGTTGTCAGAATTATTATATTCTTTGAAAAAGGTCATGTATCCAATTGTCTTATACTATATCTTACAGTATACTTAAGACTGTAGAATTGAAGAATTTAGACAGTCTAATGTATATTCCAGCAAAGTAAATCTGTTGAATGAAGTTCGAATGGTATTCGAGTTACTAATGGCAACAAAGTAATATTAATAACGTTAGGTCTGGTTTGCCCATGAAATACATTTTCCTTGAAAAAAAATATATCGCAGCAGCTAATTCGACTTTCCCTATACATTGATCCATATTAATATCACCCAATCCTAAAAGATCCTTTATCATTATTACTTGCTCAAACGACGGAACAATCATGACAATGATGTCCACCTAACATGCCTAATGACCACTACAGACCGGGTTTCATTCACTTTCCCGTTTCCTTGTGTTTTTACTTTGAAATGGACAAGAACACAATCAATTTATACACCCACAAAACTCATTGCTGTGCCCACCCGGCATCTGAGTTTTTTTTTATCATAATTTCTGAGGGGGACTCCCCCTCCCCTCCCCTCCTGACTATTTTTATGCCCGTGTTTCTCAACGCTATGCCCTCTTCTCCCCTAATCACTCGAGGATCAGTGCCATCGTCCTGCCTTTCTCTCGCGGAAGGAAGTGTCGCTATTCGGGTACTTCCAATTTTTTGACATGGTAAAAAGAATGAGGAAAGAGAGAGAAGGAAAGATAGAAAAGTAAAGAGAAGAAGAGAGAAGAAAGTAGAGAGGGGGAGAGAGAGAGAGAAGAGGGGTGGTGGGTAGATACGGCCGAGTTGAAAACGTATATATATTTTTTATTTCATTTTCATTTTATGTGGGTGTTTGTGTTGAGGGCTGTTAGTGTGGGCGAGTATGTCTATGAGAGAAAGAGCAATGAGAGTAAAAGTGAAACTAAACATTCTACCATGCTTAATAAAAAATGTAATAAAATTGAAAGGTACATTGGAATGACAGAGAAATGCTAAAATGCATCATTGATGTAGTAAGGTTTTTTTCAATTAAGAACCAAAAAAATTATGACTGAGACGAACAGGAGGAAAGTCATTGAGAGGGGAAAAAGAGAGATAGACAGGAGAGGGATGTATAAAGGCCTATAGAGAGTAGGAGGGAATGGGAGGGGGGAGGGGAGATAGAGAGAGTGAGAGAAAGAGAGATGAAGATGCGACCTCAATATTAACCCAGCCAACGTCCATTCTTATGATGATCTCAGGCGGGTTCCAATAGATTACCAAAATTACCTGGCGATGAGATAAAGCCTCAGTCCCGTCGATGATACTTGGTATAGTTGGTCATCCTGGAAAGATAGAACTTGAGAAAAAGCAATCCAATAACGAATGAATGCTCATATTGACTTCTATAATGGGTTCAACTCAAGCACCGAAGAGACTGAAAGAGTTACACAATTCTGTAAAATTGTACATTCGTTTACACTTATAACAAGTCAAATAATATAATATTTTCAAACAAATAAAAAAAAATCACTTTATTAATATTAAGAAAACGATTAACTGATTAAAAAGGCGAAAGTAAAAGCCGGTCCTAGACCTACCGTACTTAGATTTTGTTTCAAGTGTCACAGTCACTGGGCGGCTTTGCATGAGTATATCACTAACGTACTGGGGCTTGAGGTAGTTGCCCCCTCTCTCCGCCCTCCCCGAAAAAAGTACCGCCTCCGAGAAAATTAAGTAGAAGAAGAATGGAAATGAGAGAGAAAAGAGTAAAATACGAAATAATTTTCTGGATATGATGTTAACCTATGACATTTTTTGCTCTCTCTCTCTCTCTCTTCGCTTCCTCACGACCTTTTTTCCGTACACCATCTTTTACTTGTGAGGACATGAATAATTCATGTGGCTCCTGTAAATTCTTTCATTGACATACGGGAAGCATTATTGGTACGGTGCACTTAAAGACAATGACAGGAATTACGGGTTTGGGTTTCTCATCTACCGTGTCCCTGCCAAGTCTTTCTACCAACCGTCAAAAAACCACAGACCCTAAAGTATTTCCGATGCAGTAGACAATATCTGACTTTTCTAACATTTTTTTTATAACTTTTTGACAGTGTGAGGGGAAAGGGGATGGTCCCAATCACCGGAGTGCTTCTTGTGAACCACAAAAGCATTCCCACGTTGTCATTTTGTCCTCGTACAGATGACCAATTTTCTGTTAAATAATAGAGGTGTAGGTAGTTTGCCTCAATATCGGGGGCGGTGTTACAGGGAAGCCGGGGTCGACCGCCCCATCCCCCATGATTTGTTTTAAGATGTGAAAAATAGAGAAGGAGAAGAGACGGAGAAAAAAGAAGAAAATATACTAAAATGGTAAGTATTGGTTGTGTAAATTTATTCTACCTCTGTATTGTTTTTTTTTAATAGGCCACCTTGCCCCCCTCCCATGCCCATCATAATACCCTGGTATCTCCCTTCCTCACTCCAGGAACTGCAATAATGTACTGCCAAACAACATAGAACACTGAATGCAATTAAATATGGATCTAACAAAAATATATTCATAATTGGTGATGCTCATAAAAGCAGCACATTTACCAAATCATGAACATTTTGGATTCGTTTCGGGTACTAAACCTCTAAATGGCACTCTTATGTACGGAAGAAAAAAGATTCAATAATTGACGCAACCTATGCTATTAGATGACGCATTGTGGGCGTCTTAGCATCACATCAAAAGAAGATATGAACATATAGTGGCGTGCGCCAAACAGCATCCAAGATAGAAACTTTTAAAATAACCAGTGATAAGTGCGCATTCCGCATTTGAAGTTGTTTCAGAGTGTTTGCAATTCCATCTCTACCTGTGCTTGTAACGAATCTAGGCTATCATCCGAAGAATTGCATTTGATAGTGGATATATGATAACTATACAGTATAGTGGCAGAAGTTAATAAAACACACGACAGTCTGGGTTATTAAAGGTCAAGTCCACCCCTGGAAAATGCCGACTTGAATAAATAGAGAAAAATCAACTAGCATAGTGCTGAAAATTTCATCAAAATCGGATGTAAAATAGGAAAGTTATGACATTTTAAAGTTTCGCTTATTTTTCACAAAACAGTGAAATGCACAACTAGTTGAGTCAGTTGATGATGTCCATCACTCACTATTTCTTTTGTTTTTTATTGTTTGAATTATACAATATTTCATTTTTTATAGATTTGACAATAATGACCAACTTGACAGAACCATATAGTATCAAACAATGCTAATTCCATATGTCCAGAGAGGAATTAATCGTTGTATCACTTGACAATGAGGAGAAAATTAGAATATTTCATATTTCATATAATGAAATACAAAAGAAAAAGTGAGTGGATGACGTCATAGTTTCCTCATTTGCATACCAGCCAGGATGTGCATATAACTGTTTTGTGAAATTAAGCGAAACTTTAAACGTCATAACTTGCTTATTTTACATCCGATTTTGATGAAATTTTCAGTGTTATGCTTGTTGGATTTTTCTCTTTTTATTCAAATCAACTTTTTGTTTGGGTGGACTTGTCCTTTAACTGAATATATACACACAAGCCAATGTGACTCATATCACACATACGATTGACCTGTTTGATATTATATTTAAAAACTGAAATCTTGAATGAAACTCCCCAAGGCGGTCGCATTAATCAAATGGGCGGGAAACAGCCAGAAGAAAAACAATCGTTATTGCACATTTCTGAATGGATCCCGTGTCTCATTTCTTTCTTAACCCGAGCTTCACGAAGCACAAGACGCAGTGAAGGGTTCATTTGACGATCGAAGACAAATTATCTTGAAAGTCGTCTTAATTAAAGTCTCAGATCTCGTCTACCGTTTCACTCCTAACCATTTGTGTATAGTATGTTAATGATAGTAATATAGCATTTTGAATACATAAATACACACAAACATTTTGTATCATATTACCTTGTTTATTGCACTCCACCCATGTTACCTGAAGTATTCAACAATTTATTGATAAGTAGTTGACTTCATATATAAAATTAATATGATCATAATTGATCATGATGATCAGTAGAAATTATTACTACTGGACAATGGCTCAAACGTGTCTTTCAGTACTTTCCTTAATCAAATTTTCATATTGATATGATTCCATTCTTGTTAAGTGGGGATATTTTCTTTATTTTCCCAAACCCAATGATTGTAGCAAATACATGAAATAAATACTCGGAAAATATCATTTAAAAATTTGAAATGTTCTTATTCTAGCCTTAATCATGCTACTTCCATTAAAAAAAAATCAATTTTTATTATTGTTTTAGACCATTCATATCCCATGATGCACCGTTCGTTGAATGAAGCTACAGGGTTTAAGAGCGATTTCCACGAACAAACGATAGAAATCGGTATGCTCAGGTAGGCAGGATTATGACGTCACATCAGTGTTTAGATTGGTATGGACGGCGTTGTATATGATAGAAGTAAATATAGGTGAGAGATCTTAATACCGCCTTCCCGATGGATGAAATATTTCTTAGATGACACACATGGGGTGAAGGGTGAATAAAAGCTTGCAACCAGATCTATATGTCTTGTCTGACTTTTGAACAAAGAGAGTCCACCCCTCCTCAAGTTCACATGCATTTTTTGTTTTCACTCCAAAGTATTGTGGAGGAAAAAGAAATGTGTTCTTACTTTTACCAGGGACGTGAGACAGCTTATGCAGATTTTTCTATAACGTGATTATCCTAGCACTCCAACTTTTTTCCATCCTCAAAACATATACATTTGCTACTGCGAACTTTTTTTTTTGAGCGGGCGGAGGGGGGTATTCGGTCGATTTTAAACGATATTTTTGCTCCCGCTTTGCAAGGTTTACATCGCTCAAAAAGGAAAGGTGTCTCTTGTTTTACGAAAATAAGAATTTAAGAATTACACTGGTGTATCTGCACTTTGTAAGTATGATTTCCTTGACCTATTTATAAGGCTTATATGACTAGTGTACAGTAATCGAATGAGGAATAAACTTTACTATAGGGGTGTAGGGGCAATTATTTTGCTGGGCGGCCAGAGAGGGGAGGGGTGCGTGTTACGATCCCGTAATCATGGTAACGCATTGGTTCAAAGTAATCGTTGGATACACCAGGGTATCCCTGGATACAATAACAGTACAAGGCCTTTTGTTATGTTATTTAAGCATTAGAATGTTCTTCCTATTGGCTTACAAAACTAAATGATATTATTTAATAATCTTTTTTTATTGTAATGATGAAGGTCAATTTTGATTAAATAGAAATAAGGACACTAAAGAAAATGTCTATGGTTATAAAGCAGTGGGATGAGGAAACGAAACTACTTGTTGAGGGTGAATTGGATGTGGTGATTATAAAAATGAATAAAGAAGTAAGGAACGGATAAAGAAATGCGGAGGATGTGGAGGACGAGGAAATGGGGAGGGGGCGAGGTGGGTGAATAGGACGTCGAGATAGCTATAACATCGAAGCATTGAGAGCAGTATAGATACCATCGAAAAGGATATTTTGTTCGTTTGTTTGTTTTCATCACTGCGTTAAAAATGATACAATGCATAAAATCAATTGTGTTTACCTGTACATACAAAATAATCCATTATATAAACAATATAGTCATAATACAAAATTAATAACAAAAAAAAATTAATGAAAGCAGGAGACCGCCATCGTGAGCAGTTAAGTTTGAAGTTGATGGCGACCTCATTAAAATATTGACGCTATTGCAATCATGTATTATGAATAGAATAACGCCAAACATTCCCTTGTCATGCTTTTACATACCAAGAAAACCTTAATCATATAGAACTGGATAATTCATTATACATGGAAGAGGAAGAGATGGAATCGAAATACGTTTAAAGACACCAAATTCAAAACCTAAATCACGCCGAAATCTTGGTAAAAAATGAAACAATTTCGCACGCACAGACGATGTTATGAGAAACAAAAGCAAACTTTATCCAGGTTGATGATTATGGTGAAGGGGAAGAGGAAGAGGAGAAAGGGAAACATTAAGAGAGCATGCAGGGAAAGCATACAATGTCAAGTGGTAATTTAATACCTTGCTATCAAGTGCTAGAATATATTCATCCTGAATAAATATTATTTTTGGAACGGAATGAAAAATAAATGAACCTGCATTCACAAAATCATTTGCCCGATGTAACCTTGGAATGATAGTACTAATTACAAAGGGTATGGTATGCAGGTATGATAACAAACAAACTAAAGCGCACGTGCTGATAATTTGAAACCTTTTAACAATTTCAATTGCAATAGATCCTAATTAGAATAATATTTGGTTTGGAAAGGTGTGTGGTTTTAGCAGGTCAGAAACCAACCTGCTATCCTATTTAAATAAAAATGCTCAAATGAAGGGATATATAGCAAAGGTACAGCTATAAACATGATACTTTCACACATGGACATTGCTGTTTTGTGACAAGTATTTTATTTGAGGAAACTTTGAATTCATTTATAAGGACCAAGCAAAGTAGATACGTCCTCTTCGAAAATGTCAATGCACTATTCAGCAAAACACTCAATACAATTTACTGTACAACAAAATAATTATTTTAAAAAAATACATACACACAACCGGATTTTTTTTTTTATATATGGAAGAATTTCTCTTAGTATAAAAGCTTTAAAAGTTTTCATTGTTGAGTTTTAACTAAAATATTAAATTAATGAGGATGTTGTAATATTTCGTTGTGTAGCAATTATCCCTACATGTCCAATGATCATGGAGGCGGGAGGTTAGGGAAAAGCCCATATCAATTCCATAAATTAAAAAAGGAAAAATGTGTAGCTCGTATCCTGCATACAATCAATGGGGTGCAAAGTCGGGTATAACTATTAAGTTAAAAATTATGCGATTATGGACATGACATAGCCTTTTCGATTAAAATAGACCAGCACTTCCTTCTCACGCTTTAAAACTTCCTTTATATTCAAACCCATGTCAGAGTGGTCTCTCTGTTTTTCCCTTTCAATATAAATTTCGATGGATTCCAGCAGCCCCAAATTACTTCCTTTGCGTAGTAGACAGGATAGTGAGGATATTCAATATATGGCACAAAATATGTCAGTAGATATATAGCTAACACATCCCTGGTAACGCTAAACAATAAATAGATGTATATTTGTGGTATGTGTTGTCGTTTTACATCATCGGAACATTCTTTTGGGAAAATGCTTCATCATTTTATAGGAAGGTGCAATGCCCCATTGGTGACACCACTCTTATTACCGGTGATTTCAATAGATATCAAAACCCTTGTTGTCTTTTATCATGTTTATAACAGTTTGAAAACATGATTGGTCAGGTTCTTGAGATGAGTGGGTGATTAGAATAAATATATAATGAAAAACTATTTTTTTAAATACAATTTTTTTGGCCCGTCACGCTGTCATAATCATGGTTCTGTTTAATGGATTAACAGCGGTTTTTATGCGGTTCTCACGGTTTCCCTAGAACTATAGTTTTTTTTTAAGACGTCAAAGAAAAGAAAGGCACATCCGTCCCCGACCCCCAACCCCAACACCCCCCCCCCAAAAAAAAAAAAAAAAAAAAAAAAAAAAGCTGTACGAGGTGACAAAATAAACACAGATGAATACCAAAAAAATAACCTGGTATTTCCAATTTATTTATCTATCATCATGATCATTAATACAAAGGGAATGGTCAAATCATTTTGTCCATTGGACGATCGTTATGGCCATTAATAACTCTTTATCATCAATGGATACATGAAACCACTATCCATGCTATCCATGGCGTACAATATGAACCCTTTCATCATTCTTGGTATACGGTTGTGTGGTTTCAGCAAAGACGACCGTGTACTGATGTAGACACGTTTGCTTATTCCGGTGTGTGAAGAAGCTTTGAGATCCTTTCCCTTTTCGAAAAGACTTGAAAATCAGGCACATGGTGCTGCGTCCTAATCATTTCCAAGAAATGAAGAAAAATGAAGACATCACTCGAAAAAGAAGAAAGGAAAAGATAAGACTGGGTCGTAGAACTAATACCAATGTCATTTATTTGAGAAAAAATGACATCCCCTGCATGGTGTCTTACCCATGCATTCACCCCCACCGGATATGCGCCGCCCATGAAAAAAAATTGGCAAGTCTACAGATTGGCATTGATGGTATCTATGCATCGTGGATTCAAACATGGTCTGATGTAGAAAGCTTATTATTTGCTGTAAAAATACACGCAACAAACTTAAAAACATCGAGATATAACAAAATGTATTTGTGTTTAAAAAGAAACATGTTGTCACATGGCGAGTCGATTGTTGTCAAGGAAACTCCTACACCCCCAAATAAAAAAGAAACACTATCTTCAAAGATTTGCCAATGACCTAAACCTCACATAAATAAAAGCTGAAATAAATCATGGTATAGACTATAATTTACAAATGAAAACCAGTGTTCATGCCACCGGAAGTTTTCAACTGCTATTTGGGTCGTGTTGGTCACACACCTCTGAAAGCTTGTTTTCGCTTTAGAATCTCTGCCTGGCAGCAAATTGGCAGCGTGGAATGGAAGCGAGATGGATTGAAAGTGGCAGCTAGGTTCAAAGGGCGTTAGGATTTATTGGTCCTCTAAGATCCTCAAGCCTCTACAAGATGACCGCGCCCCTTGTAGACCCATGGCTTAGTCTTCATCAATCAGACTCATGATTTATAATGAAGAAACCAAAAATTCGTTCATTACAAAACTGTCATTCCAAAAACATACTATTCAATACAAAAAAACGTTGAAATTATATCTTCAATGATGTCAGATAAACTTGTGCGAAACGTGTCTACTTCAATGCCCATTTAATATAAACCTGTAAATTAGTCGGAATAATTACAAGTTACAATCTAGATATAATTGGGCGGCTGTTTTTTTTTTTTACATTCTTTTGAATTTATGGTAAGTAAATGAAAGCTCAAATTAGAAATTGCAGTTTATAGTCTACATGATCCCTTCGTTACTTTACCTATATCAATAATTGTAAGTTTGATTGTTCAAATGATGTTATTCCTTCCTGATATTTTAGTCTAATATTTGAGAATACCCGCAGAGTGATTGGCCAGGGGCTACTGAAATAGAAGGATGTGGGGTGGTCGATGGTTAGTGAAATTTCTAAATTTAAAACTTTTTTATTTGAAATATTGCCCAGTCTGAATTATTTCACTATAAGGTGTAATAAGCAGAGAAATTGAGAAAAGATTATTGTATAGAAAAGAGCAGGGAGGTCTTGGACAGCTAAAACAAAAACGGTTATAGGTATTGGTTTGTCATTGAAACAAAGTCTTTTTTCGTCTTTTTTTCAAAATTCTAAATTTTTATATCCTTCAATATCAATATTGGTTTTTAAACTATTGATTGATTTTACCCAATATTCTCCGTCGATCTTAAAATATATATTACCATTATGTTTGTTGTTGAAGTAATTTTGCTATTTTTTTTCTTTACATAATTTTACATAAATTTTGTGCAGTGTATAGAAAGTTAATCAATGCTTCATCAATTATTGGTGCTTATCTGTCACATTCCAATATGTGTCTTTTCCACCACTGTGTCATAAATTCCATCCAATATGTCACAATAACTTGCCGCAAAAGGAAAACAGAATATCCTGATGTGATTTCCGCACTGGTCACTGCAGCTTCCCCATCTTCCTGGCATCATTTTAATATATAAAATACATTTAATTCTGAATATGATATGGACAGTTAGGCCCATCGGAATTATATATCTTTTTTTATTATCAGATTCAGAGTCCTGTAACACAACGATTAACAATCAATTAATTTCAATTGATTGTACATTGTAGTCAATGCAACCAATCGTTAAAAAAATGTTCTGCGATCATTGCTAAGCTTCGTGTTACGGGCCCCTGGAGCTTAAAGGGATGGTCCAGGCTGAAAATATTTATATCTTAATACATAGAGTAGAATTCACTGAGCAAAATGCCGAAAATTTCATCAAAATCGGATAACAAATAATAAAGTTATTGAAGTTTAAAGTTTAAAGTTTAGCAATATTTTTTTAAAACAGTCGTCATGAATATTCATTAGGTGGGCTGATGATGTCACATCTCCACTTTCTGTTTTCTTATGTTATTACATAAAATCATATTTTTTTCATTATTTCATACTTGTGTGAATAATATGTTTCCCTTATAATGAAATCAGTTGCAGCAATAAATATCTAATGCACTAAATCAGTTGTCAATCCAATTTTTCTAGTTCTTGGAGGAAAAAAAATGAATAAACCTAATTTCATATAATAAAATACAAAAGAACAAGTGGAGATGTGACATCATCAACCCACGTAATGCATATTCATGACGACTGTTTTCACAAAATATTGCTAAACTTTAAAATTCAATAACTTTGTTATTTGTTATCCGATTGCGATGAAATTTTCAGCATTTTGCTCAGTGAATTCTACTCTATTTATTAAGCTATAAATACTTTCAGCCTGGACCATCCCTTTAATTTACAATTCATTCAGATATATACTTCAGAGTGGGCCATTTTTTGTATATATTAAAAAATATGAATTTATATTACATTGTTACTCCATCTCACATGGCATTTTCTCTGTTTCCTTTTTCCACCCGTCTCCTTCCAGCAGAATGACCGGGATTGATCCCTATATACTCAACCAACTCGGCCATCTAAAGACTCGCCCCAGAGCCTGCCAGTATCACCATAAAGAAGATGATTATGACCTGAGCTGATTTGTAGCTATGATATTGCTATAGATTACTCATGACAGTGTGAGGAGTCCGTGCAGGATTGGGACCGCGGGTTCCTCGGGGCGACTGTCATAACTTAATCTCTGAGAACGTTTGGCAGTATAGAGACCGTGATGATGTGAGTCATTGGAAAAACGCTTCTTTACGAAGGGACATCTCGGATATAATTTTACTCATCAATGATAATAATGGTCACGATATGTGTCAGTTAGTGCAACGCCTGTGAGATGGGAATTGATGAAGTTGGAGAAGCAGAGTGCATAGTATGTGTGTATCCCATTATGGATGTTGTCGCTTTAAAAACATCAATGATGTCACGATAACCCCCCCCCCCTTCCCATGTTCTCCTATAGCTCATGTGTTTTCACTGGTTATTGATATGCATTTATCATGTTTATAATCTCTTACTTTTCGCTGCTCTCATTTGTACTCCGTCCTCTATTTACTGAAATTTTATGGATTTATTGTCCACGTTCTATGGTTTTATTGAGTCCAGCAACCTTTCCTATTAAACGTTCCTAACGCCTCAAAAACAAGTTTCTTAAAAGAGTCCACAACATCACCAATCTTTATAAACTGTGCTTGAATAGACCTCCCATTTTAAACCGTGGTCCATTGTCCATCTTTGTCAACAAATTTCGGTCACCGATACCCACACGCTTGACAAAAAGATTCTTGATCTGAGGACACCCTCTTAACTTTTCTCTTGTCGGTCGGTCCGCTCAAAGAAAAAGCCATTAGCTACACAATAGGAGCAAGCTATCAAGCGAATAAGAAATCAATTAAAGAGTAAAATACAGCATCTTTATCGCTTTCTATCACCCCAGGCTTGCGGCCAGGCGCGCGACTTGTCCGGGTTCTTCGTCTTTTCGTCATTTTTTTACGCCTAGGTCTTTCTTCGGAAACGTCGAAAGGAGCTTCGCAATTGTTGTTGATCCCTGTCGAGGCTGAATGAAAAAAGTAAGAAATGATTTTGACCACTAAGTTGTCTGACAAATCGTTCAAGGCATTTTGTATTGATTTGTAATATTCCCTGATATAAGTTTTTGAAAAATAGCCAGTCCCAAATGATTTATGGAATAATGCGTTTCAAACAAGTATGACTCAACAGGCTGTATGGTTTGATATTCATGTTTTTTTCTCACTCTCTTTTTGAATGACGCATTCGTTGGTCGATTGGTGAAGGAAAAATATATCAGTGCCATCCACACACACAATATGATTTACTCTCCATCCTCGTAACCGTGCTTCTGATAAAATGAATGGAAAGGAAACCTTAAACGCGATCAGACAGCACTGAGTATACCAGTTTATTAAATACCCTATTGTGTTGTGTTTCCTTTCTAATTCCACACCACGACCAAAACATGAAGCCTTTTCATTTAGACTGTTTACAAAATGACCATAATCGACACATTATAGTCACGTCTAATGAAGCATGATCAGCAATAAACCAACCAATCGTCTTCAATTTGACGAAGGTGATACTAATATGGGGACAACAATCTTCTCATTCCTACTCCAGCCCCGTTCACACCGAACGATAACCTCGTATGGGATAATGTAATTATTGCGTTAAGTCTATCGTCGATCTGGAGTTGTGCATGTCTGTGGAACCTGTTCTTGAGAATCTAGTCTGAATGGAATCTACAAATAGAAGGACCGACATTTTGTTAATCGACCTCATTAATTTCACTCCCGAAAATATAAAAGCGAGCCCAAAATGAAATCATCGTCTTGGCATGATCTGGTAATTACTTATGTCATTTAAACGTTTTGTCGCCTAGGTAACCATTCATCCACCCTGATCCGACGATGACCGGTTTTTCAGATGTTTCACTGAAATAGGAGCATTGTGTTTGATAAGCTTCAATTTAGAAAACAACCAATTACCATCCGGTTTTAGAAAAGACCAATCAAACGAGAAGAACCTTTGCACAAAGATGACTTGCGGGTCGATTTATCAATTTGATTGATTTTAGACTATGCCCGATCATGTCACAGTATTGGTTAATTAAGTGAATCTCTAAACCTTTGGGTGGTATTTCAGATTGATTCTGTATCGATGTATTTCAATCTCCTAGAAGCAGTAATAATGTTAAAATTATATCCAGCTCAGTTACACCAGTTGATTCTGCCCTATAGTCTTGCTTTTAAACTCGTGTTTGCCAAAATGCCCAAATGACGGTATGCGTTCAGATTTTGTGTCAATAACGAACACAACCAATCATTATTTCTGAATACCATGTTTACAAAACTTTATTTGGTTATTTGACTTTTTAAAAGCTCCCCCCCCCCGAAAAAAAAAATGAATGTCCTATACGTAGTCTGAATTTCTGTAAAATGCTGTTGTGTTGGGGTCTTTTCAATTCATGCACCCAAGTAATCAAAAAGTGAAGAAACGGACATAAACAACGTCAAATACTTAGCCAAATCAATACGGTTCAACCAATGATCTCTACAAGATGGACTCGAGAAACAAATTTCAATCGCAAGGGTCAGTAGGTAATCTTCCACAAACTAACTTACACCTGACGACGGAACCTTCAGTTATAAATAAATCTCACTTCTATTTTTCAATTGTTGACCCCCTTCGTGTGGTATGACCAAGAAACAAAGGGGCAAAAGAACAAATGAGAACCGTTTTGCCCCCCTCATCATTTATCACCCAATCGTTTACGGGTCTCGCGACAGGGCCGACGTAAACTTTAATAAATATTATTGGAAGAAACGTTAAACAACGTCATCGTTGATACGCTGTGTCCGTTACGCTGCCTGGCTTATGATAGCAATAGAAAGGATAGATTTGGTTGCTCAATCAGTAGGGGTAATCAAGACGGTTTAGAAACAACTGGTCAGGATGAGAGACAAATAATAAAGGGGGAAGGGGCAGAGATGGCGTGAATGCTTGTGCCATTGTAAAGAGTTTACCATGATAATAGCAGTATGAAAGTGACCAGAGTTTGATATTTCGAAATATAAATTGAAACAAATAACCTTGATCCATTTTTTTTCATAACTCCTAATCCGACATCTGAACAGCTGATGGAAATCGGAAGACATGGCTGATCAAAGATGAACGCCAAGTCGAGTTTGATAACGGCGCTCTAGTATAAGAAGAATGTATCATCATCACCAGCAGCAGCATCATCATCATCGTCGTCGTCGTAATCATCATCATCACCATCATCACCATCATTACATTATCATTAACATCATCACCTCCATCACCACCATCACTACCACCATCGCTACTCCCACAATCATCATCATCATCACCGTCATAATCCAACACCACCATCATCACCATCATTATTACCACCTCCATCATCCAACACCACCACCATCATTGCCATAACCACCACCACCACCATCATCATCACCATCAACACCACACCACTATTTCTTCTACCACCACCATCATCACAATCAGCATTACCATCACCACCATTATTATCAGCATCGTAATCCCATCACCCACAACCAAAAGCACCTCCGCAATCACTACCACCACCAAAACCATCACCAACATCACCATCATCACCAACCATCAGCACCATCACCATTACTACCACCACCACCATCATCGTTAATATTGAGATCTTACCCCTATAAGTCACGAGCAAAACCGGGCTAACAAACGGGACAAAAAACAACATCAAAACCCCAAATTACAACCTATATTATTTGCCATCTTTGATTTGAAGAGCCTGAAGTAATTATCATTAGCATCGGGTCACGTGACACTTCATTCCATATAAATACTTCCCATTTCATAATGATGTCTATCAGACTTGTAATGAAGGCGTTATCAAGGTACAGTGTTATCTTATAAAGATGTAGAGTAACTACCATTTGCAAACTTCAAGAAATATCAAAAAAATACTCTAGAATTGACTTCAATCGATGATTATTCCTATCTGGCTGCATTTAAAAGTCGTTCAGTTATCGTTCCTGAATATCAATCATGTCAATGTCACCAACTATATTAATACATGTATCAAAATCACATGTTGTATGAATATGCAATACATGTATATACTCAAAACGGATATCTAAAAAATACTTCAAAATATGCATATGTTATGAATTAATCCATACTGGAAAGAACACTGTGTCCCACAGTGTGGAACACAATGTGAAATCACCTTCACACTGTTAAATTCTCAACAGTGTGAATCACATATTCACATAGTCGACCATGTGAAGACGCGGTGAACGGTCGCACTGTCGAGGTGTCCACAGTGTGAAAACATTTCCACACTGTTGAATTTGAGCATTTTACCAGAGTGAATAATGTTTTCACATAGTCCACTTTGTGAACACACTGTGATCACACTGTGTGACGCTGTGTATTTTACATCAGGGATTCCATCACGTGTGTATGATTTCACGTTTCTATTTTTTTGTTTATGCTGTATTGTGCTTCATTTTATTTTCTTGTTTATTTTTAAATCCCCATTTCATACATTTCCGGACAAACGTTGACCTCTTCCATATGTAACTCACTTCCTTTTGCTACAGAACTAAAAGCTGATGACTAGAATGTATTTGAATGAAGCTCTCACTGTAACCAGGAAGCCATCTTTCTTCTAACAATGCGAGAAGACATCTCGTATTGGTGTCAGAGTTTCCGATTCGTCTTCGACACTTGTCCTCGGAAATACGACTGAAAAATCCTTTCTCAATTGTGGTTGAGATCGTTAAAAGCTAAGGAGGGGGAGTATAAAGAAGTAATGCATTTCATTCAGATTATGTATAAACGGTAACCTGTGTTTTGGAAGTTCCTTGGCGGTCTGACTACAAAACCGAAAATACTTCCTCAGTTGTGGTTGCATATAATTGTTAAAACTAAGCAGGAGGGTATGAAAGAAGCAATGCGTTTCATTCAAATATTATGTTTAAAGTATAATCTGTGTGTTGAAGCTCCTTGGTATAAGTCGTCTGGCTACACTGACCATACTGGTAAATTGTTGCAACCAGTGGCGGCGCCAGGGCATTCAATAGCCTAGGGAAGGGGAAAGACCAACTAAAGGTGAAGTCATATGTTACAAATTGAATAAAAGGGGTAATAATGTAAAAGACCAATGCCTTTCATTAATTCTCTTCTTTCGCCTCTCGATAAAGTTCTCCCATTTTTCTCTGTTATTTCATAATGTAAGTTAGGGACGGGTGCCCCCTAATCCCTTTATAGCGCCCTCCCTGGTTGTATTCAAGTATAGATCTGTAAAAATCCATAATATCTAAACAAATCTGGATTATGGGTTTTATCTAACAACTTCTACAAATTTCCCTTTGAGGTGGTTTAATCAACCTATCTGAAAATGTCTTAACCTAAACATAACTCTCAAACAAAATTGTTGAAGCAAAATTATTGCTTAAAAATAAAACCGTTTAGTATGCATTTCAGTATATGTCGACATATTCACGATAAAATATTAAGAAAAACAAAATCTCAAAGTAATGTTTGATAGCCTTATGCATAACCATCTTCAAAGAATCACCAACAGAACTAGAGATGCTAGAAGGTGAACTCTACATGACTACATCTTCTTCACTTCTGCCGTCTCTTGAAGTACACAGTCAGATCGGGAGTGAGATGCGTCTAATATGTTGACTCAGTAGGGGAAGACTGGGGTATAGAGTCATCACCCAATGTTTCTTCAACGTCTGAGGCTCACTCCAACACAAACCAAGTCAAGGAGAGACTCCAAGTTCATTCATGGCAACCCACTTGGTCTATAGGAGAGAGACAAGGAGAAAGAGAGAGAGAGAAGATAGACGATGGCTGCTTGGAGTGCATCCATTGCGATGCACAGGAGAATCAAAACCACGCCAGCCAAAAGAAAAATACAGATGATAACTAATCTAAACGTTGTCAGGCCTACCGACACCTATGTACACCTCTCCCCCAAATGAAATGATAATAATAATATTAGTTGACCTAATATTTGATGCTCGAGTAGAGAGAGTATTATTAGAAGAAGGCACTCCAGCGGTGACGGGGTTGTTTTGTTTCAACGCGAGTCCAGGGCTGTGATGAGTCCAGACACGGCAATAGGTGTACTCCCCTGTATTTGGAAAGAAAATATTTAGCGTTGTGATTTATACGGCTTCGGCGCTGGAAAAGCGGATGGCTCGCCGGCTTATGCTAACATAACTCTATTTGTACATTTTTTTTCGTCTTTCTATTTTCATACGCGCACATATTGCTGCTTGTTCAGAGGGAGAACCCCCGACGTTCTCATATAATAACTAAAACAACAAATAGCCAAATAAACAGTCACTCTCGATTCTGTTGTATTAAGGTCTGATCTCGAGTCGTCGGGGTCTTATTTTGAGTTTTGCTCGTCTAGTGAGATGTTGGCTTCTCCCAAGCTGCTCCAATGCTCCATGCCGATATCTAGAGAACCACTACATGTCGAACACTACGTCATCTGACCATCCTTTCCTTGTTACATCCGGAATAGAACGATGCGCGTTTTAGAATGAAGGAAGTTTTCATCAATCAAGGGTTTCCGGACAATGTTCGCGGATGCGCGTGCGCAATCGAGTGCGTGACCTTCTTACCAATCCCATAGAAATCAACTTTAAAAGGAGGGTCATATCTCTACAAGATATTAAAAAAATATCTATATTTTAAAATATTGTTTGGACAGAATTCGATTCAGTTTCAACTTCCTTGTTTATGTAATTGAGCAAAGGAACTTATTGACGAGCATTTCCAGACTTGAGATGGATATATATTAAATGGATTATTTCATCTTTCAATGCAGCAGTCGCCATGTCAAAGGTTAGTAACCATGACAACAAGCCATTCTTCCTTTCTTACAACATGATTCATTTTCGTTATTTTACAATTATCATGGAAGTGGAATTGTCAAGAGCAAAGGAACCAACCTGGAAGCCCGTTAAGAAAATATTGAGATTGTATCATCGTACAAAAAAACCCATCTTTGTTGAAAACGAAACACGATTCACAATAGGGAGTAACATTTTACTTTGTGTCGCGATGTAGAATTTGGCGTTCTTGTATCACTTTAGGTACTTGACCGCTTACTGTCATTTACAACATCTATCTCGTTCTTCAGTCCCCTTTTCTCTTCCCATTTTCTATTCCTTTATAAGATGACGAAAAATGAAAAAGAATCCGCAAGCATTTATGACGAGCTAAGCCCATGTCAATTTCTCCATTTCATTAACAATAAACGCGCGCCTCGACCGGTCTCTATTACGGATCTCAAAAATCCAATCCGTGTAACAGTAGACCCACTCGTTACTTATTGCGTATGTATGGATTCGATGGAAATCTTGGCATCTCTTAGCCGGTGTTCTTGACTCGCTAACGAGCAAGCGAGACACAAACATTTTATCTAGCACCCTCTCAGCGTGTCCTACTGTCTTCATAACATTTGTACAAGGAGGATAGATTACACGAATTTTTCTTCCCCAATTGTAGAAACTCCTTGACTTTCATCATGATCTTTCCGCCACGGAAACGGGTCTCACTTTATTCGGGTGGAGGTATTGAACGGAAGATGCAAGTAGGTATAGGACTATGGGGGGGGGGGGGGTAGAGTAATGGAAAGGGCTCGTAAAAATCATCATAACGTGAGGTGAAACAATTGCTAAAGGTATCTTTGTTATTATTCCTAGATTTAATTCAAACAAGGTAATGACGTAGATAATAATGTACCAAAGAATCTTAAATTATATTCATTAATGTTGAAACACATCACCTGATCCAATGATAAGGTGACGTCACTTGATTGAATGATCAGGTGACTTTGAACTTTATGTTTTGTGTATGAAAATGAATTATAAGTGTAATCATCCGATCGATGGTGTTGATCACAATGATAAACACCATTTGCCCCTTTTGTCACCCTCGGCGTTGCCATGTTGGATTTTTCCTTCAAAATGACGAGAAATGATGTATGCACCCGTTCGAAGATGATGTGTTGGGATATGATTACTGCAAGATGACTGGTACAAGTGGGTATCTGCTAGAGAAATCATTCTTCAAGCACTGTTTTGACTTGCATGACACTCGAGCTGTGTATTGAGATGTCTGATGCAGCATCTTCAAAATTTGCAAGCAAAGAAGATACTCCCCCACCCCTCCCCCTATCTTATATCTCTCTCTTACCCCTTCTCCTCGATCACTTTTTTTCTTTCGTCTTTACATTTTCTTAGCTTTTATTCAAGTTCTTCTTGATTTTGCTACGTTTTTACCCCATTTTCTTTCACTTCATTTCTCCTCCGCTCTTTCTACATCATCTTCACTCTTCTTTTCTGTCTACGCCCTTTTTCTCTCAAAAATAAAACCTTTGCATTTCACCAGTAATAACTAAATAAAAAAAAATGCATATTTCATTTTTTTATTTCCTAAATGTCTTTTTTAATCCTAGTCATTTTCTTCTCTCTTCCTCCTTTTTCACTTTATTACTTTTCAAATTTATGGATACCATTAAAATGTTATATGCAACGAATGTTTGCCTTTAAATGAATCAACCACAGTCTTTACCGTATATCTTTATTCAATACTATTTTCATGAAGTAGATAAACCTTCTCAATGATATCGATCCGGACCTCTATTTTTTCATTAACTAACTAGTAGAAACTAACGTCTACTTTCTAGGTAAGTTCTTATGATTTACAGCCAAACTCAAGATCGCAGTCGTATTACCCAAAGCGTTCTCCCTTTTGTTGGACCTTCTCCCGCCATTTTTTCATTGCTTCTAATCATTTCACTCGCGGCAATCAGGAGCCCCCATCACTGATTATATCACATCAAGCCCTTCTTCCCCCCGACACAGCCCCGGAGTTTAAACTTGATTTTATTGCGACAGTAAGAGCAGACTGCCGTCTAATTGAGGTTAATGTTTACAGCAATTTCGACAGAAAAATGTCTCGGGTAAAATTAATTAGTGGGGACACCTGTACTACTCGCAGAAATAAATAGGACAGATTAGTGTGAGTTAAATGACAGTCAATGGGCAATGGAAGGGGTGCGGGCTGTTTGGGGCGGTTGTGACCGTAAAGAAACAAAATATGCAAGCCGATTTCCTCGTAAGAAGATTGATATATATATATTTGACAGATATTTGACTTGTCAAGTAAAAAGAAATAGACAGAGTTACAGTTTTTAGGAAATTATTTCCATTCAATGTCTTACAAATACTAAGTTTAATTGTGACTGACAATGACAAGTGGGATGAAACACTTCGAAATTACTCTCAAGATATATCATCAATTGCCAACATCGACAGCCAACTCTTGTTTAATGTTACATTGTGTATTAAACACTAAATCGCCAGACTTGGTTTACAACCAGTTCGTCTTCTAACCATTTGGTCTAATTGTCATTCAGTAAAGATGTTCAATTTTGTCTTATTTCCAGTTCGGCTATACCCACTTCGTCTAATATCCACTTGGTCTATCAAGAAATAGACTGTTTATGTATACCGATTTAAATCGTCATTGGACGAAGTGCAAAGGAATGGGTAGACGAACTGAGTATGAGATCCAGTCATTGATAGTCAGACCATATCACGGTTGTATTTAACCAATTGATGGTTAGGCCAATCGACCAATTGGGTTTTGCCATGGTGGTGTTAGAAGATCTTAGAATAGGACCATCTGCAGTTTTGGTCTTATTCTAGCATGCTAGAAAACCACATGGATACAAACCATATTATTCACTTGTAACCACTATGTACACTTATCTGAAAATATAATAATTGTCATGATTGTACAAATTGTAATACAACCAAATTTCTTTATTTTCAATCCAAGACATTATTAGTTTTTGACGAAAATTCCGACCAAGTGAAAACTATATATTTATCATCATAGAAGTTATGTACTTTAGTATTGCCAAAGTTATCTTGTCGTGACGAGTAATAGTTGTATTGCTGACAATATAGACCATTTTGGCAATTCAGCAAAAAAAAGTAGGGGGTGTCAAATGAGCTGTTGTATTGCAATGTTATCATGGTAATACTGAATACATTATATCGCAGTTTAAAGCTACTCAACATGATTCATGAGCGGGCTATTCCAGCCGAAGTCATTAAAGATAAATTCCAGTAGTTGCAGTAAACACTGATTTCATGAGAAAGTCTGTAAAACCAGGCTTAATTGTCAGTATATCATCGAGGATCTAGATCTGGTACAGTTACATAAACTGAACTTTGTGAAATCTTGAAATCTACGCTGAAAAATGTTCAGACTGAACTTCCCCAACACAGATAAGCGCACGTGGGACTGTGTATAATTATTGCTTTGAGCGTCGGGCCCGACGCTCTACCCGAATCCTGTGCTTATTTGCTGATTTCTCAGCAATTACACAATTTCTTCCAGAATCCTTTGGCACATGCGTTTAATTTATACAAACAGACACCTTGGTGGTCATTTCATTGGATTCTGTACGAACTCATTTTGATATCGTTACCAAAACTAGCATTTACCTTTAATGTATTTTAAAGACGACTCGGCGATTTAAAATGATTTATTAGTCGGTGAACAATGCCAGGTCATGAAGGTATTTGTAATTTGGAATGGCGCGGTTGACGAGGTGATACGTCACAATGGCGCGCCAGCCTGTTTGGTTTATGCCCACAATGACAATAATTTGTACTGGGCGCAAGGAGCGCGCATGTTTTGGCGCGCGCGCCTAGGTGTGAAGGCGCGAAAAATCCTTCATTTTAGTCTTGGCTTTCAACGGAGATGAACGTCCAAAATATTCGCTTGTAATTTTTTCTTACGACCTTGCATTTTTGAAGACGTCGTAATCTACAAAGAGCAACGAAATCTACAAGAATTTTTTGTTGAAACCATCATCGATCGGGACTCACAACAATTTCGCTTATGAAGCTGAAAATGCAGTCCGAATTACTTGATGATACTCTATTTCTTGCCTGGCCTAACATTAACAACAACTCGTCTGCTTTGACTTTGAACCAAGTTTAATACGGTACGACGGGGAGCGACTGTATCGATTACAGCAGTCAGCAGATCGGCTGGGCCCTAACTTTTGAGCTGTTTGGTTTCAGCAACGATGGGAACGAATGATGAGAATGTGACTCAAGCTGCTAGGTGGAATTCAGTTCATTCGGCTTTTCATAAGCCTGGAATTTTTATTGAGTCTGAGAGTCTTGTCGTTAACGTGCAGGATTTGGGACTGGCAACAGCCAACCCAGCCAACAAAACATTTGAGCACGGACCCTGGCACAAGGTTAGAGACTAGCCTAGGCCTAAGTTAGGCCTACATTGGCAACAAAATCATGCATAAGTTAGACATTGTCGGCGACGCCATGATACAGTCGACTATGATTCATCATGATCACCCAATGATATGACTATGACTATGAGTATTTAATGTTTGTCGGAAGTCAGAGGTCCTACTCCTGAGTCCGAGCTCTCGAGTCTGCTTGTGGGAGGTGAGGCGACGGTCTGGATTGGCAGACGGAACGGGGAACGGGGTACTCGTGGTCGGTACCACTACCAGAGAATTCACAAGTTCCAGTCTCTACAAGACCTAGCCTATCCGGTGAGTACGAAGCAGGAATAGATCTAGGCTAGACTCAGTCTAGATTTAGGTCTACGGTTTAGTGTCAAATAGTATCCTAGGCCTAGGCCTAGCCCTAGTAGGTCTACGTTAGGCCTAACGTTAAGCCTAGTATACTGTAGTGCTAACTTAGAGTAGAAGTTAGGCTTAAATGAATCGTAGAAGAGGCCTGCTTTGTAACGAGCAGGTAGGCCTGGCTTTAGATTTCGAACAAAATCATGTTCTTATTGGTCAGGAGTTAATAGGCTCTGAGTCCTTTTCATTTAAATTTCATGGCCCGTCAACCCCCCCCCCCGGTTTTCACGTTAGAACGCGAAGATCCTATTAGTATTACCAACCATAGGCCAGGCATAGTTAAGGTTAGGTTAAGGTAGTCAGGCAAACATGGTTCGATGGGGGGGGGGGGGGGGGGGCTATTTGGCTTGTCAACACAATGTTTAGATTTGAATGTAGGTCATATGTCAAGCCATAATAAGACATAGCTTGGACTTGGCCTGGAATTAATTTTAATTTGGTCCAAGCGGTTTATACGATCATGATGGAAAAGGGAGGGGTTGTCGTCATAATTCAAACACGGGCCTAGCTAGGCCTGTTCCTACTTGACGACTTGTTTTAGTGTCTGAACTAGGTCACTAGGTGTGTCATGGTGATTTTTAAAATGAGTTCAACAATTTTATTAACGTTAATTACCGTATCGTATTAGGTGTAGGCCCTAGCCCCTAGTTCATGGCTGTGGTTAATATGGATGTAAATACATTTTCACAGCCGGTGGTTTGGAAATTGGGGTTAGTCTCCTCAGTATATGCCTACATTGAGGTTCTAAAGCTTCGGCCAGAATCGATGTATATTTACGATGGAAAATCAAAGAAAAATGAAGTCTATAGAGGCCGATATGAAATTGGTTCTAGCAGCCATTACAGCTTATTCTAGGCCTAGTGATGGGCTAGGCTAAGATGTATTTAAGACCATGATTAATTTTAAGCCGCCGTTTTTGGCAAAAATGGTGAGAATAGCAGAGGGTCTACTAGTGATTGGCAAAAAGTTCGAACTTTTTCGGTGCTGATAAATAACTGAGTGAGAAATGTCACTTTGTCTTTGTTATAAATTTACAAGTAGTCTACTACTAGTACAGGTACTCGGACTACAATTTAATGGTGACACCACAGAGGAAATTAGGCTAAGTCCAACGTTAGATCTACTAACAGTAGACGCGGTTTTACATGTCTGTTTTGGGGATAAATCAGCTGGTTCAGTTAGGCCTATAAAAGTAGTATTTGACCTCTGTGACTTTTTCTGGATATGGGCCAGCATGAGCTGTGTTCTCGGTCTAAAAATTATGTGGATAGACCGGTAGTGGAAGAGCTTATACTAGATATGTATACGTCTACTCAGTTTTTAAATGAACATCTACAGACTGCGACGGGCATGATATTATTGTTGAATCAGTCACTTGAAAAGTAGCGGATGTGGCTTAGCATTATGACATGCGATTGTATGGATTTCTTACAGTCTTTTAAAGGAAAATAACTAGAGTTTATAGTATTGAAAATAATACTATTTATTGCTGATGTTGATGATACAGTGTGATAATGATTATACATTAAATATAAATACCTCCACCTTGCACCAAGCAGTTCTGTTTATACATTTACGCCTTGAAACGGGTTGGTTTTTGGAATTCACTTTGCATGAATTGAATGCCGATGCTTGGTGGTAATGTGAGCTTTACATTTCGAGGAAACATGGTACACGTAAAAGTGGACTTACCATGCACATAATAGTCGGATGTAATTTCAAACTAGCTTGGAATCCCCAAATTAGTTTAGATTGAAGTCAAAGGGTCAACGAGCAGTTTGTTATAATATTATAGGCCTCCCAATAAGAAACCTTTATGTAATAGGAGTCGTTTATGTGCGATGATTTTGTGTGGATTTTATTTTGTGTAAAAAAAAAAAAAAAAAAAAAAAAAAAAGTAGAAATGCTTAGGCCCTATTGGAATTGAATTTAATTACTGGTTGTTATATAGCGCTTTATATCAACCTCGAAGTCGAACTGCTCAAAGCGCTTCACAATTGAACCTAGTTACACCTCATGGTTCAAGGTATTTATCAAATAGGCCTATTTGGCTGGTCAATGATTTGAACTGAGATAATATCATTTTAAAAAGAATGATAATTATGTAATTATGTAAATGGGCATGTGTGGGAAAGTCTGAAATCTTGTAGATGCACCATGCTGTCATCCCCCCCCCCCTTTGCTTTCGGGGGACACAATACGGATGCCTTTAATGCAATGAGCCATGTAGGTAAACTGGCCAATCAAACGAAATTTACCGATTGCACAATCAGGAACCAGGTTACAAAAGTACATCTTCTTTTTTGGAATTGTACAGCGTGTGAAATATTTTGTTGGTGGCCCGTTGAGTATGAAAATGTTTCCAATGGGCTGGATGCAATAATTTGGCTCGATTATTTCTGCAGTGATATGAGGTAAACTGAATACTGATATAATAATGATAATATATTTCAAAATAATACAAGTTATAGTCATTTGGAACAGATTATTTGAAGCTTAATCTGGTTTTGAAATATATTCTAAGTTGCGACACGCACATGTATGCAGATGATATTGCATCGCTGGTTGGGGTTGTACTGTAGGGAATTGGAAAATTAAAGTTAAAAATGAAACATAAGGAGCAGGACTACTGATTATTCCGTGAAGGCGGTTTTCAGATGTTTCGGGAAGCTGCTCCTTTCGTGTTAAGCTCATAATTGAGTGATAAATTGAAAGGGAAAGCAGAGGGACAAACCCGTTTTGGTACGAGATACAGATTTAGGTGTTCTGCCCAGGCTTTTTTCTTGTTTTCTTTTGCAGAGCCGGCTCTTTGGATAAAATGGATTCAAGCTGACTACTGCGAGGCAAGGTAGGCTGGCAGGAAAGTTTGATGACAATTGGACCTACTATAGTATAACCTAGAACGCTCCAAGTCTGGCTGCCAAAGAGTTTCCCTTTGGTTGGATCTAGTTCCTGACCAGTAGCCTAGAGTCCATGGTAATGGATGTCAATTGTGGCGTTAATACGCTCTTGTAATAAATAGAAATGAACTGGGTATAGCCTGAGAACTATGCTGCCGGAAATTACCCTAATTGGAGCAGTGGTCAACGTCTTCATCTTCATATAAATAATTTACCGACAGGTGTGGATTTATAATACGTAGTCCAAGGAATAGAGGTTTTCTTCAGTAAAAAAAACTGGTGAACAAACATCTTAGCCTTCAAGGAACAGTATTGCAGCAGGGAAAACAATTTCATGTTTGAAACATCATGATACAGTGGGCTATCTTGAATAATGAGTCCATGATATGAGGATGAGTTCATTATGATTTCATTTTCAGACTTTTTATGAGGTCCTCCATATTGTTCACTTGGAAGGGATTGGAACTTGAACATATGAAGAAAGCCCTTTGCCTCTTTGTGCTTTTGCCAACAAGAATGTAACATATTGTTCAGGACAAATATATATATATGTGCATGTATAAATGTACAAGGCACTTCAATTTTATTCATTATCCTTTGAAGGACTACTCGTCGGATGTTATTTTATTTTTGAAATAAACAATTATTTCATGGATGTGGTGAAGATGATAAGACAAAAAGTCAGTCATGTTTTACGTCGATATGTGAATACATAATCGAAAAATGAAACATCCCCGGTAAAATTCCAGTTTATGTTCACTGGTTCTTAGTTTATCTGCATGAGGGGTGTAGCTCTATAAACGGAGTAGTTCTGACGGGAAGGGTTCATGTTCAAATTGGTTTTAGTGCCTTCAATTATCATGGTTATACTCTATTGGTTATATGGCGTTATTCTGTGGATGTTACTCTAGTTTTCAGTTTCAGTTTTTATTTTATCTCATTTCCAACAGAACGGTTTTCAAAATCCATTATAACTCAGGAATGGTATGATGTCTGTTTGTTGGCATTAAGAGTGAGGTGACTAACTAAATGCTGTGGTTGGATTTTAATTGATCGATTGTCCACAATTGAATCATATGGGTGCATGGAGTTAAGTCATGCACTGTTATAATTATATGGCAAATGGGACAACAAGAAAGTGGCAGTACCTCAGTGCGGCATGCATTGTTGGTTTAGCTATGTTGGGATGCTAGTATGTGTTAACTATATGGTCAAACTGATGGCTTTCGGCCATCTAATTGGTTTTAGTGCCTTCAGTTATCATGGTTATACCCCATTGGTTATATGGGGTTGTTCTGTGGATGTTACTCAAGTTTTCAGTTTCAGATTTTATCTTATCTCATTTCCAACAGAACAGTATATCAAATCCTAATTAAAAAAAAAAAAAAAAAAAAAAAAAAAAAAAAAAAATAATGAAAAAATGAATAAAATAAAGTATGGTATGTACCGTATTTGTTGGAATTAAGTGTGAAGTGACTAGCTAAATGCCGTGTTTGGTTTTTATCGATCGATTGTCCACAATTGAATTATTTGTGTGCATAGGGTTAGATTATGCACTGTTATACATATGGCAAATGGGACAACAAGACAGAGGCAGTACCTCAGTGCGGCATGCATTGCTAGTTTAGCAATGTTGGGATGCCAGTATTTGTTAATTATATGGTCAAGCTGAAGGCGTTCAGCCACCATTGATAACTTATCAAAATTGGTGATGCAATGAATTTCAATTTTGAAGATTGCAATAGATTTGTATCAAAATCATGATACTTCAAATGGCATATTATCTTGTCTTCCTTCATATGTTTTGTTTAGTTTTGCGCATGGTAATCATATTTTAATTGTGAATGAAGTTCTGACACGGTTATGTTTTAATGTATTTCTATTGGGAGATTTTTCCAACAGCTGAATACATTGAAGTGTTTTTCATGCTCTCATTATACTTGAGATGGATATTTGTTCATATACTTGAATTGAATTTTTCTATCTGGTTTTGGAATGCAATAAGTGAAATATTCAGGTGCAAAGTATTTGTCATTTCATGCTGGTTTAAAACGGGCTGGTATGTTGGTCAAGAATAGAAAACAGGTATACTGCGTATAAAATGATCACTCTTATATCAGCCAGAATAGCTAGAGGCAAAGAATGCCAGCCTTCAGGTAACTGTGTCATGTAAGACAGCGACGTCAAGGCTGTACAAAGATTTTATACAAAGATGATATATTTTAAATTCATTTAAAATTATTGGAGGGCTTGGAGGCCTACTTGACTACATATGCATGATAACTGATTTAGCTTGGCCAGCTAATACAAAACTAGACTAAATTATGAACGAAGGCTTAAAAAAATGAATGAAGTGTTTGGCGGCCGATCATATATATAAAATATATTCTCGTTTGGCGGTAATTTGTCAAATTATGCCGCCTAAACACTGTTGTCATAAGATATATTGGCATGGCATATGTTCTTTAATCCACAATGGTCACTTTTGCAAGGTGTTTAAAGCAGTGAATTATATTTTCGCCTCTAGTTATTAGATTTTCCACTTTGATGCCATGTACGTTGATTAATATTTCATATTGAATCGGGTCCTCATTCGGTACCTAGACGAAGGGGATTTATTTATAACTTTACATAGTACTTTAAGAACGCAATTGTAGATTTGAATGTAAGGGTGTCACGCTCGAACTTTCAGTTTAGGCCTCACCTGATCTCATAGGCGGGGAGGCTGGTATTCTGTATACATTTATATTTTATGTAAGGGTGTCACGCTCGAACTTTCAGTTTAGGCCTCACCTGATCTCATAGGCGGGGAGGCTGGTATTCTGTATACATTTATATTTTTCGTGAAATTTAGGCCTCACCCAAGTTCTCATGCGGGAAGGCTGGTATATATATATATGTATATTATATGATATAAGTATGACATCTGTAATCCACCGATTTGCCGGTAGCTCATAAATGTAGTTCATAGCTGTGCTGGTATTCCTGTCCGGCTAGCAGAGAACCAGTGGGAAAGCAGCCGCGAAATTTAACGTTGAATTTTCTGGGAGGGGGGCCTTCTAGCCGGGGGTTTAACCCCCCTTCGGGGAGCTAATTCGAGGCTATCGGTTGGTTTCAGATATACATGAATGTAAGTCTCTAATCAGAGGTATTCATATCTATGTTTTATACTTATGTGATTGTGACACCAATTTCGGGAAGCGTTCATCTCTATTGAATAAAGCCACGACATAATCGCATATTATTTTGTTTTGTCATTTTGTTTGCCGAGAATAATGTATTTTAAAGACGACTCGGCGATTTAAAATGATTTATTAGTCGGTGAACAATGCCAGGTCATGAAGGTATTTGTAATTTGGAATGGCGCGGTTGACGAGGTGATACGTCACAATGGCGCGCCAGCCTGTTTGGTTTATGCCCACAATGACAATAATTTGTACTGGGCGCAAGGAGCGCGCATGTTTTGGCGCGCGCGCCTAGGTGTGAAGGCGCGAAAAATCCTTCATTTTAGTCTTGGCTTTCAACGGAGATGAACGTCCAAAATATTCGCTTGTAATTTTCCCACCTCCTCCCCAACAACCACCCATGTAAACGGTACGTTTGGGTCAAACGATGTTGGAATATTGTTTAAACACATGCGTTGGAGAAGGTCGAGAATGAAGATACGCTATACGTATCATTCAGAGTTGATTTGTGTTTTATTGGAATGTACAGCTCGTTCAGGATGGAATAACGGGATGTAGAACTGTCGATAATGGACATTTGAATTAGTTTACTTACATGAATATAATATTGATTTATAACGAAACACGAATTCAAATCCGGAGGCAGTTTGCCTGGTCGCACACCAAAACAATACCAAGATCGTCGTGCATTTAGAAATGTGGGCCGTAAGGGAATTTTATCCTTCTGATCTATTTTGGACTGTGGTCAGGTGGGTTTTCGCCCTTACCCGTTTTTGTGGCTGGGTGTTCGTTATATATTGGTAATTCACATGAATCGTATTGTCATATTATTGTCATGGCATATGTTCTTTAATCCACAATGGTCACTTTTGCAAGGTGTTTAAAGCAGTGAATTATATTTTCGCCTCTAGTTATTAGATTTTCCACTTTGATGCCATGTACGTTGATTAATATTTCATATTGAATCGGGTCCTCATTCGGTACCTAGACGAAGGGGATTTATTTATAACTTTACATAGTACTTTAAGAACGCAATTGTAGATTTGAATGTAAGGGTGTCACGCTCGAACTTTCAGTTTAGGCCTCACCTGATCTCATAGGCGGGGAGGCTGGTATTCTGTATACATTTATATTTTATGTAAGGGTGTCACGCTCGAACTTTCAGTTTAGGCCTCACCTGATCTCATAGGCGGGGAGGCTGGTATTCTGTATACATTTATATTTTTCGTGAAATTTAGGCCTCACCCAAGTTCTCATGCGGGAAGGCTGGTATATATATATATGTATATTATATGATATAAGTATGACATCTGTAATCCACCGATTTGCCGGTAGCTCATAAATGTAGTTCATAGCTGTGCTGGTATTCCTGTCCGGCTAGCAGAGAACCAGTGGGAAAGCAGCCGCGAAATTTAACGTTGAATTTTCTGGGAGGGGGGCCTTCTAGCCGGGGGTTTAACCCCCCTTCGGGGAGCTAATTCGAGGCTATCGGTTGGTTTCAGATATACATGAATGTAAGTCTCTAATCAGAGGTATTCATATCTATGTTTTATACTTATGTGATTGTGACACCAATTTCGGGAAGCGTTCATCTCTATTGAATAAAGCCACGACATAATCGCATATTATTTTGTTTTGTCATTTTGTTTGCCGAGAATAATGTGAGAATCCGAATTGGAGCATTGTAATTTACATGTAACTGATGCTAATAAAAACGACATGCCGAAATAAGGGCATCCTGCAGTATTGCAATCATTATCCAACAAAAAGGATTTGGGCTCGAAGGCCCAATTAAAGTATTCCAATTTTGTAAGCCTTACGTGTTGAATGTTCTATATCAACCTCATTGTGTGATATTCTCTCTCCCTCTTCCTCTCTATCCCTCTCTCTTTGTCTGTCTGTCTGTCTATATATCTCTCCATCTCTCCCCCTCTGTCTATCTCTCTCTCTTTTTCTCCCCTCCCCCCTCTATCTCTCATATACACCATCTTTTACTGCTGTGCTCTGATTGACAAGAAGAATGAAAATTGCAAAGTGGTCGAGTGAGGGAGAAAAAAAAATGAAACAGGGAAGGGAAAAATGACATTATGATTATCTGATAAAAAGAGACGAGTCAAAATTGGCTCCCTGAGTCGCGCCTGTGTTGGTCAGGCGGAATAATCGTCTTCAGTAGATCACCAATGGACCGTAGTGTCTGTACTTGAATGAAATTACACTGAACTCATTTTCTATCTATCTTCTATCTAACTATCTATCTATCTATCCATCTATATATATACTTAAAATGCCGTAGAAATAAAATCACACTATACTGACTTTACTTACTTTACCTTAATTCATTTTTTAGAGCTACGCTCCTTTTAAAATCTATGATTTTATTTCTAAAACATTTTTATATTACCAATTGTGATTATTTTCTGTATTTATCTATCATCACATCCATCTGTCTACTTGTGAATTTGTCTGTCGTTTATCTAGCTATTTGTCTCTATATTTATCCATCTCGACCTACGTTCCGATCCCTCATAACGTTCTTTTGAACTCGCACCCTCACACCCACCCCAAACGCACACACACATCCCCCACACACACACCCTCACACACACGTTTCCAACCCCCACACACACAGCCTCTCCCTATCTCATCCTCTCTCGCCCACCCTCTTTCAACTCCAATAAATCTTCACTTCTCCATTAGATTATGTGTCCAATTTATATTCATTGTCACATTAATTTCAACATTATGTTAAATCCTGTTGTTCGCTTTCTATCAGAATGTTCAGTGTGCACCCACATCTCGTCATTTCTCCCACATTTTTTTTTTTTCGCAATAAATCTTTACCTCTCAAATGTAAAACTGCAATTGTATTCTTCATAATATCAATGAAATTTTTGTATTTATTTCTACTTAGTTTTATTTCAAGTTTAATGTAATTATCCCATTAATCATGTTATTGAGTGTCCCTTCCCACTCCACCGCCCCGACCCCCTAAACGTTTTAGTATTTACATGTACATCCAGTTATGTTATTATAGCTATTAGTATTTGATATGTTATTAATCTTTGACACTGTCATCCGGAAATGTGGATTTATCTATCTCATTCATGGGTATTTTGTTTCATCGATTAATGAAATTTCTTTTCCAAAGTATTCTGCCGGTTGTGGTGTGCTCAGGGTAAGTACCGTGGGCGATTCAGGTGCGAGAAATGACTTCTAAAATCAAATTAGCAGAAGCTTATCATCTATCCCCTGGTTACAATTAGCCAAATACTATGTGAAAAGCAAAAGGTCGCTAATTCTTTGAGTATCCAAGTAAAATTGGGTTGATAATGTCCTTATGTTTCTGAGTAAAATATCTGTATTTTGTTTCTGATCACCATTGCTAATACGATCGAAGTAGATCAATGTTTAATTCACATTCACTGTATGGTGTAGAGCGTGGTGACGAAAACACCGCCCTGGCATTATTGATTGATTGATTTTTGAATTTGATAAATTGATTGATTGATTGATTGATTGGTTGGTTGGGTGGTTGATCGATCGATAGATTTATTTATTTATTTATTTATTTATTTATTTATTTATTTATTTATTCATTTATTTATTCATTCATTTATTTATTCATTTATTTATTTATTGAGTGATTGATTGATTGATTGATCGATTACTTAATTGGTTGGTTGGTTGGTTGATTGATTGATTGATTGATCGATCGATCGATCGATTGATTGGTTAGTTGATTGCTTGCTTGCTTGATTGGTGGATTGGTGGATTGGTGACTGAGACAAATTAAGTAAGATAGGATAATATACAAGACGTATGTTACACCATCAATATGATCAATGAGTTTACAAGATTCTGATTACATCATAATGATGAGTGGGTTAATTTGAGGAGTTTCGGTAAAAGTATCGAAATGATAGATTGAAGGAATGGTTATGACAAGGTTAATAGAAATATCAACAGAGAGGGAGATATAGAGAGAGAGAGAGATAAAGAAGAGGGAAGACTAGAAAAGAGAGGATAAGTGGATAAGAGTAGACATCATAGGTACGAATGAAACTAACGAACGAATAAAGGATGAAAAAAAGGAATTGCAGGAGAAAACCATGCACTCTAAATCATGGCAACGTTATATGATCGATACTGTATCTTTGTATACCGGATTTCCGTTCTTCGATAAAGCCATCACAAATTGGAAACGATTTAAGTTGTGTCAAAAGCATGGGTAAAGCAGTGATACTGATAGCCCTTTCCATTTTACGCGCTCACGTAACTATATTCACATCTTACCCAAGACGTATATTGACTGGTTTACATTAGTATGTACATATGCGTATTACGTATCCGCGTGTACTTAACCAGATTGTCAATAATTATTTTGGGATAAAAGTTGCAAGAGAATAGGAATAAATAGAAAGAAAAAAGCTTCACATCTCCCCCACTGCCCATCTCGTTCACTCTCCCTCTCTCTCTTTACCTCTTTCCATCTCTCTCTCGCTGTACCTTGCAAAACTGTCGCAAGGGTGATCTTTCCTTCTTGGTGGCGGCATGCAAGGTTTCAGCTGTTTTCGATCGGTAATCTTAAAGGTGAGATGACGTCCAGACAGAAACACAAATGAATCCTTGCCAAAAATATTTTTTTCACATTGATATCCAATATTTTATCATAAGTATTGTTGTTATTATTATTTTATTATTATCATTGTTATTATTTGCATCATTATTATCATTATCATTAATATTATTATTGTTATCATTATTATTATTATTATTACTATTACTATTATTACTGTTATTACTGTTATTATTATTATTATTATCATCATCATAATTATCATTATTATTATTGTTGTTATTGTTATTATCATCATCAATATTATTATTATTATTTTTATTATTATTATTATTATTATCATCATCATTATTATTACTATTATCGTTATCATTACTTCTATCATTATCATAATTTTTGTATCCTTATTATCACCACTAGTAGGCCTATTGCTATTATTGTTATTATCATGAATACGCGAACACATATTGCAAGAATGTGTACGTTAAGTCAGGTTAAGTCAAATAGTGAACACAGTCTAATGAAACACCCATTGCATGGGAAATTTATATCTAAAACAATTCCGAGCGATTTATTGATTTTCTTTATTCATTTATCTATTTGTTTACTTACTTATATTCGAATATTTATACAGAGTAACCGGATCAGCTATATGGTCACGATGTGAAAACATTCACTCTTGAAATGGTGGGCAATATACTGCCCACACAACAAAACAATTTTATCCAACTCTGGGTAGTTTTCAACCAATACTGTGTAGGTTTCACCCAAAGCACACAATATTGGTTTAAAACTACCCAGAATCGGATAGAGTTTTAACCAATTGTTGTGTGGACAGTATGTTGCCCAACATTTTTAAGAGTCTACGAACACTGTGCTGAATGAATGCCACAGAGTGAGAACTGGCTCTACAACATTGCCATTTTATAGTAACGTGTGTGTACACACTGTGGCGAATTAGCACTAGTATCAGCCGTGGGCATTGTATGGAATTAAATGAGCACAATGTGGTAAATTGATTCAATCATGTGGAATGTGAACACAGTGCGTATATCATTATCATACAATGAAAGAATGAAATCACAGTGTGTATTCACATCAGTGTATGGCAACCACACTGTGGTTACAATGTTTTCATATACTGTGTCCTTACCATGCTTACAGTTGATTGCGTGGTGATTTATAATGGACACACTGTGGTGACTGCGCGTTCTATTCGTCAAGGATCCACTCCACATGACCAACGCTAACAATTCGATGGAGGTGCAGACCTATATATTGTTACAACTATTTGATAACGTTTATTTTAGTTACTTAGGCCTCTAACAAAAAGGATCAACCTCTCCTGATATGTCGACATTGTGCTTTGCCATCCACCTCACTTTTTCTATCTCTGTTTCTCTGTCTGTCTCTCCCTCGCTCTCTTTATCTATCTCTGTCTTTTTATCTTGGCCTATTTTTCAATTTTCCCCCTCTTCTTTCCCTCCAACTCTTCCCCATTTTCATTTCTGACAGAATGCACAAATATTCGGCCGAAACCAGCGGGGGTGATGGTTGTGTGCCTTGGAGCCCGAGACTTCTGGGGGAAGAACGTGCCGGTGGTTCGCTCACATGGCTAACACAGCGAGAGGTCTTTTACAACCGTCTCAATGCACTCTCGTGTTGAATAATGACTCACATCCGACCCAAACAAAATCCCGGCACACCGCAGAAATATCTCTCACTTCAAAACATTATCTAAAAGAATGGGCGATATGAAATCACCAATACAATCCCCTGTTAACGTCGTAGGTTTGATAAGTGTAAAATTACAAAGAAATTTGGCTATTATGAGAGAAATGCAACATTATTAAACGGACCATGAAAATAATCCTGTCAACCACTTGGTCGCCTCTCTCTCTCTTATCTTCACAGTTTGTTTAATATAGCAGAGGGCTTGTTCCTTTTTTTTCTTCTTTACAATTATTGTGTGAAATTTCACAAGTGGGCGAGATTGATTTGAGCTTATTATCGTCATCCGCCCCGTTTATAATACTGCCATCGAAAAACAAACATAACTTGCTGGAGTCGAAGAGAAGGATTTAGCGGTATGTTAAACATGATGGAAACATTTGAATGATCACGAAGAGCAATGGATATAATGGCATCTTGAAGCGTGTCAATTAAATTATAACCCTACCCTAATTCACACTAATTGTGATATTAAAAATCTCGACAACGAAAAGGGTTATACAATGTGTTTTCAAGTTAATGCGCAAAGTTGTTAAAAATAAAATGGATATGGATTTATTGGGAAGACTGAAAGATGTTATTGCATACGCCTTTAAGTTGGCTTACATCATCATTTCTCAACTTCATGTAGTTCTGTGTAAAATCGAACCATAAAAAAAATGATTGTAATTTCATTCTATTACATTTGCATTTATCGTCATGTATAACTAACGTTGAAGTGAAACTATTTGCAACGATATTTGTAGACATTGGAACAAAAATTAACGATGTCTACAAACTAATATTTGCCAATGTCTTTCCCGCCATAACCAGTGAGTCATTTACCCCTACCAAGAAAGGTCATGACATCTCGGATTCATGAAAAAAAATGCAGGGGAAATGGAGAGGAAAATGAAGAGGGAAAGAAAATCGAAGAAGACAAGAAAATAATGAAAATCAAGACATGCTGGTGAGGAGAGGATTGTATGAAACATTGCTCGTGGAAAAGGAATGAAGAGGGATGGAGAGAGACAGAGGGAGAGATGGGGAGAGAGGGGATAGGGGAGATGAGCGATGTGAAGGGAGAGAGATCAATATATATATATATATATCTTACTAACGTTAATTGTCTTCTCAATATTTCATCCATGGTTTCAGTGTTTATTGCATACGCCTTTAATATTTAACATGTATTCGTATTTTTGGTGCATATACCACACTCTTTACAAGAACATAATACTAACGTGCCTTGTACAGTATACTTTAATATTGGTTCTCTCATCTGATATTGCTAAGGATGATGCCAATTTTTTGGCGTGAAAAAAGCATGGAAAATTAAGGATTAGTACTTTTTTTTTAGTTTACGCATATTTTAACATTGAGTAGACAGATGACCATGATCTTCAGGCGTGCTGGGCTCTCTGATTTGCTTCGTATTTAATCAAAGCGACTCAACTATACGCGTGAATGCGTAGTCCCATCCGCAATAAAATATGTATCTGCATCAACAATACCTTGCGTCCTGTATTTATACTTTGCCCCCAGCAATTAGCCTGATCGTTTCACAAGGCCATTGTCTTGAACTTGTGGTAAAATGGCATGCAATAATTTTAATTGTGAAATCAGATTAGTAAATTAGAGCATATAACGCTGGCCTCCAATTCCACCGAAATAGATTACTACATAAATTATGCAAAGGTTATGCAAAGAAAAAGACTAGTAATACCAATAGGGGCTTCATTTTAGTGATTGTTCACCTCCCCCCACCCTTTTTATGTTCCTCCCTATCATCTGGAAAAAAAAGTCCCCGTATTTTCTTTGATGCTCTCACCATTCCAGATTCCTACATCAATGACCACGGAGGTGTGTGTATATATGAATATATATTTTTGAAATGAATAAAAAATAAATATACCTATATAGTTTTAATTTTCTACTATTCACTATGGACCCCTCCCCTCCCGCTACCCTTCTCTTCCACGTCGTCAGCTCTCAGTCGACGTCACTGTCGCGCAAGACGCATAATAATAATTTTGACACTATGGTCTAGAATTTTTGAGAGCCAATTTGAGTGAAGTAACAATGCGTAAGACCGACTTGCACCATCTTAGAAATTATCAAAAATATCTTAGAAAAGATATAATATTTAATAATATTTAAAATTACGAAGTACATTTTCTCCAATCATGAATAACTTCGAGTGTATTTTTTTTGCAAACTTCAATATACTTCATTATGAATTCAATTCTAACATTTCGAAGGCCCATTTTCTTCAAAAGCGGAACTTCTTCTTCTCTCTGTTGCATTTTCTGCTTACTTTCACAACTTTTACTATTTAAGTGGGACGTTTCCTTCCAAAATATAAAAACTCGATGCTACATTCCCACGTTAAAACTTGACCAAGAAATATTTTTGAAGAAAAACATCAACTGGACACTCAAAACCGTTTTACACCGGAACGGGGAAAAGATGACTTCAACTAAATATTGTCATGATTCATGATTATGAAAAGGATATATGATTTTTGTTGTTTTTAACATGGCGTTTGCCCAAGTGGAAATTTCCTGGCCCATTTTCTTTCCAATCTCGATTTTATAGCACGGCATTTTCATCCTTACTTATTTATATATATTTTTTGTAGATAGACCTGCGATCAAAAAAAGCAATATTTAATTAAGACTTAGTTTCATGAATCATTTTGCGATACACGCTCGCATCTTCTCTTTACTATTTCCGACAACAATTATCGTCCAGATGGTTTTTCAATGGTAAATGATTATTGGTTTTTGTTGATTGAGTTTAAGTCACGCATTCTCTGGGAAATCGACTAATTCGTCGATAATATAGGCCAAAATAATGTAGAAGTAACTAAATAACAGAATATTGTAATAAATGTTTGAATGATTCAATCTAAATACGCCCATATTGATCATGGTGATAGGAGCAATATGGAATTTAGCACAGGAAAGATAAATATAGAATATAAAAGTTCTATAAAATTATTTAACATGAAAAATTGTTCAAAATATTAATAAATGTTGTACTTGATATGAATTTTCTTCATTTGTTTGATTTAGTTGTTTTGAAAGCAATCGGATAAACGTAATCTTTATAGATTATGAAATAAGTATTATGCTCAATGTCAAATCAACCCAAAATAAGCATTTTAAGTTGGATTACCAGAAAAAAAAAACGAACAAAGTAAACGATAATATTTCATCAAAATCAGAGGTGACCTCAGCAGATCAGGAAATTACGGTATTTTTATATTGTCCATCAAATTAAAGAATCCTCATGATAATGAATGCATCTTGATTTGATATAATTCAATTGTGCTTTTTAATCAGCTATTTATAGACTATAATATAAACAAATTATTCTAAGTAATTATTTTACAACACTAGTATATTTTTCTATTCATAGTCTCACCCAATACTTTGGATCGATATTGGACTATATATTTTTAATGATAATTTGTTGAAAAATGTATGTCTATCGTTACAGTTAGTATATTTTAGTTTACTTCTCGTTCTATTTTGTCCTATTGAGCTTTGACAAACTGGTTTGATAAATTCCTATATCTTAGTTTGCCTTAAAAGATTTTTATCTTCAGATCCTCTCCCAATCACGGCATCCCAATATATGTTACAATATTTTTAAGTGAGTATTTGAATACAATCACGCCTAGAAATGCTTTCCCGCATGGCGCATGTAACTTAACAATGACAAATGCAGAATAGAAACGGTCCCAAGAATTTGACTTTTCGTTGACGTCATCTCTACAAAAGAACGGTGTAAAAATCGACACGACGGAATGAAGAGAAGACATGTTTGGCATTCTCCTTAACCTAGCTCCTGCTTCGCTATTTTTTCATTTTTTACCTTTTTTTTATTTGTCAGAAGAGGGGAAGAATGGAACTTATTTGGAGACAATTTGTTAAACAAGACCAAAAGTGGCGGAAAGGTGAAGAGGAGAAAAGGTGCGAAAAACTCGAAGACGTTGTCGTCTGTTCAAGAAGAATAGAGAAACAATCCCGCTCGGGCGTCAAGAGGGCGCCAAAATACCAAGGTTGAAAAATTGATCTATTCAGCCTGTCCTTGTTCGTTTAGTCAAAGAAACAAACAACTACTTTTCTCTCTCTCTTTATTTTCTTCTCTGCAAATTCTTTATATTTTCCCATTTTTAAAACGCAGAGCAGAAGAATGTCATGGTTGCTTTATAGTGTAAAGAATGCCTGTTGTGATGTAGTGAGAAAATAAAGGGGGAAAAATCCGTCACGGTGTTTGCAAAAGTTTGCAGTTCAGTAGATATGTAGATCGGTCTGCAAGATTAACTTGAATTAACAAACACATGCAACTAATGTTCTGTTCAAGGTATGTGTATACGAAATTACAAATATTAAAGATTATGTAAAATCCTGTATTAATTGGGTTCCCTGTCATTTTGCAAAAAAACCACAAAATTAACATTCAACAAATTGTTTGTCACAACAAGGACGTATGTATTATTACAGCATTTTTTTAAGAAGCTATCGCAATAATTTTTGATTTATTCATTTTTCTTCTGCATAGCAACATAATACAGTAACACAAAATAATATAACAAAGATAGTTGGACAATAATTTAGGAATATATATCATTGAACATAAAATCACTTGCGGAAGACGGATTGTCATTGTAAGCAAATACGATTGAGAATATGACAACCCGAAATATTATATTGAATAATATAATCGTCTTGAATGAGCTGAATGGATGACAAAGAATGATTGAAATGTTAACTTAACAAATAGAAGGAAAACAGCTGTAATAGCAATTTATAATGAATGTTATTATCATTCTTAATCGAATCTTATCGAATTTGCAGTTGTGATACCATTCCAGAGTCTGGTGTGTGAGTTGTGTAACGTGATTTCTTCTCATAGGTATGTGCATTTTACACTCTAAATTCCAAGGAGTAAACATAAATCCAGATCGGCTGTGAATAGTGACTTGCCGAATATGGGATTTATTTTGTCAATCTCAAGGATTAACAATTAAATACTTTCCGGGGTTGCCACAAAGTCAAGCTAAGCTTTATATAGTGGCAACCCCTGCAATATACTTTAATAGGTATGTTATGTATTTTCTTTGTCATTATGTATATGAAAAGTTGCAGAAACAATACATGAATAGACAAAAAATTAAATTAAATCTCAAAAGATTGTAATTCAAATATTTTTGCTTTATATTTAAATCCACAATGTTTGAATCTAAATATAATACTCGGCTGGTCACTATTTCCAGTCGATCTGGATTTATTCTAAATCCTTGGAATTTAGGGCACGTACACTAAACCATTTCGTCATGTATTATTTAACATTATTATAATGTTTGACAAAAATGAAAATAAAATCATCTGCAAATATACTTTAAGAGAAAATGACAATTACAATACGCAATAAAACCTTATTTCTTTAGGATTTTTATTAAAAAAGGGTGAACTGAAAAAAAAACGTTGCTTGAACGGAAAGGTGTTTTGTTATAATAACTTGTGGTCTTCATGAGGTGAGTCATACAATCATAAAACACTGTGATAAATTTGATTTACTGTGTACTGGTGTAAGATCATCTTTATTCTAGATATTCGGTTATGCTAGTGCGTTGGTACGAATTTTCAATAAAAATCGACATTTTGTGATTATAAGTAAGGCCTATAATTTCAGAGTCGACCTTGGAAGACAAAGAATTATTCGTATAGAAACCGAGAATTATCCTTACAGCTCTTACAATTAAGATAATACCATACACCTGCTTCTTACTTTGGATGCTCGTAAAAAATGTAATAAAGAAGAAATTTTAGCAGCTAAATTGAATAATGAAACGTAATCATGGTAATCAGACAAAGCTATCGAATGCATGTTATTTACATAAGACGATGATAAAAGGCGAAGAATATTCACTAACCTTTTTCGCGTCGAACCGTCCTGAACACTGAAACTAAAATGCACACAAAATTACAAAATCCGTCTACTTTCGTATCCACGTAGAAAATGAGTGAATAATTGCATTTTCGGATATTAATTCCACCAGTTTTGGGAAAAAATGCTGATGCTTTTGTATTCGTGCTTTCTGTAATGAATTTCCCCGAGGCAAACAGTGACGGTGTCCACGTGTACACATGCACTTGTGGTCTGTGCGATGTACAGTGAGTATACAGAATGATCTCTACAATATTTATTCTATAAATCAAATGTTAATAATCCTGTTATTGTTATTGCATTCTTATTATCAATGTCATTAATAATGTTTTTACTAATAGTACCCCTCTAAGATTTAAGCATCTGTATAAACATGATAAAAGTGCTTTGGACAGTGACATACACCATTATATATTCATGGATTTTAAATAAACCCAGATAGGCTGTGGTTAGAAAACAAACCGAATACTAGATTTAGAATTGAAAGCGAAATATAGGATTTGGATTTAAACGATTTCAAATTACACAAAGGTCTTTAGGATACAATCCAAAATTCGAATTGAACAACATGCAAATCTAGATTGATATCAAATCTCTGCATTATAGTGTAAATCAAAGTAAATTATGCAAAATATATACTTACATGCATTTTATTGAGACTTTTAACTCATTTTTATTAATATTAACCATTTTTCAATAGTATCGAATCTACGCAATCATGCTAAGAAGCGGTAGGAAATTCCGATTTTTATATAATTTACTCGAATGTGATTGATATAATTTACTTGAATGTGATTAATATATTTAAAAAAACTTTTAGTACATTTTATTTCGCTGTAAAGAGTCCTTCGGATATATACATAATTAGTCATTGCTGATTACCATACAGATATTAATCTAACATTTTGTCAATTTATTCAATTTATCCAGAAGGAAGTTTAGATAGTTTCAGCTTATGTTTATCTAATACATTTCATTTTCAGTCTCTTATTACAGTAGTATCATTCCCTTTGTTTGATTCATTTAAACTAAATTGCAATTGTAATGCAGATTTTGGTCAAGTCTGCCCATTTCAATCCCATGTTCTCGTAATTATTCGATATAATGTGATACTCCATAATATTGAAAGCTGAAATAATACTGGACAACTACCGCCAACGAATGTTCTTTCTATCCACTCTAAAAATTATAGAACTAAACATCCTTTTTATTGTTGATGATCTAAACCTAGTATCATAATTTGTATTTAATATTCTTTCATGTCATGATGCGCTTGAATTGGGATAGATATATATGAAATATATACAATCACACAATTATAATGACGTGAAGATGTTATTCCTATATTGCAGACAGAGTTTTAATTATGAAAGAAGATTTGCCAAATCTTAAATATAGTTTTTACATATTAACAAAAGCGCCGATGTGAAAATTCATTCAACATTTTGCAAAAAAATGAAGAAGAAGAAAAAAACATTGGTAAACATGCAATGCATACGAAAAGCGAACACTTTAAATGAAGTGTTATTACACGTACTGTATAGAAGGTTCAGTGTCAATATTATCATGATTATATTGCACCCTTTATAATTTTCATAACAGAAAATGATTTAGAGAACAAAAACAGATTATAGGTTGGCCAGATATTTTTTAAACCGAACCACTGAAAAAAAAAGATTAATATAGGTTAAGATATCTGTTTAGATGATGCAGACAAATAGGAAGAAAAGTGAACATGATGAGGAGAAAAGAATAGAAGGAAAAAAGAAGAAGAAGACATAAAACTTTGAGAAGAAACTGGCTGAATTAAGCATTGAGCGATAGACAATAATTTCTAAACACCATCTATTCACCGAACAAAAATGGATATCGCAAGTGAAAGTCACGGGGATCCCTTTCACTTCGTCGTGGTATACCAGACTGTCAGAAGGTTGTTTGATTAACCCTCTTAATACCACCCCCCCCCTGAATCTTACCACCACTCTGTTTTCTAACTGGGTCATGGTGTGTGTTCACACTGATGGGGTATTAATATTAAAATTTAAATCAGATTGAAGAAAAAAAATCAGAATAAGGGAATTGGGTCCAATTTGCTAAACCGGTAGTCGTTTTAAAGACCAGTATGATGACAACATTTTCATATAGCATTTAAATCTAATTTTGGAATAAAGTATTTTAAATGGCAATTTCATTCAGCTTGATATTGAATAGATTATAATCATTTGAAATACTAAAATATGGTTGATTAATAAACTATCGTTTTAATATGGTTGATTAATAATCTATCGTTTCAATATGGTTTTTAAAAAAATACAAACAAAAAATACTTAATAATCGTTTCAAACCAATACAGTATATCAGCTGTATTTTACGAAGCAGATCGATGATTCATCTTCTAATCAGCTGGTCATAATTGATAATGATTCTTTCATTATCGAGCGATTCTTAAGTCATGAAGATCATATTGCATGTTGTTATTCAAATGACTGTTTCCGTTTTACAAATTATTATTTTATGCAAAGGTCATTATAAGATTGTGTTCTAAAAATTAAGGAAATATGATATTATTTGTTCATTTTATCCTTAAAAATGTTATTTTGTTAAACAATATATAGTTCTAAATTAAAAATTATGCATCACAGCTATCCGCCTTTTATAGAAAAGGAAACTTGCATTAGATCCACCATGCATGCTATGTGAACACCCGATGTAATGCCTTTGAAGTCTTGAAGATATCTGGATCATCCGATGCCATCGATGATGTACACGCTAGCCTATTTAACACCTCGACCGCATTAATAACCCCAGACATAAAAAGCAAAGTCAGATCACTTTCAACGGGCTCAAATTAAGTTGAAAAGGCAAAGGAGTTGTTTTGGAGGAGTTTGGTTTGAAGGAGATATAAAAAGGGAAAGGGGAAGGGAGGCAGAGAGGGTGAGGGCGGGCTAGGAATTGGTGTCAATCGTGTTCAAAGACACCGGTCCTCTCTTTGTCACCTCCGGTATAGACAGGGGGATTGAAACGGGACCAGTCCCATGGTACCTGTCCCGATCTCATCCTTTATTGGACAAACATAGAGAGAGAGGGGGGGGGGAGAGAAGAAGAAGAAGAAGAAGAAGGAGGATAAGAAGAAGGAGGAGAAGAAGAAAAAGAAAAAGAAGAAGAATTAAGAGAAGGAGTGTAAAAAATGTAAAGGGAGACAATTTAGGGGGTTGAATAACGAGAGAAAGAAAACTGAGAGACACATACTTAATGAAAGCAAACTCCAAAGAGACAGCAAGGTACATATTCATAAAAAAATGAGGATTCATAAAGTTAGACAGCAGACAAAACACAAACAGAACCGAAAAGAACTCGACACCTGACCTTTCTCTTCTTTTGCTTTTACAAAAGCTAATAAAAGGTAATATTGTAATGGTAATAATTGGTAGTGCTATATTATTAGGCTAGCTGTTTTCATCGGTTTCGGGTAAGCTCTTCTACTTCAGTATAAGGAGTCGAATATATCAAGAAGAAGGGGAAAATGTTTGAATATACAGGACAATCCTCATTCCAAAATTAGCAGCTTAAATAGTAAAAAAAAAGAAATCCACATTTTTAAAAGTAATTCACATTGATAATAAACGCGACAGGGATCTTCTGCACCCCCCCCCCCCTCGCCCTTCCTCTTGAAAATATATTTATTAACACTGAGCACACAGGAAGGCAACTAGAAATTCTTGACCGCATAAAAGAAAAATTCTGGTCATCCAAAAGTTTACGTCGTTCCCATTTTCTGCGATTTGTAGTCGTAAACTTGCCATTTTGTCAAGGCCCTCTGAAGGTATACCGCTCAAAAGAGTCTGGCAAGTCCTTGATTGGGAAATGATTTCTAAGATATCGTGCCGAACGACGTTAAAAGAGCGATATATCATGCCAAGTATACCCGGCTAGAGGACAATATATCAAGCCCAAAGTCTGGAAGAGACAGGCTCATCTTCGAAGAGACTGGGAGTGTAGAGATTGTGTATATTATGCCCCCTCCCCCTCATTTTTGCCCCTCCTCTATCTGATGCTTTTTGTGCGCAATAAATGAAAACTTTGTATATGGTAAAAACGTATAATTTCATTATCTTTTTCATAATAAGGTAGAATAATATGTGGTATTGTTAAATTAAATCGTAATATTATGTGACGAGTAAAACTGTTGTATACACATCAGTGTTATGCATTTTTAATTTTCAGAAGAAATGAACATCCGTTATATTCTTCTATCGGTTTGATATAATGTAGGCCTCGAACAAATTCACATAAAACAGCTATGCAATAAAAAACGAGCAAGAATTGCTTTAGTATTCAATGTATAACGCCACTGAATAAGATATTTATAATCGCATATCCCGATAAGCAAAAAGACTACATACTACCAAAATGAAAGCTCTCGATAACACTTTTAGGTTCCTTTAAAAAAATAAATGAAAGAGCAACATTTTTACTTTTCCAAATACAAAATTTCTCATTCTTTTTGTTTATCGTCATTCTTGTTGAACTATTAAAGTTAAGAAACTTGTTCTGTTCATCTATATACCAGTTTAACGTGTTATAGAATAGAAGATGATACACAAAAAGGATGGTCTTTATCAAGTTTGGAAGTCGGGGATGATGATGGCTTTTAAGTCCTCTCTCCATTTGATTCATGGTGATGGCCAACTATAGGGACTATAGAAAAGAGCTTCTCATTTGTTTATCGCAAACCTTCGCCAAATTGTAAACATTAAACTTTGTGGGACCATAACTTGGCTAGCTTTATTATACGATCCGGATGAACCAAGAACCGAGTTCAGATTCCCATCTTTCAAAGTATGTACATGGGATTAAAATCATAATATTTTCGACGATTTCTCAACTAAAATAGTCGAAACACGTAAAATGTGAGATATATTTATTTTCCGTTAATTTTCTACTTAAATTAAACCAAATAGTAATTTAGACAACAATGAAGCATCTACCAGGCAATTTAATTTGTATCGCATCATAATAGTTGCAAAATATTGCAAACCATCAAAGTTGTAAACTATTAAAACGAAACGACTTAAAATGTAACAATACGCAGAACAATGTGTTCATTAATCATGTTAATTTATGTGTGGAGAGTGTAGCCTGGTAGAAATCATACACTAATAATTTGTACAAAGTAGATCACCACAGTATAGTGTGAATAACACATCTAAAAACTAATATAAAAATGACAAATCTACTGAACACACAACAGTCCATAAACACTTTCTCTTTTCTTGGAGACGTCTTTGAATAAGCTTATTTTTATTCGAGAAAGAATAACTTTTTCATTCCGATATGTGATTTGCCATCTTGTTTTCTCTTCCTTATTATTTATGCATTTACATCCTCTTGTAAGTTTGTTTTCAAGAATCACACTTTGATTCAAGTTTATATATTTTCTACATTTATTATAAAACAAATATACCCAGTTGGTGGATGGTTTTTTATTAATGTTGGGGGAGGGGTATCATTCATTTGCATGTATATATAGCTAGTTTTGCTTGGATCTGTTTTATCACCAATTCTATACATGTCATTACTTAGAAATCATATTTAACCTTTATTTTAATTAAAAAATGTGAATGTGAACGACTCAACACGACATATTAGATAAAAATGATTCAGACACGAACTTGACTGCTCTCCCAATAAATCATATTGTGACCGGGTCGTTGTATGATGTACAGTTGACTTCAGTTAACTTTAGATAACTTCTGTGTCTTTCTATCGCTATGTCTGTATGAAAACACTCCAAGTTATGGCACTTTAGCATGATGACTGTAATCCCCATGTTATCTTGGGTATTGATAACCTTCTTGATCGTGATGAAAGCGTGTCATAAATGGTGTCGAATTAGAAGAGGGTTAGCTGGTTTGCAATCATATCAATAGAGAGGCTCACTTACCATGCCTATATTATCATGATTATACCAGGCTGTCATCATGATCACAATATGATCAAATTCGTAATGACTTTTCAAAATTTATAATTTCTACAATTCTATTTTGTTATGTTTTCTTCATCAACCTTTTCCCCATAATATCTTCGTATCCCCTAAGGAATTGTTAGTAGTATGATTTGTTTGATTTATTTCACTTCATTTTTCACACAATAACAGCAAAGTAAATACAGTTGTATATCTAAAAGTCATATGAAAAAAAAGTACAATTCAAATTACATCGAAAGTTAATGAGACAATATTATTCATAAAAGTAGTTAGATGATCAATATTCATGTAACTTAAAAGCTGTCTTGTGGAGGAAACCTTGTGAAGCTTAGCCTGTGAATCGGGTTCCCTATCTTTAATTTAGGCATTTGAGCATGGCTGTCTGGTTTTATAAGCCACTCGAATGGTGGTTCCTCAGTCGCTATAAATAATCTATAATTGGTAATCAACCAATCGAAGGAAAAAATAATATTCAATCAATCAACTTATCAATCCCTTCTTACGGTTACTATTACTTTGTTATCGAGCTCGTCTTGAAATGTCTTTCTTTCTTTCCTCTATCATCCATAATCAACTTAGTTTTCGTCGTCGACACCACTTTTGAGCAAGTATTGTATCTATTTGCTAAATAACCTTCTAATCAAGTAAGGATTGATGGATTATACATGAATTGAATACATTTGTGTGTGCACGATTTCCCCTGCTATATACAGTGTTTATCTGTCTTCTACGACCAAATAAAAAATTATGCGTAGTGTTATCAAGGCCGTTTCATTCCCTTCTTTACATCTACAAGGTATCATTATCACCCGGGACAGCGTGCGGCCAGCTTTGTTAGTATTATCCGTCTTGCATTTCCACCGAGTTTTGAACGATTCTATATAGAAACCGGCCGTAACCTTATAACATACGGCCCCCGGGGTGAGGGCTTCAACACTTGGTACAACATATCATATCAGTAGACCCCCAAAATAGCCCCCTCCACTTTCTTTCTCCCCGCCAGTTTCCCCACTCCTCTGTCTGGAATGGTATTGGGCAGCTCGTTAGCTCATTAGCCATGTTAGAAGTTTACCGACTAATTGGGTGACGGGCACCCACACCTGCAGACACCAATCAGAAAAAAAAAAAAGATAGAGGGATAAAAAATAAAGGAAAGGGGTAGGAAGTAAGCGAGCGCAGTGCGAACGAGTTCAGTGCTAAATGGGCATTTCGTCATCTTCCGTAGATGAGTACGTTTTAGTTCAAATGACGCCAATTACATCCCATAGACAGGAATGAGCTCAATCAATGAATTACTTTTTTTTTGCAATATTACTGCTTCATTTATCTATTGCTCTTCACATTCTTACATCATAGAGCTATTCATTTTAATTATGAAACCATGCAATTGACTAAATTGCTCGTGAAATTACCACAAGTACCCCCCCCCCTCTACCAAAAAGGTATTAACCTTTCTGTTTCCATGGATTCAAAGGGACTGAAATAGAATACCTTAATGTACCAAATTCACGTTTAATGATAGTATATACATCATTAATCAACCACTCGAAGGAGTTGATACCTTTTGCTCTCAATATATCCTTAACTACAGGGCGTAAACACACTGCTTACCCGCCACTCGTAGGCCTGAAATTTGGTCTGCAAGCTGGGCATATCACGGATGAAATTACAACCAAGACACGCTGGACACTAGCAGGGCTCAAGGACCTAACCTGCGAGGGTCCATATCAGGGTTCCTAAACCCAAGAAAATTCCTTGCGGATATCGAAGGAGGCACGCCACCTTGGAATAAACCTATTTCAGGGTCTAATTGCGTGAAAATCAAAGAGAGAATGTTGAATTAGATCCTAATTGTGATTGACTCAACAGTTTATATTTGAATGTCTTTGTCCTGCAATTTCTTGGTCTAGCTACCATGCAGGGAGGTGGGACTGGACTGGCCCTACATGTAGTGGCTCTATAGAGACTGTCTAGAAAAGCAACCTATAGGTTCAAAATCGTATCAGAGATCGCACACATGACTGTTTTCGATATTGCTATGTTCCCCTATTGTAATTATGTTTTAATTGAGGACGTTTGAAGATATTTCCTCTTTCCATTGCAAAGTAACATCATATTCACTTTTTAAAATTTAAAGTATTAGGCTGCTGTCTGCACATTTGAAGTCAACAGGGCTACAATGATAAACGTTTTTATATATAATTTAGCATATACCTGTGATTTTGGTATGCGAGTTGATTCGCTTAAAGATATTGTAGAGGGGTATGGCATACCTTCATATGTATAGTATATAAACCACAAACAAGAAACTAACCCAGTTGTTGAATAATGAGGTCAATATGAACGCCTTTCATTCCGAACCCAGTCTAGCGGATTGGTCCTAAATCGACTCCAAATCTTGTGAGATTTCCCTTTTGTCCTTCAGCGCACGGTAGATACATTACCTAGTCATCCTTGTGAAGCTCCTTAATGCTCCCCAAGACGAGTGGGGTGGTCTGTTCTGTCACGAGGCAATTTGGATTTACCTTCCCATAAAAAGAAAATTCATAACCATGTTTATGAAATGTTCGAAAAGTTCAAAGTGATACGGGAGTAACGAGGATGAGCGGGGGAAGTTGGGTGAAGGTGGTCCGTACAAGCTATGTTTTATAGCTCCATGGTACAAGCAAGGAAGCAGGAATTGGTAAGACCAGGGAAGTGTTGTAAGACCATGCCATGACGCGTCGTCGTGGGTCGTACCGAAGAGCGACGAGCTCCCATTGCCATGATTACATGATCATGGTGAGATTGGTTACTTTTTTAAGTAACATACACATATTGATAAATAATTCATAGCAATAATATCACGCGATATACGGGGAAATGTATTTCGGCTTTATCGGTAATGGATTTTCAATCACTCAATTAATTGAGTCGATCTATGTCGAGTAGTTGTGAATTTGTTATTTGTGATTCGGGCACTCATTAAACAGTTTAGGGTACAATTAACTTGATAAAAAAAGGGAAAGTGCGGTTCAGAATATTTTGCTTTTGTGAAAAAAGTTATGACAGATTCACATGGTTTTTTTTTCAATTAAAATGTATATGATTGATCTAATGAAGAGATATATTTTTTTCTTCTTTTGAAAAAAAAATGTGGAAACTGAACAAAAGTTCATGATAAATAAATGGTCGGCAATGGTCGACCTCAAAGATAAGTTTTGTATGGCACACTAAAATATGAAACAATTATGGCCCAGATGGTGGAAAGCTATAAACATGAACCGGTAGAGTTTATGTCGAATTAATGCTCGAAAGTAATCGAAAGTTGGCTAATATTGTGCTCATTTCAGATGGAAGGTTACTATCAGAAAAAAATAGACATTGATCAGTAGTTTATGTCGAGACACTTCATAATTAAGTTTTCATGGGGCAGTAGTAGCCACAATGCGTAGTCTTTGCCAGATCAGACGTATCGCTTGCGTTCAGCATATTAAACAGCAAATACAATAACTGCAGCCTCCGCCTAGATTATAGGCTAGGGCAGTAGGGACACACAGCTTGGTCCATCAAGCAACCCAGATAGGCTACACAGGCCCTCCTGTTCAACCCCATCTCAGAGTCTGACGTCATAAAAATGGATGACATTCTACTTTTATGATTGACGGGCGGCGCTCAATCTTTTCCTGCATTCACCTGCAAAGATGACTACGACGGGTTTAATGGACCACCTACGATTTGCTGTCTCGCATCTTTGCGTGCGACAATATACATGGAGTAGCCCAAGCCCGGCCAAGAGTTTCACCACACCGAACTCAAGCTGTGGGACTACACCATCTCTATGTACTTCGTCCCTCGTAATGAAAGGACATGAAGTTGTCTTTTGCGTAGGTATATATTCATGTCTCTTATACTTTATTCAAGTGCAACATGAATACTTGAAATATATTCACATTTTATCTTATTTCATCAACAATAATATTACCTGAATAAAACGAGTTCATGAATAACTTATAATCCATACATCTTGGGAAATTCAAGCCTAGGCTGAATTTGGACGTCTTTCCGTGAATTTTTGAAATATATTTTACATAAAAAGTCACATCCAACTTGCATGATTTGGTCAAGTTAGATAATCCAGCACTCTTTCGTAATAATTATGTTTAATATTCAAAAGAAATGTCATAATTTTCAACTGATAACAACATGAATGTGTGTGGCGGGGTGGGGTTCTCTACCAAATCCATGAATTATCAGGTGTAAAGATCGAAACATTAATCCTTTACACAAGGTTCTAACGACTCTGAAATGTCGGTCAGTCATAATCCATACCCAATGGTTATGTACTATTTCTGAAGCTAGGATATTACCCACAAACATGTAAATCATACACTGTAAAACATTGGTAAAATCTTAAGCAGCACTGGGGTAATTTTGTGTCCAACCAATTTTGGGCAGTATTTTACCCATTGCGGGAAGCATATCGTCTAGTAAGGTTAAGAAATGAGCAGCAATTACTTTAGAATATGGAGATCCCACACAGATCACTTGTTTTTCAACAATAACATTCTAAAAATAAAAACACTGTACCAATATAACTTGGGTCAATTCATGTATCAGTTAAGCAATATGTTACCACCCATATTTAATTCTTCATTTAACAAAAACAAAACTCTTCACAAATATCCCACACCACACATCAATCAGATGAATTCCATTTACCACTACCCCGGACCATCATTGCAAAATCAATTTTTACTTTTGAAGGCCCTAGACTCGGGGGGGGGGGGGACTATTAATAATAACATCAAATAATCACCAAGCCTAAATTCTTTCAAATATAAGTTCAAAAATTTCTCCAAGATAACCATTTAATTAATTCTTCATCACTCAAACTCTTGTATTTTTTTTATCTCTTTCATCTCTTTTGTTTTCCTGATGATAAGCGAGGTCCGTTTGTGAGTACTGGGGCTGGATTCTGGAGACCTTTAATCTCTCTTTTTCTTATTTCCTTTTCTATTTTAATTTCCCCTATTTCTTTTTAATTTAACTGGTTTATGCTCAAGTTGTTATTTTCATTTTTATATGCTATGAAACTACAAGAATATTTATTAGGAGGCTGCACTCTACAAGCTCCGCTTTTTAGCAGCCTCCTCCATTTCCAACCTGATATGTAATAATCTTGAATATAATTTTTGTACAGGGATACTTGAAGTATGTTTTGTTATTTATATGTCAAAATGTACAAAACAAACTGTAATTGTTGAATATGGAAATAAACGAAATGAAATAATAATAATAATAATAATAGCGGCATATTTACCCAGGGTAGCCACTTCAGTTCCGAAAACTGTTCTCCCAGCGGGCCCTGCTATTAATGAAGAATGGGCATAGTTTTCATCACACTGGATAAATAACAATGCCCCTAAGCAATGCCCAATGTTGGTTGGACACATAATTACCCTCATGGAGCATTTTTACCCAATATTTATAGATTTTACCGCATAACTATTTTCGCTCTGTGAATATAGATTAACACTTATTTAATGTAATACATCAGTTTTATTCCTAAGGAAATCAATCATAGTAGCTTGCTTTCTTCAAAATGTACTTATCTATTCCATAATTTTAATCATGTTCAAGAACAGGTAATTGTGCCTCAAGTACGAAGAGAGTAGCCAGTATATCACGAATATTAAACCGAAGTGTGTTTCTGTTATTGCGGAAATACAATCTTGCCAAAGTTGTCACGAATATGGAAAAAACATGACATACATGTACAACTGATATTCGACATCATTGGTATTGGTGTTGTTTCTATTTCATATTGCTTTGTTTTCAAGTTGTCTGACAAGTGCTCTCTTCTTAGCGTCTCGTAGCTCAAACGCTATATTAGATGGGTTCTTTTTTTATTATAACCACTTTTTGTGACATCCGCCATTAATTCCATATTGTTCTTATAACGATATCATTTGCTAAACATCAATCTGACGGAAGACGTCTCCCCGTGCGTTTTGTTTCATTTGAAGGTAACGATACCTGTCACGTTAAAAAGAAATACATGGGCATGATGGAACTACATCCATGAGGATTGTTTCGCGGAATAATTTTGTAATTTTATTACCATTTTCTGACATTGAAATATCTTGCAGGAAACACCACGTTGTCAGGTGCACTGTAAAGACTTTTTCTCAGAGTACTTAGGGACAGATTCTTCTCCAATCATGCCAATGAAAGTTCAGCAGAGAGTGATTCTTTATATGATTTACAATTTTAAACCCATGCATGATATAACTATCATTCAAATGTGATAGTGTTAAGGACAAAACAAGAAATATAAACATGAATTATTAAATGTTTTCCTAATACACAACCGTAAGCAGAAGTAAGGCGTGATCTTGAATATTGTTTGAAATTAAAATATCTTCAAGACATCGATTTAAGCCAACTGGCCAAGTCGAAAAAGAAAGAAGGAAGTAGACTCCAAGAAGGAAGTACCTCTCAAGCAATGTGGGCGACTGGACTTGATTCAACCCCAAACCTCTCAACCGTTTGATCGAAAATATATCAATCAATTGATACCTTTTTAAATATTATTATTATGAATCTACCATCCACGGTTGATATCTTGTTAAACACGAAGGAATATGAAAACAAGCAATCAGGAGATGTAGGAAGGTGGATATGAATGTGATCTTGATCTTTTGGCAGGCATATTGGCATTGATCGTATCCCGGCAGGGGTGGTTGGAGGATGAGGGGTGTTATATGGGAGGGGTGTGGGGGATCGGTTAAGGGGATGTCCAGGGGCCATGAGACACCGTGACACTCAAAATAGGTTGGAGACTTTTCAACAATCCAACTCTTGAGCGATTCGCCATGTCATTCGACACTCGTAATACCTGTGGTCTACCCTACTTTTCTGACTCCCTATTTGTTCCTTGCCTTTTAGGGTCTTTGACCTACAATTCAAAACCTTCTCTCGCTCTCTCTCCTTTTCTCTCTCCCCTGCCCCCTCTTCTCCATTACTTGAAATGTCCAGGCTTTGGGTATCCAGGTCCTACTTTTCAACCGTCTCCGTTTGCTTTCACATAATCAATGTTTCTTATCAATGTTTCAGGATGTGCATCCTGCTATTAATGTCTTTTTAATAGGCAATAGCAAGATGATTGCTTTTTCTTGCACCCTCCCACATGAATCTTATTTTCTTTCATGCACACCCACACACACTTTATACTTACTTCAGATAGTGTTCAGTTTAGGACAAATTAATATATATTTAATTTTATTACTATGTTCCCTATGTTTCCGCACCGCTATCCCTTTCACTTTCGATGTCTCTTACAGCATACGCTACAGCATCCAAATGATATGAGTATGTTTTTGCTTTTTTTTTGACAAGTCATAGTTCTAGGTAGCCATACCCTTCTTCAGAGGGACTTCAAAGTTCAAACGATATCAATTTGATTATGCTGTTTACATCTGAATAATTCTCTTGTTTTTCTTCAGGTTTACCAACGAATGGCCCCACAGAGTATCTCCTCACACCAATCTGACAAAAATAATTTCCACTTTCAACTTTGATCCCTCCGTTTCCCACCTTGTCCCTGCCGCTCATGAAACCTCATTCTAAATTAGACTGACTGGCAATGCGTGCGAAAAGGGTCCCCTCGCACTAAGAGTGCCAGGAGCTCTTTCAATGAAGTGTCGCCAGCCCGTTGGCACAGGCAGGTAAATTAGGTCTCGGTCCGCCTACTCCAGAGTTCCACTGCTTAGGACCTGACTTTCACCCCTCTCTCTCTTCACACCAAAACACCAGCGTCTTGCTGGAAGGGACTAAACTCTAGGTCTCGGGAGTTTATTCCTTTTTATCTTTTTCTCCCCCGATGTTGTTTTGCACAGTTCACTTCATTCTGGCATCCACAAGAGAGCTGGCTTTTTCACACCAAGTCGCTTTCTTCGCTTGAAGGTCTGCTAAGTCTAGCTGGCTCCCCGTGAGTTCGCAACCCCTGCTCTCCTGTAAAGGGCGAGAAGACATTGCTTCAAGACACACTAACGACTAGAAGGTACCATGTCCATCTGTAGTACAATTCATGTGCCCTTCCCTACGATAAATTCATAGAATTATAAGGAAACTGATTTCTATGTTTTAGTTTTTCTTTTAAAAATAAATTCAAATCATTAGAGAACCGAAGATCTGCTAAAACGAAGACTTGGCAATTAAAAATAGATGGAAGAATGTAAGATGTCGAACAAATCGTGAGGGGTGAATTATACATTTTATAAATGGTTGTCAGTTAATAAAGTCAATAAAGAAACCGTAGGTGACCTCACTTATTATGTTCATATAATGGATTAATCATGAATGACATAGACCTATAATGTAAATACTCAACTGATGAGGAGGAGTCGTGCTGTAGTGGTTCTGACTCTCGCCTTGTAAATAGAGGGTCGTGTGTTTGAATCCCACCACGGTCTTGCGCCCTTTGGCAAGGCGTTAATCCAAACTTTGCCACTCTCGACCCAGGTGCTAAATGGGTACCCGGTAGGATGCGAAAGTCATTGTAGCTTGTCCAGTACTGTGTGCGCCTCACCGGTGACTGACTGGAACACTCCCCAGGGAGTGGAGGATGTGCATACATTGTGTGCGGAAATGACTGATTGAATCCGATGACCGGGGTAAAGCGCTATATAAAAGCGGATTATTAGTATTAGAAAGGCCTATAGTTTGACAGTCTTTATCATGTTTATAGGGTTTCTCAAATTTTAGCTATTCCCTATGCAAGAAAACGCTTTACGGGGAAAGTGAAAAATACGATTTCATTTTACAACGAAAAGGAAAGATAGCCAACAAGCAAAGACTACGAACATGGCGAAGGTCATGGCCGTGCAAATTAGCGCAATGATGCATTGAGCTGAAGCGTGTAACAATTTGTATAATGTGTGTCAACAACAAAAAGGAGTTTTCCGTTATGGAATAAAAGTATCTTAGTATGTGGTGTTCGAGAAAATATTGCCTATCATCAGGCTTTTCCTTTTAACTTCGTTAAATTTAGCATACAGCATGAAACACTAAAATGTGTATGGATTGCATTTCTGTATTACGTATCGTCAATTTATATAAAGTTGTATCTATATTTTCATTTAGAACTGGTCATACAACGATAAGAAGTCGAGGTGGAATCATGGAGCTTGAATCTCCTTGGTGGAATCATACTTTGTTTTCCAGAGTAGGCATATAGATTGGTACGACACTATTTAACTGACTATGATCTTATGAGGTCTTCTGCGTTTATAGTCAACGGGCATACTATGGCGCAGCTGAATTGGTTACCATGTAGAAAGATGTGATATAAATAATAAATAAATAAATAGATAAATAAATAAATAGTTAAATAAATAAATAAATACATTTGCTTTCTTTGAGATTGACGAAAATCGTCTATATACATTTCATCTAACCACTGTGTAGTGCTGGCTTTCCCTGTACTCCACTCACGGTCACCCCAATAACCCTGCCTTTTCTATTGGAAGAAATCGAGTTATGGTGGGTGACAACCCAAATCGAAAAAAAAGTCCTAAAATTCCGAGGGCAATTTTAATCTGTATTTTTCTGTTCGGCCCCTAAATCTGTAGGGATAGCATAGCCGTCGCGCATGAGACTTGGCTTTGCTCAAAAAGAGTTCATTTCAACTTGCGCTCCGCTGATCTTTATAGGAGAAGGTATGGATGGGGTGTTCTCTTGTATTATCACGGTAGCTCTGACAAGCTTGCCTCTAGGACACAACTTCTTTCCACACCATCTTAGACTATTATTAATAATCCAACAAGACCCCCTCCCTTTCTCACTCTCTGTTTCTCTTTCTCTCTTTCTATTACCTTAATGTTAAGCGGTATGCTGAGAACAGCCTTTCTCTTCTTCTCTGGGGTTGCTGTCACCTTAACCAGCACCTTTTGTTCAATCCGTTGTACCCGTCTCCAGGGTTTCACAGCACTCGTTCCCCCATCTCCCCCTCTCTCTTCCCCTTTTTTTTTTCATTTTAACATCATTATTGAAACGCGGTGATGAAATCCTAGCCCGCTGAGAAAAGAGGTTGTGGCAAGATTCGAATTAGTAACACAATAATGAAGAAACGATTTTATAGCGATAAATATCAAATCACAGCCCATATCACTTTCTATCTGTTACCAGCCAAGATTTCTTGCAAACAAGTCGAGCAAAGCGGTAACCCAGGTCGGTACGGGCGCACGGAGCGGTGGCTATTGGCCCTCTGGGTGAGAAATCGGAGCCCCACCGAGCCCCAAACTTCGCGAAAAAGAGGATCAACCAATTCAAATTACGGTTATATCATACCAGCTCAAAAATTACCAAAGTCCCAACAATACCTGCCACATTCTCCGACATATTTCGATCAGGGTTTCTTTCAAAGTGAAAAAGGGGGGAGAACGCTTGCCGACGGCAATTGTGCATCATCACTAAACTAGTGTGGCGACCACCCTTTTGTTGATTCAAATGAAGGATTATTCATGAAAATCACCGTCGAGCAAGAAAGTAGGGGAGGGAGGGGGAGGGAGGGAGGGAGGGAGAGGGAGAGGGGGTCGGGAGGGAGGGAGAAGGAGAGAGGGGGAGGGATGGGGAGGAAGAAGGATAGAAGGGGAGGGGTGGGGAGGGATAAGGGGGCAGTTATGGGAGCCATAAAAATATAAAAATATGACAGGCTAATGGGGTTGATTATGAGGGCAAAAGTTAACTTTAGAAATATTATGGCAAATACATTGTTTAAAGCAATCCTGAAAGAAGCTAGAAGTAGAGGGCAAGCAGAAAATGGTGATGAACAAGAGAAGTGAGGCAAAGAGCAAGAAGTTTGAAGCCAAGCTGTTTGTTTTGTTCGTGTTGCGAATGTTGATGTACACTTCGGAGGCACAGTATAACTCGCAGTTATCATCAGGCCAACTTTTACGAGGAGGTGAGAGAGCTCCAGTGGCACAGACACGCGACAAACTCCACGCAACAGCCCGTCCTCCATCACGGGCTCCCTGTCTGTTCTCTCAACCCCACGTGTGGACTCTATACATTACGCTATTTACAAAGTACACAAATAAAGTGTACTTTAGTGAGCCAATTCGCCTGATTCTCCTCATTGACGGTGTTATTTGGAAAGAACATAAATAGAGAGCCACTTCACATCTCGTCCTATGTTTATACAGAGAGCAAGCCTGCGTTGGAAGTATCAGCGATACGGTGTTAACATGAATATGATCTGCACACGTCCTCTCCCCTTGCCCCAAACTTGACCTAGTAATGGCAAGAGATACACGCACAAATCATTATCGCTTACCTTCAACATCGAAATTATTTCCTTCAAATAAATACACATCGCGAAACATGGGGTTTGTTGTTTTAATGTTTTCAAGCTACCGAGATGCGATTCCTTGCGTTTTTCCCCCCTGCTCGATGTTCGACTCAATCTTGAAAACGGGACGATGCCTCAAATCATGTCGTCACCACGCCACATTATCCACTTATTGATATTTAATCAAGCCAATGATTCGTTCCATATGAATCCTTTGATTTCTTATGCGTGTTTCATAACAATACTACCTTTCACTATCTCACACGCAAGCAAGGTGAATGATAAAGTTTGTGATGTCATTTTTGGGGAAGGAGACTGAAATATGCGTTTGCGATCATCATCATGGACCTACTAGTAGGTCCATGTTGCGATTAGTTGTTAATGTGTTTTTAGAAATATATATATATATTCATTCATATTTATTTCAGGACACTTTCTTTCAAGTTCATCTTTAAACTTCTTTGCAGTGTAATTCTTTCTCTGGAATAAATTGAAATCATCAATCCCACATCAGGTAAATATCAGTCCTATTCCAATTATATATTAATGTAAGACGAATAGATTGGGCTTGCATTGCTGAAACGATCTGTGAACGATTGCTATTATCTATATCATAAGACATTCCTAGGCATTCTATATTGTCTTACATCATGGGTGCTGATTAAACTTATTCATGAGAGACGCAAGAACACCAGTTATTATAAACTTGAACACATAAAATCGAAGAAGCTTTAGGAATTTGAATACATTTTCTTTAGCGAATTGCCTAATCTCAATTTATTGTCTATGTTTCAATAAATTATAAACGTTATAGATCACGAATTATCCCATGACATCTAGAACAATTCCAATCTGACAATATGTTTGATTACCCCGCGGTATACACACAGCAAAAACCGTGGTGTTAACCGATGTACATATAGAGGACCACACAGGTTATTTTACACCGGGTGACATTGGCAGTGTTAGTTTAACACCTGTTAGTGTTATACAACACCTTTGGTTGTTACATTTACACTATTTGATGTTATGTTCAATCTCTCGGGTGTAATATTAACACATCAGGATGTGTTCCTCTATTAACACCAACTGGTGTCAGTTTTAACACCAAAGTTTTGACAGTGCAGGAAACACTTACTTCGTGAGAAAGTCTTTTAAATCAATCTCAATTGTCAAAATAAATTATCATACATCTAGATCTTGTACATTAATGTAAACATATCTTTGCAAAATCATGAAATCTAAGCTCAAAATCGATAATTCTGATGATCATTAACGCAGAAAAGCATATGTGGGATAGTGTATTAAAATTGCTTTGAAAAATACCCGACATTTGATGGAATTCCGTGCTTATTTTGCTCATTTCTCAGCAATTACTCATTTTCTTCCAAAGCTATTTCATATTTTTTATGTATACATACAAACACTTTGGTGGTAATTTCATTGGACTCTGTTCGAACTCATTTTGAGATCGTTACCACAACTGGTATTTATCTTTAATGGAAATCAGAAGAATTCCTTTTTTTTTGTTATGACATGTTTGACATAAAATTGTTTTATTGATAGGTGATATCATGCTCACTTTCGATTTTTATCTGATTGCGTGCTTCGAGGGATAGATACAACTTCCTCGTGTTTTTCCTCTTCAGTTTCCCCAACCCTTTCTGACAGTATTACGGACCACGGTGCGGACTAACCTATTCCTATCCCGATATATGATGAGCTAAACGGCTGTATTTCCAAATCTCATGCCAAGTAAACAGTTCTAGGTATCAATTTATTCCCATAATATTGATCGATAGAATGAGGACTTGTGTTTGAATTCCAACAACAATGCAAGTATAACTATACATAATGATGCATTAAGCATGTTAAGGGTAATTGATCGAGTACCTGGCCTGTATAGGACTGAACTTAGTTATACCATGCAGAATTGACCAGTACGAAACAATGTGGTGTATACTTTTTCTGAGGGCATCAGGCGCAATTCATAAAAGTTAACACCACCCATTTTCATCAAACTGATCATTCCATATGCTGAACTGTATGTAAACCGATGCAAAGTTTAAAAGACGAATATTTAGGCATATGACTACATTGCATTACACACAAAAAATGATTGTGTGAGATGATTATTATGTGTTCGGATATTTTATTTCCCCCAAGAACATTCTCTATTTTTGTTTATTACGAATTTTAAATATCAGCTGTCAAAACTAAATGTCATACTGCTGTTCGAAGACAGAATAAGTGACACGTAGGCTATATGACATGCAATTGAGTAACTGGCAAAACGTTATGCAGTTGAATCAGAAGTTTATTTGCAATAATAACTGATAAAATTTACACAGAATCCGACAGATTTATAAAACATGACAGAAGTTAGCACAATGCTGAATTTTGCAGGTCTTTAAACAAACTTCAGAATCAAGTTCAGGTGCATATGGCTTTCATATGAAACTATATCATACAATACATTGCATGAGCATGACAGCTCACATTGGTCACGTGACTTCTGTAAACGCTTCAAAGCTTGTCCACGTTGCCATGGCGACACCATCTGTGCTTGTGATTACGGTGTTTAGCATGTTAGCCACCCCTACTCTGGGTGCAGTTGGCATGTCAAATAACAGCTTGGCGTCGTGCAAGAAAAGGATGAATCGTCCATTGATATCAATGAAATGTCAAATCAATGTTAAATTTGATATCACTGAGGCTGGCATTGTGGTGTGAGATGCTTTTGGACTTTCGAAAAAAATTATCTGGATTACAATCCGTGTCCATTCACTGAAAAGCAAATTTTAAATTTTGTAACAACATGAACCTCGTATTCCATCCAATATGAAACAAAATTCCTTCCTTATCCCCCATACCATCATTACGATAAACTCTTAATACTATTAAACATCAAGCATTCAAACAAAATAACATATGTATAATAACACAAATCTAAATAATGACTTTTCAAACTTGTTTTGCAGAATTTTACTTGCATACTTCACTGCTACCCTAAACACTGAAAAATGACGATTCCACTTCAAACATTCTCCTCATGAGAAATGATAAAGTATGTCGGCCATTTTTCGCCGATTTGCCGCCCCGCAGTTAGCGCATCAGGTCACAGCGTTCTGCTCATTCGACGCATAGCGGTGTACCAGCGAACATTGACAGGCCCTGATCATAGCTAGGCTTTATAGGACAGTCGTTTGCTTGCAATTCGTACATTTGGTTGTGGATGCCTTCGTCTAATTATTTGGAGTTAAGGGCTAAAACATAATGTTTTGATTAGCTTGTATTATTTATTACATGTAGACTCGCTTTCCAAATACTGAGTTATTTTTTACGATTCGCTCTCTTTTGTATATTCACAAGATAGTTTAATTCTAAATCGTTAAATGTGTAATCGACTTTACAGTGAGGCAATTTCGGGAGCGTTATCAGCTTTTCTTGTACAACCGAATATGCACTAAATGATGCCCTACAGTATTACATTCAACTTGTACAACCCCAAAATCTATACATTTCTTTCTTTCCGCCAAGATGGGATGAGCGAGGGGCTCGTCCAGCGCCTAGCATGCCCCAAGCTCTGGGGAGAGAGTATTGAATGTGACGTCCCATTTGAGTCCACTCCTGCAGCGAGTGCACCTGTCTTACCCTGTGCGCCGAGACCGTTAAATTGTTCCCCAATTTGTCAGGGGTTATCACGGGGGAGAGCGTGCCGCTGCGCTGATGACTACCATTCATAAATCACATTACAAAATACTTCCACTGAGCCCCCTTTTTTAAGGGGGAGGGAGTGTTGCAGCTTTTGAAAAGGGGAGAGGAGTTGATAAAGGGACGACGCCCACCCTACCCCCGATGCTTTTACAGAATCATATATATAAGCCAGCAAAGACATTAAAAACAAAAAACAAACAATGAGTGTATTACTATCATTGCACAAGGTTTGGTTTAAAAAATAAAATGTTACATGAACACGGCACCAAAATTTAGGCAGACAGCAACCGTCTTATTGGTGTACATTTGATGACAATATTTTGTAGTCTTCGATTACTAACGAATAAAATAAAAAGCATTGCATTATCATGATTACAATTTGTACAACTATCTATATTTTTTTCATATCATGCATAATGATCCACTTACAAACTGCAAACGATCGCTGTTGGTCTTATCAATAAACCAAACCGAAAATGATTAACTAGATATCTCTTTAAGACTACACATACCCCTCATTATTAGATAATATTTTGTTCCCTCTTATGTGGGTGTATTAAGAGGGTGTCACACTTCGTTAGCAGCCGTTCCCTCTATGTTCACGTTATGCCAACGATACGATTCCCTTGCTGTAAACCGATACTATCGTCCTATCTATAATTTTTGGAAAACAGTTTCATCTTCAAACTTGGCATCTCCACAAGATGAGATTTACATTAATGTATACAATCATGTAAACCATATACATGTAATCACAGGGGACGGCTCTAATAATACAATAGAGTTCTTTTTTTTGCACACAAAATGCACCATGTATTCAAGAAGGGTATGGGGTGAAAAGGTGAAAGACCTAAATCAAGTTCAGCAACAACAACATACGTCAAAATAGCGAGCTTAGGAATCAGAAATGAATGAGTCGGAACTCAAGACGCTCAAAATAGTTTGTGATGGTGCAAGGGGTTGCTAATAAAACGGATAACGCCATCTACGGTGACTGTAATACTTACAAACCTTTTCAATCACCGAATCTAAATGTTGATCCTCTATTTATTCATTTCATCCCCCCCCCCCCAATTTGAAGGGGAGGTGTTTGTTTAAATATTAAAGTAGTATTTAAAAAAATAAATCTGTATAATAGCATGTGATTTGAATAAAGGTAAGCGTATTGTGCCAAAATCAGAAATAAGTCACTTTGAAGTGAATGATTCGCTACAATGATTATCTTTAATTTTCGAAGGCAAATTCGACCCCAATAACATGCAACAGCAAGTTGATTCAAACGAATATAGCCAAATTAAACAAGAAAAGTGATAAAACGTTTATCAATATCGGGTGTAAAATAAGAAAATTGTGTCATTTTAGAATGTCGCTTATTTTCACATTACAGCAATTGTGTACAATATTGGCAGTGTGCAAAATTAGAGGAATAACTGCTTACGTAACACATCCATTATACAGTTTATTGTATGAAATATTTCATAGTTTATTGTATGAAATATTTCATTTTCCTCTAGAATTTGAAAATAATTCGACTCTACCCTGGGCGTATCAAATTACCATTATTATAATTAATCGATTAATCTAATAGAGAGCCCCTTTATCTTCAAATTTATAATAATCGTATTTCAATGTATCATAATTTTTTTTAAATAAAGTATGAAAGATATTGTTACTGTATGTCATCATCGGCTCTCTCATTTTAACCTGCATTATGCAAAAGAAAACTGTTTTGTAACATGTCATTGCTATCTCATTTGACATCAAATTTTGATCATGAAATTGTCAGTGTTGCGTGTGTTTTTTTTTTAGCAAAATCAAATTATTGCTGGGTTGACCTTGAATAACAAATATTAGACCTTTCTAGTGAAATAGGTGCACACACTTCCGAAGAGTGAAGTATAATGAATAGAGAATAAACTTAATCAGAGACTTTCAGATCATTATAATTATAAACCTGGTAACTGATGAATTTTCAGTGAGATTGAGAGGCGAGTGAGAAACTATAGTTTCGTTTATCATGCTAAAGGAAAGGAGATAACTTAAAGAAATATTTTTTTTATATAAACCATCATCATGTCCTGTGTCCTTTCCACTGGAGTACCCGAGGAAGCAGAGTGCCCCCCATGCCGACATGATATGCCCCCTTTTTTGCTCATCAGAGTCTTTTTTATGGTTGCTTCCGGGATTGAGGGTGAGCCTGTCGTTTTATTTTCTAGTGGTCAATTTTTTTTTGATAGATCAAATGTTTATATTACAGGGATTTATGTTTAAGTACATATATATTGTTGTATATATATATATATATATATATATATATATATATATATATATATATATATATTAGGTACCAGAAAGTTGTTGCCCCTCTCAATGTTTCCAGGCAAGGGCGGAAATCTCAGTCTCTCCCCAAAAGTAGAGGGACCAGGGGCTGGAAAACTTGACAAAAAAAAGGTTATCACCCAAAAAGTAAGGTCATCTCATCCAAAATACATGTCTTATTTCGATTTTGAATGATGTATTTCTTTCCATCATAAAAGACCAAAATAGTAGGGGGATGACATTCGATTTTGGGTAGGGGTGACACGTCCCCCCTGTCCCCTGGGATTTCCGCTCATGTTTCCAGGTACGCCACTTGTCCTTTCCACACACTTTCCTTGACAGGATAATGATTAATAAAGACATGGCTATGGGGTTCAGAGGCTTCGAGCATCGGACTACGTAAGACTGACCCATTAATCACCAGAGATGTCGTCATCAATCTTTCAAAATGGCCGCTATCACGACGCCACGAACAAACGCGCGGCGTTGAGGCACGTGGCGGACGCGCGCGAGCTCTCTGCCGGGAGGGGCTGATTCTAATGAAGACAGAGTGTTCAACTGACTGGATGCGACTTTAAAAATAAAATGAAACACCAAGGGATTTTGAAAAAGATCGATCGTCGGCTGTTACCAAATCATCTAAATAGGTCATTTTCACCTTCATTATAGGTCAACTACTTATTTTTCTTATTAGTTATTGAGTTATTATCTGACCAAAGAGATATCTTCCGATGGTGCGAAATTGCATATTGGAATGAATAAAAACATACAATGAATCTATTTGAGATGTCTGAATTGTAACCGTGTCATTAATTCTATTTTCTTTCCGGGCCAGTAGCTGAATAATGGTAAAAATTAAATATATTTTAGGGGAATGGAGATGAAACCCGAACAAACTTGCGTTGGGGGACACCGTTTCTTCTATCTCTTTGATCATGATCATTGCTGTTGCTCTTTTAATAATTTTATATAATAATACTACACTTATTGCATTCACCACGATGATCAACACTAGCTGACGATGTCCCTTTACACAATTCGCATGATCATGATGGAGACGCTTGTGATTTTTATGAGGCAAGTCCTCCAGGTTGGTCCATGAATAACGAGAGATGAACCTTTTGAAGGGTTCATCAGGACATGTTTGGTTGAGGTGTAGAGGAAGATAGCACCTTATTACTGATACTCGCGAATCTCAAGAACACATCTCCAGAAGAGCAGTCCTTTGTATTAATTAAACAAAAACACTCCACATGAAGAATAAAATTGGAAGATAAACATTTGAATAACATTACCGCACTCGAGGTAATGGAGCTGGCCGAAATACTTGTTCTCCAAGAAGTACACGACCAAAGCGTCAACCCTATATTAAGATAAGGCCTCGTTTCGGCAGACGATGTTACTTCTTGGTTGTTCGCCCCTGTCAATCCGCGCGCTTTTTGTTCGCGCAGTGTCCACTCGAGTCCACTCGCTCGTACTCGAAGTGAACAAACCGTCGCTAACGAAAGTGTCTGAAGCGCTTAGCTTGCTGTATCACCAGCTACTTACATCGCATTGATAAATCGGCAGAACGCAGATTATTTTGCTTGATGGAGGAGAGAATGGGTAAAGAGTTTAAGAGGAGAGGAAAGAGATAGGATGAAGAAGATCAAGTGTAAGTTGAATCCTCTATTTTCTTCGGCTACTCTGTGCTGCCTTGTCGTCATGGTTTTTGCACGTTGACGCGAAAGAGGTTGCGGCGAGCGCGTAAATTAACACAGAAGTTTCCGCAGACAACCGGGATCTATTTCCTGTTGCTATGGTACGCCACTAATGGACCGTATCAGCTGAGATTCTGTATGCCGTTGATGCTAGAAATAGTACATGTCGAAAGAAAAGGGGGTTTGTCCTTGTTCTCCAGCTTTCAACCAAAATGGCCCTGAAGAGTTTGGATCTTTGGGGTAGGTGAATTGAAGAGAAATTCGGAAGTTGGGAAGTACACTTAATGTCAACAAATGATTGAATCGATTTTGATGACTATTTGGATAAATCTATCTCCAGGGAGATATAGAAATCAACGGTAAATTGCCATTTCGTCTATTGTCAACTCGTCCACTCATCACATGGTCTACCTTCATTTGGTCCAATGACATTATGTCCATTAACAGTTTGTCTATAACAAACACTTGGTCCAATCACAGTTCGGTCCAATCATCACTTAATCTAATCACCAGGTCATCTATGACCATTTTGTCTCATAATTAGTTGGTCTAATACCCATTTTGTTTCCATTCAAGTAACAATTAGTCCAATTAGACCAAATGGTATATGGATTAAGAGGCTATTGGGCAAACTGTTTATTAAACGAAATGTTGAGTGGAAGAAATGACAATTAGACCAGGTGAATATTGGACAAACTGATAGAAGACCAAATGATAGTTAACGAGTTGATAATTGGACAAATTGGCATTAGACCAAATGCAAATATACCGGAATCAATTGGGTCACTATACTGAAAATTTTGTACAGATTGTACAGCTGAGGGTTTTTTTTCGTAAAGAAACAGGTTGGTTTGATATCGGTCAAGCAGCTTCACTTTCAATTAATGTTATCAGAATCATGATTACGAGATAAATAATGGAGATATATCCATAGATAAATGTATCTTTATCGTACCTGTTACCATCGTCGTTAGCTCATTCATCCTCAGTCACCATGGTAACCCGTCATCATCATCATCAGCAGCATCATTGTCATCATCATTCGCCTCCTTCAAAATTGTGTCGAAACATATACTGTATTCGTTACTATGTCAAATATTATTTTGTATCTGTTTGAAGGAAATAAATGTGATTTTCAATCATTATCATCATCATCATTCAATCAGTGTCGTCGTATTTTACACCAAACTGTCCCTCACCCCCTCAAAAAGTAAAAAAAAAAAAATAATAATATGGTCGAAAGATATGAAAGCTGATAGTCTTTCCCATTCTTTCACCATGGGTAAGAAAGGATTTCATCTTTATCGCAGTGCAGCCATATACGCCGTGCCTCAAATCCAAAGAAGGATGCCATTTCGTGCATGATTTCGCACTCACGAAACAATGCTTGAGGTTCAGATGTGTTTACAGCTTACACGTCGTAAAATGTTTCTAATTATCTAGTAAAAAAATATCGAGTATAAAATATGGGTTTTGTAAGAAATAAAGTATGAAATTTAAACAATCACACAATATTTGTAGTTCTAAGTTAAGCATTCATGTAGAGCTCATTCACGTCAATGGGCGTCAATGCAAACAGCAAAGTAGCGTTTAGCTTTATAATTTTACCCGTCATCGGACATGACAAACACAATGTGTGCACATTCTCCGCTTGCTCGAGAGTGTACATCTAGTCATCACATATTGAAACAAAGCATTTGTATTGATGGCGGCATCAGGGTATTTTGAGGGGGAGCAACATGATTTAAAGGACATCCCATTTTTTAATCTTCAACGAAAGAGTTCCATGAACCAAACCTCTCCTATCTATGTTCTTCTTTGCTGTTCTGTAAGTTATTTCGTCCTCACCCTCCTTTATCTCCGGGTTTGAATGCAGTCCTTCTACAATTCTTGCTACTCTAGATCCAAACCATTGTCACGATTGTACTGTAGCAAGGTAAAGAGATACCACAATCGTTTACATTAGAGACATCCGTTCCTGGATTCGGTGAGATGAACTTCATCAAGTCAAAGGCTTGACGCTGGCTTAGGAAGATGTAAACATAGCACGAGACACCAGAGAGGGTGAGGGGTCTGTCAGAGGTTGGCAGTGATTAGGAGAAATGAAAGTATGAAATTCGGTTGATTATCGGTCACGTTATTTGGGTTTTAGGTAACTCCAATAATGGTATCAGAGATTTGTCAATCAACGGGGTTTAATCACGCGATGATGCCGTGGAATATACACTGACCGAATGGAATATAAGAGTTATTGCAGTGTATGTTGTGACCATGCATGAAAACGATGAAACACGAACTAAGAACTTCCTAAATAATCAACTTTAATCTCATGAAAATCATGATAAAATGACTTGTTGAGTTATATAAATGAGGGATTATTTAGATTTATGTATGGATATAAGCCTTCTTAAAGGTTGTTTAATAATTGTGACTATACTGAACTCATTTGACACGATTCGGGAATACCTGAAATACACTTCGTTGTGATTAAGCCTCCTTTGATCTCATATTTTTCGAAATTTATGTTAGCCCCCCCCAAAAAAAAAAAAAAAAATCCCTATCTTGGGAAGCTCTTTACATTTTGTCGGATAAACCCTGTTCAAATTGTCTTGTATTTCCATTAACTCTGCCGTTGTTTGTCAGTATACGGTCTCCCTAATCTCTGTCTCACTGCCTCTCTTTTGCCCCCCTCTCGGTGCTCGAGAGCTGCATAAATTTTGTCGGCTTCGTCATCATCAGGAGGAGAAAGATTTCGAGATGAAATGAAATTAAATATATCTTCACTCATCGTCCAGCCGAACGGTGAGGCAAGATTCTTCCGCTCCCCGTGCACCCATGTTCACACCTCTAGCTTCCGTTCCGTGTTTAGTCGTCAGCTCGGGTTTCACACCACACGGAAACTTACGGGTGGGCCTGCTAAAGGGGTTTTTCTCAAACCGGTTTGCTAAACAACGGTCGAAAAAGAAGCGCTTCGTAAATGTTACGCAAGGTTCAATATCTTAAAGGGTTAGTTCATTCATTCCATGTATTGATAGAGAAGTCGAAACTATTAAGCTTTTGAATAACATGAGGAAAAGGTCATTTGTATATATAAAAAATAGAGACACCTATTATATCACGAAGCACAGTTCAATTACTACTTTGGAAGTAATTTTCTTAATAAAACAATGCCTGGAGTATCTTACATGATTCGTTATTAATCATGGAACATCTCGTTGATATTTCAACTTGAGTACAAAGTGCAAAGTTCGTTTTGAACTGGTGATCAAGAATGTATTAATTCAAAAAATAAAAGTTGGAACAATGCTCATTTCTAAGAACTGTAAAGGATTGGTTCATCTGTCCCGACCTTTTTTTCTATTTTTGTATCATGAATAAAAGCATTGTCTCTTATAACTTTACACGGATAGTTTGACAGGCCGGAATCCATGGTTTGACCATATCCCGGGTTTGACCGTTCCCAAAGATACCAAGTATAAATAGCGTACAATCATTTCCTGACATATTCATGAGTTTATTCCAATAATTCAAACACACCCTCTGACACCCACGTGCAATTTAATTGGAACCCGAGTGACAACAAGTGTATGCTTTCATCAAGAGTTACGTAATGTGGTTGGAGGGGTGTGAAATATTGGTTTGTATTTGTTTACATCCGTTTATAGCGTCGATGCTGTCCTGGTGGTTTCGAATTTGATTTTTATGTTCCTGTGAGATGGGGCCTCTCCCTTCTAATATGATATCGAGTTTGATTTTAGAAGAGACGAAATTAGAATCATTCTTTTAAAAAAGGGAATTCATTGTTGTTTGATAACTTATTTTGATTACTTGATTATTAAAGCTGTTGTGATTACTGTAGAGTATTTGGCAGTTGACTCACTTTAGAAGCCCCCCTATCATGTACCTTCCCCATACGTACTCAAAATTGTAATTGTCTCCTTTATTTGCTTAGGTCTACAAGAGAGCTTTTTTTTTCCATCAATGATATTTGAGGGGCAGAAAGAAGCAAGTGACGAAAAGTATAATAGGCAGAGAGAGAGAGAGAGAGAGAGAGGAGGGGGGGTAATGAATGCTTGAAAGTCGAAAATCAAAGTAGGAATAGGGCCTACCTATATCTACAAAATATCCTGGATTAGTACTCAATAAATGTTGATCTTATCGTAGCCTTCTTCACGATATATTACTCCAAGGTATGAAGGTATTGACTTTGAGTAGATGGGGGCGGGAGGTGGGGGGGGGGGGGTGCTTGAAGGCCACGCCCTTTCCCTGACACACCACCACCATCGGTTCTCCTGCGGTGGTCAAATATTCGACTGATTAATCCTAGGTTCGCGTGACTGGCCACACTTATCAGGTACCAGTGTTATCGTACATCGCAAGGAGTTTGTATTTTATCGCCCTCTCTTTGTTTTTATAATCACATCGTGTCATCGCTTGCAAGCAGACTAGACAATCTTAAAGGGACACAACAACCCAAATCAGGGTGGTATTTCATAAAGCTATTCGTAAGTCACGCATACATGCATCGGGTAATATCAAATAACTTTGAACCCTTGAACCCCATAAGTTGAAATCCTATATTTGTTAAATTCCTGACTGTTAGGCCAAATAAACATGAAAAAAATCAATAGTAAAAAAAACTTTCAGGTTTATCAGAAATGCAATGAATTAGTACTTATCCCATTTAGCACAGGAAGGAGTCAGCAATCGTGCGTTTAAGTTGCTCCTAACTTATAAATAAATTCATGAAACTGTCCCCATGTACTTGGACGAATTTTATAATTGTGAGGATATTCTATTTTTTTATATCAACCTCCACATAAAATCTCATTATGTACTCCAAACATGAATTTCTCCCAATTGTGTCATGAAGAATGTTAGAATTGATTTATACCCTGTAAAACTGTGAATATAAAGGCAGCACTCTAATGATTCTCCTTGAAAATAAATAAAATTAAGTGGTCATAGGGTATGTAAATCTCATGCGATGTTTTTTGCTTTACCATATTGTATCAAGCCCAAGTGCAGATGTTGTGATTTTGTGCTCCAAACAATTGTAAGTTTACTGCCACTTTCTTTCACATTTTCCGGAAAGGGATTGGGCATAATAGTACAGTAATTGCTCCTATGAAAATAAATACCGGAAATAGTGTCTTCTAAAGATCTCTCGTATCCGTTAGAAAAAAAATCTGAATTTACAGCATTTCGAATGATTCCTTGAAAACATTCCAATATATCATGGTAAACGAAGGTTTATGCATTTTAATGGGCTGGTTAGCTGAACACAATTTTTTTTTAAATATTTCAACAAGAAGAGAAAACATTAAGAGTCAATTTATTATACATAGGGGAAGAAGGGAGAGTAAATAACAAGTAAATGAATAATTAATATGCATATTTTGTTTAGTGAATTAATATAAATGAAAATAAATATAGTAATAATTAACCAATAATGAGTCAATACATAAATACATATATTAAGCAAGTTGAACGCCTCTTGCAGTATGTAACCTGTCTCGCAGAAGAGCAGACTTAAAACTCTTCAAAATGAATTATTAAAAAAAAAAACACGAGTTGATGATAAGAAACTAAGTTTGTTGACCTAAAATGACCTTTGACCTTCGCTTATAGTGACCTGAAATTTTATTCATCGATTTTTGATACTTGATAATGCTAATTATGTAAGTTTTATGCAATAAGGAATTAAACTTTCAATACTATCTTGAAAATTCAAATCACAATCTTGGTTAAGTGCCTCGAGTTGATGCCAAAACATGGTCATAGTTCATTAACCCTAAATAGACTTTTACTTTGATCATGTGACCTGAATGTTATGTCAAATAATATTGATTACCAAGTATCATGAAATAGATTCATATACTTCCATAAGTATGATGACATTCCGAAACTTAACATTGGTTAAGATTCCATTGTTGACAGCAACGCCGCGACGTCGCGAAACCGTCGTCAACATGCCACCACCGCGGATAAGCGGAACCCATGTCTCACTTTTGCAATGTCGGCGAGAAAATAAAAATCATCAATCAATATAATTGATAATAGCTGAATAAGTTAAGATAAATGAATCTTAGAATCGGATATTTACTAGATATTGAAAAATAGATGAGAAAGTGTATACAAGAATGACAAATAACTTGCAGCGGAGTTTAAACCATCTCTTCTCTTTTTTTTTTTTGCTATCATTTTAATAATCTGGGGGAAACAAAGGAAAAACCAATATCATTCGGATTGAATGTTGAGCTATCGCTTCGATAGAAATAGTAATCATCTAAACTGATTATCTTTAAATCCCTGAAACCCGCTGCGGGCACTCCTCACATGATTGCTACTGGGACCAAGCGGGCGCGCTAGGGGAAAGATAAAATTCGATTCATTTCCATGGAATGAGGGAGGGGATGATAGGATTTAGCCACATATCTGTGCCGATTGGTTTTGATACCCTCTACAATACCTGTTGTTTACAATTCCAAAATTATTTGTCGTCATCCGCTTTTTGTTTTTCCTTTATCTTCGAGCGATGGTTGCTCGAGCGGTGCCAGATGGCGCTGTATTATTGGGGAGGATCAGCGCCTGTTTTCTTTGACGCGCTCACACCTTTATAAGGGTTTAGTGAGAGGTGGATTTACTTTGATCTGGTGGCGAGCTCCCTGTCACGCCCCGCATCTCAGGGAGGGATGGAGGTGGGTGGCAGGCCCTGCATGGCGGCTCAGGTGTGAATACAACGGTCAATGACCCTTTGGCTAAGACGGTAGGTGGTGTGAACGCTGGCGGCCTTCCTAAGAACAAAGGACACCATGATACATGTACCACAAACTGGGGACGGGGGGGGGGGGCGCATCGATGTAAGGGGAATGGTATCGATAATGAATTTTGACCGAAGGTCTCTAACCTCCTCACTCACTGATGCCGAGTACGAATCAAATAATATTCATCGCTTTATGAAAGAAAACATTATTGATACCTGTGAATGCTGGGCCAGGAATTTACCGGTGAAAGGGTTTGGAAAAATCAGCTACAATCGGCGTCAAGTTCTTTTTTATTGCATTATTTTGTGTTTAAAACCAGGGGTTCTATATAAAATGCAAATAGAGGCTCCGTCATGACTTTCGGCAGTTCGGGAGACGTTTAATAGGATCGGAACAGCATCCTCGAAAACATGCGAAAGAGCGTAGCGACCAAGTGAGAAATGTTGCTAAAGAAAGTTCTTATTTTGAACTCACAACACGGTATGCAATAAGGCATTGTATAATTTTATCACAATAAACTTGACGGTTGTATAACCCCTGGTACACACATTCCAGTCATAAGGTGATTGTATTTGGGGGAGCATATAACGACCGGGTGATGTCTTCTCAAATATTCACCAATATTATTTATTACTTTCTGGTAGTTTACAACAAACTTTTCGTCAGGATGAACTTTCCTTTTTAGCTCCCTTAAAAGTCGATAACATGATTAGATAACGTTAATTCTTTCAATTTTACATTTGGTGTCCGGGTACATTTTCGTCTTTAGACTGGCGAGGAAACGTTCCTCAAAACTCTGACAAATTCGGAAAATGAAGTAAAGGAATGAGTAAGAATGAAAACTGTATGAGCAGGAATGAACGTCATCAAGAAATTGATGAAAGAAATTCTAGACAGGCGCGATATTACAAAAATATCGCCTATGAAATAGATTCGTTGATCAAACAAGATTGTATTCAATCAATATTTAGTGAAGTTCACGCTTTAGTCTTTACTGATATGTTGGTCCGCGCTGCTGGATGGCATTTGAACATGTTGAAAATGCGAACAACCTTTTTTTTGCTTATCATTTCAAACTGATTGGAGTAGATTTCCTGTTTGAAAGTAGTCAGACATATAATGATTTAATTAAATCATTATATGAAGTATCATCACATTAGGAACTCATTGATTTACGAAGAGGTTACTAAGGTTAGAGCTCAAGTCCTCCCAAGCAACAAGTTCATTCGAAGGAATAGATGAAAAATCAGTCAAGCACAAAACATAATATTTATAATAATATTTAGAATAAATCAAGTTCGGTTGTAAATAGTGACCAGCTCAAAATTTGATTTATTTCTAATCATAAGGATGAACTTTTGAAATGAATTCAAATCTTTTAGCATTGAATTCATATCTACAAGGGATAGAATGATGTAAGCTTAAATAATTTGTAATGTTTGGCTGCTTGATATTCACAGCCACTCTATTTATTTATGTTAATTAGAGTGTACACCCAAAGGCTACATGCACATTCTGACCTATGACATGAATGAAAATTATGGAGCCAGTGATGCCATAAAAGCTCGACTTTTTTTCTTGTTCTTATGTCGTATTTTATATATCGAATATTCCCATTGCATAATTAAAGCTCAAATATTCACATTTGAATGATAAATGCCAATAGAAGCAACAACTCGATTGAAGAGAACGATGACCGATGTATCATCTTCTCTATGTAGTGTTATTTTTTTGTCTGTGCATCAGACACCTCGTTCCGTAGCTCTGTTTTCTTTTCCTCGTCATCTTTTCCTTTGCTCATCTCTCAGTCAGTGTCATCACCTTCCGCTTTCCTTTTTCTACTGAACATCAAGATACAAGTAAACATCTATGTGCTTAATAATAACTATCATTTTTTCTTTAAAAAATGGTGCATTTTTCCCCTCACTTTGTCAGGAGTAAACGTTAGATTGAATTTGGAATTGGAAAGTAAATGGGTCAATCACATTTTCATTTCTCAATCACAAATTCCCAAGAATAATGCTGCTTCGATTGAATCTGTTAGATTTTGTTTTCCATTTCAAATTTCGTATCCCATCATGCATTGCTGTGTTAGAAGATGAAGTGTGATTGGCAGAATAACGACAATCCATGTAGATGCAAGCAGAGGGATAGAATGATGTAAGTACGTGCTAAGGATTATGGGTTAGTCACGTGATCAGCGGTCACGACATGTTGATTGGGCAATCGTGATAAATCGATGATCTGACAAGCGTAACAATCTGTTTATAAACATACGGGTGGGCCCAAGTATATGTCCTTTACATTTGTTAAATCGTTTTGAGAGCTAGTTTTAACATCCAGACTATACGATAAGACATATCTATCCTATGCAAAGCCTATTATGTATTTTTGGTCTTTCGAAAAGATAAATCTTGTTGTGTCATCACAAACTTTACCAAACTTTATCAGAAAAAATACAAATTAGTTTGAAGTAAAAGTGACAAGTGACAAGTTTACGTACTGTTGAGTGTTGAATGCATACTGATTTGCAATGGAAATCATTTCAAAGTTGCAACCTTATTTATCTTTGTTTGCGAAGCCGACTCCAGACCAAGAGATATTACAAACCATCGGTCGGTTCGAAATCCGTGTCGTTGTTGTTGCTGTTTCAGCTTCAGTAGTGAATATTTGCGCCGAAAATCGCAACCTGCAGTCGTAGCCGTCTTTCAGACTGGTGGGATATTCGGTAATAGTGTAAAGCTGAGTCTATAGTCCTATAATCCAGAGAAACATATCTAAAGCAAGATCTCTGTCTGATTGACCCCGACTCCCCCTCCCCCTTCCGCCCCTCCTCGCCTCATTGACTACTGCCATTACTAGCCGTCATTCCAGCACTATCGCTTGGCCTGTCCATATAAACCATACGTCCATTTGGAGCAAGATATGATGATACAAGTTGATTCTATTACGTCAATGAAAAGAAATGTTAGGAGTGATAGAGAAGATGGATGAAAGATCAGCTAATATGGACGAGACGATTATGACAAGCCGACCTCACACCCTTTTCATCCAAGGATTACGATTATTCTCTGTCAACCAATCAAGATAGACATCAACCATATGATTTCAGTTACCATACCTCCAAAAAGTCGGTTAAAATATTACCTAGTGTTGGTTTTCATAATTATTATCCAAGAGATATCAGTATTTCAAATAAACTTTTTTTTTTCTATTAAGAGTACAATCCTATTCGTCTGGTCAATTTACTCAAGCATAGATTGATAACGTAAATATAGGTCTCTATTCTCATTGTGCAGGTCTCTATCTATTAAGGTCAAGTCCACCTCAGCAAAATGTCGATTTGAATCAATAGAGAAAAATCAGATAAGCATAATGCTGAAAATTTCATCTAAATTGGATGTAAAATAAGAAAGTTATGACATTTTAAAGTTTTGCTTATTTTTCACAAAACAATGATATGTACAACTCAGTGACATGCAAATGAGACAGACGATGATGTCTCTCACTCACTATTTATTATTTTTTTATTTTTTGAATTAAACAATATTTAATTTTTAACAGATTTGACAGTAATGGCCAACTTGACTGAACCATGTAGTATCAAAGAATGCTAATTCCATTATGTTCAGGGAGGAATTAATCGTTGTTTCACTTGACAATGAGGAGAAAATTAGAATATATCATATTAAAATAGAAATGAAATAGTGTGTGGATGACGTCATAGTCTCCTCATTTGCATACTGGCAGGATGTGCATATAACTGTTTTGTGAAATTAAGCGAAACCTTTAAAAATTCATAACTTTCTTATTCTACATCTGATTTTGATGAAATTTCAGTGTGATGCTTGTTTGATTTTTCTCTTTTTATTCGAATCAAATCTTTGGTGGGGTGGACTTATCCTTTAAGTGTACAAGCCTATTCCTCTGGTCAATTTACTCAAGCATAGTGAACAGATTGATACCGTAAATATAGGTCTCTATTCTCATTGTGCAGGTCGCTATCTTTAAAAGTCAGCAAGCATTGCACTACCGTATAGATATAAGTTCCACGCTCATTCAATTAACCAATAAATAGTATTAAAAACTCATTATGATTTCCAATGTTTATCTTATTTTGTTTTGAAGAAACAACAATACCCATCAAAGCTCAAACATCAAACATAAATGATGATGAAATGTCATCAAATTCTGAATTATGAATAAGAAAGTTCATATTATTTACATAGGACCGATGAGTGACGTCATCAGTTGCTTCATTGGCATACCACCTGTAAATAGGCCGATACTTTAGCATGTCTGAGGGCATTGGGTTTAAAGAGAAATGCCAGTATTTGCAGTAAACACTGATTTCATGAGAAAGTCTGTAAAACCAGGCTTAATTGTCAGTATATCATCGAGGATCTAGATCTGGTACAGTTAAATAAACTGACCTTTGTGAAATCTTGAAATCTACGCTGAAAAATGTTCACACTGAAGATCACCAACACAGATAGGCACACGTGGGACAGTGTATTATTATTGCTGAAATAAAGACCCGACGGAAGTGACCGAATCCGCGCTTATTTTGCTTATTTCTCAGCAATTACACAATTTCTTCCAGAATCCTTTGGCACATATTTTTTATTCATACAAACAGACACTTGGGTGGTCATTATATTAGATTCTGTAAAAAGTCATTTTGAGATCGTTACCAAAACTGGAATTTATCTTTAAACTCGTTTAGCATTAGGGGGTGGAATGAACAGGTCGTGAATTACTTGAATTATATATTATTTTGACCAATGAAAAGCAAATTAATGAATATTTTCGAAAACCTGTGGTCGTGCGTGTATGCCCCTGCCCCCACCCCGGTAAAAAAACGAACAAAATTCTGACTAAGCACTCCTTCTCTGACCTTCAGTCTCAGAAAGCCAATAAATATTACTCCGAAATGGACTTGAATTGACATGAAGCATAAATTGAAGTAACCCTCCTTTAATCTGATTTTATCGATGTGGTTTACGGTCGAACTATTAAATTTTGATAGGGCTCTTTATTTCGCTATGCTAGGTTGGGTTTTTGGTTTAGCCTAGTTGGAAATAGTTCTGCCCGATGGTGGGATCTAATTTATTGGTCTGAGCTGAGTTGGGTGTATAGGCCTACGCTCTTAAAGTGATCATTTCACTTTGTTCTGATTTAAAAAGTTCTCCTTTTGGTTCCTGAAAATGGGCTAAACATTAGGCTTATAGTGTAAAAATACCATCCCAAAAGTTTCAAAGTATTATATTTACAGGATCAATTTTAAAACCTTGGAGATGTGAATCAAAGTTTGAAAATAATTGGGAGTTGGTTTCAATGACTACATGTATGTGTATGCAGGGAATCTGTGCACCACAACACATTAATTCTAGATGAACACAGCATGACCTACATACAAGGTATACACTGAATGTACAGTGCAGCTAATAGTGTGTATAGGAGATACACACAACAGAAGGCAGTCAATATAGCCAACGGACTTTTTGAATTGGAGAAAACTGGTCATAAGCTGAACCCGTCTACTAGACGGTTCTAAAAATCAGGCTACTAAATTGCTACTTGTATCTAAATTAGAGTTTTTCATCCTATATTGTGGTCTGTTTCAGGGTTTTTAAGGACAAATACAGGCACTCATACGCACGTTTCAACTCAGTTTGAGAATTTCTTAAATCATCTGCTCACAAAGTTAAACGATCCCTTTAAGAGTGTAGGCCCTACATGTTTTTAAATGGGAGATAGAAAACTTGTAGGCCTACTTGATATCAAATTTAGATCGATTCATTCACAGTAAAGCTCAAACTTAGTTCTAGAGATTTTAATCAAATTCTGTAGAGCAAATACAATAAAAAACAATTGATAATTTCAACAAAAAATAATAATACAAATTAGGAGCACATTTGCGATTATCCAATATTGCATTCGATTGATATGCCACCACATTTGATTAATTGGTGAAACAGAAGACGGATACAAGATCATCCAATGCATTGATAAATTCGTGTGAGTTAAAAATTTTAACAAATATATTGACCGGTATACCTGACCACAGTGGTAGGGGCTGGTAGGCCCATCATCCACAAAATTAATATCGAATACCATTCAGAAGTAGGCTATATGCCCAAAATTTATAAGCCCCCCCCCCCATGACCCATTCAGAGGAACACGGAAGATGGGGGTGAGATCATAAATTTGAAGAGATTCTTTAAAGGTCAAGTCCACTCCAGAAAAAATGTTGATTTGAATCAATAGAGAAAAATCAGACAAGCATGAAGAGGAAAATTTCATCAAAATCGGATGTAAAATAAGAAAGTTGAGACTGACATCTCAAAGTTCTGTTTATTTGTCACAAAATAGTTATATGCACAATCTAGTCACATGTAACTTTGTAAATAACAGTGTCGACGACGTCCCTCACTTACTATTTATTTTGCTTTTTTATTGTTTGAATTATACAATATTTCAATACCTACAGATTAGACAATAAGGACCAACTTGACTGGACCATAAAATACTAAGCAATTGTAATTCCACATGTTCAGGGAAAAATAAAACTTTGCTTCACAGGACAATGATGAGGAGAAAATATGAATATTTCATATAATAAGATACAAAAGAAATAGTGACTGAGTGATGTCATCAGTCCCCTCATTTTCATAACGACCGGGATGTGCCTAATACTGTTATATATAATCAAGAGAAACTTTAAAATGTCATAACTTCCTTATTTTACATCTGATTTTGATAAAATTTTCAGTGTTATGCTTGTTGGATTTTTTCTCTTTTTATTCATATCAACTTTTTGTAGGGGTGGACTTGTCCTTTAAAGGTCAAGTCCACCTCAGAAAAATGTTGATTTGAATCAATAGAGAAAAATCAGACAAGCATAATGCTGAAAATTTCATCAAAATCGGATGTAAAATAAGAAAGTTATGACATTTTAAAGTTTCGCTTATTTTTAACAAAATAAATATGAACGAGTCAGTTACATGCAAATGAGAGAGTCGATGATGTCGCTCACTCACTATTTCTTTTGTTTTTTATTGTTTGAATTATACAATATTTCAATTTTTACAGGTTTGACAATAAGGACAAACTTGACTGAACCATAAAATGCTAAACAATGGTAATTCCACATGTTCAGGGAGAAATAAAACTTTGTTTTACAGGACAATGGGGAGAAAATTAGAATATTTCATATTTCATATAATAAAATACAAAAGAAATAGTGAGTGAGTGATGTCATCAGTTCCCTCATTTGCATATCAACTGAGATGTGCATATAACTGTTTTGTGGAATGAAGCGAAACTTTAAAATGTCACAACTTTCTTATTTAAATCCGATTTTGATGAAATTTTCAGCGTTAAGCTTGTTGGATTTTTCTCTTTTTATTCAAATCAAGTGTTTGTTTGGGTGGACTTGTCCTTTGAAGAGTAATAAACTGGCCACACTTCCATTTCCCGATCCCACCCACTGCTTGAAGCTCTTTTACTGTAGACAGGCCGCGATACTTCTAGCAAGAAACCAAAAATGACACATTCTTTCCATAAAATATTGGGGTCGCGCAGTATGTTTGACATTTATAAAGCAATAGCTTGCACGCACCTTTTGTTTTCAATATGAGGATGAAAATTTAAAGATTTATGTGATTTTAAATATCAAGGGTAAAATGCCGAAAAGTTTTTATTGAAGTGACTGTTAGGAAGGTCTGGGCATAGCGTATTATAGAAAAAAGTGTTTTGTTTAAATATTTAGTGGTTGATATCAATATTTCGCCATTCATTTTACCACATACATTTAGCGTCATTTAAGTTGGACCTATGTAGGCCTAAATGAACAGTCGAATCACTGAATAATTTTTGATGACATGAACAACAATCGCAAACCATAAGAAATTATAATTGCAGCATATTAGGATGATAAAATCTTTAAACTGCAGGTTGTGTTGCTACAGATCGATTATCCTTGTGCAAATTCAGCCATCTTGATAAAAATGACATAATCGACATTTGTCGATATTTGCGAAATTACTGTTATCATTTAATGAAGGATGTTGCTACTCACTCCATTTTAATTTGTTTGTCTCTTTAGTTAAATCATGTCCTCATCATGATAAATAGTGTGATTACATGGAGATGATTAAGAAACAATCATTACCAAGGGAATATCAAGCCCCTACTGGAAAGAACACAGTGTTATACAGTATGTGCCACAGTGTGTACAAAGTGTGGAACACAACATGTCATCACCTTCACACTGTTAAATTTGAGCATTTCAACAGTGTGAATCACGTAGGCCTACCTATTCACATAGGCGACCATTTGAACAGTCACACTGTCGAGGTGTCCATAGTGTGAAAATATCATCACACTGTTGTATTTGAGCATTATAACAGAGTGAATAATATTTTCACATAGTGATGAACACAGTGATTACACTGTGTGACACTGTGTCTTTCCAGCATATCTGTCCAACATTGTCTGAATAGGCAGTTGTTTTTTTCTTGAGCACTGTGTAGAGGGTGACCACACACTCCGTTCTAACTCAAGGTCTTCACTTTTATTCCACCAACTCACATTTTTTACTGTTTGTTTCAATGGTATTTCGTACATAAAGATGATTTGTGTTTATTGCACCGACATCAATACTTCCAGTAGTTCCCCCACCATAATACTCATTCATATATACAAGGTGAAATTTTCTTCGTTAACCCCCCCCCCCTCTCTCTCTCTCTCTCTCTCTCTCTCTCTCTCTCTCTCTCACCTTATTTTGACATCATCGAATGGGGAAGTGAATTTTGACCTAGATATAATATTGTCTTGACGTCAAATTTCAAAACCATAGTAAAGTAAAAATAATGTACATGGTATTGATAACAGTTTCCCACAAGCTATTTTTGTAGGAAGATAAGTATACACATAGGTCTATTCTACCTACAGTACACAAAACAAGTTTAAAAAGGTACTCAACTCTAAAAATAATATGATTTGATCAGATAAAGACCAATTAGACAAACAAAACACTGAAAATTTGATTTATATCGGACAAGGAATGACATTATTTCGGTAAAACAATGCTAACTTCTCTGCATGCATGTCTTCCTGAATATTTAATGTGTAAAGTGAAGATGTCATATCGTCACTTGTTCTTTTGTATTTTATTATATGAAATCATGTTTATTTAAATTTTATCCTCCAAGAACTAAAACAAATTGGATTGACAACTGGTTCAATGCATTAAATTTTCATTGCTGGGACTTACTTTATCATAAGGGAGACATACCATGCCCATATGAAATACTTATGATTTTATCTAATAAAATAAGAAAAAGGAAAATGGGGACATGACATAATTAGCCCACCTAATGAATATTCATGACGACGTGCATATAACTGTTTTCAGGAGAAAGGGCCGATTGATAAACCTTAAAATTCATTAACTTTGTTGTTTGTTATCAGATTTTGATAAAATTTTCCGTATGTTTGCTTTCCAAATTTCACTTTATTTAGTTTCATCTGTCAGTATGTTCATTTTCAACCCGGAGCACCCTTTTGATATTGAAAAAGAATAATAATAATAATAATAGACAATTCTTGTATAGCGCATAACACATTATAAATAACGTCTCTATGCGCTTCCAAAGGACTTGGATATTATTACCCTGGCTTTAGCCCCGCAGCCTTTTACAGCGCTGGGGCATTTCAAGGAATAAATTCCTGCCAGGTACCCATTCACCTCACCTGGGTTGAGTGCAGCACAATGTGGATAAGTTTCTTGCTGAAGGAAACTACGCCATGGCTGGGAATCAGCTGCATAAATTAATCATTGTAAGCGTACACACTTATCACATTATTTTAGCATCTTCATCTGGGTAGGAATAGTTCCTCACTTCTGAAAAGGAGAACCAAATCAGTAACAACAAAGATAGACGATCGGATTTATTTTGGGGAAGGGGGAAGCATACAATCTGTGCCCCCCCCCCTCCCCTGTAACTGGACTAGCTATGTGTATAGGCCCTTCTTGCAATCTTGTCTCGATTTATAGTGGATCCTGCTACTTTCATCAAGACTGATTTCTTTCGGATGATGACGTAAAAATGGTATCCACACATGAAAAAAAATCGTACTTGATTGATTCACATCTGAAAACCCCTGCATGATTAAGTCCAAAGTTACTTATTATGAAAAGTAGTAATTGGAAAGCATTTTATTGGAGCACATAATTTTCATTCACATTGTGCAGAGTAATAGCATACGTTCTGTTTAGAATTAGTTTCTTGGAGAAAACTATTCAAATATATACAATACTCGTTCAATGTAAAGTATGATCCATCTGGCATGTCTGGAACCTCTCTAACATAGAATGCCCATAAACTAAGAAAGCATCACAATAAGACTTTTCGTGAACATTATCAGTGCTATTATATACTTATATATTCCACCATCAGTGACTGTTCAATTTTTTCTGATATTTATGTGTGTGGGAGGGGGGGGGGGGTTGGTGTGTGTATGTGTGAAAAATGCTTCTTTAATGAAAGTTGCCATATTTATCCATTGATGCTTCACAATTTAATAACAGCATGTATAATTATTATTTGTTCACCAAAAATAAAATCCTTGAGCGCCATTACACGTAAAAATTAAAATAACATAAAAATTAAAAACAAAACTACAACATTCACGCAGTGCTGTTAAATGGGGGCGCACAAAGAATCGCTTCATCACTACCGGGGCCTCATGAACACGTCCCCCGAAGGCCTATGGTAGGATGGGCGATGGGGAGTATGGGGGCATAGGGCGGCGTGATCAAGGGGAAAACTGGTATGCCGATGGAGCACACCTGGATAATTATGAGACGAAATTGTGCGACCACACAGACAGGCAGCCGAGAGGAGAGGCGATCGGAAGGGTGGAGTTAGGTGAACGGAGGGTAAGGGACATGGGGGGGGGGGGGTGGTGGATGAAGAAAAAAGAGGGATATATGAGGGGAAGGCAAGGGGTAATTTGGGGAAGAGAGATAGGAATAATAATGAGAAATTGAAGAAGATAGAATATGGCCTATAAATTATGTAAAAAAGTAATAAATTGGAAAGGATAAAATGTAGCGATGCGAGTGATGAGGGTTAAGAACTAACAAATTACTGATTCACTTTTTATCCCTTTACCCCCACCCCCCCCCCCATTATGTCTATAATGCTGATTAAACGGAGGGTGGCACACAAATAGAAAAGGGGGACAACAAATCAGAGTTAAACATAATATTCCTCAATAGAGCGATAGATAAAATAAAGGCAAAGAGACAAACGGACGAGTAGCAGAAACATAAATGAAAAAGAGAAATCAAGAAAGACTCGAGAGAGGGAGACAAGCAATTTAAAGAAAGGAGCAAGAGAGAGAGAGAGAGAGAGAGAGAGAGAAAAGCCCGGAGATGACATGACATAAAAATGAAGCATAAATGGACAAGTCGATGACAGCAACTTTGATCCTTCCTGACAACCTATTTTGTTCGCGCCCCAAATTCACTTTCTCCAGCTTTCGCAAGAAAAAGAACGAAACTAGTCTGCGATCAGGCACATCCCTAATTATCAGTAATATTCTTGCCGTTAATAAACGCTTTATCTTCTTGTTTCCTCAATTTAGAATTTCTTTTTGGAAGGATAGTGTCTAATTACTATTGGGAGTCAAGATTTTCCATACTTTGTCTTAAACATGTCTATATGTTTCATTAAAAAACATTTACTAAGGGCTGTCGCAAAAATAAATCGCCTTGAATAGCTCTAGCTGCATGAGCTGGAAAGGCATATCTGTATGCAGGTGATACCGCCAACCCGGCGCCGAAAGGTAAACAAATGGGGGAGTTCTCCCTCTAGCTTTTCGTCTGAGCTTAACTATTATCGCCCCTGCTCTTACCCGCCACTAAAAACTCGCCCCAAATATATATCAGTATCCCGCCATGCGTGCGTTACTCATAAAAGTCCATACGAGTAGGTGAATGTATTAGTTTTAACCAGATGACATACATGATATATAGCCATTGAGGTACATGTCATACATGATATGATTTTTTTTGTCTTAGCTTATACTAAAATATGAAGAGTCAAAAGTGTGGATGGTATTGATTACTGATGTAATGTTATCAGCAGATGAACACTTACATCATGGACCCTACCACAAAGGTCCATGGTTACATAATCCATATTTTTTCACAAGTGAATTTCGCTGTGTCACAAACACAATTTGGCCAAAATGTGAATCTGCACAATTCGCTATACCTCTCCTAACTTTCAATTATTTTTATCAATTTACCACTCTCCTTGTCATTATACTCGTCAATGTATATTTTTTTTCATAACCCCACCCTCCCCTCTTTCTCTCTATCATGTCTACCTCTCTCTGTGTTCGAGATTGACCCTAGGGTCCATATTTTGTATACTAAGGCAGGAAACACTACATATTCATCGAAATATATGAATATTATTTTTTACATTGGATTTTTTTTTTCACATAATATTGCTCTATGATGTAATCCTTCATTTTATCTGACAATGAATTAAAACTTTAAATTCAAGTCAGTTTGAAATCAATGCAGGCTTCAACATTTTCACAAACTATATTCCCACGTTCACCACTATTGTGTTTGTTCACTATTGTTGTTCTCAGTTCTATTACCAACTGTAAACTATAATAATTTTGGATTATTTCTGTTGGAAATGAATAAGTGCATAATTGTTTGAATTCATGTTTGTATCACGACCGCGCCTCACCCCAACAAAAATAAATAAAAGCTCAACAATTGGTTTCATCGCAATATGGCATACTATGTCATTGTTCAATATTCTTCTTTGTATCATTTTGGTCCAGTGTTTCTTTTAGTTACACACAATTTTATTACGAATGTCATAATTCTTTTGTGCAATTTAACCATTATCACACTTGACATGATAAAGATTTTGTGATAACTTGTTCTGACATAATCATCATTTTAAGCGAAAAAAGAGCAGGTTTTTTTTTCTTTCTAAAAACCGGTCATGACGTTTGCATGAAATCAATGCCTATGGTACATCTCTCGAATTGTAAAACCAATAAAACACATTATCAATTCCCAAATCGTTTATATTTGTTTCTTTTCTCCTTTTTTAAAAATAAAACTTTTCAGTGATTGTCAAAAACATGGAAAGCAGCATATCCCTATCCCATTAAACATATTTAAACAGGATAAAAAACAACCAGCACAGAGTCTGCTTTACACCGGACCCACCATCTTCTCTAGATACGCTGATACTTTTAGAAAGTATCAGCGTATAGGCCTTCCACTGTTTATATCCTTATTATAGCATTTTTACTGGTTCAACCGCATGCTCTATTAAGGATATATCGAATTAGATTCAATTACCAATCAAGTTAGACGTACTAGTAAAATATTAAGATTTAGAAATAGCCGTGATGAATGGGAAAGTTTGAGTTCGAGTCATGGCCGACCTGGCAAAGGCGGATTTCTCGGGAAGGGGGTGACTGTCGTCGTTACGCCGGACGAGGGCGGAATTCCCATTTGTGACACGACTTGCTTGCTGGAAAAGACAATTCAATAATAATAATTCAATAATAATAATGATAATGATAATAATAATGATAATAAAGAGTATTTTCAAAGTGCCAAATCCACAATGATTATGTGTTCAAGGCGCTGAGAAAAGGAAATAAGAAAGATTGCACGGAGAGGGAAAAGACTAAAGATAAAAGAAATATCCGAGTATCAAGTATACGCATGACAATTTGAGAAAATTTGGGTCTCATTTTATTTGATATCGTTTTATCTCATTTTTTTATTATCAACCTTTTTTTCAATCATATCACTTTCAATATCCGAATCGAAGATGATCTTTACCAATATATTCACAATTATCATGGTTATCAGAAACCATCAATATCTGAACATTCCTTTGTTCAAGGTTGACTTCGATCAACAAAATGATAAAGGATAATGTTGAATGTTGTTAGATGATTAATCCCAAGGATTTTTTTTACCTGAAAATGAAATATAATCCAATAGAGGATTCTAAACCTGGTTGCGTACTTAAGACATAGATAACATTCTTGCTTTAAAAAATAATCATTTTCATGCATTTTATTTTTTAATGACAAAACTATCGCATCATATTCTTCAACGATTTCCTTATGATACGCATACCAATCTAAAACTTCTATGAACATTTTTTTAAATAAAAACTACGTGTACGCCTGGCGTCCCCCCCCCCAAAAAAAAAGGGGGGGTGGGATAAGAAAATAAAGCAGGAGGAGTTAAAGTCCAATAATGCAACTTGGAAAGAGAAGACGGAGATGACAAGAATGGGGAAAAAAGAGCGAAACTGGAACAGCCTTTCGCCAAAATAGGATAACAATTAATCTAGTCGACTCCAGCGTCCCAGTAGCTTCCTTGGTTTAGGTGCCAATTAGTGTGTTCTTCTATATAGTTATGGGCTGAATAGTACCCTACTACCCTCCAACCCCCACTCGTTAGTACAAGACCCTTTGGCCTAGATACACAATACCACTGACAGGTGTAGACGTGAATCCCAGCCGTCTTCTGTCGAATCTGCTGGATGTATTTTCTTAAATGAGAAAAATGATGACAGCGTACAACAAACGATTGAAAAAAAATGTAAACAACACGTCACCCATAGAGCAGATATGCTGGAAAATATTCAACAATTATGAAACACTAATGTTGCTGATCAAAACAAATAAAGGAAGGATAATGTGTTAAACTTTATTCCTTCTGTTCTCTCTTCGTATCTTCAAGTAGGAACATAATGGATGTGCGTTGTGGTGGTGTGCCCGCCTCATGAACGGATGATCGTGGGCACGATCCAGGTCGTATCGTTGGACCTACCAGCCCCCTTTCCTGGTACTCCTCAAATTTGAATGAATAACATAAAACTGTGTCATGCGGGAATCGTAAAGATTCAATGGCTACCCTGTGTAAATATCGAAAAATTAAGAAATTTATGCAATGGAAGAAAATATTTGTACATTTCAATTGAGTTGAAAATATCAGTTATTTCTTAAATCTCTAGACAAGACTGTATATAGTTATTCTGACGTGTCCTAAGTTCAAGCATTATTGTCAGATATTTATATGTTGTTTTGCTTTAGCGTTTTAGTCATTCATGCGATTTTTTGGATGAGTGCATGTCGAAAAGCTTCACAGTATGTCCGTTTTTAAGGCTACTTTACGATTTTGCGGTACCAAACACTTGTTTATTGTCAGATTATTGAAAAGAGGGAGCTCTAAAAGTAACAAGTAAAGCATTGCTACATTTCGGTCACCCACAATAACAGAACAGGTTTATGCCTTCTTATATTAAATGTTTTATCAATTTCCTTATTTCATATCTTATATCCTGGATATTACCTATTAAAACAAGAAACTGATAGATGTACCATCTGTTGATTATGATTCAATGCAAATTAAATGTTCATCATTCAGGAAGAGAAAGAAAGAGAGTGGTGTGGGTGATAATAAGAAAAAGGAAGATATTAAAATTCAAGGGATGCTATGGAAAAAAGCAATAAAGATTCAAAAGTGTATAAAGTAAACCGGATTTGGCTACACATAGCATACTTCATGTGGGAATTGCGACAATGACAGAAAAATACATTTATAAGAAAAATATAATTCTATATGAAGAAAATTTTCATTTATTTATTTACTTTTTGGGGGTCCTAACAGATATGAATATGAATGTTTGGAGGGGAAGGAGGGATGGGAGTTAAGCCAATATATAATTTGGCAATTATAAGTGCATAATAAAAATAATAATAATATACAGAATTTATAAAGCGCTTTATACGGACGTTCCAAAGCGCTAAGAAAGAAGAAAAGAAAGAAAAATACAAGTACAAGATTTCTCAGTAAAACAACAACAAAGAAACTGAAAGTGAAAACACCATTAAGAAAAATTGATTATACATACAAATATAAAGATAATCGGCGAATATACAACTTAAATATAACAGGTCGATAATCATGTGAGTAAATTCAAACAATCATAATAATCAAGAACACAATCCGACTTAAAATATCTGCATGCATGATACGAATGCTTGCCAATGTGACTCAAGATATATACATGCAAAATATGACATATCAACACACTTTACAGCGGTCCTACATAAACTCGTGACGATTGTCTAATTTACCATAGGGAACAACATTATCACTTTACTTTGCTGCTTAAAATAAACATTCAACCAAGTCATAAAATTGTTTTCAGTTTGCCCCTACAGAGTTAGAAACTATCGTTTGTTGATTTTGGTTATCAAACTACTTTAGACAGTGATTTAGAAATACACGCATAACTGTCTAAATGAGAATGAGTGAATTTGCTAAGAAAAATAAACTCCTGATTCTTTGAAATGTTAACTTTCTGAATACCACTACTGTAGTGAGATTCATTTAGAACTACATACATCCACTGATCAAAGTAAAGTTGCACAAATTGAAACATATGACTTATGGTATTTTGTTTATCATGAAACTTTTTTTTTTCTATCTTAGTTTTTTTTTAACCAAACACGTGTTGGTGGCTCATAATATCGGCAGGAAACTTTGATAACATTACACCAATACTGAAAATACATTATTAAATATCTAGTTGTGATTTGATCCGAGAAATTACAGTAATACATGCATGGCAAACAAAACGACTGGAAAAGAGTCTATGGTGCTATATCAGAACGAGGCGAGAGTAGAGCGCGCAGATCGGCGCGTCTCGGCGTGTTGACGCGTAGGGTTCTGTTGGCCTAATTTCAGGGCTCTAAATATGTCAAACACCGAGGATCGAGTCTTGAAGAAAGCCCTTCTAAGATGAAAAGAGAAAGACAGAGGGATAAAACAAAATGAGAAACCAAAATGGAGAGATGAATGGGTAGACGAAGGGAGAATATCTCAAGAAAAAAAATATATGTGGGGGAAGGAGGTGCGAGGAGAAGATTGCTTGGTTGAGCAGCGACATTCTTAATCCCATAATTGTGAAGATGTTTGTACATTTGTGTGCTTCTCATTCGTTCTATTTAAGCATCCCCACCCCATAATACCGCTGCTGGTGATTGATGCTCGAGTTTAGACTCTAAAGCCTTCCGCGCCGGCCAGGGCGAGTGCCGCTAGACCACACACATCATAGCCTCGCATAGAATATGATTTCTCTTTTGATGATCTCGCAGCCGTTGTTATGCTTTTTATTATTTCTGCACTTCACAACACCTCCGATCTGTCCCCCTTTCGCCTGATCTTGTTTAGATCTAAACTTTCTCAAAAATGCCCGTAGCTTTTCGGGGATATTAGGCTCATCCGTCCTTCCACCGTTTTGGATTGTAGATGGGGCAATCTTGTATGGGTTGACGACTGAAATGTCTCCCGGAGTTTTCCCGTAATCGTTTGGCACTTTCCAGCCTCAGGGGAACGAGAAAATTGAGCAAAATAGAACCTTCATTGTGGAATGGACCTGTCCTATTTGCAAAATTTGCAAAATCATAGCCGATTTTATAATATTTTACATCGAAAACTTAAAAAAATAAAAGACAGTCCCTAAAATGTGGTACTGAATGAATTTGTTTAAAAATAAAGTGAACCTCTTTCAATATCATGTTAACTGTTCTCTGTTTTAATTGTTTTATTTTTCTTCAAGGATACCATATTGTGTAAGTGATGTAGATATAGATGATCATATTATTGCAGTAGTATACCATGGAGATATGATGACGCACAAATGTGTCAGATCTTTGGCAAGCAACAAACATGACAAATGCGAGTAGTTTGGTTGTACTTATCTCAAATATTATGCCGCATAATATCATTTCCAACAGTAATAACTTTCCTGGCGAAAAAAATGTATAAGAAAGATGCAAGCACGTGTGAGTCACCACTGGGTATTATACTGATAGATATTTTTATCTAAGATATGGAGAATGTAAATGCATGAAGGACTCAAATCCTTCAAAATAAATATGATAATATCTATTTAAATTTCTTCAAGTATTATGTGTTTCATCCAAAAGATGTAATTGTTTAGAGGTGGTATACAAGTCTGCAATTTCATTTTTTTAAATCATTGCATTTTAGTGATATTTAGCCTGTACATATTCTCGGAATCGTTTGAAAAATAAATCAAATTTGAGAGTATTATAATGTAAACTATGATTTATTTGGAAATGCAGTGATAATCAAGAGAGAATGTTATTATCTAAATGGAAAATGAGATACAGCCTGCAACGAATCCATGCCATTATCTTGTCATTATATTGCCTTAAAATGTGTGAATTTCTCAACATTCCTTTTGCGTCTAAAACTCTTTTCTAATGCCCGATCGAATAATGTCTTCGTCTTTTCCACATGACCGCGTTTTAATAAAATTCTTAATGTATTCGTGATAGCTGCAGGGAGCAGGCAGTCGGTCGGCTACAAGAAGTATAAAACGTTGCCAAAAAGAAAAAAAACCTCGGCTCCCAGTTCCCAAAATTGTATTATTTTTGTTACCCATTCTCCAGAGGCTTGGAAATATGAATGAACTCGTCAAAACCACGAGAGAATGTTTCATTCATAAATAGAGATAAATGCGTATTGTGAATGCCAGTCCCACCCTATTTATATCGCTATTGTCACACAATATATTAATGTTTCAAATTGACAAACAATTAAAAAAGGGGATCATGTTGATTAAAAGAAAAATACATTAAAAGGAAGTAATAGCATTTTAAAAATATTTTCGTTTTATTTGTTTATATTTTTATAATGTAGTGTATTTTGCTACATGTAAGAAATGATAATAAAACGCGGATCCAATGAGAATCGGTGTAATTTTGCAATGTAAATTTTCTCATTCAATTTGAACCTCTAAGCTTTGAACAGAACAGCATAAAACGAAATCGTCTCTATTCGAAGGATGTTTTGTTTTAAATGTACATTAGTTGTCAACATTTTCATTTTGAAAAGGAACTCGAAGTATGGACAGGACGAGATCTCATGCATGATACAGTTTTCATGTATGCCAGTTTGACACATGGACATGACTGAAAAGAGCACCACTCTGATAATCGGTCGTTCACAATCTAAAATGTGATTTATTAGGGTGCACATTTTGTCACATGGTATTATTGGCAAATCATGTTTTCTATTTTCTAAAAATCTGTTCCTTTCTGCTCTTTCCCCCCATGTATATAACCTACCAACTTCAACAATTTCCATGTTCAATTCCATCGCGTGACTAGAATTTATTTTTTTATATCTATACATAATTCCATGGTATTTCAATAAACAAGACATATGACTGTTTCGTTAATAATGATTCGTCTTCGTGATTGATTTATTTTTTCTTCCATTTTTCATAATTTTCTTTCAATTTTTTTCCTCAACAAGACCTTTAACACTTGCATCTTTGTGGAGCCGTTGACATGGTTGAGGTTCAGTGTCATCGCTTGCTAACACGCATAAACAACTAGAAAAGTGCAGTTATACACAAAATAAAGGGCGAAGTTGAAAACTGAAAGACACATAATGGGGAATGAAGGGAAAATGGATGGATACCTGATGAGAGAGAGAGAACGGGAGTTGTGTCATGGGTTATTAAGGTATGCATTGAATAATGTGAGAAAAAAATTGAAGTTGAATATAACCCCCCGCCCCCCAAAAAAGTTTACTGATAAATAGCTAGATAGCATAAGCCCCACAAATTTTGAACAATATTTGTATCGCTTTTGTTACGAAGAAATAGTTTAAACACATGCCTTCATTTGACAAAAATAAGTCATACAACAGACTTTTATGTTAAAGCAATCGGGTTGCATTTTTGTTTTAAAATCATTCTGATATCTGAGATTTGAATTTTAAAATACAAATTTAAATTTCTCCAATTGTAATATCCATGCGAAAATCTTTAAACCTTGATTTGTGTGTGTGGGTGTGTGTGTTTTCAGACTCGTGCACACGTTGGTATCAATTGAATAAGGCATAAAGCTTTTTCATATATATTTGATGCAAGCTAATAGACCATTGTATATAAATATGCCTTGGTCAAGGGGCATGCCTGGAATCGAACCGCGGACTTTCACGGTGTAGTCGGGTGCCTTAGACCATTTGGCCACTGCACCTCGCTAATTTTTCAAAACGATACTGACTACTGACGATACTAGCGATCGATCTACACCAATACCCACCTTTATACCCTTTATACATACCCTGCTCACCGGGGCAGAGAAGTAGAAAGGGAACAGAAGAAGATGGAAGGCGGCTCCGAAAGACCTCCTGACAGATATGCGGTGTAGGGAACGAGGGTTCACAATACTTTTCGGATATGTCGGGAATTTTGTTTTGCGCCAGATATTATATTTAACGCCCTGCGCGTATACCGGCTTCACACCTCAACCCGATGACTGATGTACAGGGAGGGGAAGGAAGGGAAGAGAGGAGGGGGAGGAGGAGGGGGAGGTAGTGGGGGGGATAGCTGGTGGTAAGTTATTGGTGGTGGTGGTGGTGGTATCGGATGCGGAACCAAAACCCAGATGGTGTCATCCACCCTGCTTCCTCTCTTCTCTCATCTTGTCCCCTTGCCCGGCCTCTTCCCTGGGGCTAGGATCATGTATCCCCGCCTGGGATAGGGGCTTCAGGTAACATCATGTCATGTGGAGGTGTAACTGCTTCCTCCATGGGTGTGCGATTAAGGGTGGATGGTGGGGGTGAATATGATGAGTGAGCATACCCCTGCCTAAACAAATTTGCAAAGAACTTATAATCGCTAAAATCATGCAAATTGGAATAACAATAGTTTAACGAAATGAACAATTTCTTATCGTATTACCATGAAATATACAAGAGAATAACATAGTTTACTGCTGAGAAAATATTTTATTACTTGAATTTCAACGCAGTATAAACAAAGTGCTAGGTTTAGACATGGAGGTATATTTATGTTTTATACCCCCATAGTTTAGGTAAGGGAACCGATTGTATAATCTAAAATAACTCTTATCAATTTGATTTTCCATGTCTATTGGATCTGCTTTTTTTAACAACATAATGTAAAATTGTATAAGGACCAGCCCCCTCCCCCCCCCCCCGAAAAAATACATCAGCCGTTTCTTCCTCTAACGACGGTAACATTGCACCCCTTATCATTCTTTAATGGAAAACGATAATGGTTGCAAGTTATCGTACAAGATACCAGCCTGTATGCCTGTATGCGCGTTTTACCATATCCCCATCCATCTTTCTTGAGTTTACACTCAAATAAAAAACTAACCGAAAAGCTGTCAACCGGGTGATAAAACTGTTATTACGGTTCGGTTCCTTTGCATATTGTCGATGGGCAATCAAATCGAAACGCACTTAACAAAGAGCGAAAAAACTATCTGATTTCTTGCTCGAAATCGATATCACTTCAGTGTGATTACCTTTTAATAAACGAAGCAATTTGTGAGAGGATTTTTTTTTTGTCGACCAGCATCTGAGAAGTAATACGAGATGCCGATTATACATGTGTGGTAATTACACGCGTTAACGAAACTGAATATAGGAAAGGAAATGTCGGTGTGAGGCGGAGAAAAATCACTTGTAGAAATCACGTGAAGCCAGAACGTTACTGAATGACATTCTACTTAACATGGTCAAAACCGAAAACAGCATTGTGAGTTGCGCAAATGGTGATTCGTTGATTATCTCGCATGTATAGTAAAGCATTGTAATCTAGACGTGATAATATTAATAAATTTATCAATATTATACTGTCACCATTAAGGTTCTACATTTGACTACAAAGCATAAATCTAACCCCTTGTCAATGTCAACTCCGAAGAATGATAGTAAATAATATTTGGTTATGTCGATGGAAAAATAATACTATCAAAATATATCAAAAATTGATCAAGTAGCTTTGTTTAAAAAACATTTTTTTTTTTAATAATTACAAATTATTTTTATACTACACTGTTAAAAAAAACCTGATTGTACAGAAAAAAAGATAAGATTTTGCAGAAAGCAATAAAAGAATCATTCTGTAAATTCATAAAACAGAATTTTTTCTGCAATTTAACAGAACAGGTCTGTTTAAAAAGGGGAAAAGGGTGTTTTATTTAAGGAAATTTGTAAGGTTCCATACACCAAATACCAATTTCCTGTAATTTTACATGATATAATGTAAGATTACGCAATCTGGTAAGATTACAGCTGTTCTCGAGACTCTGCTGCAGGAACTTCTTTTATTTTAAGGATAAATTTTCTAACAGTGTATAATAAAATCCTGCAAAAGGGTATCGAATATTGCTTTATTGCTTCTCAAGCTCTTTAGGTGCCCTTCACAATAACATGAACAATATGAACAATATTTACCGGTGCAGTATTTTGTACGATGAATAGGAAGTATTACCAAATTCCATTGATATTTCATAATTCTTTTGAAATCCTCTAAAAACGTGAACAAGTTCAGGATTATTTTCAATTTTATATATTCCATTATTATCTTCATTTCTGAAATGAAGGTTGTCTATAGGTATTGCCAAGACATGGTTATAAAAATGCAGTTATTTTATTCAGGCATAATGATGCGCTTTAGAAAGCCTTTTATTTCCATGTAAATGGGCTTTTAATCTTTATGATTTCCTGTGCTTCCACAGGCGATCATCAGTCCAATTGAATACCATTATCTTGTATTTTCATCCACCATCATAGAGCTATTATTATATAGTTACCGTATTCTATCCGTTTGAAAATGGTTTTATCGGCGCATTTTGAAAAGTTCCAACCGAGATCAACAGCGTATGCTTCTTTGTTAGGCATCTTAAGCATAAGGATTGGCTGTATTCAATGATAGCATAAATAGAACAAAAGAATTTCAGAGAAGAAATCTCTCTCTCTCTCTCTCCCCCTTCTTTCTTTGCATTGATTTCGTCTTTATTTTATATTCATTCTCTTCGTTTTCACAATTAGCTGGGTTGCAAACGGCCTTTCAAATGAAACTGACCACAGGTCAAAATGGTGAGCAAGATTCAATTCGTTCAACTTTTCCACATTTTCCCCCATAAAATCTATTCAGAAAATTGTGATAGAATTCACCAGGCTTTGGCGGTAAAACGGTTTCTTTCATATACTTAAATAATGATAATAACAAAAAATGTTCTATTCGTTTAGAACAATAGTATATCATCGTGACATGAAATATAAGTACGAGGTCATGGAGATTACCATTCAAAATAGAATTCTCATTTCATAATTTTTTTTCCGAGATGCGAGAAAAAACCGAAAGATAGACGAAGGACAGTTGGAACGCCATCATGAGCATGCCAACTAAATAATAGAGATCTGAAGTGCTCTACAGTTTGAATGACAACTCAAAGTCATGAAAGCTAATATTTAGGAAAAGTCCTAGGAGTATGCAACATTTCCATGTCTACATTATATTTTAAAAAAAAAACCGTTCACGACAGTTTGTCCACATTTAACAGTCCTAACATTTTCATCGAGTAGTATGTGTACACATAATATTGTATAATGGCAGTTAATCACCACCAATAGTCCATGTACATTTGAGAATGTCGTGTTGCAGAGCCTTCATACTAGAGAAATTACATATTTGAAAACATTTCAATTGTTGCAAAATGTTTTATATTCACATATCGAACTCGTATGTAAAGTGTGTCTACATCTACGGTAGCTAGCAACAAAGCTACCCATATATTTCTTTCTCATGCGGATGATTTTTTGTTTGTTGGTACGTTTCAAATCCTATAAATTACTGTTGACTTTATATTCTTAACTGAATATAAATGATTCAGTGGCAAAGCATGTGATAAATAACAGGTCTGGGAAACAAAAGTATTCATTTGAAATTAAACGCATTAAAAAAATAGTAATCGAAAACTTAAAATGAGATGACAAACTTCACAGGTATATTAAGTAAAGTTTCATTGGAATTTGATTTGATAATGATCGTGATCCCTATATAGTTTTAAAGAAATAAGGGATCATAATTGCCCATCACATGAATGGAAGAAGCACACCTTAGCGTTAGCTCGACACTACGACCACGTGACAGAAATTAGGTGGCGCCACAAGACTGAGATTCGTGTACGTTGATTAAAGCACGTAAGACGTTGGCGGGTACTCGGATTCTTCTGTGCTTTGGTATTATAATTTATAGGTATGGGTCTGTGCTAGTTCCCGGTGCAGGAGACTACACTGTGACGTGGATGACAGGTGATCAGGCAGTGATCCGAGCTTCTTTTACCTAATTCCGTAAAGAAGATCCTGCATCCCCGACACACGTGAGAAGCCAAAACCATCTTATCCTATTAAGAAGTAACGAAAAGACAACAATAGGTGGGGATAGTGTGTTGTAGCTCAATTGCTCCGACCCACTCTTGACTAACGCTGTAGATCGATAAGACAAGGAGTTCCAGTGGCAAAGGGATTCAATAAGCCGTGGTTATTAAGTCTAAGCGCATTCAACCTGCCTTAATCAAGTTCGGGGGAGATATATGTCAGGGGTGCAGGGATTTGGATTGAAGCAGACAACCGGAAGACCAGGTGGTGTGGTTGGTGGTTCGGTACACTGAAAGAGGAATAGATCATGAAGTCTTCAGGTTCAATACACCAAGTTTCAAAGTATTTTTCTTGAATTGAGGATTAAAAGAGCTTTAGCTCGGTATTTCCACATCAGCAGTAGATCGTATAAGGTACTGACAAATACAGAGAGAGGGATAGAAATGTGGGTGAAATGTACAAAAAGAAGAGGGAGATAGAATTTACACAGGCACACACACTGAAACACATCCAAGACTCACCCACCCATGGCTACGCACACATCCACCCTCGTACACACACATACGCACACCTAAACCGAGAAATTTATCTCATTAACAATGTATGTCACTCGGAGCTTTCATAAGACCGATAATTTTTTTTTCACAAGCACATATCAAAACATAATTATCATGATTATATCACAATGTTCCCTGACAATGACCTCACGACCAGAATAGTATTTTCTATGCTTGCTAAATCTAATGAGGAAAAAGCTAAACCAGCAAAGACGCTCATTGTTCCTTTATTATATCTTAAGCCGTATTGAAAAGATGACTATCAGTGTTCCAAAACATAATACGGGGAATAATGCATCCCATTCAAGGTAGTAGTAGGTAGTATTAACAGATAGTCGTTATGGTAGACATGGTAGAATTCAGTATAAAATACTTCTGCCATCAAATTTCAATGAATATTTGTTTAAACTTGAAAGACTTGTCACATCTTCTTGTCAGGGGTATCAACTTTAATGGGATTGGTAGGATTCCAGGAGGACTTGATCACGCCTAGCGAGCCCCATTCTTGAACCCCCACCTCTCTCCCTCTCTCTCTCTCTTACTTTCTCTCTGATGAATCAAGGAACATTATTCACGCTAATTCGCGTATCCATGCCCAATACTCAGAAGGTGGGGGTAATAAAGATAGAGAGCTGAAGCTTCAAGACATCAATTGGGAAAGCACGCGCTGTGTTTGGACGGACATGACAGGTGTGTGAGCGCGCTAAACGCCCCTAATCCCTGAATCAGATTGAAGGAAATTTAAGGCAAATCGAATTATGGAAAGATCTCATCGAGGTTCATTAATTGAGATCCACCTTCAATCCCTTACCTTCTTCTTCTTAGATTGGTTCTTATTTCATTCGGTAAGATTAACTGTTCACCTCTGATGTGATAACCTAAATCCTTTTACTTTCATTATATTCTTTATAAGTCAATCATATTCCTTTACTATATCCCAAGACTGAGAAACAATATTCTATGAAGGAACTTTTGCACTTTTTAAAATTTAATTTTAGAGCAATTGAGATGTTGCATGCATCCATCATATCAAAAAGCAGTTCTGTATGAGGTATTAAGTTTAAAGAGAAATTTCAGAGTTGTCGTATTTTCACCATTCACCTCCACTTTACATGTAGCTAAAATTATATCTTATCTCAATCGAAAAGTATTTCAGAAATGGAAACACACCGGTCGATAATGCTTCAAGCGTTTCTACAAATAAAATTAAAATGCAAAATCCACCGACATTTCTAAATCCTTATACAAGAATCAAGAAAGTAAAATATACTATAGCATATATGTCACTATCATTCTTGTTTATGCTTTGTATTAACCGTGTTAACAAACTAACAAAATTACAACATGTAGGCCAAGTTTTAGACATTTCTATTATATTTCTCTATCTAAAGAGACCGTTGTCGTCATCGATTTACAATGTTCTCGAGTTAATAGAATTTCCAGATTTTCGCATTTTAGGCGTAACGTTCTCGGTTTTTCTGCCATGAAGGTTATGACGAAGAGGACATACATTGACGGCGTCAATGAAGAAAATATGATACCACAAACATTCCATTTTAACCCTTCGCATCCCTCGGCGCTGTCTGTATTCATTTGCATTCAAGAAATCCCTACGAAATTCTCATTTTCCATTCTCTTTCCCATAACAGCCACCTTCGCTTTCGCCCCCTCAAACCAAAAAAGACACCGTAAACCTGTTAAAGCGTGAAACTGACATCGGATCAGATCTCGGCCGAAAAATTTATCAATTCCTCCCCCACCACCCTCCGAAAATATGTGGGAATATAATTTTCCATTCATTCGATACGCTACAAGAGCCAACTTGGGGAAGGGCGTTAATATGTCGGTCCCACATATGTGATAACGATGATGGATCCTTGGCGTTAAAGACAGATAAGTTTTGTTTATGTTGCCGCCGCCACTGTAACGAAACCCGGTTGGGCGAATTACCCAGTGAGCCACACACACACATCATGGGATGCACAGCCTCTACAACAGGGAGGGTACATTTGAGGAGACAGAGAGAGAGGGAGAGGGGGGGGGGGGAGAGAGAAAGAAATAGACAAACATACATAAACAGATACATAAAGACAGAAAAGCTGAAATAGACGGGGCAGATACGTGTGTGAGTGTCATTATTTGAAGAAAATATAAGAACAGTAAATTTAAAATCTGAGAGTAAGTTAAGCACATAATATTGTATACGAATCCATTATTGTGTGACATTGTACTTCTTATGAGGATGACCCTATATTGTACTAATTTTGTAATTTGAATAGATTGTCTTTAATTTTTACAATTGTAAGTCATACACGTTGTAAAGTACTGTAAATAAAATCTAAATTAATTCATCGTCAGTAATTACCACGGGTTTGGTTATATTACAATGATGTATGAATGACATTCAAATTAATATTAATAAGAAAGACCAAGTGACGATCTGAAGAGATCAACTTGATAGCAATGAATAATTATGTACCTTAATTTAGCACCCACCAAATATGAAATAGCATGATAAATAAGAAATTATATGAATGATCCAGTAGAATGATTTGAAATACGATTAGAGATACCATAATTACTTATTGTTTTCAAGTTCCGATGCCAGGTCAAAGTTCACATCTTGCACTGTGTCGGGGTCAACGCCTTTTGAAAAACAAAGTCACACCTTTCCATCAAAAGAAAGAGGTTTAGAAGAGGGAAGGAAAGGGGAACAGACTGAATCCCATTAAGGGACTTGTAGGTGATAGAAATTGAAGAGAAACTCCTCCTGGGTATAAAGCCGAAGAGGAAAAGGGAAAACAGGTTGTATGGAAGGAACAAAGCTTCAATAAGAGAGCACCGAATCGAGCAATGTCATGATTTTCAACTCCTTCATAACCATGCCCTCAAAATTTTCTTTGGTGTTTTTTTTTCTCTTCTATTTTCGTCATCAAACGGACGTGCGCTGCTGCACTAAGTGTGAAAGGTGATGAAAAAAGGATGGGGAAAATGGCAAAGAGAGGGGGTGAAGTGATGGACAATTCGTGTGAAGATGACGAAGAGTTTGGCATGAGAAGGATGGTGATGATGATGATGGTGCATGTTAAAGGCGATGGCGGCGGCGGTGGTGATGTTGATGATGATGATGGTGATGATGAAAGCCCGGCCGGGCGGGCGCACTCGTCGGATCCGGCACTCTTCTCCGCGGCTGGTGATAAAAAGCTCCGGACTTTTCCCTCTTTTTTCTCTTTCCTTCTAACATCTCTCTCACTCGCCCTCGCTCACTCTCAGCCCGAAGATATTTTGCTTTCCCCACAGCCAACTTTCAGCAAAAGCCCTGGTCCTGAATCACAAACAACCCTCTGAAAACGAGCGACCAGTTCAACCGTGAACACCAGGAAGTCGTTAGATCCTTCAGGCTTTTCTCTCCTTTTTCCCCTTCCTTCCCTTTTTTTTTCAGGGGTCGTCTTTTTACAATCGTAGTACCTTGCTCCCATTTCCCCCATCTTCTTTCTTTCTCTTCAAGAAACTAAATTCTTAAATATTTAAAGGAGGGATTAAAGTCTTCGCGATCCTTGGAAGGTTTTTAAGACATACCCACAAAATGCATTTTGACCAACATGTGACCGACCTGGATTGCTTTGGGTGTACATACACTGTTTATAAATATCCTTATTTTCAAAGGTCTGCCTTTTATCCATCACTGACTCCACTTTCCGTCAGTTAACATTAATATGATTTATCGTAATTTAAAAAAATATTATGATTCTTCTTATTTATCAGATTATGCAATGCACATTCTCTTTTAGAAAAAAGATGATTGGCTACTTCTGGTTGAGAGATTTAAAAAAATCCACTCGTGTAAAAAAAATAAAGCTCATTCCACACTCCTCTCTTTCTCCCACACAAACACACATATCCCAACCCACACATTTTCACGCACTTCCACACACTGTGCCACACAGACAATTTACATTAGTATACTTCGTTCTACTTTCTTTATCTATATACAGATCTGTTAAACTATTCTCTCTGAGCTCTGAAATATACCCCCCCCCCCCGCATTCTGATTTTTTTTTCTCCTTGACTACTTTGTCTTGCTTGTAGCCTTTCTTATTTGCAGTGATTCAATTCAAGTGCCACAATTATTCAACCCTTTTCGAGATTATTGTGTAAGTCTCTTGTCCTGCCCAACCAGAGTGGTCCAATTACAGGTTTGACCAGGAGCTATTTCCAATAATCCAACACCTCTAAACCTTTTCACACTGTTTCAATTTATACATTCAATTTAATTTTCTACTTGGAAATTGCATTTTCAGTGAACGTTTACACATTTAATTGAGAATGCCTTTTAGGGAGTGTAGACACGGTCAGATTGTGTCGCCATGCATGTCATGTGCACTGACGGACTAACGTCGATGAATTATGCAATTGTCTCAACTCTCTATCTTACTTTGACGAGTTACGCCATAAAACAGCATAATTATGATAACGAGCTATACACCTTTGCGTTACAATACAGCTTTGGTTTTGATAAAGATATCTTATTCATAACCTTTTAACGTATGATTGTATATTAAAATCAAAAGTATCGTGTATGGCATTCGTGGCTTTCAGGTATTTTTCTTTTATCTAATAAATTACATTATGATAATGGCTAAATGCTGAAAGTAAGGGAATATTTCCATTTAAATGTCCTTTTTGGAAATACAGTATCTGTTACTTAACGTGTCTCTGTATATCGATAAGGCTCCATGTCGAACGAATTATAAAAGAGTGTATAGATAACACCGAGAATGAAAGGCCGAAAGCAAGAATGCAACTTTAAGATGAGACGAGTATAGGGACGAAGAAAGTCAAACCTGGAGTCCAATGAAAGTCAAGAATAAAATGGTCTCCAAAGGAAAGCCACTGCGATGAAGAGGAAAAGACGAGGTCTTAAGATATGAATTGGACTTGATGTCGACCCTACAGAGGACTCGTAAAGAATGGGCCCGCGGCACGTCTTGGAGAAAGAAAAATAAATGGAGCTGCTTGACAGAACTTGAGGATGGCTTTTTGTATTGCGTTGTTTAGCAGCGGCCTGCGTTGCTTAATACACCACTTGTCAGTGCTTCTCGATTAAACCCTCATACCATGCTAGTAGATCCATGCTTACACCATGAATGTACACCTTCTACACATCCATTCCCTTTCAGTAACCGTTCTTCATGTATGTACACTTTCTTCCTTTCAATTTCCAGTCAGTAATTCGTAACCATGGTAACGTCATGTAATTACACCTCCTTCCTTTCCATTTTCTTTCAGTAAACACACACCGTGTATTTACCTCTTATTATCTTTCAATTTCCTTCCAGTAGATCATATGTTTACACCTTTTACCTTTCCATTGCCATTCAGTAAACCTTTACACCATGTATCTACACTTTCAACATTTCCATACCCTTATGTATTAACACCTAATCTTTCTATTTTCTTTCACTAATCTCATACACCAGGGGGCTGTTTTGTAAAGCTGTTCGTAAGTTAAGAGCGACTTTAAGAACGATTGGTGAGCCTTTCTTACTCACTAAACCATCGCCAATGAACTTTTGGTGTAGTTATACCATTTATAAGAAAGGATAACCAGTCGTTCTTAAAGTCGCTCTTAACTTAGGAACAGCTTTATGAAACACCCACCAGGATTGTAAACATGTTACATAATTATTCCAATTCAGTTAACCCCTAACGCCATGTATTTACACATTCTTCCTTTCCACTACCCTTCAATAAACCCTTACACCTTGTATTAACATTTTTGTTTACCTTTTCATGGCCTTTCACCACACCTTTTGTCTTTCCATTCCCCTTCAGTAAACCTTTACATCATGATTGTACACTTTCTTGAATTCCCCCCCCCCCAAGAAAAGAACATGTTTTTACACCTTCTTTCTTTTCATTTTACCTTCAGTAAACCCTTACGCCATGAATACACCTCCCATCTTTCCGTTTAGCTTCGCTAAACCCTTAAAACATGCATTTACACACTTTACCTTCACTCTCAGTAAACACTTACCCCATGCATTGCATGTTCTACATGTCAATTCAATTTCAGTAAACATATGCACCATGTATTTACACCTTTTACCTTGCCATGCCCATTCAGTAAACCCTTACACCATGTATTTACACATTCTACATTTACCTTGATCATGTATTCGCATTTACCATTTACCATGTATTTACACATTCTACATTTACCATGTATTTACACACTCTACATTTACCTACATTCTCAATTTACCCCAAGTTAACACATGCACCATGTATTTACACATTCTACATGTTAATTTACCTTCAGTAAACACATACACCATAAATGTTCATCCTTTATTTTTTTCCATTCCCATTTAGTAAACCCTTACACCATGCATTTACACCTTCCGCCTAACCATTTATCTTCAATAAACCCCTAACAACGTGTATTTGCACCTTTCCATTCACTTTTAGTAAAAACATACACCATGTATTTACACCTTTTACCTTGCCATGCCCATTCAGTAAACCCTTACACCATGTATTTACACATTCTACATTTACCTTGATCATGTATTCGCATTTACCATTTACCATGTATTTACACATTCTACATTTACCATGTATTTACACACTCTACATTTACCTACATTCTCAATTTACCCCAAGTTAACACATGCACCATGTATTTACACATTCTACATGTTAATTTACCTTCAGTAAACACATACACCATAAATGTTCATCCTTTATTTTTTTCCATTCCCATTTAGTAAACCCTTACACCATGCATTTACACCTTCCGCCTAACCATTTATCTTCAATAAACCCCTAACAACGTGTATTTGCACCTTTCCATTCACTTTTAGTAAAAACATACACTATGTATTAACACCTTTTAACTTTTCATCCCCATTAAGTAAACCCTTACACCATGTAAGTACACTTTCTACACTTTCATTGTTCGTCTGGTAGTGTGTCTTTCATTCGCCATCATGTGTGGAGCGTTGTGGCCCAGTGGATTAGTCTTCAGACTTTGAAACAGAGGGTCGAATCCCAGCCATGGCTTAATTTCCTTTGGCAAGATATTCATCCACATTGTGCTGCACTCGACCCAGGTGAGGTGAATGGGTACCCGGTAGGATTTATTCCGTGAATGCTTTAGTGCCTATATGGCCGCTCAGCTACAGCCGGGGTAATAATATGATACCAAGTATCAAGCGCAGTAGACATGGTAGAGTAAATGCAATTACAGTAGCTGCACTATATGACTGGACCATATCATTATTATTATTATTATACAAGAGGAGATTAACATATTACAAGTTTAGTTCAATATTATTCAAACCTTATCTGACTACTAAAGATCCTAATATTTCTTTCCTCGGTTGTAATATCCCCACCAATCCGTTATAAAAGGCATAATATTATATCTCGTAACCATATTCAAACGGAACGATAAAGATTTAACTTCTATTTTGAAAACGAAATCGATATTAAACTTTAAGATATGAAAACAGAGCACTAATACGCAGTTATTAATGAATACTGTAGGTATTTCGATAATGATTATGAAGTAATTTTCAGATGTTCATGTTATCAGTACGAGGATGAAATCTATTCAACCTCTTCATGATATATATATTTTTTAAATTATCTGCACTCTTTGAGCTTCTGTCATGCATGCTGAAATATTCACAAATTTGGCTTATGTTTTCTTTTTTGCGGTAATTTTACATGTTTTCACCTGGGACCAAATTATTAATCAGCCATTTCTGATTCTGATAGATATCACAATAATTGTAGAAGGAGAAAAAAAAACAGGTTCTACGATTCTGTTGATAAAATGGTTAAGTTCGGTACAGTTTTCTCTTTTCAAAATGACAATTGGTACGCTTATTCTAAACTGATGATTGCACGTAGTGACAGTCATATTACTTCTACTTGGCCTATTTACAATCTGAATGCTCTTCCGTCTCTCTCTTTCTCTTCCCCTCTCCCTCTCTCTCCATCTCTCTCCATCCCTCTTCCTATCGTTCATTATATTCTCATCCCATGTCTGCATCCAAACATTCCTTCTTCTCTACCTCTCATTCACTTTCTCCTTTTCCCTCTCTCTATTTCTCGCTCTCTCTCCACCCGATGTCCACTGTGTCAATAGCTTGGCAACTCGGTAGAAGTTCATAACCTGAGATTGAATCAAATTCATAAGCGTAAAATCTCGCACCAAGGGAGTTGTGGAGGTGGTCTGCGTGTGCTTGTGGGTGTGGGTAGGTGTGTGTGTGTGTGTTGGGGGAAGGAGGGCTCATGTGCTTCCCAAAATAACTAAGCAACGCTGACATATATTTACATACACACACATATAAATATGTTTATGTATTTGGTGTTTTATTGATACAAAGCAACATCGGTTCTAACATGAAATTAGTATCATATTGATATACTTACAAAAGGTTAGAGGATAGCCAAAAATTAAAAAAGGTGAGATGGCTAAAATTGACCATACACGTAAACATCATGATTCAAGCATTTAAACCAAAGTTTTTGCTTTTATTAAAGACTATTTTTATAGACTATTAATACATTAATCAATAATATTGGATACGTTTACATGATTATAGTCTGGAAAGTCCTATATCTGAACATAAACATGAATTTCATTATTTTATGAAATGATTTATAATTGTAAAGAATTTATCAAAAAACTAATATCAAAATACCTCTTTCTACAAAACTAGTTATCCTCTGTATTTGACCGAAATTAAAATTTCATATTAATAATTTAGAGACCAACACATCTAATTATGTTTGGGTTATCTTCCCCCGATAGCAACTCAAATCTTACTAAAGAGAATTGTTAATTCCTGCGGATTATAAGTGCTTTACATTGATAGCAATGTATTAATGACAACGACTCAAAATTTTCTCCCTTAAAAAAAGATGGCATAAACAGATAATGATTGTTCCTATGTAAGATTCTGCAAGATCCTTTTTATTAATATTATTTGTTGCTCAAACAATAACATAAAGAACGATGACTAATCCATAGATATCAAACTCTTCCACCACAATTTAACACAAATTTCATATCACCATGGCAACCTCACAATGGATTGTAACCGACCCCCCATGGCTTACACCATTGTACTTAACACCTTAATAATCGAGCTATCAGTGACGTAGAGTATTAATAATAACAAGCTGGTACCCCCTGACTCATACACAGTGTATTCGATAGCCATGTCTTACATGACCCGACAATGTTGTTCAAAGATGGCCCAGTGCTTCTTCACAAAACAGATCCACGAATATTGACGTTTCAGAAATAATATTGCTGGGGCTCGGTCGGCGTTTATTTAACCAACGCTCCGTTTGTTTTATGTGTAAACCTCAGTGTTTTTTCTCTCCCCTCTCCCATCCTTGCCTAGGTTTCTATATGTTGGAAGCTAGCAGTCCAGATAGTTTACATCCTCATTCTACATTGTATATCTCTCCATCTTCACACATAATTTTCTCTTTTCATTTTCATTCATGCTTTTATAGTATTACGAGCAAGTGTTTGTGGGTAGCAGCTAGCCTGCCGGCGTAATACTAGAGAAACACTGCTAGATGTGTGGCAACAACATTAGTTACATATGGAGACAGCAAGATGGAAGAGGGCAAAGAGAGAGAGGGGGAGAAACGGAAAGAGAAGAGCCTTTGGACAGAATATTATTGTAAGTATACGGTAGGCTAAACACATTCACCTCTTATTACTATAAGCCAACCTGCCTCACCAATTTACATTTGTTACTCACTCTCCGACTATGTCATGTCCATGATTGTTTTTGCAGCTTTCATTTTTTTTTCTTCACTGTCTTTCCACCCACCCTCAACTCATTTTCCCATTTTCTATTCGCCTTCGCATAATTCAGCGCGACTTCGTAGCAGCTTTGACTGTTTATCCTGCTTCAAGCAGCCGTATTTTAACTGCATGCATTATGAAATAGCCACCTTTTCAGCAGAAAGTCTTGTATAAGCGGATTTTAATCTCCCGCACCCTCCGGGACCTATCCCTCTGAACAATCTACTCGGTGACTCGGGTTCGACTAGGCTAAAGAAATATCCAGCAAATACCTTTTATCGCAATCACGATTATCATTAAAGATTCCAATATTGATCTCAGGTGAGCAGACAGGAAAAGATTTGGTATTGCGTCTGATCCCGGATTCCACAAGCGCATATCGATACACCGTTTTGGGAATCGTCCAAATTTGGCGCCAATTTGGTGTCGTCAGCGTCATGCATCACAATGACGACGTGTTCGGAGGGAACAATCGCCTCCAAGGGGTCTCAACAAACTGATCAAGGTAAGACCAAGATACCTACAAGCATTGTTTGGTCGTCTGCTCGTCGTGCTAACTCAACCAGCCCCCTGGCAACATGAATACAAAGTAGAGTTGGCCCCGAATTTCACTCACCTTACCGTAGAAAGCGCTTTCATGCGCCATTTTGTTCCAGCGCCGGACAGCGCGCAGTCTCTACAGGAATATAATGAAATTGTATGTCGCGTAGAAGAGAAAACGGGCACCATAAATCTTATTCGTTAAACTTTCAGGAGAAATCTATCGAGGCGGAAAGGGAGGATAGGGTGTAACTAACTTAGTGATTTGACTTACTTTTTGCTTTTACTTTCATTATACTTTATAATGTCACGTGTTGTCGAGATAGTCCAAGTTTATGTTGCCATTAAACAGTCTTGAAACAAAATCATAAGGATATTACTCTTATCATGACTATGGTATGGGTATAGCTCAGTCATGCAAGTGTTCACTAAATGCGCATTGTAGTCATTTTGTAGTCAAACAGAGGGGGTATATCAAACAGTAACATGCATTGTTTCAAGTTGTAAACAAATTTTTCGGCATTACTCCTACGTGTTTAAGATCGCATACTCGATCTGTAATGAAAATCATTCATCGTCATTTAAATCCAGTTCATCGTGATTTAACCGTGAACCAGAATAGCCCGGTGGTTAAGTCGCTGCCCGGAAAGCAGTAGATGGCAGGTTCGAATCCCACTGGTTCCAGTTTTTTTTCTGACTTATGATTTTCATTACAGATCGAGCATGCGATCTTAAACACATAGGAGTAATGCCGAAAATTTGTTAACAAATGTTAATTTCCTCCTATTAAAGCGTCTTTATTTACTATGTATTTTTGTATCAATAACATAATATTATCTTTATCTCCCTTATTCTAATTATGATATTTTGTCATTATAACCACAATTCTGTTCTGTTCGGCGGTATTTGACATTGTACCTATACCTTGAATCTATACCTTACTTGATCAACTGAAATTGAAGATAATTATGTATCAGCTCTATTATTGTATGAAGATTGAAGATTCTCTTTCGGCGTGAATGTTTGTTAAGGACGTCAAGCTTATTTCGCCCTTAAACAGTGAAATATATAGGTTTGAAATACTTGTGAAGAGGAATTTTCCGTCATCCATGAATAAGTTCAATTAAACACACGAAAACACACACACACATATATAGATCTCACCCACCATACTTACGCACCCTCCACCCACATAGGTTCACATTCGTTCACCCCTCCCAATCCCCAAGTCATTTGTTATGTTTGCCCCCCCCTCTCTCTCTCTCTCTCTCTCTCTCTCTTTCTCTAGCTCTTTCACCCATTATTTCCATCTATCTTTTCGTACCCGATTCCCAACCCTCTCCTCCTCTCTCTCTGTTCATATTTACGATTTCCTCTCACCTTTTTCTCTTTTATTTATTTTTTGGAGGATACAAACAAGAGTGTAACCACTGATAAAAGAATCATATTTTTGTTCTCTCTTCATGTTAAAAGATCTCAAAAGTGCACTGCACGACTATGAATTACACCAACGCACAAGTACAATACCTTTTCACCTATATACACTCGACAACCCAAACATAATTGTTCTAAAAACAACACAAACTGGACTAGAAACTGGAGAAAGGGGAATATAGGACCAAAGAAGAAAACATCCCCTATTTTTAACCTCTGTATTCGAACTCCCCTTGGATATAGCTTAGCAGTGGGTGTTTTGCGGTAGGGTTCTTTTATCCAAGGGCTAAGAATCAATTTACAGGTAAAGTTCCACGTGTGAGCTCGTTGAGAGATCTGAGCTGGCAATTAAGGCAGATTTCATCCTTAAAATCGCTTTCTTTTATTTCTTTCTAGATCATTGGACACCAACGAGTTCAATCCCCTTCTTCCAGCATTCCTTTACGGGGTATAACCCCCCCCCTCCCCTCCAGAATATCACCTGACATGAAAATCCCTCATTTTAGCTGTTTACAATCTAAAATGTGAAGCGAGACTTACACATTCTACATCTACGTGTTATACGAGAAGTGACAAATATAGTCGATTTGTAAGTGCTTACAAGTACGATCATAAAATTTAATTTGGTTCATCAAGAGATATAGATTGACTGTCTACCCTGTCATTGTGAGGTCCGTGTAACACAAAGGGATACAACTGATATTTTCCATTGATTCTAAACTTTTAGGTGCGGTTTGTCATTGACTTGCAGTTAAGCTTTGTTGTTCAATTTATTTTTGTCTTTCGTGAAACAGGGCACATTATTTTAACGCAATTCATAATTTCGACTTATTATAGGCATTTCAATGACCTTAACGGTAAGCAGTCAATAACTGTGATATATTTACTTGTACGTCACAGATGAATTGGTTCTAAACACGTTACTTGTATTTGAAGTGTTTTTCTATTTAAAAAATAGAATTATTTTTCGTGTCACCTCATAAAACATTGTACAAATACCTTCACTAATTCACGAAATCAAAATGCCTAACATTCTAATTGGCATTTGCATACTCAATACACATAATTTTCTCAGATGTAACTGTGAAAGTAAAAGCATTAACTAAAAGTAATTCATGTTGGAGCATTCGTCATTACTGTCGTATGATTTTTCATTAGCAGCAAGAATGATAGTACCTGTTACACTCGGGCATCATTAATCATTGATTGAGCTATAGCTACACTGATTTTACTTACCTTTTATAAAGAAATTCTAACTCCTTATTTGAACATATTTCAATTCATTAGCCACAGTGAAATACGGAGTTTACTCCCAAGCTACAGATATGTCATGATTTTTTTTTCTTGTATTAATGTGTAATTGTTTCTCCTTCTCTTGGTTTTCAAAAATGTTAGTATTATTTGGGCACGAGTCAGATATGTTTAATAACAGCAGGGGTTGTTTTCTGATCCAATTGATCCATTAATTTTTATACACCATTGTGGCAAATTTCGAAAGATTTCTTCTCCCCAATCCTCTCACGATACGTTGCCTCTCGCAGCGGGGTGGAGATTGGCGGGATCCGACCCCCCTTGTTACGGGGCAAACCTCGAGCACTCAACGCCAATATTCGGGATATTTGAAAGTAGGAAGCGGTGAAGTGTTTATACACAGCGCCTTGAAAGATTGCGGGATTGATAGAGGTTTACTGATCTGTATTAGATCTTAAAATCATATCGCCATTTTTCGTTGAAGTTTACTCTATTGTCTACTTGATCTTGTTGGCATTGTTAAATGAATTGTGTTGCAGGCATTTTTTATAGATGAAAAACCTGTGTTAATTTGTTATGCCCTTTATTCTATCATTATTCACAGGATTTTACTCATTAATACTGAAGTTACAATTATGTTAAAATGGCGCCTTACTATACTATGTAATCAGGATAGTATTAGAGAGATTAAATATATGATCCACAACTAGCTGGTTACAATATCTCTGTAACCGGTGTGTTTTATGGCAACTCGGGAATCGATTTCCATCTATCTTCCACAAATCATATTATTCTTATTACTTCCAGGTAGTGTTTTACCCCTAAAATTATTGCATTTGTAAAAAAGGTATACCCTAACTACATGAATTTCGACAGAGTGATGTTTTGCCCAAGCGGATGCATAGCGCATACAAGTTGGAGAAATATCATAATGAGGAGGTATATACAACTGCAATGCAATAGTTTGCGCTCTTTTGAGTTACTATTCAATTCCTCAAAACAATTTTCATAAACCATGTATACTTTATACCTCAATCGATACAAACACACTTATTACAAAGGCTATTTGTCGAAGATGATCCATAGGCTTACATCTCGTTCAGAACCATCCCTTTCATTTGTTTATGAATGCGATGAAAATAAGGGCAACCGACAAATAATATTGATTTGTATGTCATATGCAGAGGCATGCATGCGTTTGCGGGGGTAGGCTTTCCAATTTGTTCACTTCATAATTTATGTTCATTTGACCGATTTGTCAAGTATTGTCATGTGGTATATTGTTTCACACAGCATGGTTCGCCAATCTATGAACGGCGTTACTTGTGTCTGACACGAAACCAAATATTACGAGAGATGAAATAAAGAAAGTAACAACCCTGACATTTTTCCCATTGGTAAACATATTGTTTGAAATTCGAATTTGACTGTGAACAATGTCTCTAAACAAGCCAGGCGAGTGCGTCTTTGTTCTCGGGATAGATTCGGCGTCGAAGACCTCGCCTCACCAGGTCCTAGTTTGAAAGCCGAGCTGGGTGACGAAATTATATTAGGAAAAGGAAAAGAGAAATTTTACAATACAATATTTTGCCTCCTTCTGGAGCCAGGCGGAAACAGCCAAAACTTCGATTTTCTATTCTTTTCTGACGTGTCCAAGACACCAGGCCGACGAAACCTAATGCATGTTCAAAAATACAATACCATTTTCCTGCTTTCCAAATGTGTCTAGAAAATGCGCTTAAATCGAACTAACCCCGCTCAAATACACGTGTCTTTGCGAGGATGGCCCGCGGCCGGCGCTGCGGCGTACGTTCCTAGTTCCTGTCCGTCGAATCTTCTTCGACAACCAGCCGATATAATTTCGATCTCTTTTCCTCTGTTTATTTTCATTCTATTTTATCCTTTCCTCATCGTCCCTTTTCAAGACCCTCCATCCAACGTGGTATTTTCGTACTTCTGTTTTCATTTCTCTTTCCCCACCGAATCAAAGCCATTTTAGTTCGAGTTTCTAATTAATAATATGTCGCCCAACTCTGACTGGCTTTTGGCCTGTAGCAAGTCTTGACACTGGCCACGTGTGTTGGCGCTTTTCTCCCACTTTCCCTCAAGAAATCTGCTTTCATTATTTTCATTTCCCATGATTATGCTAATCATTTCATTAATTCAATTTTATCAAAATATCCCAAGCAGTTCTGCGACAGAACATACTCATTTGCAGTGTTTCATACAGATGATCAACTGATTCTTTAAATGCTGCTTCCATGTGATAAAAGTTGTTTGTTTTGCATTGTCATGCTGTTATGATTCGTCTTAAAAAATTAGTAACATGACTAAAGGAAATCAATTCTTTTTTACCCAATACTCATGACTATATTATTATGCAACACGGACAAACATCCAAAGATTTGACAACAAAAAGTTCCGTTCTCTATCTTAATACGTTTGTTCTATTTACAAAGTATTATTTTGAAAATAAATGAAAAGTAATGATATTTTTAACCCCCCAAAATCATGATCATGATATGACATTTCATCCAAATACTAAAATGAAAAGGGATAAAATGATCTCAGTCATTGCCTAAAATCATGAAATTTTGTTTGTTTCAAACATCTAAAAAATATACTAAGCGCTACTTTGTATTCACTAATATTCAAATTAATATGAACTTATATTATAAAGCATCATCAGTAAATGATGGATATTTTGCTATGAAGCATTCAACATGATAAAAAAAATTATATATGAGCTATAATTTATTGGTCGGGCTGCAGTAATCATGGTAATTTGGGTTTTTTCACACAGATAAGTATATGTTAACAAAGGAAAGGGGTTATAGAATAAACATTCACTTCATACTTGGCAAAACTGGAGAATGCTCATTATATATCAATGAAATTTGATACAATAATAAACTAATAAACTACATGTTTTAGCGGCAATTTTAACACAACATTGGATTAATTGCAAATAGTACTGTTTGAGATCATTAAACAAAACAACTATGATATACATTTTGAGCAACTTTATTGAAATAATTGTGTACATAAACACTTTCAAATGATGATAAAGCAATAAACTGCAATACAATGCATTACAAGTAATGAATACATACATGACGAATATGAGAAACTTAGGCCATCTGTACTAAAACATGGGTCGCGTATTATATTCTTACATTATTTTTCAATCCTTACTTCAGTCTTTACTTAAGATGCTTAACTTACGACCTACTCCCATAGTCTTCTGGATGTCATCAAATTATATGTGTAATAGAATTTAGTTAAATTATAAACTCTTTTAATCTTGCTTTCATTAAACATATAACGAAGAATGAACGTTAATTCGTTTATCGCAAAAATATCAATGTAAGATTCCCATGCTTTATTATGTATATAAATATATATGTATAACACATATATATATAGGCTTTAATGTATATATAAAGCATGGAAATCTTACAATGATATTTTTGCGATAAACGAATTAACGTTTGATTGTTTCATTAAAAATAAAACAAGAGAGCCTTGCATTTTAGTAGTCAAGTTAGGAACAAAACGGAAATTCAAGGAAAGCATCGGGAAGACGCAAAACCCGCTTGGTGCCAAAAATACGAAAAAAAGTGGGGAGGGGTGATGGAAGATGAAAAAAGTGAATCCGTCAAAATTCGGTTGTAGATCTTCAAACGGAATGAAGAAAGAAAGGGAGAGTAAGAGGAGACTTTAGAAGAATGAAGATGAGTGAACGGTAGAAAATCCTAGCCTGATGTGTGAGGATCGTGGTGGCGCCTGTCTTCTCGTCGTGGTGTTATCCAATAATGCCCGCCGGCCTAGGCTACTTCTTCATACCCACAGGCTAAACGAGATGGATATAACAATACACATAAATATCTCTCACGAACACACAAGAAATGCTCGTCTTACGTGAAGAAAGCAAGCAAGCTATGTCCAAGATCATGCTTGATGGACGCGAGGGGGGGATATGTCCGCGTTGGGGGTGATGCCTTAGACGGGATTAACGTATGACGGGGTAGTTTAGCCAGAGCAATTTGGAAGATGGACAGACTCACTTATTTCTTTAGTATCCCTGACTTTCAAAGTCCGTTTTTTAGCCTTTCAATCAGCTGATTTCTTAGGATCTCAATTCGTGCAATTGCACCGACTATTTTTGCAAGAATAGTTTCATTTGTCGAGCTCTCTATATATGTAATGCAGACTCAAAGATAGATACGAGACAATTTAAGGTAGTGTTTTTTTCTGTCAACTACTCTCATGTATTCATTGTCACTTAGACTGTGTTTGCCATACACTAGCCTTTATGTATAATGTTCCTGTAAATCATATTCACTAGACATATGTTGGTAATTTATATATTTTTTTCCGGAACAAACCATAAAATTAATGATATTTAAATAAGTGATATTCCCCTCGTTTCTTTGACTTGACGAAACCGATGTCGATAAATAATTCACACATGATACAATGTCAATTCTTATGATTTCCTCATCATTGTTTCCTAAATGATAATTTTATGATCATTTCAGAACTATATAAAAATAAAACAAAAGTGTAGTAAAAAAAAAGATATCACGTTACCATGGCTCCTTTCTTGAGTTCTCACGTACGATACTGAGTTTATGCAATACATTTTGATATAAATTAATTGGATAAGCCTAAGGGTGGATATCCGTATTGATTAATGAAGTTTATTTTATCATTATTTTGCGATGACTTAATCTTAAAAATATAGTTCACTTTTTATTCTTTAAATATAATTACATTAAACAAAGTGTGACGGATGTGGTTTTATAACAATCCTTGGCAAGATATCATGACTTGTACACAATGATACATCTTTTGGTAACCGGAGACAACTGGAGCCATGACCCATATGTCATTTCTGGTTAGTAATGTAACATTTCTCTCATTTTTTTGTCCCTATCTATTATGCTTTGACCGCTAAAAAAGGGGGTTCAAGCTTACCACCGGGCGTCTGAGAACTAGAGAAGGGGGCACCATTTATATCACACGAGCATATAAAGTGCTGATTATGGAGGGAGGAAGGGGAATATTATGAATTTATTGACTTATTTTCTTCCACGTCCAGAGAGACATGTTAACAACAAACGTGAAGAAGATCTCTCACGTGATATCAACCTATATAAAACAAACTATTTTAAAGGGATTACATCTTTTCCCTTTTTTTCAAATATAAAAAATTTAAATATACAATATACTCTAGTAAACTTGACCAAACACACATCTTATTCTATACATTTTTGCACTTTTTTTATATTATTGATGGACGCATACAAAACTTAATTTTTATATTTTGATGATTTTACTTCTCGGTTTTTTTCAAATTTCCAACCGCATTTATCAAGTTTTGTTGATTTTTGATATAAGTGCATCTCGAATAGCACAAGTGTAGGTCATTGGTCGTCACCCTATGTCCCTCTGTTTATTGGAGCAGAATATTTATCTAATTAGATCCCTTATCCGTCTCTTCTCTAATCGTGTTCCATTTTGCTAAAACAATCTCTACTTCTCCCATCTCAAAAAAAAAAATCTTTTGACGTAAATCTGTAATGAATCATGATGAAGATATGAATTAAATGCACCCTCAGGTGATAAGCTCCGCATCGTCACATTATTCACACGATAGAATCCTCGGCACACGATCAGATAAAAATAATTTTCATCTATTATCTTTGGTTGGTTCGCGCCAAAAGCAACTCATCTTCCCCCCTGGGTCCTCGGCCTGACTAGTGGGTGAGGTGTCTATCTCATGCAGGGGTAGATAACTCTTCGGGCATGCAGTTCTTTCGAGGCGGCTTGATTAAATCGAGAATTAATTTGTGTATTTTCTATATTTCCATGAACTGAATTCCATCGCATTTAGGTGTTTCCGTCCTTATGATCCGAGTTATCTCATCAGATGAATAACGTTTTCATTATCATGATTGTTAAGGTCATTTGATCTCTGGTTGCAATATCACCATAGCAACGTAATAAAATGATAAAGATATAACGTTTTGCGCCATCTGTTTCACAGTTACTAACCCTTTCACCTGGTACGTCCATCTATTATTCTATATACATGTAATCAAAGTTTTATATTTTCTAAATCAAATCCCCATACACAACCGAACTATTTAAATCCCCCCCTCTTTCTCTCTCGTTTTCCCCCTGTTGTGTGTGATAAGCGTGTGGTGTTTTCACCATGTTTTGGTTACTTGAAAATGCCCCATATGGTGTTTCAATTGTTATCGCAGTATATATATCTTGATAATTATATGACAGAATTGTAACATTCTTAAAATGCACTTATAAATATAAAAAAATCATAATTAAGCACTGATGTATCAATACAAATTAAAGATGATATTATGTTATTGATCAAACATGATTAAAACGTAATTGGTATACACTGCGATTGTGTTTCAATCTCATATCTTAAATGTTCTAAACTACCCCAGTTTTCCAGCGACAATTTCCTCTCTTTGCCTGAGGAAATTGGAGTTGATGATCATAATGATTATGACGCTGTCATGAATGAGATGAAATGCTTTAAACCCTCAATCAGATCAGGGATTTAAAGCCATGTCCATGATGCAACTGTCCCGTAATTTCTATCTCGTAAAGTCTACGCCTCACGCCATAATCAGCCGGGGCGTCGGGGACACATCGGGCGAGATAAGTCCCTCCCTCGGCGTCTTCCAAACAGTCACCAAGAATCTTATCACAAATTAATAATTATCATCTCGCAATCAAGCGGAAAGGATCTTCTTCTTTTTTATAGGAGAGAGGGGATAGACACCACCTTTACCAGCAACATCATCTCTCTGTCACACTGGTGTCCAGGGTAGTGCATGTTAGCCCCTGGTCCTTTTTTTTTTGCTGTCCATCCACCGTAATTTTTTCGGTTTGGGCAACCCTTGGGAGTGGGGGCACGCTGAATTATGATGGTAGCGCGGATAGGGCAAACTATCTGCCGAAAGGGCTTTTAAAATAAAGAACTACGGAGATCAAAGAGTTGTTGAGGGAATTGGGACAAATTGAATCTTCTATACGGATTCGCCTGCTACAGATCATTCTTGAAAGACGTTTAGAAAGATACCCGCTTTAGGGAAGATCTCATTTTATATTGGTAGACTCTGGTGATGAGATTAAGACACTGGTTGATTAGAGTGATATGCTAAAACGGCGTCACTAATTCATCAACCGTTAGCTTCTTTCTCTTGAGATTTAGACAAACGGAGGAGGCTGGGAGATGCTGTGCGTTTGTGTAGCCCACATAATAATATACTGCATGGTGCTTTATTCCATTTCGACACTAACTATTTTCTCTCTCTCAAGATAGATTTTGATCTGATTTACACTGCAGAAACTCTGGTGTCGATTTAACACCAGCCCGGAATCTATATATGTCCGCACCAGAGAAGTATTGAAACAACACCAGTTTGGAATCAAACCGATGCTGTTTTTATACTAATTGGTGTTGTATAACCTTTCTGGTGTTAGAACAAAACCAAACTGGTGTTGTTTAACACTTCTTTGGTGTGGACATATATAGATACCAGGCTGGTGTTAAATTAACACTGGAGTTCTTACAGTGTAGTACATGTTTTTTTGTTAAAAAAAAATCAAATTATGTTAAATTACACCCATTGGTGGAACAACGTCATGGTTCAACATTCATGGTTAAGTTGATGATGGTGATAATTTGCCGCATTTTTGTATTGACGTTAAGTAGTTTTTTATGTTCAGAAACATTTGACGGCGCAGATCCCTAAAAAAAGGTTTGCATTAGACGGTCTGGAGATATCAGTATCGAGTTAAGTTTTGAAATGATTAAAGACTACTGACCACTGAATCATTTTCTTGAGTTAAATAAACTTATTTAGAATACATCAACGGACGTGGCGTACATGAGACGATCTCGGATTTATGAATAGTAAAACTATTGTATGTATTAGCATGATTAGTATGCCTTGAAAAACGTAAGGTGTATTCAGAAATGCACATTATGGGAACGATCACTCATCATTTCCCAACATTTCAATGTTTGACCAATTTTAAAGGAAACTAGCAGAGATAACCTAGATCTCGCAGACCGTAACCTTGTCATGATGAATGTTTTCACATGTTTTCTACCATGAATCAACGTTAGAATTAGATAAGGAAACCCCAGAACAATCATTTTTTTTAATTGGGCCATTGACCCAATTCCACCTAACTCGTGTTTTTTTTTTCAAGTAGTACCTTGTTTCAAAGCTGGTAATACCATCATTACTCATCGGCGACCACCTTGCTTCCTATTACCTTACCTTATCTGCACTGATTGTCGAGACAAAAATCATTTAAAAGTACATTTCATGTAATTTCTATCACAAGTTTGCCAGAGAGAACTAATCGATGATGTCAAGGCACTTTTATCGTCAAGGTCATTCTTAGAATTAAATAATATCATAACTAATTACCCAGTAGCTCACTCTATTATTTCATATGTTTTCTATGTAATGGTAATTTTTGTCACACTTTTTTTTATGCGACTACCGTAGTGCATAATGTTTTTAGTCACACCGACCAAGCAGACTGCATCAGACAGATTGGAGGTAATATTCTTGGGGGTTTTGTAATAGTATGTAATAGTATTTATTGAAATCATTTAGTTAAAAATCATAGTACTGGTACATTGCAAAATATTGCAATATCAACAAAACGCTGTTCACAAAAGACAAATAACTATTCATAATACAAATAATCGTACAAAATATAGCATTTTAACATATTCATACAGTCGGATAATTTCAGTAACAAAATAATGTAAATATTAGCCATTTATAACCAATATAAATTCAAAAATAATGCCTTAATAGTTATGCCGAAAATGTATTGCTCAACATGAATGAAACTGAAATGAAATTCATAATATAAAAAGGGAAAAGGATCGAGTGCTCACTCCCCACACACGCCCATATACACACACCAAAGGAAAAAATAATCGCTCTTACACCCGACTCCCCCTACACACAGACAAGACACAACATAAAAAAAACATAGCAAAACAAGAAAAAAACAAGAAAAGCAGAAGGAAGCTAGAAAGAAAGAAAGAAAGAAAGAAAGAAAGAAAGAAAGAAAGAAAGAAAGAAAGAAAGAAAGAAAGAAAGAAAGAAAGAAAGAAAGAAAGAAAGAAAGAAAGAAAGAAAGAAAGAAAGAAAGAAAGAAAGAAAGAAAGAAAGAAAGAAAGAAAGAAAGAAAGAAAGAAAGAAAGAAAGAAAGAAAGAAAGAAAGAAAGAAAGAAAGAAAGAAAGAAAGAAAGAAAGAAAGAAAGAAAGAAAGAAAGAAAGAAAGAAAGAAAGAAAGAAAGGAAAATATATTGTTGCGAATGACATAACATCTGTCGGTTTGGAGTCGCTTGACTTGGTGTGACTGTAACAAAAACCTACAAAATTTACATTTGGTTATAAGAGAATGGGAACATTTTACACGTCTAAAAGCTATAAACAATGTGAATCAAAATGATTTTACTACTCACTGTCTATATTGTCTCTTCTCCCTACGCCAAAAAATACCCCCCCCCCCCTTTCTCCTTTCTCTCTCTCTCTCTCTTTCCCTAACTCTTTCATGACGTCGCTTCGTTCTGAATTTTCCACAGTTAAAGTTAGGGTTGTAATAGTTTCGGTTCAGGAATATATTGTTTTAGATTCTGAATAAAGTGAAAATATGAGATACGTAAGGTTTGGGCTAGGTTTGAGGTTAGGTTTTAGGTGTAGTAGTTTTGCTGCAAAAGAGAAAGTGCCGTCAGGGAAATCATCATAGATTTGAATTTGGATCCGAATCATATTAGTGTTTTATCAAGTATCAGTAATAAACATTTCATACCATGACATTTTAAAATGCAACATCATTATTTTGATTATGGTTAATTGAATATGGCCTTCCCCTTTTTTCCTTCATTCAGTTATTTGAATTGTAATATATGGGTATGTCCCATATGCTTTCAGGGAAAACGGTGATCGTTCCACTTTGCTAATTAAAATCCCTTTTCCTGATTTTTCCAAAATGTTGAAAAGAATGATTTATTCACGGGTTAATTATCAAGCAAGAATACAAATTTAAGATAATGAATTGGGATATAAATTGACGATTTGCCACTGATTCAAGTTTCATTTTTATAGATCATTAGGGGTCAGTAACCAGTTGTCATTTGGCACGGATCAAAGGTCAATTCAATCCACCTTTCGCATCCTGATTAGCCGATCAGCCTGAAACAGGAACCAAAGCTGAGAGAGAAAATCGGAATAGATTGTTTAAAACAAAAGGGAAAGTGTGCTTTATAATAAAGAGGCCCTCGATAGCAGCTCTTCTATGCACAGTTGGTTTCTCTATTAACCCATTTCCCTTGTGTTTGTCCCTGGATCGGTCAGTGAAGTCAGTGACAACAATTTACCTGGCTGCCAAAGACCTAGCCAGCCTGTTAGACGCCTGTTCACGAACGTTGGTGGCGCCCTACTACTGAAGGCGTGGACGTGGTGACGACCGTGATGGGAAGACATGGGAGAAAGTGACGTTTTGAGGAGAAGGGTTGAAATTATTATAGCTGTATTCATTAAATTATATTCTTATGTTGCTTTCTTTTGATATTCTTACGTATATCTATAGTAATTACATTGTCTTTCTTCTTCTTCTTCGTGAGATTTGTCTATCTTTGGAGATTGTTGAAAGACAGGACAAACGTTTATCTTTGCATGGTTGTTAAAGGTGTCAAGCAGAATACATTGCATGGTCTGGAGCTATCCATGATGGAGTCCTTATAGATTTGTCGTTTGATAAAAAATATTAAACCTTTCGTTTCTTCAATTTTATTTTGGTTGTCTTTCTTCTAAGGTTAGTTCGGTGAAATGGAGCATTTATTCAATTCATGAAAACAAATCGAAATTGAAAAAATCGAAAATTTTCAAAGCTCTTGCGGTCAGCTACCTCTCCTCAATTTTCAATTATTCAAGATCGTTCATCCGTTCTTCTAGCAGTCCCTGAGTTTATATCGACATCTTAACCACATCAGGTTATTAACCTCTTCCACCTGACTTCAGACATGACACCATTACCCCTATCTACCACTCTACTACCACCACCTCCACCATCCTCATCCCCCGTCATCATACCCCCTTAGAAGACAATCGATAAAGGACTAAGGACACCATCCCAAAGACCACTTGATGCAAAGGACACAATTTACGCTCTCACCTCACTTTCTCGACTATTCTCTGTCCCCTTCTTCCTTTCTGTTAGAGAAAGAAAAACAACGCTTTGGCAAATATGGCTAGTGCTATTAACGATGAAAGTACATCCACACGTTACTGCCCTGCGGTCGCATCAGTGGCCAGGTGACATTCTAAGCTTCCTTCCAGCACAAATTATCACCGTAGTGTTGGAGAAAGCAAACCAGGACACGTTTCCCTTACCATCAAAAAAACCCTAGCACTTTCATTCCTTTCCATTCTTTCCTTTTCTATCAATGACCCCATCTTGTCCCTGTCACCTTCCCTTCTTCCACTTTAAATAGAGCCAGTGAAAGGAAAAGAAGAGCCAAAGTACGTCCTTTAATTTCGAGTTGTTTTCCTAAAGTTAGGGTTCCGAAGTTACTCAAGTTCGTGAAGGGTTAGTACGGTGATACTACTTTTGGGATCATTTGTTGACACCATACGCATGCGCACATTGGCCTTCATTTTGGGTTAAGGTTTACCAGGGGTCGAGAAAGGGTAAAGGAATCTAGAACGTGAAAGTGCAGTGTCCTACTTTATATAAAATTGTGGGCTTTTTGTTTTAAGATTTGAAAACTACAGTCCCTACCAAAAGTGACTTTTGAATAAGTCGTCCAATCATAGAAACATGAGATGTGGTATTGATCAATATTGTGTAGGTCCTTATGCATTGTTGGAAGAGTTGAATGAAGCCCATTAATTCATGGAACAAAATTCACCAAATTATCATGATTATATCTGCAGAGATGGCATCGGTTTACTCTGTGTGCAATGTGTGTTTTCTTTACTGTCTGGTACAATCTATTGACAAGTGGCAACGAAAATATATATTCAATAAACAATATTTTATTTGCCATTGAGGCGTTTCAGAACTATCAATTCCACCATCAACAAAAACCGGACACTCCGCGGCACGTTTGAAAAGCTCCCAGAATTGTTACGTGCTCTACCTATTCCAGACAGTTCGAAACGAGCCATTCACTTTATTTATACCTTTCATTGTTGGTAAAATTCTTGTATTAAGATGCAAAGTCATCATAAACAAATCAAACCGGATCCCTACAATTTCACAGGTAACAATAAAAAAAAACACAACTGAATATCTCATTAAAAGTGCAAGGGACCTTTGTCTTTGGTAGTTAGAGCAACAAATTCGCGTCAAATCAAAACCCTGTGGATGGTCCCACCGAGGTAAAACGCTACGATCTCATATTGATCGAAGGAAGGCGATGCTGGGGTCTTTAGTTTTCTTTGTAAACACATAATTTCAATGATGAAGGTAATTTAACAGATATCATGTCATGTTTGTAACCAAACCATGATTTATGGCTACCCTTTTCTGAATATTCGTTGTCATTGGCCATCGTTCTGGTGTCAAGATCAACACTTATTCTTTTAATCATTTTTTCTGAATGAAACATTGACTTGAATGTCTCGACGGTGATTTCCTAAAGGATCAAGGATTCTTAGCATCCATACGTACTTTTCCAAGAGTCATGTTTTTTAAATCAAATCTCATGCAAATTACAAGCGTTTTTCTTTAACATTCATATTTCTAATTAGTTAGTTGAACTTAAAGTATCTGTTAAGTGTTTGATTTTCCTTTGAAAACAATGACAACCTCTTCCCTTAGGAAGCTTGTACATGTCTATTTACAATCGGCAATTCGGTAATACTACTCATTTATAATAACAATGTACATAAACCTTTTCAGTGATATAATCATGATTATGGTATCAACTACATGATGATAATTCAAAGTAGTCAAGAAAGCCAGATGGAGTTTTAAAACAGAAAAGAGAATGAAATAGAGTGTGTTTCAGTCACTGTTTTAATTACTAAACATTCAAAATATTTACAGACTGATAGCTATATCAAATATCTTTCCACTATTCATTTTTTATATATCCACAAACTGTAGTCCGATTACGAAATCAAAATGTAAAAACAATTAAAAAATGCACTGGCCAACAGAATTAGATTTTATAGAAGTACTGCATTAGGGTTTACTTGATCACATGATATCTGGTGAACATTATCCGGTCAAAACAAGCAAAATATATTGATATTTCATTTTTTTTTACATATAATGATAGTTATTAATGTACTGCAATGAAATTATTGAAGCATTAATATGGTAAAAATCATGAATAAGCACAATGAATAACGAAATTGTTTTGCTTATTTCACTAAGAAAATAATAGGTCTCTAGATAAATTGGCATGAAAGTTTCGTTTATTACATGTGATATAGTGTAGTCTGGAAGTAGTTCTTGGATTTACAAAACTCCACATGTTAAGCGAACTACAATCCATTGTTCAAATAGATTATGTCTGCGTTCATTTCATTCCTTTTTTCCCCATTTCAATCTTGCTGTTTTCCATTGCATTTTGAAATATATGAGAGCGAAGGGGAAATGTTAGAATAAAACGAAATTTCATGAATCAAAGTTTTTGAGAAATATCTTATCTTATGAGAAAAAAATTGAATATTCTGATTTGTGTTCCTCTTCGGTATCATTTCAGGAGCGGTGATGATTTATGTGCGGATCGATGTCATCAGACCTCGGGCAATCTCTGGCGTCGAGTTGGGGACATCTACCCTTCACCGCAGACCGATATCTCTGCCCCGTTTTGGTGACGAGTCATCTGATTGGGTTTTTCGAAGAGGAGACAGATGACCCCGACGTAACACCCTATACCTCCCGACTACTCCTTCAACTTACTTCTGACATTTCACCAAGGTGAGTGAGAGAGAGGGGGGCATATCGAACACCAACAACAACAAAACAGCGACTTTGATTGAAAGCGCGCAGAGAGATGACAGAGAATCGATAGCGAATGATCGATATCGAGCTTATTTGCATTACTGAGATGTACAAAGTGAATGTTATTTATCAAAATGCTTAGATGTCACTTTTGAAAGGAATAAATGCACACTCTGCGTGGTAAAGAGAAAAGAAAAGGGGGAAATGTTGATGCGCCAACCTCCGATTGCATCATCACACAAACACACACGCCCGCACTCACATCTCACCCACACACTCATTTTTACAGCATCATCGATGGATAAAAATCATCAAATATATATATTTATCATTACTATATTGGTATTTCTTATGGAAATGGGTTACATTGCGCCAACCTCCTATCACACACACTCATCAACACACACCCACACACACACACACACCTTCATAATACACCCTCACACACGCACACGCAGCGTCACCTAACGCATTTTCCCCAAACACAGACTGCAAATATAGCCGCTGCAATTTATGAAGTCATTCCATGTTGATAGATTATAGATATTATCCGATCAGACGATCATGATGTTATGTGTTTGAACTTATGACGAGACAAACTGGTGTATTTGAAAGACGTTTGAACTCTTGTGACTTTGTCATAAAATGACATATAGAGTACATAAAGTACAAAACCCTGGGTCTTCGGTTAGACATTATTACCAACGCCGAAGCCGAAAAACAGTCGTATAGTTTTCTTAATTTCTCGAATCTTTCATCGCATGCAGATAAACATGTATCTACTATCACTCCGTCTATCCTTTGGGAGGGTATTGAATTGACATAGAGAAGGGCCAATAACCTCCAAAATTTTCCATTTTCCCCCCGCTTTAAGTTAAACATTGAGGCTTTTAAAAGAGATCTTCCATTCTTTTTAAGCAGAGGAGATTCGCTGTTTGCAAGTTTGGTCAACAGCGGAAATGGAACCAAAGACTTAGTGACCTCATAACACCTTTCTAAATCATTCCCACCTCTAATGCCTGGTAAACAAGAGAGAATGGAATGAAAGGGGAGGTGTGGTGGAAGGGTGGTGGGGTCGTGGCAGACAGGTAGATTTCTCGGCATTCTTGGCGTAAATCCGGCAAAATACGCTAATGCCGCTAAGGGCAGAGTGATGATCAACAGAATATGCACGTGAGGTTTCTAAGAGTATATAGGCTTGTTTGTCTCTGTCACCCTGATATACGTGTAGTCTGTCTGTCTGTCTGTCCGTCTGTAGCTTTTGATATGTACGACATTTGAAATAGGTCAAGTCCCTTAGACTCAATTAGAGTATTAGAAACGAAATTCAAAAGTGGTGTCGTCTTAGTTTATTTCATCCTTTTGTCATTTAAATTTCATAAAAAAAATATATTGTCTCATTCTTTTACACACTTTTACATTTTCTTGCCATTATTTAGAAAGAAAAAAAAAATCTTTTTGGTTTTATTATATCATATCGAATAAGACCGTATCATTAAATCTAGCACATTACAGTTACAACGTTTAAATAGTTAGGTGTAAGCTTAAAGTTTTTGACAAGAGTTAGTATTCATAATTATATTACATCATTGCTAAGATGAAAATATTTTGATTCCTTTTCCGTCATATCCTAGTTACTTTCAACACACTTATTCCCTTGAATTTTGTCGTCATGTCATTATACAACGTTTCCATGCTCAATTTCCTTGAAACGAATTCTTTTATTTTCATTTCATGCATTTTTTATTTATTTCTTTCCTCCTTGATTATCTCTCCAACCAACCAGACATCATACTATCTCGGATATCCGGCCTCTATCTTTCAATTGCTCGACACATTTCCTGTGTTTATGCGAATCCTCAAACAATCTTCACATAACGGTTCGGTTTGATAAACCGTCTGTAATCCCCCAACTTGGCAATCTTTCCGACTACCACAACACTTTTTTTCCCTTATATAGAGATGTGAATGTTATGGTGCCAGGCAGTCTACCTCACCTGGTTACAGTCAGGCTTCCCCGTCTGACCCCCGGCCGGTAAACGCCAGCGTCCGTTCTACTTCCGCTCATGTATACCGGCTGCTTAAATTAATACAGCGATCACAGTCTATGATACATGATCTCTGAAGATTATGCACTTCATTAATAGAATTAAACCTTATACACTAAAATACACCCCCATTTGGACATTGTTGTTTTAATTTTTAATGATTATTATGTATTTATATTATGCGGTTATCCGTCTATTTAGCCTAGTGTCACAAAAATGTACCTTTTACAATAAATTATTTGATTGAAATCACAGAAGTGATGTATCTATTCAATTTGCATTGCACTTTTGATGATTAGAAACGCCAACCCCACTCGACAGATATGACAATTTCTCATTGTCAATTTCCTTTCCTTTTCATGTTGTTCAATTTGTTGAAAAAATGTATAACTTTGCTAAATGGAAAAAAAGAGACATGAAATTCAACTGAAACTGTTGTACTACTATAATACTAAACTATTTTGTGAATTTAATTTTACTGACATTTATCCAATGAATATTGGTCGTGTCGGAATGGGGCGGGGAATTGCAGAAAACAGAAAATGATATACTGAAAAATAAGAGTTGAATTTATCATGTTGACTATATTTCTTCTCAATAGATTCAAGCGTCTCCGAGCGTTTACATAATACCCTTTCAAATAGATACATAACCGATTTGCATGATAATGGCATTTGGTAAACTTTGTAAAGAGAAATTAAACAAGATTTGTCGCATTTGGAGGTTGAGGTCTGTAAGTTGAGTGAATCCCTCTGGTATTTATATCCTTTCTTCACGGACCGTTAACTGTATTACACCCCTCACATCTGTCGATTATCTCCACATGGTGGGGATCGTCACCTCAGGGGAAGGGGGAAAGGGCGTAGCCCCCCAAAACCCCCCTTGATGGAAAAGGGGAGGGGAGGGGCGCGTGGGATTCGAGATTTTTTGTGGGGAAGGGAGTGAGATTGTAGACGTGTCTGATTATGCCACTAAAAATCCAATGGTTTTCTAGTGCTTATATAGAAGAGCGGCGGATCTACGGAAGGGGGGACGGGGAGGGGGAGGGGGGTTGAGCCCCCACCCCTTGGGATGCCAAATAAGACAAAGTAATGACCTACATTTTTAAGCCAACCCTAAATTTTCTTAATTTTATAGTGAACCTTTTTTTTGGCGGGGTGGTTGCTCGTCAAATTTCTCTGCCAAACTCCCTCTTTGGAATAAAGCTAGATCCACCCCTTGAAAACACAGAAAGGAGACCATTTTTAATTTGTTTTTGTTTTTGTGTGGATTAAAGCGTAGTAACCCTACTGGATGGATTTTTAGTATTACAATTTATTCACATTCTGTTCACATTCTGTGCATATGTGATTCACAACGTGAGAATGCTTACTTGAGATAATTTAACACTATGAAAAGTTCACCCTGACAAAAGTTTATGGTAAAAAAAACAGGAACAAAAATAAGAAAATAATAAAGAAATATTGAGGAAAATCCATCAGTGGGTTAAAAAGTTATTAATTGTATGTTGTTTTTTAGACGTCATATGCTTTCGGAGCGAGCAGCTTTCCATGTACCGCGAATTAATAAAAATCAATGAAATGTCATTTTCTCAAAAATATGTAAATTGTTTATCCATCGGTATATATCAACAGATAAATCTTTTCACATCCACTCCTGAAAGATAAAGAATATTTTATTTCATAAATCATTTTTAAAAATGATTAAAAACTTTCTTAATCTTTGATGGATTTTTCTCAAACCTTTACCAGTATTTTTTTTTCAATATTTTTTACGTTATTTTTACAACAAACTTTTCGTCGGGGAGAACTACCGCTTTAATAGTGTGTGGATCATTTCACAGTGTGTTTCACACTTTTAACACACTGTTAGATGGGGCACCGTGTTGGTTACTTTTTTGTTGTTGTTGTTTTTCAGCAGAGAAATGTATTTTAATTATCGGATTGCTTGTCTGAGGTTATGTTATTAAAATTATTGTAAATTTCTCCCAAGTTATAAGATTTACGAACAGAAGGCAAGCGAGCAAGGCGAGAGAAATGATAACGTTTAGGGGACCTCGAAGCGGTTATAACAAGAAACAAATATGATTATCGTAATTTATCGAAATATTTAAAACGTATACATGTATGTATGTGATAATGTCTATCCCGAAACGTTCATGCGAGACGAAATTGAAGGGGTACATTCGTGCAACCAACGGAAATTGCGAGCCATGTCTGAGGAAAGCAATATAGATGGGAAGGAGGAAATCTTTCAGGGAAAGGGGTTTCTTGGTTGATGTTAACTGCATTATCCGTTACACATCTGTCGATTATGTCCACATGTTAGCAATTGGCACCCATGGGTAATAATCTCCCAACATCATGGTAGAAAGAGAGATGCAGAGAATCTTGAGGCTCATCAGGGTTTTCCTCTCCTTCTTCAATTTCTTCATTATCTTCATCTGGCTGGGAGGAACGGGTCGGTATCGTAATTTGGGGGTTAAGGGATGTGACCCCTTCCCCCAAAATGTGAATGAACGAAACAAGAGAGGTGGATGGTATATTTGTTATTCCTTTGGTAAAATTTATATATGTTATAATCGGGATGTGAAGAAATCTTAATGATTTTTTGTTTATATTTGTTGCTTTTGATGTAGTTATTCATTCGAAGACACATTTTATTTTCTTGTGAAAAACATGTTTTTAAAACTTGGCAGACACCCAAAGCATATGAAATAAAATAACTCAATATGAAATAGAATTAGATAAGGGATGGCAAGGCACATCATAGAGGTCTGAACATGTTTAAGTTATATATTTTTCAAATAATAGCTTATGAAGAAATGAAAGATAATGAAAATGCGTTATCAATACTTGCTTCAAACAAATTCTGATCGCCTTTCAAATTGTGATAAGAGAGGGTTAAAAAGTGGAGTTATTAATTTGTTTCTGTTAACTTTCATTTGTACTTCTTGCCTATAAAGCAGCTATGTAATCATATTAAGTTATGGAGCACATTTAACATTACATTTTCGAAATGAAATGCAAGAACTAAATTTATCATTTGAAAAATCCTATCAAAATAATCATGCTTTCTAGCACATAAACAAATTCTTAATCAAAGGAAAGCTACACGCCCCCATTCCTTCCTTTTCAAAGCTTACTACACCCGCCCATTCGCTTATATCATAAAGTAGAAAGTAATCTCTTAAGTCTCCAGAGTTTAAATCAATTGTCTTGGCGTGATTTGATAGAATATTCATATGAGGGGGACTACAGACTGGCACACTGACACTAATTAGAATCGAACTGCTCCCAAATCAAATCACAGAGCGCATAAATAATGTTCTTATCTGATAGTATCCCTTCTTTTAACTGTTGCAGCAACCAGCGCAGATTATAGTATTTCCCATTTTATATTTGCTAACCTTTTTTTTTACATTTTAGGTAAAGATGAGAAATCAAAATTTTTTAGATGTTGATTGATGGTAGTTCTTTCAAACGATGTTACCCCATTTTATATATTATCTAGATCGAGTATATACCTACAAGCAATGTATATTTTACTGGTGAATTGATGGTCTCTTGTGATAGGCATTGATAAAGCTAAAATTGATTTTGGATCAAAAGTAGTGGGTAATGATGATAACGATGACAATGATGATAATAACAATGAAAATGATAATGATGATATGTTAATAAGGATAATAATGACAATGATAACAATGATAATAATAAATAATAATAGTATTGATAAGTATGGTTGTTATAACTTAAATAACGAATATGATAATAATCATCGCTATTATCATCATTATTGTGAGAACAATAAAAACAAATTTTCATGAAAATCACAATAATACTATAGAATCAGTGCAAACCTTCTGCACTACATGAAACACATACACGACCCTCGTATCCTAGGTACGGCATGATTACGTAATAGATTGGAGTGACTTTGTAAATCAATTGACTTTGCAATAGCTCGTATAGCTATTCTTATTCTTATCAATTATGTATGAATAAAGGTGAGCAGACGAGTCATAAAGGAGCAATGGTTTCCCGCCAAAAACCGGATAACATGTGATGCAAGAAGGCGTCATCACCTGCGTGAATTGTCTGCAATCTTAGTTTCGATAAATGAAGCCGATAAGTCGGACCATTTGGGATTCCTTTCTCACGCTTGTCGATAAAACCCCTTTCTAAGTCGCACTTCGACCATGAAAATAAGACAAATTATATAAGATGAAACCATTATTCAATGCTTACTCTTTTGTGTTATATGTGGTAACGACACTCAGAAAATGACAATACTAAGAAATGTATTTGATAATATATGATGTGTCTGTCAAGACAGTTTTCACTCAAAACATGGATCATAAACGGATCCATTTTTGCTTGGTCCCACGTATTTCCAGTGGCGTTAGTAATTTCAATCTCCGTAAGAACACCTTTAAATATCAAGATAAGACCCAGCTATGACCTTAGCCGATATCAACTAATCAGTCCAGGTGTTGGAATCTTTGTTGATACCAAAGTACATTACATGAATCGTGAAGGATGTGTTAAAGAAAACACGATTGATATACTTGGAATCCCCGCCCCGATATAGACTTGTCATATGGTATCTTATTCTTTTCTTTTATTATCCAGCACGCAGCATACCTATCACATATCGCATTCGGGTGGTAAATCGCAGTTCATTTCGGAGATATCTCTCTTTTTCATTTACTTAAACAAATAGGCGGACAGATAGACATCCATACACAGACAGACAAACACAAATATCATAATGCAGAGTTGGATAAAATGAATAATCGAGAGTATGGATAAAAGAAAACACACATGGATACATAAAGAAGATGTTTACATGGTCAGAAGAATGATAAGAAAACTGAAATAACAGTTATAAGAATGGGCGCCGAAAGAAAGAGAAAGATGTAAGTCAAGAAAGGTGACGACCATGCACGATATTTTGCTTGTAAATGATCGCTCGTCTTGAATTGTAACTAAAACATCTTACTTTGAAGATGCATTTCAGTTGTACGGAGAGCGTGTCTAAAGAAACATGCTTCAAGGCGCCATTTTTTATATATATGGTGTCTATCAACTTGCATCAAATAAATTCGGATTAGTTTACTAAGAAATAGTACACCTATATAAAAGTGACTTATAACAATTACTAGGGTACCATCCAGTTTGAAATTTAATTGTAATGATAAAAAAACTTTAAAAGATGAGATATTTAAGCTATGAATTTACTCTTATTTCGAACGGCAATCATGAGCTTATTATCATTATTACTCAGTTAAATCAAAGTAAACTATGTTGTATAAAACAACTTAATCGAACATGATCTTTGTTTCTTTAATATATTGACATAATTTCACTGATTAGTTGGATGAAAAGAAATTTAATACAAGCATGCATAATTATTACAATAGTCAGGATGTATAATGATATTCATCACTCTCGATTCCACCATGTATAGTAGGTCCTTGATTCCACGCATGCGCTAACAGGCAAGGTCACACTCAAACAGGCTTGTTGCACGCACAAAATGTCACTATCGCTGCGCTATAATTACCGCTCTGCCATCCATGATATCTTTCTCCCCATGTTGTAATATACCACGATTGTTTATCCCCTTCCCCCATCTCTGCTTTCGCTATTTGACGTTTTTAAATCGATACAAGAGGATTAGTAACAGAAATAAGAGAAGAGGCTTAGGGAAAGCAATCGTATGAGACTCCCTACGTCATGAGCGTGAAAGGTTATACACCGTTTACATTACATGTACAAGGGTGGGTGTGAGGGTGTGTGTGTGCGTGTATAGGTACGGGTGTGGGTATTTATGTGAGATACAGATTCTGCATTGCATTTAAATGCATAATGCGAGGTATTCTATTCAAATTGATGTAATTTTAAATCCATTATGTTACTTAGAAGAAGTGGTTGTAAAGTGTAAATATTGGCATTCTTAATGTTGAATAGATTTTGACATTAAAAAAATACACAATAAAACTCCAAGTGGTAACGGCGAACAGGACGTATAAAATGATGATATCCTATTGCCATGATACAGGTATTTTTGTATTCACATTGCATCCACAATACCCAATTGTGCGTCCATACCTCGGTATAAGTAATAGAATGTCGGAATTATATACAATGAGAAAACTCAGAGCTTCAAATTATATGTTTACATCAGCATAAGACAGTTTTATTTTATTATGTCCATAATCCAGAGTAGTTTACAAAGAAATGCATTAAAACGCACACGTCTGTTTTCCAGTATTTCTTTTGGAATTAGCAAATATTTCCGTCAATGATATCATCCGTTATTTCTTACACGAAATTTAAAGAGAAAGCGAATTCGAAACTCAACCATATTGCACACACGCTGTAGATATTGATGAATCGCATGTTGGCGCGCTTCCTTGTCTGACAGTGAGATGTCGTCTGCTAGCGTGATTTAAACTCTTATCAGGAATGGAGAAAAGGGCAAAGAAAATTTGGTGGATTTTTATTATTGATTGACATAGAATATGAATATGAATCATACTGAATAGAATTATACATGGGCATGAGTAACACATTCTTTATTATTTGTGTGCTGATGATCTCAGACACAATTCTTGTGTGACAATATTATTACGTATTGATATTACAGTTTCCATTGAAACCATGACAAAACAGGTTATCATTTTTTGACTAGCCGAAAGTTTTATTTACCTGTTTACTGTATTGTATTGATAATGATTCCCTTAACTGTATAATATAATTACTCAAATCACTCTTAGAATGGCATGATGAATAAAAGAGGGATTCTAAAAGCAATTTGTATCCAATCATGATAGTACAAGCCTTTTGCTTGATGCTGGCAAATACTTTGTAATATACAGAATGCCAAAATATATCATATAATCTAGATGTGAATGAGATTGCATTTTGCACCATTATGTGGAGATTAACCAATCAAGGGTTATATGACGTTTACCGGACGATTACCATCGTTTTGAAGATTGTGTGTGTTTCTGTAGATATTAACATTCGTAATTTACATTTTAAAAATCCCTTAAAAGAACCTCTCTTTTCCGACATAGATTACTGCCTAAAGACATAACGTAACATTGACTTCCATGTACCTAGTGGGACTAGGGTAATAACGACACATCATCTTCAATTATGTATCTATGATATGAATCTGACAAGCCCTTATCATCCGGCACTTATCCAATTAGGAAGAAAGTGGAACATTCAGCAGGGATAAGACTGGATGAGATGATATTAAGATATCATTCTAGGAACGAAAGAGACATTAAAGATTAACAAATTTGTCAGAAATTTGATCGAGAAAGTCTGGATCGCAAATTCCTGTTCAAGGTTTGGTATATATCGATCGTGATTTGACATTCATTCTACGTCAACCCCCTCCCCCTCCCCGAAAAAAAGGGAAGAAAAAAGAGTAAGAATCAAACTATGTGTAAAATATTCATGAAAAAAAAATCAGAAAAAAGTTCCTATAACATGATAAAACACATTTTATCCTTCTGTCACTTATCTTCGCAACACGAAATTGTCTTTTAGCAATATTTCATGATCGAAAATAGAAGAACAAGTGTAGCAAAACAAACTAAAGGGCAAACTTTGAGTTCTTAATTGCAGAAGCGTGTATCGTTAAGTCTTGGCTAATTGTGCCCGCATTTCAAGCCATTACACACAGACTGTTTTCCACCTGACTGCATCCCTTCGTATTTTCCACTCGAAATAAGAATTATTCTTTCCCCTTGCCCGTTTGCCTGTGCAGGCCTTTGGTGTAAAGTATGTGCTTTCGTGTCCCCTAGTCCTTCTGATTCCCTTAAAACCTGAAATTTAATCTTCTCGATACAGAATCGAACATTTGCCCTGTCGGTTTAGGAGCAGGGATGGTTGTTGTTTTCACAAGCGACAACAAGACTTGTCTCTCATAACGCTCCTCCCACCCATTTAATGAAAGCAGAAACCAATTTGGTTTCCTCGTATCTTTTGTCTCTGGTCTTCCAACACTAATGAGCCGTACTTGGGAGGCGTTTTGTGTAGCATTACTACGACTCGTGATGCCTCGATCCATATTTGTAACCGTCTTAGAATCGAAAGCTCGAATGTTTTATGGATATTATAGCTCTCTGGTGAAGGCATTGAAACGAGATAAGATTAAGGAGAAAATTGTGCATCACCAAAGAAAAAATCGAAAATGCGTGTATTTGTCATTGCAGTTGCATGGATATCGTTACGTGTAAAGTTCAAATTAAGCACGAGGGTGGGGATGCATTGGAAATAATAATTACTGCTTATGAAAGGAGTAGGTGCCCTTAGTGTGTGTTCACACCCTGGGGTGAAATTATAAATCTAGCTGAGAATTTGGTTTAGGTTGATTGGCGTAATTTTCCTCTTGGTCTTTTAGCTTGTCGTGTTCCGCCCGCACCAGTCACTGCTGTCGCCCCTAACGTCGCCCGCCGTATTGTCCCGGGCGGAATCAGCTCCGTTGCGTTATGAGACCTGCATGCATTACCTCATTCGATGCATCTTGAGATATCCCCCCCCCCCCCCTCCTTCGTTTATCTCGAATTCATCTCCATCTTGTTCGCTTTTTCTTCTTCTCTTCATCTCATCCAACACAACTTGGCTAGATGTCGAGTGTTTTGCTGTGTATACAATAGGAGAAGAAAAAAGCAAGCAAACGTATAGGCGGCCTATCAAAATAGCTCAGGGGGACTTGGGGACGACTTCCGAACAAAAATCAGAAAAGGGGTTACAGAGGGAGAGGGAGAAAGAACCGAGGGATGGATATTGAGGGAAAATGCGTGTAGATGTGCATGTGTTGAGAGGGTGTGTGTGGGTGTGTGGGTGCGTGTGATTTTTGAGTGTTTTTGGTAGATGGTATGAAAAGGGGGAGTAAGGTAAACAGAAAGAAGGGATAAAGTGACCAGGAAAAAATAATGAATGGGAAATCTCGTCTGAGCTGATATATCACATGGAACTAGAGAGCAATTGCAAACGATTAATCTCTTAGATTGTGCCTGAAGCTAATCAGCCCGATATACCTGCCCGAGGGTACGTAACCAGCCAAATACACCAGCAAGAAGCTACATAAAGGGGCAATAAAAGAGGCGAAAATTAGTGGCTTTTGAAATGCTGATGAGTTCCCCGCCCCTCCTTTCAACCCTCGCATGAGTTCTCCCATTGTCACCCTTTCCACTACCCCCCAAATTCGCACCTCCAGATATTCCCATGAAAGAAATAATTAATCCGCACAATATTCAATCACGTAGCTCCCCTTAATACTGTTATCCCCCTATACCCTAGTTTCATATTTTTGAATAAGCTAAAGAAAAATTACAATTATTACCCATGAAAGGAAAAATATGGTTGAAAAATAGGGAAGGAAGAATTGAAGGAGATTGAAAGAGACCAGGGGCCATAGCGGAGCAGGCAATCTTGTATTCATGGTACTTTATCCGGAAGTTGCCTATTATTCAGGCTTCTGATCATATTCCTTTTCATCGTACAAAAACCCGTCCAATCATTATTTTACAACCACTCAAACTAGAAAATGACGAGCGACCTCCATTCAACTTATTTGTCAGAAAATGGGGAAAATGGGTTTTGGAAGAAAGAAAAAAAGAGGGATCTTTTCAATACCTCTGTTTCTTTCCGGTTGTGTGGACCCTTCAAGTTGCCTTATAATAACACTGGAGATCTCTTATAAAAAGCCTCTCGTATGCGGTGGCCTGGAGGTGAGCACTGCGGTGAGTGGCCGACTGCAGTTCTGACAACGCTCCGATGACAAACCCTTACAATTTCTACTGCGTACTTTATATTCCCCAACACCTATATCCCACTTTTCACATTCTATTTACTCCATTTACGACCATTCTTCTCTTTATTTCCACTATGCATGACTCCATTACAGAAAAACACAATCGAGCTATATTGGTCGAAGAAAAATAAAATAAAAGAGAAAGATATTGGAGCTCTAATTATAATGGCCTGTATTTATTCGAACGAAAAGTCAGTGTTACCTAAATATTATCATGTTCACCTAAGCATAGTGCTTTGAAAATAAAGAACAAGAAATCTCGTTTTATGGCTATCGAAAGGTGTTACGTTAACAAATCAAGTCAAAAAGTCCTTAAAAGTCTGTTTATTTATTCTTCTTTATCAGGGTAGTTTGATATCAATAGAAATCAGTGTTAATATATGATTGTCCAATATTTGATCGTTTAGGAAATCAAAATATTTTAAGAAGTGAAAATAATATTTAATATATATTTAGAAGTTTAGAAACTCGTTGTAAACACTGCTTAAACATTTCATTTTATGATAAATTTTCTTGTTGCCCAAATATTTAGTTGCTAATTATTTTGGTTCATATCTCTCATTCTCTTTTTATTGAATTATAGTCATCATTTTAAAATATTATTTATGAATGTATCAGAGTTTGCGCCTATCCATGATTATTCTTTAATTGCGAAAAAACCACTAATGCATATACATGTACACGTTACCATCAGTGGATTCATACATTTCTCCTATATTCTTCAAGCTGAATGTTAGGACTCATTTCGATTTTTCTTTTTCCAATGTTCATTATCTATTTCTGTGAGAAGTTTATGCTGTTAAGTTCTTCCAAGTATTTGTACTTTTCGACAACCGGTACCTTTTTTTTGCTAAAATGTTTGCTCATAATGCAAGGTGGTATTTTTTTTTTTTTTTTTTTGGGGGGGGGATATATGTAAATGTATGTATATATATATATAGATATGTATATATATATATATATATATATATATATATATATATATATATATATATATATATATATATATATATATATATATAATATATGTATATATATATACACTGTAAAAAAAAATGAAGTGCTAATTTAGCACTTACTGTGCTTGTATAGTAACTGCACTACGAGTGCTGATTTTCTAGTTAAAAGTTTATTTAGATTTTGCGTCAAAATAACTCTAAGCTCAATAAATAACAAATATCAAAACATAACAAATACAAAAAATATTGAGTTATGAAATGTGCAAATCACGTAAAAAGTTTGGGGAAGTGTTATGCGTTCGATACAGGTGAGGATGAATGATCAGAAAATGAATTTCATAAAAAAATAACCTTTCTATCTATTGATGAATGAACACTCAGTCCTTTTATTCATCGATAACTAGATCATAAATAATTTCAGCCTACAAAAAAGTCCAATCCAAATTTGGAATAGCTGAAGCATAAGTTTTATGAACTTTTTTCTTCTTCTTAATTAGGTGGCAGTGTACTCAGAGCGGGCCAAAGAAAGAAGGTACCGGCAAACGAGGGTGGGACGGACCCATACCCTGGGACGGATGACCACATAACAATTTGATGTACATGTAGACAATGGAGTAAAGATGAGCAGACGAAGAGACGTGTCATGTCTCCTCCTCCTTTTGTACTCCGTTCCATATTTCGCAAGGCCGTTCAAGTAGGTAGCGCTTCTTTTTTTCTTCTTCCATCCGCCCATTCTAAAACCGACCGTATCTCCAACACGATTGCGTCTCCTTATTCGTCCCATTCTGTCTTTCATTCTTTTTGACAGCTTTTTATTCTCACTCCTTTTCTCTTTTTTTCCCTGTTGTGTTTTGTTGAGCAGACATCAGTATCTCGCCCAGCCTTTATCCTATGACCTTGTTGTCTGCACGTCACAACGCATCCCTGATTAGTATAAGGTGGTTCAAAAGAAGGAACTTTATTAACCTTATCCAAGAAATCTAATTGAATTCGGTTTCAATACTATACTATACTATACTAAATATCTATCCATACCATATACTTACAAAAAGTCAATATGTCAATATATTATTCGTCCTCATGATGATCACTTTTATCAATCTATTATATTTATTCGTCCTTCATTGAATAAACAGATATTAAGTACAATTTATTTGTTATCAGTTATGAACTATAACATTTCTTTATTTCATTCGCTTGATCAATATTCATCCCTCCCCTCTTCGTTGTCTATGTTCTAATGCTTGATATTCTCTTCATTCCCGTCCAATGTCTAATCGAAATGATCATCCCTTTCCTCTGTCCAGCTCTTCCATATCTATTTCCATTTGATCAAATGTAACTGTGGTATCCTTAAAAAATGAAATCCTATTTTGATGAACCACCCTGTACATCTCTTAAGCCTTAGCGCGCGCTTTTTTGTGTGGCGCCAAATTGAAGAAAGGACATTCAGAAATGTGACAAGAAGATACACCAGGTCACGGCCATGGGTGGAGGACGATCTTCAAAATTGGACGTTTCTCGCTAATTTGTCCCCTCTTTTATCATTTTTCCCATATTGTTTCTTTGACTTTTCGCTTATTAAGCAGACGACAATGCAAAATTAGAAATTCTACTTCTTGTCCCATTATAGCACTATTCCACTGATGACGTGCGTCTATCTGTTTATTTAACTTTTTCGCAAAAAAGTTTTACATCGGTCACGCGTACATCTTTTATCTCAAGTTTTGACAGGAATACAATGTAGAGCATGTCCTATTCGATGAAATAAAAGCGTAAAAATAAAACCGTATCGGATGAAAAACAAAAACTAATTACAGAAGATTGCGCGTATTCATCGACGCTGTAATACCAAATTCTATGTAAATATTATGAAAGCAATCTCGTAATTGGATATGCATTAGATTAATGCTCTTATATAAACTTACAGCTGTATATGGCTACAGCTCCCAAGAAAATGAGGGTTAGCGAGATTAGTATACCGATATTTGATTATTGTTGACTTTTTTCCCAATTACATGAATGATTCCAGGGGCGGATCCAGCTTTCGCCATTAACGGGGGGGGGGGTGAAAAAATATTTTCATCCATATTTAACCGATCGGCCGTTCAAAGCTGCTTTTTGTTGGTTTCTATAGTCGCAACAGTTTCTTCTTAACTTTATTCTTATAAATAATATAATTGTATCTCATAACCCCTAATTGACTAATGCGAACGCGAAGCGCAAGCATTTTTTTAATTTCATATATTTCGTCCTGAAAATCGTACATTCTGAGTAATGTGTACATGGTGTATGGGTGTCGATCAGTGTTCATGATGGGGTGGGAGGATGACACAAATAGTGTTCTCTGTAAGGATTTTTTCTTCTTTTAGTTGAGGAGGAGGGGGTCGGTGCTTTAAGAGTAAAATATTTCAGGGGGTCAGACTCGGCACAAAGGGCAAATTTATGAAAACTAAAAAAAATCGCAAGCGGGCGATCAAACATTTTTACCTTTTTGATACAAAATTGAATTTTGTGAAAGATTGTGACATTATCTTAAAACATACATCATACTTCTCTCATTTTCTTTAAATTTTTATTTTCTCTTTCTTTATTGGTTTTGAAGCGTTTTTTTTTTTTTTTTTTTTTTTTTGGGGGGGGGGGGAACGGCCCCAGGCCCCACATAATTATGTACGCCAGTGGGGTGAGGGTAGTCCTTAAGACTTAATTTTTATATAATGTTACTTTTATTTCTTCATGACTAGGTACTGCATTAAGATTAGATCAGTAATCTAAGCGCGAGCTAATTAGTTTTTTTCAAATGAGCCATTTTGAGGACTGTTATCGGTTTTCAGGGTTATTTCCCTCTTATACATTCTTTAATTCGCATTTCTTTTATATGTTCTCTACTTTTTTACATCATGAACCGGGATAAAGAAAACTAACAAAAATGAAGTGATATTCAAAAGGGTGATAAAACAAAGGTGACACGACACATTTGCCCCAGTCTTAACCCTATCCAGCCCAGGGGCTGTTTCCCCCCCCCCCCCTTCTCGGGCTGGATATGAAAAACATAAAGTACAAAATATAGAAATAAATAAGAAATTTAAAAAACAATACAATTATTACGGAAAATTATATTGCCATTTTTTTATTTTTTTTCGATGAATACTTTCGTTTCACATCCAAATCGTTTATTAGATTTTCCCTCCTTATATCACTCTGAAAATATTTGGTTAAAGTTCTCCATGAGGGTAATTATGTGTCCAACCAACATGTGGGCATTTCTTTTTGGCATTTGTATCTATCCAGTGTGATTACAATTTTGCCCATTCTAAAGTAATTGCTGCTTTTTTTTTAACCTTACTGGACAATATGCTTCCCGCATTGGGTAAAATACTGCCCCAAATTGGTTAATTATTACCCTCGTGGTTGTAAATATTTGACCCAATATTTTTTTACAATATACGTTATCATGATAAATGAGAAATTTTTATGAAATCTTAATCCAGCTTGTATATTCTTAGTTAAGAAATATGGCTTTTAAACAATATAATATTATTTTGGTAAGACTTTCCTTGTAATTCGTTCTTTTACAATCCCATTTTATCAAATCATGTGAATGAACAACCGACAATACTTAAAATATAATTTCCACTTTTTTTTGCATGAGTGAAAAAGAAAATGATCATGGCACAATATTATCAAATTTCCAGATTGACAATTTGCGAACTCGCCCATCTACACATTGTCCATTTCTTTTCTCGATCTACATGTATTCATGACCATGAATTCTTGTTGTTACAATACTAACGTAAAATACCCACCTCTCCAAGCATTTTTGCATTATCTCTCCAGAAGATGATTGTGTTCCAACCCTTATAATGTTACATCTAGAGGGTTGATAGCTCGATGTATCCGCAGAGAGGCCGAGAGGGACAGGTGAATCATTTTTGGGAGATATAAAATTATATGTGGAACCCCCCCCCTTGAAAAAAACACAATCACATTTTAGAAAAGTTTTATGGATTTAATAATAAATAAATTGCATTTAAATAATTTATTTGAAATAAACACGTTCTGACTAACTAAAATAATCTTTTAAAAAAATATTGATATTGAGAAGACCAGATTCTGATCATCATAATCATTTCTTTTTTGTAAATTCTTTTAAGTTGGGTGATAAAAAGATAGTGACGAATAATAATTTCAATTTACATTATAAGGGGTGTTTTGAAAAAAAAATCATGATGAATAAATTAGCGTCTGTATGGGTGCAAGCAGTATTAGGAGTGTCTTGGAAAAAATGGTTTTATCAATATTATCATGACCATAGCTAATTCAGTGGCATGTGTTGCCGTATATCTAAAGGCCACTGCACACCTTGCGATTGGCCTGCGACCCGATTTTGGAATAAAATGTTATAAGATTTGATCTAATATTGAAACATGGAACATCTTACTGTGTAAAATTCTTTAATTGTCGAACAAATACTTATGTTAAAATTTTTGTTATCATCCTTATTAGGATTTTAAAAAATCGAATTAAATATCAAGTCGTAATGACATCAAAGCAATCGTACAATTCAGGGGCCACGGAACCGGGGGCTTTCCAAAACCATGTACAAAAACGTGAAAATTATAATCTGATTGTGAACTTTCAAAACCGTTCCGCGGCCCGTGCGATTGGTTACGATTTGAAACAAATTTGGCCTTTACTCAAAAATAAACTATTGCAATCGTCCAAAATTGTTATATTTTTATCCTTACACCTAATTTGAACTTCAAATAAAAATATAGTGTTCATTCACATTTTCAGAAAAAATCAAATTTAATTTGTTCTAAAATCGGATAGTGGACCAGTCTTAATGTGTGCGGTGGCATCTAAGTAATGTGGGGGTGAATTAGTACTTCCAAACCTCCTATCTAATATGAGCACCCAGTAAACCAAACCCTTCTCACGACCCAATGAACAAAGTGAATTTTGCAATACAAGGGATGTACTTTAAAAAAAAGCATCGACAAAACTCAATCGAAAGTCGTTGTGTTTATTTTTCAAACATTCAAATTGTTTAAAATGAAAACAAATCATAAAATAATACGGCATTGTGCAAATTTATCCACAATTAAAGAGAAGTTATATGAATCCCACCATTGCGGTTTTAGGCGCCTTTTTTTCTCACAATGCTCAACAGAATTATTTCAGGGTTCCTAGGAAAGGATTTAACAGTTGGAGATGGCAGTTACAGTCGGTGTCGGATCCAGGGGGAGGCACATCCCCTTGGTCTGTGCCCCCTCCCCTTTGAGAGCCATAGTAAATAAGTTTAATGTAAATATGCCGTTTTTACACAAGTGTGCCTCCCTTTGATAGTTACAACATTGTTATCAATGGGAATATGTCGTCATATTTCACGTGGACGAATGACCTTCATTTTTTTTTAATTGTCAAATTTTCCTCGGTAAAATGAGCCCCTACTTTTGGATTTGGAAAATCCTAGATCCGTCCCTGGATACAATCTACACTATCATCAGGATTTAAACCATTTCAAAACAAATGAATGACAATGCAAACATTTATCTTGCCACCCTGCAGAAGAAACATTGGTATTATCATCGTAAATAATTCAGACAATCGAGCTCATGTGATTAGTAGGAAACGCTGGTATTTGTTTAAAGTTTTGGCATTGCCCGTTGTTGTTGAGAAGTTGTTTTGAGATCCTTGGTTTAGCCAAGGTGTGCTAATTATCACTGGTGTATCATACCTGTTCATATCCGTGAGAATTAGACATGCAGTCAGCCAGACGACCCAGCTAAAAAGTACAGGTGAGATGAAGCGAGGTCACCATGTCAGCACCATGAATTAAGGGACTGAGAATTTAAAAAAAAATGGAAAGCAAATCTACGAAAAATATTTGATAATATGTATTTTAGATTCTCTTCTTTAGTTCAAGGTTCTGTAGACGGTATTTCAAACGTGAAAGGAATTTGAATGGTTAAAAGTTATATTATTTTCAATGAATAGCTCCTAATAACATAGAATAACTTATAAAAGTGAATTTTAGTGATGTATATTTAGTAATCTATCTAGAAGGCCCCTAAACACCAACATCATCACATTTCAATAAGCTTTGAAGTATTTTCTGGTCATTTCACCTGAATTGTTGTTAGTTATCTGTCTTTTAGTAATCCCTAACGTCACTCCTAATAGATTAATTGTTTTAGAGTTTGTGTTTCTTTATTTTGAAAAGAACCAAAAAAAAAGACCTATTTTGTTATTACCCCGCCCCCTTCCCCTTCTTTTTGATTTAATACCTGTTTATTAGAGATATGACGAGAGAGATAGGAAATGGGAATTTGTAATGGACGGGGATAACAAAAAGGAAACAACGATTTTGATTCAAAAGAGAGAGAAAGATGCAGACATGACAGAGGGGTAAAGAAAAGCCGAGACAGAGATGGAGAGTAAAATGAAGAACAGAAACATTGAGGTGTAAGACAAAGACATTGTGGCATACCTCAGAGACAGTTATATCGTCTGCTAAATTAAATTCATGCACCTTCCCATCCAAGCTTATCTCGCTTTATTGCACACCATACCCAAGCTTGGACGGGCAGGAACGGACGGCAGTATTTAATTCAAAAATTATTACGGATTGGAGGCGAGTTGCGACGGGGCCAGATTTCATACCAGCTCGCCCAGAATTAATGAAATAGTAGTTTCTCTAATTCAATTTGACGATGCTTAAGGAGAATATTATATTCCTTATCGATCTTACCGAGGCTACTTTTGTAATCAGCTATATGAGTGTGCGTTAGAGCGTGCGATGCGCGTGTGGGGTTTTCTGTGCGTACGTGTTGGCAGCACTGTGGGCAGTGTATAGTAGAGTCATCATGCATTATAGGTAGACGGTTAGGGGTATGATATTGCATGGGATTAAAAGCGAAAGTAGAGGGCTCTAACTTTCTCAGCTGGAATGGTAATTGTTAAATGATTCTAAACAACATTTGAGGGTTAAAACTGCAAATAACAGCATGACGTATGAGTTGAAAAGTGCTACCGTTTCACCGTTTGGTATCGTAAGGAACAATTGGCTTTCACACATTCATCAAGTGTGCAAGCCTTCGTACAGAAAGCTGAAAATGTTATGAAAGCTTCCGTTTTGGGTTTTCATCCCTGTTTATTATTTAAAAGAAATAAATGCGAAGGCACATCATCTTAATAGAAAACGTCATGAGCTCTTTGTTTCTTACGCAGAAAATAATTCCTGGAGAAGAAAATATATTAAGGGTTAAGCACTTTTTTTCAAGGAGAAATCGATGTGTTTTGTTAAGAGAGCATGGTGTGCAATTTTGATGGGGAGATGAAATGGATGGTGGAGCTTTCATATCTTAACCAAACAAAAGAAAAAATTGAGAGGAAATCGAAGACAAGGCATGAGAACGCTTTCCGTGTCTCGAACAACGAAGCAAAGAAATTTGTCGATCCTATCGTGTGGTATTCTTTTTCCAATCGCACTCATAGGTAAGGTCTTTGATTTTCAAAGCGAACACGGTCTAGATTTCTTTCTTGAAGTATTGATCCTCAAACCGCAGGTGACCAAGAAACACGAGTGAAACCAAAAACCTCATTCTCTTATCGTTCACCCCCCTTTTCGCTTTCTCTCTCTGCATGCTTGTAAGACAAGCGACAAAGTACCGTTATTAAACGAGAAAATGGAGGCTATTCAAAGGAAAATATTATTATAACGATTGTCGGAGAGCGGTGTTCCGATTAGAACGATTGGACAAGAATAGAAATCAAAACTGGGTAAGATTTCTGGCCTAAAAGTCGATAATAACATAGGAAATTAATTTGTACAGATGTGGATTTATTTGGGAGAGCGCTGGATATAGCGCCACGAGGAAATTACCTAAAATTTGTTGATTTCGCTCTTATTTTTTACTTCTTGTTTTTATTCGCGTGACGTCACTTACTCTTGTGCTAGTATAGCGGCTTTACTTAGGTAATCTGGATTCTTTTACAGACCTTTTTATTGCATATTCCCGAAAAAAAAATCCACAAAGAACTTTTATTTCCATTTTAAAACGTAATATTTTCTACTCAATTTCATTCAAATATTTGTCTAATAAAAAGACCGTTATTACATGCATTTTCGTAAAATAAAAGTATAATCAATTATTATTTTGATTCAGATATCCCCAACATGCTTTTTGTCATGTCTATGAGTACATGGAGTATTGCCTTCCAACATCTTATTCACAATTATGGTAGATCTTTGGTGGTTCTTAGATTTCTTTACGTCCTAGATATTTCAAAGTCAATCCTGTTTTCGTCTGTTACTTATACTGACAGTGACACGTCATATTTTGCGGTTGACAAGGTTTGCATTCAACCTCAATTAACCTTGAAAGGCAAAAATTCTGATCGTCCAATTACATCACTTTAGCAACTAAAAACGCCCAAGAACGATTGCGAAATGACAAAAAATAACTATTCTTTTCTTGTAAGAATTTCCCCAAAATTTATAAATCTAAAACGACAGCGATGTGTCAACGGTGCGGAACAAATCTGCCTTTGATGCTCAAGGATGGCCCGCTATCTTTCCCTGCAGTTGTTTTCAGTTTACTCGCTAAATGTTTCATATTTTTACACCACTTTAGACTATCGTATTACATGTCCCTTTTAATCTTTGTAATTACCGCATGGCGACCGAGAGCTAGATTCTCTTAACTCGTCGGTGTCAGAGCGAAGAGGGAAACCTAGATGAAGATAAGGAGGAGGGAGAGTTTGTGATGCCTCCAGTCATATCGGAGGTTTTTAACAGGACGAATTGATACTTTGCCTTCCTTCATCCCCTAAACTCTGTTGTTTTTCAGAGGACCAATTTCATGGTAATGTAGCTGCTCAATTAGAGAGCAGCGGAAATCTAAGACTAAAACAACACCGTTGTAAGCATCAATTATTTGTGAATTATGACAGTGCGCGCGTGCACAGATTTTTTTCCCCCCTTTCATTTTCATTTTGTTCATTTGAGGACATCTGAAGAATTTGGCCTGCCTATACTGGCGTCAGCTTTGATGATGTAATTTAAGTTAAAAAGAGAAACCCCCCATATATCCGAAATCACGAACAGGTCCCTGGTGATAAAATAGAAATCATAAAGAAAAGTAGCAGATACTAATAAATGATAATCATGACAATGAGTTACAGTACACAAAAGCAACCAAGAAAGTGTTCTAATTCGGGATTTTATAGCTGATGTGATGATAGGATCGTGCTCGTTTAACACGTAGACTCGGTAATTTATTTATTTATTTATTTATTCATGTTTTATTTATAACAAATGATAAAATAAGGTGGAGGGCAGTTCGGTTCAGTTATAAAACTACTTTACAACGAAGCTCTTCCCATTTACAAAAAGAAAATAGAACATAAACATGATAATATATACATAAATACTCTTACTTACCCTGTAAATAAGATTAGTTTGAAATTGTAATATTAACATGAATTATAAATAATCATACATAGTACATTTTTAAAACATTGAGCTAATCTTATCAAACATTGAACTTTGCTGCCTACACCATAGAAAAAGCATAAGAACAAAAATATTAAGACATATGTATAGATACAAGGATAGTGTACAGTGGTGCTCATTAGTAAGTGAACCCCACCAGAAAATGAACATAATAAATTGTTCACGTTCTGCCATGTTTTAGATATTTAATTGTGAAGTCAGGTGATAAAATATTACATTCAATAAAGTTTGTTTCTCATTGCGGTGTTGTGGTTACATTTAACACTCGACATGAAGGAGCGCATTTATTTTGGGACTCACTAACTTTTGAGCACAAATGTAAATTTATACTATTTTAAACTTATGATAAAATATCTTTCCTCTATACTAGCCAATGATTATGCACTGAAAAAACTCCGGTGTTGATCTAACACAAGCCCGGAATCTATATATGTCCACACCAGAGAAGTGTTAAACAACACCGGTTTGGTTTTGGTGTAACACCGGCATCGGTTTGATTCTAAACTGGTGTTATTTCAATACTTCTCTGGTGTGGACAGATATAGATTCCGAGCTGGTGTTAAATCAACACCGGAGTTTTTGCAGTGTGTGAGTGGGTGATGGGAGTTCGTGTGACTTGGCAGCAAGTATATTGAAGGTTTTACTTCATGGAAACCTGATTACACCTTGCAATGATAAACTTTAGAATGAAAGTAAAGGGTGTATCCACCACGCGCTATCTACGGGAGATATGAACGTGTTTTCTCGAAGCAATTTACGGAGTACTCCCTTTAAATAACCTGTAATAATTCCTCATTGGTTCCAGCATTTACCTTGATTAGACATTACAAATGCAAGAGTAAGAGACAGTGAGTAATAGTAGGAGCAGTGATGTGTAGCAAGAGTACATGAAAAGTTTTTAGTAGCAACATTAGAAGTAGAAGCAGTAGAAATTGCAGTAGTGGGAGCAGAAGTAGTAGTAGTAGTAGTAATAATAATAGTAGTAGTAGAAGTAGTAGTAGTAGTAGTACTAGTAGCAGTAGCAGTAGTAGTAGTAATAGTAGTAGTAGTCGTAGTAGTAGTAGTAGTAGTAGTAGTAGTAGTAGTAGTAGTAGTAGTAGTAGTAATAGTAGTAGTAGAAGTATCAGCAGTAGTAGTAGCAGTATATAAAAGAAGTAAAACAAATAACCATGTTAGTACTAGGGTAAAGAGATAACATTATTATTTAGTACAATTTCATTTTGTTTTTCATGTTGATCTTTAGTCTTCTTGTTACGATCAATTATATTACAATGATAAATTGAATCACCTTTTATTTGCTTTTCACTCTTGGAAAAAAGAGGTAATGTAGTAGTAGTAGTAGTAGTAGTAGTAGTAGTAGTAGTAGTAGTAGTAGTAGTAGTAGTAGTAAAAGTTATAGTAGTAGTAGTAGTAGTAGTAGTAGTAGTAGTAGTAGTAGTAGTAGTAGTAGTAGTAGTAGTAGTAGTAGTAGTAGTAATAGAAATATCAGCAGTAGTAGAAGCAGCATATATAAAAGAAGTAAAACAAATAACCATGTTAGTAATATATTGGTAAAGAGATAACATTATTATTTAGTGCAATTGGTTTCATTTTTTTTTCATGTTGATCTATATTCTTCTTCTAACGATCAATTATATTACAATGATAAAGTGAATCACCTTTTATTTGTTTTTCACTCTTGGAAAAAAAGGGGTGTTGAATAAAGAAAAGAAGGACGAATAACGTTTTTCACAAGTTAAGGGGGTCGAGGCTTTAGGAAAATAAGTCTTTTCTATTCCATCTGATCATTGATTTGAGAAAAATGACTCGATTACTTTGTTCACGCACCTAACCTACTTTCCTTTCCATTTAAACCTCTCCCCCGACACGTGATACATGCTTTTAATCATTTTCTCTTCTTCTCCCTCTCACATTCTGATAAAGGAATTAAAGTCTTGATGTCTGATTATTATCACGCCCGGGGTGCAATTATGAATCAAAGAGCGAGAGAAAAAGTGTTAATCTTTAATCGCATACATCGAATCGGCAACTTGTATATATGCCATCCTGGTGGGCCGATTTGTTTTCATCCTACCGTCTTTCTGTTCTGTATATTATTAGTCTTAAAATTTCCCCATTCCTTGGCGTCGCTCAGCTTCTGTTACACTCGCTTCACACCTGGGGTGTAAGCCGTGATTTCTTCTCAACGCCTCAGCCGTCATGTCATACCAAGACCACCTATGGACCAGTTAAATCGACTGCCAGCTCCTCGCCCGATGTCTTCATTCTGAAAGTGACGCGCCGCAATACCTCCGTCAACTTGCCTCATTATACAAGCACTATGGGAGGCTATAGTGCGCGCGCGTCGAAGCATTCGCCTCATTGGCGCTAACCCCTTGGGACGCGGCCCAGCTTGCGTGTGAAGCTCGTCAGGTGAGGAGCGTATAGCGCAATGAAATTAAACAACGCTGTGCAGCGGTGGCCCAATCTCGGCAATCAATATGAGAATCCCAGCAAGACAAGACGAGCTCCTCTCCTCGCTTATCATTTTTAAGGGGCAAGAACATCCGCAAAACGTGGTCAAGGTTATGATTTGCTTCATTGCGAAATGGATTTCCATTTTTGAGAGGTAGCAGGCCGTGTACGCCGGGTAACATTGCGAATGCAAAATGACATTGAACAGACCAGATTGGACAAAACGCGAGTCGACGACGACGAAGGAAAAAATGCGAATAAATCTTCCCACTTATGTGAGCTCGATTGAGCATACACTTGCCATTCAGAAAAAGTGAAGAGATGGGACATCGGTGTTTATACCGAATGCCGAGGAAGGCCACAATTTTATTTTGCCAATTCAAAGCTCCGCCTCTCAGATAATGATAAGACGCAATTAATAATGAAAAAGTGGTATACATGACCTTGCAGATACTCTACTTTAGCTTACACCACTTAAACAATCGATAGCCAATTAGTGAGAGGGATTGTTCGAGATTGATTCTTTTAATTGAATCCTAAAAGTAAGGTTGCCAGACGAAAATCCATCGCAGAACACATGTTGTACCTTCATGCAACTTGCACAATGACATGACTGAGATTGCAAAATAAATGAAAATGCATTAGTCTGGCGTATAAAAGTATAACAGTAGGATAAAAAAAACTCTGACCTGTGAAGACCTATATGTACTATCACGTGCAGAGTCTTCAAGGTATGCACCACATACACCATTTCATATGATGGCGCCATCTTGTTAATTCAGGCCAATACAGTCTAATTCATTTATGTTATTTTCTCTTTTTTTAACTAATCGTATAGGACTCGATATAGGCCTATACCAAAATATATTTACTCCATGACGTTATTCCGTGACTAGGGTTGCGTTATGCCATGAAAAAGTTATGCGTTGCTACCTATTTTAAGACTTTATAGGCCTATGAAATTATTTCAAGGTTATCGATGTGCATTCATTCCGTGACGTCATTCCGTGACATGTGTTTCATAAATACGTACGGTTACCGTTACGCCAATCTTTGACGCAATCATGCGTCTTGCTCCTATTAAATGTATTGTAAGCAGTAGTCATCGGATGTGCCGTAGAGATGCAGTGGCCAAGTGGTCTAAAGCGCCTGACATTTGAAAGTCCTGGGTTTGATCATCATAAAATGGCATTCCGTGCTCCTAGACCTAGCGTCAAGGCACCGTCTCTATGTGTTTCTTCATGTCATTGGGTCAGATTCATAAAAAGTAGCAATTGCTTTTGCTAGGCTTTTGCTTGGCTTTTGTTTGATTCCGTATACATAAAAATGAGCGAGCTAAAGCTAGTTAAGCTCAAGCAAGTTTGCTTCACGTTTAAGCTATTGCTAAATAGCGTATGCATAAAGCGAACATTTCGCCTGTGCGTTTAAGCACTTGTTTGGTTTTTTCAAGCTCTATCAGAGCAGCTTGAGCGTTTGCTTGAAAAGGGAAAACCGAATGCCAACTACTAGTATATAAATGTATTTGTTAGAAAAGAGAAAAGTTTGACACCCCGTCTGAGGAAAGATGTTACAAGCAGACAGGAGAGAAACGGTATGTTACACTACCACCCTTTTGCGTTCGAGTCCCGCTTTTGTTCTGTGAGTCGTGTTCGTACCAGCGCGCTGCAGCGTGACGTCGCTATTTTGTTAAAACCACTAGCAATTGCTTTCTGAAGGCAAGAAAGGGATTTAAGCAGAAGCAAAGGATTATGCATACGAAACAAAGCAATTGCTAATGTATGATCTCTTGCTTGGCGAGCAATTGCTTGTGCTTGAAGCAATTGCTTTCCACCAATTACTACTTTTTATGCATCTGACCCATTATCATCATTACAATTGAAAATGCTAAAAGATTTTCTTGCACGGATTCAGACTCTGACATACACACTTACATTCATAACATTTCTGCAAAACCAGAGCTATTGTCATCATACCAAAATCGAGCAAAGTCTTAATTACTTGAACTTCCTTTTACGTTCAGCGATGTGATCTTCCTAATCATTGGCAAGGCCACCGTGATCGATGACATGCTCTTTAAAAATGCGGCGAGGTCGTCGATGATTCGACCGCTGCAGGAACAGAAAAGGAATACATTTAGAAGACGACAGAGTCCTTGGCAGATAGAGTCTTTCTCGGAGTAGACTCGAGAGCTCGGAAGCATGATTGGTTGTCAAACGTTAATGGAATTAATTTGTTGTCATTGCATAGGTAAGACGGATATAATCAGAAACGTAATGGCCGGTGTCGTAGGCATCAAATATGTGAGTCTTATGAGAAACCCAGTATCATTCTTCTTACACTCTCCTGTGCAGAATAAAGAGGAATAATTTCATTATCTTTTGTTTTGTTTTCAATGTGACGACTTAGGCAATAGTTATCGGGTTCATAGCTTCTTTTTATGTTGGTTTTTCTTTTTATTTCGTAACATTTTTATTTCTTTCATTTGTCAAGATGGCATTTTACCAATCATCGTGTCATTGATCGAGTGCATTCTAACTTTCCAAGTGATTGTTCACTGTTTCTATCTTATTAATTGATTGATAAAGAATTTATTTCTTTTCAAATGTTCAACAATAAAATTACAAAGTAAGGCGAAAATATTACAGACTTTTATGCAAAGGTAGAATAATGTAATAGGTTCGAATGAAAATAATCAATTTTCTTTCTTTCTTGGAAGAGCCGTGGTGTAGTGGTTCTGACTCTCGCCTTGTAAACAGAGGGTCGTGTGTTCGAATCCCACCGCGGTCTAGCGTCCTTTGGCAAGGCGTTAATCCACACTTTGCCACTCTCGACCCAGGTGCTAAATGGGTACCCGGTAGGATGCGAAATATATTGTATGTTTGATTTGCCAACGCCATAATTAGGATGCGATGAATGCAAGGAATGCTCCCCAGGGAGTGGAAATTGTGCACTTTTCGTGCGGGATTGAAATGAATCCAATGACCGGGGTAATAATATGCTGTAACGCGCTTTGAGCCATTCTGGGAAAAAGCGCTTTATAAAAAAATTGGCTATTATTATTATTATCATTCTTTAAAATCTGAAAATTAAAAAATCGAGTTTGCCTTTCAAAATGAATCTCACCCTATTTGCATAATATTCTCTTTTACAAATAGCAGTAATCTTGTAATATTTTCAATGTAATTGTATTGTAAATTCTTTATAATCGTAGCAAGCAAAGAAGACTCTTACTACTTCTTAACAAAACAGTTGGATTTGTATTATGTTTGAACGTCACGCGGAGAGTATGAGGAAAAGCCTGTCGTTCCTTGGAGCGAGCATAGACTGCATGGTAATCAACGTGATCAAGGGGGTAGCAAATTCGTGGCGTCTCCTCGATCACTTTCACCCGAAACAGTTCACGTCGCTATACACTTCTCCATTGAACGGTCAATTCGGTAATAAGCTGGCTACAATCAGCTCGCAATCTACCAACATGCTTGGCATAACTCGCTCGCATCATCATCACCATCATCATCATCTCTTTTTTTTTTTCGTTTTCTCCTCACATTTTTTTTATTCAGGAAATTTGATCTGCAACGAGATGGAACGCCTCGTCCGCGCCTTGCCTGAGCAGCTCAGCTAGCGTTATATCAATCTCGTCGCCGGAGCGTGGGGGCATGGGGCGTCCACTCGGTTGGTTAATCTTGGCTTGTACGCTCGAGTTACTAATAAGCGCGCGACTGGAAAATGCGCGCCAGTTGGATATTTGGGCAGACACGTATCAACGTATCTGGGACCGAAGGGGAAGCAGATGACCTCATCAGCTAGAGGTCTATCACTCTGATTTTCGATGCAATGCCACTTTGATAGGACACTGTATTATCATGATTGTATCATCAAATGATAGTTCATTTCCTTTTTATATACAGATCCTATTACTTTAAAAACAATTCATCTTGTGTGCACTTGTTTCATGGCTCATAATAGCTTTCCTAAAATCTCTTGAATTGGCGGTCTCTGATTGGAGGAAAATGATATTATCCAAATGTCATCTTCATTTCTAAAAGCCTCTATTAAGGTTTGATGAATCCCTTTTCCACTATGTATAATTACTACATTGTGTCAATGTGTTTGTCATAAGTACAACTATTATGATGTTGATATGACATCAAAATATGTGTTTGTGTATGTATTTGCGATCATGAAAACATATTTTGTACGTGATTAGAATAAAAATAAACTGCGTATTTATCATGTTTTTCATATAAAATGGTTGACAATTTTACGTTATATGGAATATTTGTTCATAAAGCTCTCTGAATGCAACCTCTATTTTAAGGATATGTGCATAGAACCATTTAAAAAATATAGAAAATATTACCGTGAAAGCTCTCAAAAAATAATTGGAAAATTTTCAATTTCAATACGAACCAAGAGATGAAATAAATATTAACGATTATTGCATTTCACAAATTTGAAAGCCAGATTAGATGTTACCCAAATATAATTCACATTACTGAACTTTAAACATGTTTAACAAAACTTTAGACATACTTTAATGCTTTGATAGCAAATTTCATTCCTTCGATACTTATTTTCTTTTATCCTCGTTTTCCACATTTAATCTTGTACCTTTTGGTGTGGTTGTCATCGATATTATACTCATTTCTGTATTCTATAACGATGAATCAAATCATGGGTATGGATGAAAAAAACCACTATAATAGTGGCGTAATAAACCAAACATTTTGAGGAGGCACAAAGATGGCAAATGTTGGAAAGTTTATAAAACGTCACGAGCGAGCGAAGCGCGCTTGAAAATTTTGGGCCCTATGAAAACGAAATTCTACTTCTGTAGACATGATAGAAAGATTGTCATATTTCAACATGAAAGTATCAAGACGCATATTTTTGTGATTAAAATAAGTGTTAACCATTCGCAACATTATTCACTTATTGATATAAGATCACCACGCTCATCCAACACTGTATATGGTAGAATGTATTTTCTTGATTTATATGCAATTATGAACATTTAAATTGTGCAATCTTTGAGTTGTATAATTATATTGTCATAATTAAGGGGCCGCACTGCAATAACAAAATCCATACGCCATCCGATGGACTATTTAACACACATTATCTTCATCGTTCAAATAGCTAATTATGTCACAAAATCTGTTTCCTCAGACATTCCATAATGACTAGAAACATATCGCCATAGCAACACCTCTCTGTCACATATTTGCCATCATCCCTGCCATCCCGATACGCCTCTTCGTTTTGAAAGAAAACACGATGCATGGTGTTCAAACATCAATGTTTGCACGGGTGGTTAGAGAAATGCCCTCGCAAATGAGCAAAAATCAGTTGCAGATTTATATCCAAGTACAAGGATAACATCCTCCCGCTGCTCCGTCTATTTGTTCAAGTTATCTATAGTTATTCTTAACAGTCAATATCCGCATTTATCCGTGTTTTTTCTTTTCTTCTCCTTCTCTCTCCTTCTTTCTTTTTTGGCAGCCCCCTCTGCGACAGGTGATAGAACTAATCGAATCATTCAAGATGCTAGTGATGTGAGAGAACGTTCACTGAAGGAGGTTGATGCGGGATGCCATCCGCTTGGCTGGCTGGAGAATGGCGGTCGATGGTGGTGGTTGCGACGAAGATGCAAGGATCAGGGGATTACGACGTCCCATAGGACACGATGGCTTTATCCTCGGCTACGTTAAGAAAATGTGATAACTGGGACGAAACAAGAGATTTTAAGAACCAACGCAGATGCGAAAGATGAACAAGAACGGTCTTTTCCCACTGAGAATCTGGCTGAGAACATTGGAAATCCTGCTGAAAATTTGAATTGAAACAAAAAATTATCGGTACACTACTGAAAGGTCATCGTTATTCCGATCAAGATAATTATGATAATACATAATTTCTGATTAATGACGTAACAAAAGAAAAACTTGTAAACACTCTACCTATAAGAGATCGTGCTTTACCAAACCATTATAGAATGTTTGACATGATTGTGACAGCAAATGCCATACGTTTTCACTTAAATTCTTCGAAAAAGAGCTATTTATATCGATAATTATGAAAGCCAAAAATAAAATTAGTATACATTGACTCGTAAAAGAGCTATATGTACTTGCATCTCATCTGATCATACTGATATTTAGTTTATTTGTCATTTTTTGTCGAAGTCAAATCTTAAGCCACTTGTTTTTGGCTTCTTTTTGTTGTGTGTGTGTACTTTGAATCTTAGGTAAAGATGGTGAATTTATACATCTTATTATACTGAAAAGATATGTAGAGAAATGGTCTCTCGAGTAGCACTATATAGATAATAATATAAAGATGATAAATATCATTATTGTCATTGTCATCATCATAGTCATCAATTTATTAATACTTATCATAAATGGAATACTCTTCATGATACTTCTAAAACTTATAATTCCACTTTAATTCGTTGTTGAGAAAACAGAACTGCAGTTCTCCTCTGTTTTTTGTTTTGCCTTTAGAATACTTTCGATATCAACAGTACAGTAGAAATCAGAAAAATATATATAAAGTTATACAAAATTGCTAAGAACTCAAGCATTTTCTTCTTTGCCATTCCTTATTGTGGTTCCAACTATTTCCCGCTCTCTCTCACACACGCACGCACCCACACACACTACACAATCGCAAAACCGCACACTCACAAACATATCCATACACTTCCTTTCTTCCTTTCTTTCTTTCTTTCTTTTCTTTTATTATTTCTCTTTCTTTCTTCTCACTTTCTTCTTTCTTTCGTTTGCTCTCGTTATCCCTCCCACTTCCTCCGTTTTGGTTTGCTTTTATACCCCTTCTTTCTCTTTCTTAGAAATTATCTTGACGTTTGATTATTTGTACAATATTGTTTACATAGCACTTAGAAACTTCAAGGGGAAATTTTTATGTGAAACAAATAAAAAATGAGAAATTAAATCTGAACTAATGCCATCGGGTGCATAAAAAATGGTATATAGCAGCCACGGGCAAGAAGCCATTAGAATAAGGAAGAAAATGGAAAAGATGAGATTGATGAAAATATAGGGAACACGCTGATCGAAATCAAAATAGCACGTAGTCAAACGATTAGCCAAATATTGTATCACTTAGTATCCAAAATGCCTCTAATTCGACCGAAACATGCACGGTGTTTATCTAACCAAATCTAAATTGATTTATAATGTAATGTTTGGAGGAAATTGGCTGCAAGGTCGGGCTCCTGGATTCTCCAGTTACGCATTCATATATGGAAAAATGCGCACTGACAAAACACGTCAAACTTTGATTCGTTCGTTTTAATTAAAAGCGTGTCGTTTAGGCCCCATTCTGATTTCTTGCTCCCCTTCCTCCCTCCCTTCCTTCATTTATATTTAATCTGTTTTCTCTTTCTAATTTCTTTATTTCTATTTCTCACTCCTCTCCTCTATTTCTATTTTTTGCTTTAAACACTTTCATGTCATTCCTTACTATATATCTTATTGTGACATGCTACTTTTTTATTGCTATTTTTCTTTTATCATGTTTATCTGAATTAACATTTACTCTGTGGTTTATCGAATTGCATTTTTTCGCGGACCTAATGGGGTAATTTGCAATGCTAATGCAAGAAAAGCACATTTATTTTTCCCTGAATAATAAAATGATTGGACAATTATTATAACAAAATCCATTCAAACAATATATGTCAGAGGATTTCAATTAAGTGAAAGTTCTAGGCGATCATTGAAATAGGCAGCCAGTCTCCATTGTAATAAAATCTAATTTCGGCGGACAATATAACATGTATAAGAGATCACTTCTTAAGTAATAGTCATATTTAGCCCGTGGCGGAGTAGCTTCGGGGAGAGATTTGTCATTCTTGCTGGCCAGTTTGCCCGAGGGTTGGCCTGGTTTACTGCCGAGCAAGGCCTGAAAATGTTTCACCTTCTTCTTGCTTGTGAAAACATTATTTCATCACTCTGATAATTGAAATGTCAAATTTTCTGACAGACGTTCATTCTTTCTCCTCTTTGTTCCGAGTTACTTGCGAAATTGACGAAATGTCCCCCTCTTCTCTCTTTCTTTTCTCTTTTTTTTTTCATCTTTCATTTTTCGACTCCACTTTATACTTTCACATCATCCTTTCCATTTTGTGTTTCTTTGTAACTCTTTTCCCTCTTTATCGCCGTTATCATCCCCTCTCTCTTTCTTTCCCGCTTTCTCTTACTTTTTTTTATGATTAGTTCTGTCTTCCCTCCCCAGAATCTTGAAAATTGTAATAAAATTGATATTAAAGACCAACAAGAAAACAACAATAATGATAAAAAATGACAATATTAATCATGAGAAAATGGTGATGATGATGATGATGATGATGATGATGATGATGATGATGATGATAATGATAATAATGATTATAATGATGATAATAACAATAATAATAGGAATGATGGTGAAAATATCTAAGGATACTAATTAAAACAATAACAATACTTCTATTTCTACTAATACTGATAATAATAATAACAACAACAATAATAATAATAATGTTATTAGCAATTACAATGATAAGAGTGATAGTAATGATGATAAAGATATTAAAATGAAACGCACTCCGCCACACAAACGCGCCCTCTCCTATAATTTTTTTTTTCTCCCATTATATCCCTATTTCTTTTATTCTTCCTCCGTGAATAAGAAAGGTAAAAAAAGTTTGGGATACTACACTCCAATTTTACCAATCATATCATTTTGTGATAAAAAGATTGGATATATGCAAAATCGTGATGACGTGGGTCGTGCATCAACAATCTAAATACCATTAATGAAATATATACGACCTTATCAAACCGGACCAAAATTGACTGCCCAAAACTGCCCACTTCCCGTGTCTTTCCTGCCAAGTACACACATCTAAGCTCTATCCATCATGAAATCAGAAAAGACATTTAAGCTCTTGATGGGGATCCGTAGAGGATAATCGTGTCTGTTCGTAAATAATCATTAAAGGTCAATAAAGAGATATGTCAGAAATCGGGAGAGGATTCAACCGAGAAATGATGCTGTAGAGCAGGGCCAAGGTCATAAATGACGTGTGAAAAATCAGCCAGTACACTCTTTAAAAAATGGTTAAGTAACAAATTCTTGATATTCGGTAAAAAGGGAACATGCAAGTTTGGGAAATTATTTGGTTAAAAAAAACTACATGGGTACATACTCACCATACTTATACACAACAATTTGTGCAATTTGCACAGTATTTGGCAATATTTTACCCAAGAAACATTTATGTTCCCTCTTTAACTAATGATTGTGTAAAACCTTTTTGGCCCCCTTTTTTTAGAGTGAACTATTGCTCTTTACTTCAAACACTGTTAATCATGGCATGCACTTTCAAATGACTACACAACTTCAAACAGTCAAAGCGTTATATAAAAATATACTTATTGAAGGAACAACTGCTTAAAAGAGCTCCATTAACTAATGCTTCCAATTTGATGTTACGGTTTTTAGTGTATAGAAGTTTACAAGAGTTCAAGATGACTGTCATCATATCAGGTTGTAATATGTATTCGTATTTCTTTACATGGATATAAGCTGCTTTTTTGTATGCATTACGTTTATGTCATGTTTTATTTTGTTGTTGATTATTATTATCATTATTATTATTGTTAAAGTCATTGATATCTTTGGTTTGTTTTTTTATTATGTTGATTCAATAAAACACACGAAAAGATGATGCTTGCAATTGACAGTAACTTTGTTATCAGTTGTAACTTTCATGGAAACATCGGTTTTGGTCGAATATTGAGCCTTCTTACCATGATAATAGCTTCTAAGATGCCATAGATTCCAAGAATTTAAAATTTTATGCAACGTCGACCTAAATCACTGTAATATGGTAAATACTATTACAGCATACCATGCCTGGACGTGGTCAATGCTTTCGCTGTTTTAGGAACTAAGTTGTCATCGATGAAGTAATCAAACTGAAAAGTTGAATTGTATTTGTAATTGAATGATAAACTCTAAAAACAGATCGTAGAAATTTACCCAATATTGCGTAGAAAAGGAACATGCATGTTTGCTGGGTAATATTTTCCCCTCAATATTGCGCAAAAATGCATGTTTGAAGGGTAAATTTAAACGCAACATTGCGTAAAATTTACAAAATATTTGGTATATTTTTACCCAACAAACATACATGTTCCCATTTTACCCAATATTGGGTAAACCCTTTGTGTAATACATTTAGTAATATGTATGTTATGAGAGAAATGACGCTTGGTTTATTTGTAAACAATATACAAGATTTCATTGTGTTATCAAGTGAATCGAATAAAGATTAATTTTGTACCTCATTTTATCCGAGTGTTACTTTTAGTATATCGCGGACTCATACTGAATAGGGGCCACATTGGGATGGTTTTTCAAAAATGTTAATTATTCCTAAAGACAAGTACGAATGACTTTATACACGTCTCGAGTGACCTGTTCCTGAGAGCCAATTCAGATTCTCGATCATATTGATTGCAATCAACTAAAGTTGAAGTCTAATTTTTTTACATATAATCATTGCAAATATTATAACATGTAGTTTTCAAAAATGTGATAATGGTTCTACGGATTTTATTCCCATTATGTTAAAATTCTATATATAGAAAACTCCCTTACCACTAATAACAGGTCCGTCATGTGACTCATGTCAGTGATGCCAGCCGTGATTATCCTCGTGCGTAACTAACACCCATCAATATGCAGACATTACCCGATACCAAAAAAAGTGATTTTGTAATACAAAAAAGTAACTTTGTAATTGCATATAGTCTACCACAATTGCCGAAAGATTATACATTTTAGATTTTAGTAATTGATTTCACCACTTTATTTCACCCTCATACGAAAGAAACTGCCCCCCCCCCCTTCAGGTTGACTCTTTATCACATGCTAACAGTTTTGGGGTAGACTATTCAAGTATAACAGGAAGGTTTAATCATTTTTGAAAACTATATATCAAGCCAAACCCACATCCTCTCACCCCCCCCCCCCCTCTCTCCCCATCCTTTCTTTCTCTCTCTCTCTCTCTCTCCCTCCCAAACACTCACTCTCCCCTTTTCTCCTTCTCTCTCTACAACCCCACCCTATCCCCCTCCCCCTCTGCTATCCCGCCCTCCCTCGTTCTATCTCCGCCACTCTTATTACAGTTTACAATCTACCTTAGATGTCACGAGCATGTATCGATCTCCTATCGTCTGGTGCTCGCTCTCTCCATCCCACCAGATGTCGTCAGGAGATGCACCCGTGGACGGATAGGATGATGCCATCCATTCGTCCGGGGATCAAGAACATTCTTCAAAATCAGGGACAATGATTTGAACGTTATGGATCCTTCTTTTTCTTTCCTTTGAAGGAGAAGTATGTCGCGCCTGTTTGGGATATGGGTCAGACCAACAAACAGAGACTATTACATGTAACTCATACGGGTGTCATGTGATGTTCGGATCAATACGCCTGTTGAGAAGGGGGATGAGTAGGATTGGGGTTGGGTACGTACTGGGTTAACTCATCATGAAAAATGAATCAGTATAAATCATTAAATTGGCAACAAGATATTCAATTGCTACATTTTCACAACGCAAATCATTTTTTTAAATCGCTGTTGTCTTTAGATTAATATGACAAAACACAATCGCCTAAGATATTAATTACCGTAAATTGATTGCCTACAAAAATAATGTCAACAAAATTTAAATTCACTGTCAGAAAATTGACAGAAAAAAAGCATTACCTTTTTTGTCGGCCACGAAAGTGATGAATTTCATTAAGCTGTAAAATAAGTTTGATATAAGTTAATTCAAACCAATAATGTGATATGATACGAATATGTAGAGCAAAGGTTGGCAAAGAGAATATAACATGAAAGGTTTGGGACCCCATACAAGCAGAGCTGTGAAGGGGGCCCCTTAATGAAATAAATATAACATAACAAACAAAAGAAGGTATATAAAAACATTATAGCAAAAATATTGATTAAAAACCATACAAATACATTTACAATGATAAACTAGAAAGTAAACAAAAAAATAATTTAAGACATTTTGCAAGCTCTCAAAAAAATTTCGACAAGTATTTTTAAATATAGGCAGTGTTGGACTGGATTTTATGCCTGTTCAAAAAAAATTTCTGTCTTCATTCAGAGGCTATGCTAGTGAAGAGGCATTCATTAATATATAAACATATAAATTTATATTCATGTTTCTTATAAAGTTTGTGGATAAATTAGTAAAAATTGCACAAACATTTTGTCATCTGGGTGAGCCACATATTAATAATAAACATTATACTTTAATGTAGATGAGATTTTAATGAATGAATAATGTTCAAAGGACAAGTCCACCCCCAACAGAAAGTTAATTTGAATAAAAAGACATGAAAGAGAAATATCCAACAAGCATAACCCTGAAAGTTTCATCAAAATCGGATGTAAAATAAGAAAGTTATGACATTTTAAAGTTTCGCTTTATTTAACTATTAACAGTTATATGCACATTCTGGTCAGTATGCAAATGAGGAGACTGATGACGTCATCCACTCACTATTTCTTTTGTATTTCATTATATGGAATATGAAATATTCGAATTTTGTCCTCATTGTCGAGTGAAACAAGATTACTTCCTCCCTGAACATGTGGAATAAGCATTGTTTAATACTACATGGTTCAGTTAAGTTGGTCCTTATTGTCAAATCTGTAAAAAATGAAATATAGTATAATTCAAACAATAAAAAACAAAAAAAATAGTGAGTGAGGGACATAATCGACTGTGTTATTTGCATGTCACTGAGTTGTGCATATCACTGTTTTGTGAAAAATAAGCGACAGTTTAAAATGTCATAACTTTCTTATTTTACATCCGAGTTTGATGAAAATTTTAGCGTTGTGCTAGTTTGATTTTTTTTTCTATTTATTCAAATCAACATTTTTTTGGGTGGACTTGACCTTTAAAGTAGATTGGGTGCGTGGGTGATGTGTGTGTGTTTATGGGTATGTGTGGGTGTGTGGGGTGGGAGGATGAGTGTGTCTGATTGTGTGCGGGAGCGTTGGGTGTGTGTGTGGGAGTGTATGAGGATGCACAGGAAGATGTTCGTGTGTGTTTGGGACAAGGGTGAGATAACATAGAAAGAGAAAGTGCAGAGAGAGAGGGGAGGGCAACTAAATATTTGAAGCAATATAAAATTATTGGAAATAATACGTGGCTTAGCATTTTCAAGTCGTTTGTAAAGTTAGTAGTAAGTTTACGAGCGGCTTGGTGAAACACCTGTCAAAATGCTTGTAAATATTCGACATAATCGCGAGACGCTATTGCACTATCCTAGTCAAAACTTGTACACTCCCATTTACAATAAATCCATATTCTCTCTTTTTAATATTGACTAAAATAGAGGTTGTGTCCTTTTGATCGAATAATCTAGTAAAAAAATATTGGATAGTTTTCGGAGTATTCTAGAAGCGAGTAAAAATAAATAAATGAGAAAAAAGAAATAAGAAGTGATGGTCAAATTAGCATATACGATGGAGAGTGAGAGATACAGAAAATATAGAGAGGGGGTAAAAGGGGAGAGGAAGAGACAGAATAGGGGACCAGGGGGGCAGGAGCAGGGAGAGGGACAGGGTAACGATTCGAGATTCTCGTAACACAATCGGTCGAACACAATAATTCATTAGACCTTAATAATAATTGGTCATACGACTGATTGTTAAACATTTTGATGAAGTAATTACCATTACACCATACACAAATACATAAGTATATTCCACTCAAGAATTTCAAGCTGAAATGCTTATGATCATGGTGAAATGCCAATTCGTCTACTGCCAGCTCGTCCACTCACCACATAGTTTACCTTCATTTAGTCTAATACCATTCCGGCTATCAACATTACATTTCGTCTAACAAACATTTGGTCCAATAACCATATGGTCCAATCATCACTTCGTATAATCACCAGTTCGTCTATAACCATTTCGTCTCATAACCAGTTGGTTTAATATCCATTTTATTTTCATTCATTTCTTCCAATCAACACTTAGTCCAATTAGACCAAATGGTATATGAACTAAGTGACTGTTTGACAAACTGGTTATTAGACGAAATGGTGAGTGGACGAAATGGCAATTAGACCATGTGGATAGTGGACGAACTGATGATAGACCAAATGATAGTAGACGAGCTAGTAATTGATTGGACGAATTGGCATTAGACCAATTGAAAATAAACCCTTATGAAGACCATGGTGACGAGATGTGTTGATATCTATGTCGCCCTCATTAGCCTAAATTATTTAGGAAAGCTCTCCCGACATATCACCAGGAGCGCCATCGTCTACATGGATCTAATATCAATCGATTTCAACTTCAACAACAAACTATTGATGTTGCTTTCGTCACCAGATTATTTTTGGTAACCTGTACACTACTGGTAATCTTGTATCTAAATTGCTTGTAATTCTTTATTGAATGCGGTCTGGTATCATTCGTTTTGAGTATCTTGCACTTCATCTCTTTATAGTTTTCCTGTTTCTGTATCACATCTCTCTCTCTATCTGCTTCTCCTTCTTCTTCTTTTCCCTTTTCTTCTCCTCCTTCTCCTTCTTCTTCTTCTTCTTCTTCTTCCTCATCCTCTTACTCCTCCTCGTCCTCTTCTTCTTCTTTATCATCATCTTCTTCTTCTTCTTCTTCTTCTTCCTCATCCTCTTACTCCTCCTCGTCCTCTTCTTCTTCTTTATCATCATCTTCTTATTCTTCTTGTTCAGCCATCTCTTTCCTCTTCTTCTTCGCTTCCATCCATCTCTTTTGCTTCCTAACTCCAATCCCATTTCTTCGTTCTCCATATATAGGCCAATGTGTCTTTCCATTTCCCCTATCCATGCTATCTGTTCATATTTATCCTTTCCTTCCCCCATACCCTCTCCCTCTCCCAATTCCCTCTCTTCCTCCAAAAAGCCCCTCTCTCTCCCACTCTCCCTCTATCTATATATCTATCTATCTATCTATCTATCTATCTATCTATCTATCTATCTATCTATCTATATATCTATCTATCCATCTATCTATCTATCTATCCATCTATCTATCTATATATCCATCTATCTATATATCTATCCATCTATCTATCTATCTATCTATCTATCTATCTATCTATCTATCTATCTATCTATCTATCTATCTATCTGTCTATCTATCTATCTACCTACCTACCTATCTTTATCTATCTAACTATCTATCTATCTTTCTTTCTATCTATCTATCTATATATCTATCTATCTATCTATCTATCTATCTATCTATCTATCTATCTATCTATCTATCTATCTATCTATTTATCTATCTATCTATCTATCTATCCATCCATCCATCCATCCATCCATCCATCCATCCATCCATCCATCCATCCATCCATCCATCCATCCATCCATCCATCCATCCATCCATCCATCCATCCATCCATCCATCCATCTATCTATCTATCTACCTACCTACCTACCTACCTACCTACCTTCCTATCTTTATCTATCTTACTATCTATCTATCTATATTTCTATCTATCTATCTATCTATCTATCTATCTATCTATCTATCTATCTATCTATCTATCTATCTATCTATCTATCTATCTATCTATCTATCTATCTATCTATCTATCTATCTATCTATATATCCATCTATCTATCTATCATGCCTACCTATCCAGCTATCTATTCATCTATCTATCTATGTCTACGAAAGCAGTGTTAATGATGTTTGATAATCTATCACGATAGTACCAGCAACATACTAGTTACAAATGAATCAATTAAAACTTATACAACACAAAATAAAGAATAAATAAATACATTCTCAAAAATACCATTGAGCTAATCCATAATCACGCTTTCTCCATGCATCCCGCAATAAGGTGACACGCACTATCTACAGGAAAGAAGGCGATTAACAATTTGAGAGAAAATTCTGCCACAACGTGATCAAGGTCAAAACCACTTATAACGTTGAATCTTGGGTAGCCAACCTTGCAGGGAAGTCAAATTAATTCCCCGACTAAATCTTTGTTATGGGTGAATAAGAAACCAAGCTAGTGGATTAAGGTCTAACAGGCGGTACACATCCGATCTTCCGTTGCTGAAACTATTAAATTTATCAGTGCACTTTTCATCCTCGAATCGACTTTCTTTTTTGTGAGAAAGGCTCAAAGTGCAAGAATTCAGTCAACCAGTGGTAGAAAAGGTATGGACGAGTGCGGTCCTTTTATTTTTTTCCCCTAGATATTTATTAAAACATATGACTTGCATGAAATCGAATGTAAAATATACTAACATGCAAATTGAATACCACTACTATCATTTCCCTTAAACGCTTCCATCAAAACACGTAAACAATAATTGACAGAAAGATTAAGTACACAAATCAAAGTCGACAAATAATAATCCATTTTATAAACTAATCTGAAATGCAACATTTAAATTCTATAATTCAATGAAATCACTGCGAAAAAGATGACATGGAAAAAATGAGAGCAAACATTGGTTAATTGTTACATGAATGCTTTATTAATTTCAATTGAAATAATACATCATAAATCACAAGAAATCTGATATTTGATTTCATAGACAGTGGTTAATGACTTCATTTTCCTTTCTTCCTTTGAAATCACCACGCCTCAGGAATCTTTTCAAGTTGATGCTTCTAGACTACCTCACATAAAAAAATATTGATACAATTTGATTAATATTGATATTTTCTCACAAATTTCGCTGCTCCGTATATATTTAGACCAGTGTGGGTAGTTGTGAATAGATCTCGGTTCTGAAACAATAATTTAAACCTATTCTGTACAGGCAAGGAGTGAATGCCCTCATAATATATTTTTTTTCAAAAGGCTGGGTAGAAATGATAAAAGATAAACACCTCAGTTTCCAGCAAAAAAAAATGTGTAAAACCGTTTGAATATTAGTAGGAAATGAATACCCACTTTTCAAGCATTTTCTTCCCCCAATGACAACTGCGCCGGAAACAAACAACTTTGCTCTCGAAAATAAAAAAAGAACACGTTATTGTTTTAAGTCAGCGATGTATCTCGAAAACTTCCCTTGGAAAACCTTTGCCCGGAACCATTGAAACTTATCACGGCAAGGCGTCGTTTTGAGAGAATACAATAAAATGGAAAGGATGAAGCCATTACACTCAAAAGTTTTTTTTTTTTTATCTATGAAACAATTAATACTCGTATAATTTATTAAAATGGCGATAGGAAAGGCGAAATAGAGGGGAAAGACTGGAAGATGAGTTGATCAGAGAATTTTCCAAGACAGTATAATTTCAGCATGAAGCACCAAATGAAATGGCATATGTGTAGAATGAGCATTTGAATAAATCAACACTTCTGCTGCTGCTGCTGCTACTTCTACTTCTACTCCTTTTTTTCTTGATTTTAAACTTGTATCTGAAAACGATCTTATGAGCAGATTGTACAATTAAAAATGAATAAAATGTTCAAAATATATTTATAGAACATAATCATAAAAATACCTACTTTCACTTTGGAATCTTATCATATTTGGCTCTTACCTAACCAAGTTCACAAACCTTATATCATAATAACCTATTTTAATGGTCATAATATCTCCATAAAGTCGGAAAAAGTTTGATTTTTTTTGTTAATCGAGGAAACCATCTGTCATTGCCCGTGAAAATCTCTCACGATAGCATAGACATGGCTGGTATAAATATTAACGAGCTAAACACGTCAATATCACGAAAAGAGATTAAAATACCATCAAACATGTCAAAAGAATGAATAAATAGTAGAAAATTGTCTTTTAGATGAGCTTGATAGTGTATCGGAAGTAATAAGGCATTGTCGATATGCCTTATCACTATCCTACACCGGTCAGGAAAGCTGGCGTATCCAGTTCAGGGGCACTTTCGGTGAGGAGGTAGGGGCGGAAATTCTCTTTTTGTATCGTTTTTTTTTTGGGGGGGGGGGCTGGATGAAATTCAACATGTCGTTACCTCCCCTAATTATTATCATAATACATATTTTTTCGATTTGAATTTAAAATGAGAAAACTTCTGATTTTAGATTGTCAAAGACCTTGCCAGTTGGCTATGAACTCAAACTAAGAGTTTTACAAGATTCTCAATGCATAATAAATGCATTGTTATATTAATGACATTTCGATTTACCGAGTTTGAGGATTTGATTTGACTTTGGGTTTATGCAGTGTGCTGAGGTAAAAAAATACTGATGTAATCTTTGTAATAATAGGAATGTAATTATATTACTTAAAGGCATTGGTTAACGTTGATTTGACTTTTAAAAAAATGAGCTGCGAGGTCCCACTTGTCACCTGTGTCTGTGATATGTTACAAAAATGAAGCCCAGAATAGATCGCGTCCGAAAATCATTATTTAGTGCTTCAAAAAAGTGAAATATAAAGTGAAACACCATCTGAAGTTCATCACATACACTGATGTGTTCTATTATTATCGGCACGATAGAAATTACATAAAATCTTCGATTATAAAGTATCAAAGGCATTTCTTTTAATTTTTTTGGTTGGTTTCAGAGTATTTAGGTTGATAGAAAGGCATCCATGTACATATTTCATCTTTCCTTTGTTTTTTTTAATTGCATGTCTATAACATTAACTTATGTCTTTAAGAGGCCATGAAGACCGTAAACAACTTTTTAATTAAACTCTTTTCCCCCCTAAATCCAACATGTAAGCCTAATACATTTAAAATGGCATTGATGAAGCCCTGGAAAGTTGTATACTTTATTTCACTACATCTAAAACAAAAAAACGAATTTACGTGTTATTCTTCACAAGAAAAATGACCCCTGGTCCCCCTTGACTGATCCAGTTTTCTACCAGTGTCTAGTCGGGAAAGCTCTCGCGTGATAGACCATCAGAAATCTGGCTTCCTGCAGCTAAGCCTCACAGGAACAAGCAAGGCAGGCCCGGTCCTCTCCATTTAGAAAGAACATCGCTGTACTGATCCAATATGACTTGAGCTCATGGGCAGCGGCATGCTAAAACCGTCATTTTATAATCCAGTGTTAATGACAATGAGACTTCATGACGATCGCTCTTGGAAACTGGTTTAGCCGACTCCACGATGGTTTCCAGTTCAACATTGAAACTTTAGCTTTGGACACCAGGCGAATTAATGGTGGTCTGGAGAGTGAGGATGCGGTTGTATGATATTGATCAAGTGATCCTTTTCATTTAATCTGCGATTCCAAACGACCTTTAAAAGAAGAGCATCAAAGTTTGCAGAAAAAAATAATATGGTTTGTTTTGATACATTATATATAGATATAATAATATAATATAGGTCCTATCTTATATCTGCCTTGGAACTTTCTCAACAGAACTTGTACATAGAGTATATTGGTTTTGGGGTGACTGGACACATAGAATGTACTGAATAGTTAAGTCAGTAAGATTTGCCATTTGCCATAATTTCTTTAAAAAAATAATCACGATGAAAATTATCGATAACTTCGGGAAGGTGTATTCTCCACCGCACCAATTCCCTGAAGAATACTGAAAAAACACCGATAAATGGGGATCAGAATATAAAGCACAATAAGCTTGTATGAATGCATTACACGAGGAAAAAAATACAAAACAAGATCATACTCAATTCAAATAATCTTCAATATTTTCTGGATAAGTAGCTTTTTTTTAAACCAAACTTTGATGGGTGTTGATGAAAATAGGAGGTTTTTTCTGTTTTTGTGTATTTGCTATTCAGCAACTATAATCATTAAACTGATAAGCCTGAAATAAGGCCATATAATAGGTAAAATATGTTTTCATTCTATGGAACTAATTTACAAAACGTCTACCCTAAACTGCTTCTTTAAAAGAAAAGAAAACCATTAAAAGAATTTAATCTCATACATTTCAAAATTAGAGTGCTTAATGGGGCAATACACAGACACAGGAAACTATTCGACATCTCTGCCATCCCCCTTGCCCGCCCATAATTTCCCGGGAAGCCGGCGGCAGGGAGTACAAGCTCCGTGCAGACCGACTGCTTGTCAGAGCAGGCTTGGGGAAAACTCCGATTCATTATCTAGAATTTAATAAGTTTTTCATTGCCATTTCCAGAAATAATCTGATTCAAAGTTACTTCGAGGAAGACCAAGATATTTCTTAATCGTCCCCATATTAGATCGAATTGGGAAAAACGGTTTTCCGGCGGTGCAAATTCGGATAATTGAGTTATGAAATATCTTCATCGTCCTGCAAATAATTATTGCTTCATAAGTACTTCTCCCTCTCTCTTCCTGACCAAGATTTTTTTTCATGAAATTAAACAGAACTTTCCTGTTGTACTAACAAGTTGTGGTTTGCCGTTTTAATGAATATTGTGAAATATTTTTTCAAAGATTTTTTTTATGTAGAAATGCAAGAAAAAGAGGAAATCATTTTATTCTCTTGTACCATTCTTCCCCCTCCCCCTCCATACATGTATGGTTCTTTATTTTGAAAAGAAATTCCAAGACCATTATATAATATTCATCATCACACACATAATTGTATAAAACCAATAAGATTCTGAGTTAAAATCAAATCTGATTTCGGAATCGTCCCTGATCATAATAATTCATGGAGAGTGGATTGATTTACGTACATAATCAGTGGTCATCATTATAGGCGGCCCTAGACATGCCAGAGGGGGCGGAAGATGTTTTCCCTTGGGAATTTTATAAGCTTGTATAGCAGCCTAGGAGAAATTATCGTCTGCACCCCCCCCCCCCCCCACTCCCCGACCCTTCCCCAATCCGGCCGTGACAAAAAAAAAACATCTAAAAATCGCAGCGCCTGATGGTCATATTAAAAAATATACAAATTTAATGATTTAATTTGAATGCTTGACTTTCATTTGTCTTTTCTCTCACATTGAAAAAAAAATCATCGATGCTCAAAGAAGGCACTCCCCTTTTAAACAACAATGAATTTAACATTAATTTGAAAGAAAAACATTTTTACGATACCGAATAATGAACTTGCAATAAAAACAGAAGCTATATACACCGAGTGATTTGTTGATTGGGGGGGGCGGCGTGCTTGTTGATTGTTTATAGTTTGGTAAACAGGAAGATCATAGTGCTAATTAATAATTTATGTTCTATTCTATAAAAGGACGTCATTAGGAAGTTGTGAGTCATTAGACATACATGACTTTACTTACCACAGTGATCTAAAAGAAAAATATTTATTTATCACTTATAGATAAGTGCTACGTATATATTTGCTTTAGCTTCCAAAACTATCATAAGGAAGCTCATTTTAAGCCCATGATAATCACAAATAGATGGCTTATTTATTTTTCTTTAATTATGTTGATATTGTCAGCAATAAGACTCGAAATCATGATCATTTTATTTTAAAAATTCGTGAATACTCAATTGTAGTTATATCTTTTTATTTTTATCAAACTGTCTCGTTTCGTGATATCTTTTTCAAAGTGTGCACACTTTCCACCCGGATATCACTTTAAAGACATAGGTTTGAAAGAACTTTTCTGAAGTACATCACTTCTATCAAGGGCAAACACTCTTACACTTTACAAGAAGAATAAATAATACTTTTCCGTCGTTTTGTGGACGGAATAAATGTGATGCTATTTCAAGTGTAGTCCATAAGAAATAAGGGAAAATGAAAAGCAAATTTATTAAGCGTTATTTGAGTATATAGATTGTGGATATCAGATGTCAGAATTCATTGTCAGTGGCTCTCTATAGTTTTGATCATATATTTGATTGTTTTAAAACCCTTTTTTTTTGTTCACAGTAGAATTAAAAGAGTGTCCAGACATCGATGTACTTGTGAAAGGCAACTTATGACCACTTGGCGAATACTTAAGCGTGTTCAATTTCAGGATACATTAGTCAGAAGTTGTTAAATGTTGAACTTCGATCGATCTCAGTCAAACCTTAATCAGAAGAAGAGCGGGAATGTTAGTAGCGATGAATGGGGCATGAAAGTGTGCAAGAAAATTTAGAGAAAGGCATTATTGTACATGCATATTTGGCGAAAACCCGTCACTGAATTTCAGAGTAATAAATTTTGAAAATGTGAATTTGACCTCATGCAGCCCCCCCCCCCTCCCTCATGTCATGGAGAAGAATGAAAGGGGAGAAAGGCGAAGTGGGAGACGGATGGGAACATAAAGAAGTTGAGATTGAAAGGGATAAAAGTAACAGATTGGAAACAAACGATGGGGAAATAGGAGGAAGAGAGACGGAGAGCGAGAGAAAGAAAGCAATTTGGAATGAAGAAGACCTGGAAGATAAATACCATATTTAGAGCAAATAATGGAGAGAAGGGGTGGAGAGGAGAAGAATTAGAAGGGGAGGGGAAGAAGAAAAGTGCTAGATTTCGAACAATACTGGGTAGGATGGGCAGCACTCTTGAAAGACAGGAAGAGTGGTTTGTCGAGTATTTCAACATGATTTCCTATCCAGCGTGATATATTACTATCCGCTCTTAAATGGTTCATTAAAATAATACCGTGGGAACAGATTTCATCTAACTCGGTCCCTTTTTCATTATCTTCATCAAATTATTTGAGCGTATTCTAAATCAACACAAGGTTGTCATTAACGACAATCCCACGAATGCTGGAATTGAGAATGGACTTTACATGGGCAGTGTCCAGAAAAGAATGGATGGAAATGTGCAAGAAAGGAAGAATAGGAACGTACATTAAAATAATTCTCAGGGGGGCATTAAAACAAAAGGAAAATATAATCAGATAAATGACCATGAATTGGTTTCATATCCATAAGATATTACCCATAAGTATGAGTTGCATTCATGTATTGATTATATTAATATGCCGATGTAAAGTATAGGCAGTGTTTTACCATCTTGATGCTCCCGCCAGAAATGACTTTGTCAGTAGAACTGGAAGGAATTATGATTCTCATGGATTCTGAACTTCACCCATTTCTTTACAAATGTATTTTCGATATACTTCAGAGAATAAATTGTAAAAAAAATAATACTGATGAATCCATGAAACACGTACTTGAGCAAAAATTACAGAAGGAAAAAAAACAGCTCCTCGACTGAAACACTGTAATCGAGGAGGTGATAGATGGCGCTCGTTCATTAAAAACGCGCAGCAGTGCATATGATGAAGAAAGCCGTGTGAGAAATCAATGTCACATCTCGCATTATTTTTATTAATATATTCTCACTTATTTCACCAACATTTTTGTATTGGAAATTATATAGACCTCTCATGAATAAGATAAAATTCAAGGTGTTATTTTTGTATATTACTTTTTATGTTTCAACAATGTTAATTGTTCTGTTCTTATAACAGAAGCAAAGCGATCATCAGATTTGCAAACAGGGACGAAATATAATTTCCACATCAAAATGTATTTTGAATTATCAAAATTTCCAGCCTAGAAAAAAAAATATGCGATTAGATTTTGAACGAAATACACCAATCGGAAATTCGAAATATGATGACAAATAAATTAACAAAAAGATAAACTAAACCCTCGACTCTACTTTGAACTCAAATTCGCGATAAATTGTGGTTTTGTTTGTTCCCCTACCCCCTTCAAAATCACATCTCAATCCTACCACACGGATCAAAGCGAAGTCGATGCTGATTAAAACATTTCATTTTTACCACAAATATGCTCCTACAATGCAATGAAAAGAACAGATACTTGGAGGCGGAGCTCTGTTTATAAAGGAAATGAATAGCCGCAATACTCATGCCATGTGTATCAATATTCAAACTCATCGAGCTGTAAACACTGTGGAAAAATGATCGGGTTTCTGCTTTATTGGACTCTTACCCTAACGTGATTCTTACATCGATTTCTGTGTTTGGAAACCAATTAAAATGGGCCAACTTTTGGCTCACTACTGGGAACGATAGGGTATATATGATGGACCCTACGAATTAAAGACTGATTTTTAATAAATCAGATAAATCAGAAAATGGTGAGTGCTGGCAACGATTAATCGATATAATTAAATTAAAAAGAAGAAACAAACATGGAGGAAAAACACAATGGGAGTTGTACCGTGCGCATGTAATCAAAGTTATGCGGAGAACTTATACTAGTATATTGATTCAGAGGTTCGAGCCGTGGTCACGTCTTTCAGATGGTGACGTTAAAGGTCGGTCCCAGACGTAGCCATCATTCTGATTGATGCACGTCTGAATAAATTCAAATACACACACCCACACCTTACACACACGCATACATTGATCTATCGTAAAGTTTCGAGGTTTTAAATTTACAAAACTATTTATTAAAAAATAAAAATGATTATGGCGACGAAAAGTGGATAATGATGAACAGTTTGTAAATATAGAGGAGTGATATTATAAACATATTATCTACAATTAAAAAAATTGCATAAAAACGTGGATTAAAAACGAAATGAGAGGAAAGGGAAAGACGGTGATCATTTTTAAAGGTATAAGTGCGAGAGGAGGGGGGAGATACTCTCGGCACTCATGGTATGCATGGGGGAATTGAAAGGGGGGAGGAAGGACGAAGAAAAGGAAGAGGAAGGGGTGATGGTGAAACGAAAAGGGAATTTAAAAAAAAAGAGAGACCAAGGATTAAAAAAAGACTGAGGAGCTGGGATGTATGGGTGCCAAGAAGAGCATGATTTAGAGGTAAATTTAGAAGTCGTTGTGGGAGTCCAGGGTGGTTAGTAATACTCCAATATGAGAGGCTACACGCTGAGAAGTGATTGGCTCTCTCCTCTATTCTCTCAGTAGTCAAAAGAAAAAGAAAAGATGAATCCTAATACGATCATATGTGCTCCGATTCACATCAATTCATCCAAAATGCCAATCAAAGATAGACGATCAAAAAGTCTCGCTAAATTGCCTTTCATATTCAATTTATCTCCGAGACTCGTACAATTTTCCTCTCCTCGTGTTGCAACCGTTCTTTATGAAGGCAAAGGGGGCTTGTTAGTAACGCCATATTATTGACGCATGTAGGAGTCATGTTTTGGTTTTCTTAAAGCCTGAGTTTGTCATGATACACAGTTCAATTCCCCTTTTATTTTTGTCAGTTCTTTTCTATTTATTTCAGTTTTTATTATGATTATTTATCTAATTCTGCTGTTTTTCTTCTTAATGCTTGGATTTATAATGGTACACACTTCAACCCCCCCCCCTTGAATTTTGCTTCTTGTATGGTTTTATATATAGTTATATTTAAAAATAACACTACCCTTTGTATATAGGCATATTTCATCTAAAATATCTTTACTTATTTGTTACCTGAAATTTTCATGTGATATTTCCAATAGTATTCCAATTATTCAAAGCTCACATAATTTTGTGTTTCTGTATGATATCATTTTTTCGCCCATCGTCTTAAATTTCATATTGTGGATGATTGTGTTTACATAATGACAACAGAATGAAGTTAAAAATAATCAAATAAAACCAGCTATTTTCTTCTGCGATTGATTATAGATTCGTATAATATGTTACAATGTCCATCAAAAATATTGTAGCTTCCAGTATTATATTTGTTTTTCCAGGGTTGATAAATTATTATATATAACAAAATCTCAATTTGATGCATTCTATTTAAAAATCGCAATATTCTTCATACTTGGCCGCTAGACCCCAATTACCGTGTTGGATAATTTGAAGTGAGCCCTCAGCGACAACGAGGCAATCAAGGATCACGTCGGGGGAAAAGGGTTCAAAGTTTCCATTATTCATCGCATTCGATAACTTGAGTTTAGTGACGAAATGATACGTTAATTAAATATGAAGTCATTTTGAAATTAAAATAAAATATTTTGGGGAGACAGCTATGTGGAGCCACCCCCCCCCCCCCATGGAAAAAAAAAAGAAAAAGAAATTCCCCAATCTCTCTATAAAAAAAATCGAATGATGGGTTGTCATTACATTAGTAAAATGTTATTAAGCATAAGCAGATTTTCGTATATCAATAAGTAAATAATTATGAGTAAATAAACATCTTGTTATAACGTCAGTTTATAGGCCCCATAGGCCTACTTCCATAACAAAAATAGGGCTCAGTTTGAATTTGATTGATGAAGATGCATGACTTATATACATCAATCACAATGATTGTAGCTGTTATTACTTTTTTTTACTACCAACTTCTAAGAATGATATTTGAGAGGTTAGAATAAGTAGAAAAAAGTAGAAAATATAAAAAATCTATGTCGCAACACAAACCAATTGATAAATTTATCCCCCGCGAGCATGCGCAGAAGCAAATGTAGGTCATGGGAATCACGTGACAGACGGACAGGTCAGAAAGCTTCCGGTGCATGATGAGGAGCTATGTTTATTGTTGAGTCTAGTGATTTACATCTCCATAGTCCCTACGTCCGTTTGGCATCTATCCCTACTCAATATGCAATAAAGACTGTGAGGAAACACCTCATTAATTATTGAACCCATGATGACACCTTCCATGACAGAAGGACGTATGTCACATATTAGATTGTGGTTATTTTAACGTTCTTATTTCACCCCGCCCGCCCACTTCAGCTCCATGAACTTTCAAGCTTGGTTTCACCGCTTCTCATATTTCGTCCCTAAAGCCCCCTTCTTCATTTCTATCTTCCTTACCAGTATACCAGCTCATATAGCAATATACCATTTTATATGACAACAACAAATAGTCAATTGAAATTCTTATTCCCTTATCATTAAAATTCCCTGAAGTTGATTCTATTTACATTTGTTTTCATAATTATCAAAAAACTATTTTTACCACAAATGAGGTATCGTGAGTTTAATTCAACTGGCACACAATAAATGCCATTTGAAGTATATATTTTGGTACTTCATCAGACATATTTTCTGAAATATGCAAGCCTATTCAACTTGCGACATTATATTTCATTTGTAAAACTTGGAAATTGAGTTCAAGAGTAAAAAATTAATAAATTTATAGGATTGAATAAAAAAACGATCTATCATATTATTACCCCCTCCCCCGCGCTCCTACGGGTATTTTACTAACCCATCTACAGTATTTTTTGCTTCTTCCATCATTTCATGACACCAGTGGGACCCACTTCCCCCATCGCGTAAAACACTATTTTGGGAAAGGGTTTCAACGATTGTCAAAAGTGGGTCCCTCTTATCATGATTCATCTTTTGACATTTTCATTAAGACTCTACACTGTCTCAAGTGTCACTTTCAAATTGTCAGATTCAACCGATTCCTACGATAATTCTTGTGAATCACACCTTGGCATTTACATAAGTTGCATCTTTCAGAAGCTAAGTAGAACAAGGATAGAATCAAATTTATCATTATTTGATATCAAACACCGACTACAGTTTGACTTTGACATTTTGACAAAGGCGTTCGAGTGTCTATAAACCTTGACAAATCTATCTTCTTTCGTTTTCTAGAATCTTTTCCAGACAACTCTGAATGAACTTTGCGTTAACACTCTTTTATTTAGCTAATATTTTAGAGAGATATAAAGTTTGGCAATCCGGGTTGGCAATACTCAAATGTATGCATGGCTGTCCTTGGAATGACAATTTTCTCTACAAGGCGAATAATGATCATAACGTATGAACTCTAGAATACCCCTTTTATACCTTTTTTACATATTTAAAAGAAGGTGGGCACAAACTGATTTAACACTTCAAAATACAAAGAATATTTTTTTTAAAGTGAAGGGAATTGCTCTTTCTAGCAATCACTCTATGCAAATCAGTACCCGCTTTTTTTTAGAAGTGTGATGATACTATTTGACTTTTATCGCAGATGGCGCCCGTGCAAATTTTGTTGAGTGGTCGTGCAAGTCCAAGCAAAATTGGAACAAGGACCCCTCCCCCATTCCTCCACACAATAAACATAAAGGGGTTGATGTCACAGAAAGGGTAATGGGGCAGGAAAGAAAATGAAAGAATTTGATAAATACACGAGGAAAAATTCAATATCTTATTGCGTGTGTCAATGTCCTCTAATTTCTGTAGTCCAGTAGAAAATAGTCATGAAATTATATCAAATAAAAAAAAAATCTCAGCAACGACATAATTTCCATTTCACCAATAAGTAGAATTTTACTGTTTATAGTTCAAGTCCATCCCACTAGCGAGTTTATTTAAACAGACAAGGAGATTATACCAAGCTGAAAACAGCAAATTTCATCAGAATCAACGCAGAATAAGAAAATTACTATATATTCATGATTGGAAACTTTTGCTTACTTTCAAAGCAATTACAATGTTTCGAGCAAAAACTAGGTGAAATTGAAATGAAAGAGTCGATAACTTTCACAGAATTATTATTCGTATCTAAAATGAAATGGATTTTTTTTTATTTAATCATAAAGAAGTTCTGGTTTGTAGCAAATGGCAGTAATGGAAAATGAGATAATGAGTCTGTGACGTTTTTGGCTCTCTCATTAGCACATTGAATGTGATGAGTCTAACTGTGTTTGAAGTGTCATAACTTCTTTTCATATTTATCCGATTTTGATGAAATTTTCAGTTCTTGTGCGATTTTTTTCCTTCAAATTCAAATCAACTTGTTGTTGGGTTGGAATTAGATTTTAATTATATTACTTTTATTTTCATTATCATGAATATCAGTTATTTCATTCTATCTATAGGTTATTTTTATTTTTTTGAGTTTTGTCTTGTGTTTTAATTTTAGGTTGTGCTTTGAATTTGTGATGAAAGGCCACCGTACACCTTAGGATTGGTATTCGACCCGATTTTGGAATAAAACGTATAGTAGAATTTGATGCTAACATTGAGACATATGGAATATCCTACAGTGTAATATTCTTAATCACCGTTCGATTACCTATCGAATCTGTGACTATGCTATCATCCTTATTATTAGAATGAAAGCGAAATTAATATCTACTCGTAATTTGATTTGATTTTAATTCATTTCTGCATATACATGAGAGATATACAATATATACAGAGGTAATAAATATATAACAAATTAATAATACTGTGGTCGTAACAATTAAAATAAATAATATAACATATTGTTCATTTAACAAAAGTATAATTCAAAGGAATGCAGGAGACCGCCATCATGAGCGATTAGGCTTGATAATGATGGCGGCCTCGTAAAATGACGTCATAGCAATCGTACGATTGGCTACGATTCGAAACTAATTTGGCCTTTACTCAAAACTAAAGGCTTGCAATCATCCAAAATTATTATATTGTTATATTATTTCAGTTAATTTGAACCTCAAATAAAAGCATACTTTTCATTCATACTTAAGACAATGAGTGGAATGCGATTTGTTCTAAAATAAGGTGTGCAGTGGCCTTAAAACGAATGTGGACTCAATAGGATGGCAAAACTTTGTTATCTCATTTATTTGCTGTAATTGTTTAAATGCTACACATCATTCTCTGCATCCATGTATTGCATTTGCCCATTCCTTTGCTCTATCTTATTTTATTTAAACAAAAATATTATACCACTCTCGGTGACCTTTTCATCTTCACATTCTCCTTCCCTCTCCCCTCCTCTACTGCCCCCTTCTCCCTTCTCTTCCTCCTTCCCCCTCTTTTTAATATTTCTTTTCTCTTTATCATTTATATACTTCTCTCTACTCTTATCATTCAATGCTATGTCTTAAAAGTTTTCTTAAGTCTTAAAATAAATGTCCCCGCACACATGAAGAGTGTGCTGATATTATCATCTTGATAACGGGCCAGCCCTCGCTTGTAAATCGACATCTTATGGCTAGCAAGGCATGCAATGAAACAATTTTGTTTATTTTTCAACTCCAGCAAATAATAATCATCGAGGAAAACACAGCGCTTAACAAAACTTCAGGGCGTTTATCGGTTTGTCTATATGTGGCTCTTTTTTATTCTATCAACAGAGTCACACCAGCTCGCTATAGTCATTCTTGCGAATCAACGCCATGCCATAACTTTTATTGGCCTTGAAGAGATAACGGAACAATTTTTATTGAATATTTACATCAATCATTATCGGCAGAGCGGGGCCTGCTTAGTCGATGGAACTTCGGCAGGGGTAGGAGTAAAGCGGGCTATTGGTACGATGTGCGTAGGTTGGATAGAGGGGTAATGTTAGCTTCGAATCACCATTACCCCCCTCCATTTCTACATTGATTTGATTAATTTCCAATTCCTACTTTGACAGATGTCCTGGTGACGATTTTTTTTTACAATGGGTGGTGATCTAGATTTGTGAAGCAAAAAAAAAAGTTTCAAGGCTTAAATGGAGGTCGTTTTGGTCCAGAGAAATTTGACAAGCAAGCAAGGGGGGAGTTTCACTATCATAATATGAATTTGACAAGCAAAAAAAGAAAAGGTTCAATACAAAATGTATGTCCTTTTGGTTATATTTGTCCATTTTGCCACACCTACCAGAATTCCAGGAAGTGCTGCCTATAAAAATAATAACACACGCAGCACCCCTAGGGAAATATTGGGGTTGCTTCAGCACCCCAACACCCCCTGCTTCCCAAGGCCATGCTTCCATGCCTTCCTTGGCTACCCCAAAAAAATCTTGCAGATAATCGACGAATCGAGGAGTCGTGACAAGAAAGTTTGCGAGATAAAAAGTGAATAGGCCCTCTCGCGTCGAGGTTTGAACATTGAGGAATACACTCTCGTCCGAAAAGCAGACACCACAGAGATGTCATACTTCATTGTTTGATTATTTTTTCTATGTTTTATTTAAATGATGCATGAGCTTCTTACTTTTCTGTTACTCTGTGACATGTATACATTATGTACATAGCATTGGAATTTGTATTATGTATTTATATTTATATATTAAATGCACCCCCAAAATAGTTGGTATTTATATAAAGAGAAAAATCCAACATGCATAACACTGAAAATTCCATCAAAATCGGATTTAAAATAAGAAAGTTATATGAATTTTTAAAACTTTCGCTTAATTTCAAATTCAATTCAAATTTCAAATTTATTTATTCACTTCCATCAAACAAAAACAAATTGTATACCATATATAAACATAAATATTTGTATCCGTTGCAAACAAAAATTAATGATACATATGTTGTGAAAAACACTTAGACAATTTGGGCAACACATTGTAGTTTTAAATATGTATACTATTTTTCAATAGAAATTAAATTAAGATGGAAATGGAGGGACCCACTAAAAAGCAATGCTTGTACAATGTGGGCCCCTCAAAAAATTTCACGGAACAGTTATAATTATGCACATTCTGGTCGGTATGCAAATGAAACAAAGCTGTGAAACAAAACCCTCTCCCTGAACATGTGGAACTACCATTATTTTAACATTCTATGGTTCAGTCAGGTTGGTCATTTTATTGTCAAATCTATGAAAATTGAAATATTATATAATTCAAACAATAACAAAACGAAAGAAATAGTGAGGACTTGATGTCATCAATCCGACTCTCTCATTTGCATGTCAGTGAGTTGTGCGCATAACTGTTTTGTGAAAAATAAGCGAAACTTTAAAAAATGTCATACTTTCTTATTTTACATCCGATATTGATGAAATTTTCAGCATTATGCTCGTTTGATTTTTCTATATATTGATTCAAATCAACGGTTTTCTGTGGTGGACTTGACAATCTTTGATGACTAAAGATGTCTTGATGAGCAATTTGTCATTTTGTTTTATTATCTGGAACAACTGATAGAGAATCTCGACTTTCCTCAAAATAGCATTTCATATTAGCAATGGGTTATATTAATTTTTTAAATCAGCTGGTATAATTTTGAATTCTGCCTTATTTTTACATTTCATATGTTTATTGTAGTTAAAGTCGAACGCCATATACATCTACTGGAAGCAATTCACACAATATAAAGACCATTTTCAAATCATTTAATATTTAAGGATAAGATACTAGGTCTAAATAGAACGGATTTCTTCCTTTATGGTTTGACATCTCCTTGAATACTTTTACATGTGAAATCGTCATTACTTATAACGATTCAATAAAGACCTTTTTTAAATCAACAAAAAGTGTAATATTCAGTGGTTCGTGAACTACAATGTGTATAACGTCACCGGTTCTTTTATTCGCATATTCCCCGTGCTGTACTCAGAACCGGCTCAGAACACTTTTGCAAAATTAAGGAAAAATTGGATTAACGTCATAACTTCTTATATTAATTAAGTTTTCAGTATTAGTTGTTATTTTCTGTTGATTGAAATAAATTTCAGTTAGGATGGAATGAACATTCGGCAAACTTTCTGTGGATTCCAAGCGCGAACCCATTTTCATGAGAGCAGTAATAATATTGATCACACCCCTCGATCAAAACTGTTTGAGGAGTCTTATCATTCACTAATACCATGAATACTGAACAGGTCAACAGCTCACTATCCCATGGGAAAGTGTGATATAAAATTAATAAATCTATATTACTAATTAACTTATCAATTAATTAAGTTTTGCATAAGAGGGGAATTCGTGAAGGGTGTACTTTCTCACGCCCTCGGTTCCTTAATCATGTTAATCATGTTAATTCAGATGGAATTTCTTCAAGACTCAGTTAATTATTGTTTATGATAACTGTTTCCCGACTAATAAGCAAACACCGGGGTTCGTGCTTTATCTACTGGCTGTCCTCAACCATATTTCAATGCTGTATAGCTCGATAGTTTCCCAGCCGATTTCATTCACTTAACCTATATCTTTTATGAATCTTTGTATATGTTATAGACCCAGTCGGTACATGACATGGTGTGTGGTATAGTTCACACCAAGTATTATCACCGAGTTTGGTTTATTTTCATGTTTTGAAATCTCACGCATGTGCCATCTTATCATGAAGTCCAACATTTTTATGTCACTCCAAGTGAGAGATGCACCCTGATGTTGTCTTTCCTAAGATTTTCCCACGGGTTGGGGGTGTCTATCTTTACTATCTCCCTAAATCTGACGTCATCATACCATAATGAAAATACACGAGATGAAGTTATCGCGCATTATCGGGAGCTACGGTATCCACAAAGATGTGAAGACACGCGACCGTGGAGATATAGGGTGTTGCGATTATCGCATAAAACCACAAAACATGTACAAATCATTTGGTCGTGGAACACCAGACCTCGCACAAAATCAAACAAATCTTCATGATTTTATCATGAAGCTATTAGTTCCATGATTTTATCAAATAAAGTGCGACTTACACGACATCGATTCGATTATTCATTCAAATATTGACCGAGGAATAAATTGAGCCTTAAAATCAAACAATGCGTCGATGGTGTCAGGTTCGCGGCTTTGTGTTTGATATTTTATAATAGCCAGCTGCTTAAGATAGACGATGATCGTTTTGACAGTTACACCAATCACCTTTATAGCTTAATTACTCCGTCTGGAATGGTATGCATGCAAGATCAAGTACATTGAAGTCAGAAAAATGGCAAATGTTATGTTTTCAAATCTGTAAGAAGACTATTCATCAAGGATACAAGACCCCACCCCCTCAAATAAGGAGAACAACAACAACCAATATAAATGATGACAAAAATAAATACATTTTCAAAAAGTAAAAGTGTAATACAAAATGAACAGATACAAATAAGAATATAGTATATCAATTAAGACTATTAAAGAATAAATTAAATTTGAAAATAACATTTTCAATATTTTCACTGAAGAGATTTATCAGTGATTTATCGATAAATCACTGATATCTTTCATGTCTATGAAGTAGTATTGAAATATTTGCATAGTTAATTAATGTATTCAATTAATTAATCATTGCTCTTTGGAGGGAGAAATTTCATATTTATTTATAGCCATTCCCAGTGTGCTTTGTTTTGAATATTTTGCTTATTCATTGTGATTGGAATTCATTCATATTAACATAATGTTTTCTTCCATTTTGGAGTTCCAAGAGTTAATTTTTGTCGACATAATGTTATTCATAATAAAACAATTTGTCATTAAAGATGGATAGCTATACAAGATTTGTATACAAACAAGATATGAATCAGTAAAAGCAATAGCTTTTGGTGGGATACGCCTGTAACACATGTATCGTACAATACAATAAAATATTAAGGAAGAAATTAATATGATCGGACAGAGAGTTTTATATTATGTTATGCATTGTAGCAAAACTGGCAAATCGTCGGATTGTCATAAAAGTGATATTGTAATAAGATCTTGATATGTTTTAAACTCCTATAATGACTATGCTGGCCTTATATTATTTTAAGAAATTCTATACAAAATAACATTGAAAATAGGAAAGCCTTTCTGAATAAAGTAGTATGTAGAAAAAAGAGTTGGACGACATTTACACAATCGGCATTTGCGTCAATTTTCTGAGGAGTAATTTTTACTCAAAATGATTTCAACAAGTATCTGCCTTGTTCATATAATTCGGTGGTTGCTATGCTTCATTACGTACGTTCGGCTCACCCCCCCCCCCCCCCCCACATCACCCACTCGCTGCGCTGTTAGAACCATGGACCTATTACAGATAGAACACTATTTCCATTCAGAAGTACAATTATTGCAAATGAACCTATTAAATCGTTATATCTCCGCATTAACCTTCTCTCCGACAAGTACTTTGTCACCTGCAATCAAATTAAAGCAGATAATATACTACGCCATCCAAGCGGCTATCCAAACAGATCGTTCTCGTTTATTTAATATTCTAGTCTGAAAGTGACATTTGATATGCCCTGGCGCTATTCACCATTCAACTTCTTCGATCCATTCATGATTTCATACACAGGTGATATATACACCGAAGTGTGAACGACCTCACCTTCCCCGATCTTCATTTACTCTTAAAACGCCATCCTATATAATACACCCCCCCCCCTTACCTGAACAAAAGAAAATGTCTGATAAAACTTTAAATTCTTCCAGGTGATAAAAACGATTTGTTTTTTAAGTTATTTCACGACGTAACAGAAGCTCTCCTGTATGACTATCAGTTGCTGTAATTCAGAAGTGTTTTCAAATAATTTCAGGGCATTATCAGAAACATTATTGCATACATCATGTAGAAAAACAAGTCATTCAACATAAGAAGATTGCAATTTATGTATTCTATATCATGTATAAATACAGAAGTACATGATCTACATGATCTATTATAGACTAGAGCATAACGGACAACGTCTTACATGTGACGTGACAGAAATAAAACCTGGAAAACATAATTCTGTTGTGTTTGGATGGATTTTCGCCAAACTTATAAGAAATTATCTTTCTCTCGTTTTCACCTTGACCTCAGGATTGTCGTTTATTTTCAGAAATCAGCGAGTATAAGACAAGGGATAAGTTTTAGCTACCTATGCATAATTTCAAAACAATTAAATTACGATTATTTTTGTTTTGTTTTATTATTTCATTATTGTGTTTTATCTATCCATAGAGCTATTACAGATCTATCTATCTATTTCTCCCCTTTGATACTTTTTTATTCCATTTTGATTATCTATATATCCTATTTTGATCAATATCATTAATCTTCTTTTTTTTTTTTTGAGGGGGGGCCAGTATTTTTATTTTTTTCCTAGGGGTATATAAGGAAAAAGTATTCCGCTTACTGATTACATGTAATAGGCATATACGAGTACTTCAATAGAATCATATTTTCAAATATTTTGGTGTCATGTTCAGCAAGCCTCAGGCAAGCATCATGGCATAAGACAACTAAAATGAATAATTTGTGTCTTCACGATGAATCCCCATCTTCGAAATTAGAAAAATTAAAGAAAATTAAAATTACAGTCTCATTAGAATACTACATGGCCCTGAATATTGTCTGGAAATTTGGAGGCACCGGATCTAGGGAATTGCTGAAAACTATTTGTTTATATATTATCATCGACGTGTATCATCATAAAATTACTTGTGTAAAATATAACGATTTACTTTTCGAAATAATTCTCCATGGCAATAACCCTGACCTTCATTGATTTCCTGTACAACCTTTAACTGTTGTTCAGATTTTAAATCCGGAATGTTGAAGTTTAGTCTGGTAGATCTCTGACTAACGACATCTTCACACGAATAATAACACAAACTAATCCTACTTAATCCAAGTTTGTGTAGGTACGGATTTCTCATTCTTTTTCAACAATATGGTCGCCCATAAAAACGCACGGGCACGTGTCTCGATTCCACGTCAGGTATATTAGGGTGGTGGCTATATGATGATGATTTTTTTTTCGGTGGGGATCTGGTCCTCATAAAAAATGTATTTGACAAGCACAATGTAGAAACTTAGAGCCCCCCCCCCAAAAAAAAGTGCAGTAATTATCAAAGGGGCCCTGTACCTCGACCCCTTTCTTTTTTCAATGCGCTCGTCAATGTTACACAATTTAGTGCCTAATTTTCATTATGGATAGCTTTTTTTCTAAAAACAAATATCGATTATCATAATAGGTATTACATTTTCTTACTGAAAATACGTTTACAAATTGTAGGGAGTCATGGTCTAGTGGTTAACTCTTTCGTCTTTCAATCTGAAGGACATGGGTTCGATTCCCAGCCATGGCGTGTTTTCCTTCAGCAAGAAATTTACTCACATTGTGCCATGGGCGGAAATCCCAGGGGGAAAGGGGGACGTGTCCCCCCTACTCAAAATAGTAGGGAGGACATAATAGCAAATGTCCCCCTACTATTTCTGGTCTTTTATGATGGTAAGAAAAACATCATTCTAAATCGAAATAAAACATGTATTTTGGTACGAGATGACCTTACTTTGGGGATGATAACCTTTTTTTTCCTTGTCAAATTTTCCCGCCCCTTGTCCCCGTAGGCGGACCAGTGGGCCGAGGGGCCTGCCCCCCCCCCCCCTCTTTGCGGAGCAAAAAGAGGAAAGAAGGAAAGAAAGAAGGAATAAAGGAGGGGAAAGCGAGGAGAAAAAGAAAAGAAGGACGACGAGTGCATAAAATAAGATAAAAGGAAGACTTGGAAAATAAAAAAAATCTTTCGTGCCACTATATAAGATTTTCGCTCGCGCTTCGCGCTCGCATTGCCTGTTAGGTGATTTACATATCTTGTTCAATATGGAGCTCGAATGTCAAGTTTGAAAGTCAATATACAAAACATATTTTACCTCGGAAATCGAACTTTCATTATGTTGTGTGATTTACGAATTGATTTTTAAAAAGTGCTCTGTAAAAATGTCAGTTTTATGGTCTGAATATTAACATTTGCTGCTTGCGCTGCGCGCTCGCAAATTGCGCTCGCAAATTTTGATTTATCAGGTACCTATTATTTTCGTGTATTTCATAAAGTTTTCAAAATATCCCTTTTCAGGTCTGATTGTTAAGACGTATCAGCTAGCGCGCTGCACGCTCGCATTTTGATTGGCGAGTTATATATGTTTCAATATTTATTATACAACAAACTACTTAAAATCCCCTTTTCATGACAGTTTATCAAAAAAAAATTCTCGCGATTTGCGCTCGCATTAATGGTTAAAAATATATTAACTGATGCATTCTATTCATAATTACAAAAGTGAAATGTCCAGTTTTTATGCCATAATATCATCAGATTTCGCGCCCTCATTAGGCATTAATAAATATGATATTAATTTAATAATCAAATTGTCCCTTTTGTTTCATCTCGCTCAGCAAGAGGAATAGGAAGATAGTCATAATTTTCATATGATTAAATGTCGTGAGGATGTCCTGGTCCTATGTCAAAACTCAGAGTAATAATAATGAAAATAGCAGCTCTTTTTAAAGTGCGATCCATATCCACCTTACAATTTCTCTACAAAGTGCTTGAAATATAAAGCTGAAATTGACTCTTTTTTTCAGATTGGAATATCAAAGTTTCATGATTTTCATGATTAAAGATGTATTTAGAATGCATAGATTCTAGGTCTAAATATGAAACACGCGCGCGCATGTCTATTCAGATACTCAACTTGTTCATTATCCAGTTTCAGATCACAATATCAAAATTTTTCTGCTCGCGCTTTGTGCTCGCATTATTAATGTAGGAAGACCCCATATTACTCATCCTTTTCATGATTTACAAAACATGAACAGAGTGGCCCATTTTTAGGTCTAAATCTCGATTTTATTTTCTGCTCGCGCTTTGCGGTCGCATCAATTATTAAATTATATAGCTATCCTGTTCACGATTACAAAAACATTCTTTCTTTAGAAAGTTCAAAATTTTTCAGCACGCGCTTCGCGCTCGCATTTTCTTATCGTTGAAATATGTAACGCCTTCATGGCTAAGTGCAAGCAGTCCTTAACAGTTACCTTTTCAACAGGTACCAGTTCAAAACGTATATAAAAATGTTCTGCTCGCGGTTTGCGCTCGCATTATTAATACTCATCCTTTCCATGATTTACAAAACACGAATAGAGTGTCTCGTTCAGTAAATATTATAGGACTAAATCTCGAAATTTTCTGCTTGCGCTTCGCGCTCGCATCAATTGTTTACTTATATATCTATTCTGCTTGAGTTACAAAAAGTGCTTAGAATTTCCATTCTTTATGTGAAAATGTCAAAAAAAATTTAGCTCGCGCTCGCATTAATTGATTTTTAAATGCTACTTTAATGGGTATCTTTTCCATCAGCTCATTTCTGCTCGCGCTTTGCGTTCGTAGTAATTATTAAGTTGCATACACATCTTTTTCAGGATAACAAACATTGCCCAGAATGTTCAAATTTTAGGAAAAAATACATAAAATTTCCACATCATATAATAAGGATTATGATATTATATATTAATTTATAAGAATAAAGCTAAGAAGTGACTAATGAGGACTACCCCTTCAAAGAAACAAACAAAAATCATCTTCGAGCTGCGGATCGGGGAAAATATGGCTGAAACATATTTCCGCCCCCCCCCCCCTATTGGCGAAGGCTGGATCCGCCCTGTGTCCCCCCTACCTTTTGGGAGATATTTCCGCCCCTGCATTGTGCTACACTCAACCCAGGTGAGGTGAATGGGTACCCGGTAGGAAAAATTCATTGAATGCTTCAGGGCCTACATGGGCAGCGCAGTTAAAGCCGGGGTAATAATAGCAGCGCTTTGTATCCTCAAGCAAATCGCGCTTATTAAATCCAGCTACTATTATCATTGTCATTATCATTAAACTTCTCTTTCTAAGAAATTTCATTTTCAGGTCCTGATATTTATCCCTATTAATCCAAGATAAGCCTTAGATACAAAATAAGTGTAACCCTTATTTCCCGTTAAACGATTACTGCTAAATTTAAAAATGTGAAATTTTACCTTCTTTAGAACGTCCCTAAAATCATTAATAAATAATAAGTCCATCTTTTTACGGGTCAAATCTTCTGATCAATTATATTTTACTATTTTCATCAGTATTATTTTCACATTGTTTACTTTTTATGAGTGCCTTTTTTATTATTTCGTTTTACCAATACGTGTCGATTTTGCTTTAAATTGTTCACAAAATCCAGACAATCAGATGCTTTACAATAAAACAATTTATTATCCTGTTGAAAATCAACAAGCAGAGCAGTATAATAGGAGAAATAGCATGAATAGTAGGATAGGCCCAATATACCATTGTCCAAATAACAAGGAATCGTTTTCAAATGTTCATGTGTTTCATTTTAAACCGACACTCGCTGTGCTCGCTTGCATCTATTAGATACCGAGAGTGTCTTCTTACTTTAAAGTATATAACTACTTATTTTAACAATCTAGAAAGAGTTTTCAAAATATGTCTGGTCTTAATTGGAGCACCCTTATAATGTTTATAGGTGAAAGTTTTCTCCACCAGATATGCCAGAAAGGGTTTGAAGAATTGCATCTGTAAAGATGATCCAGTAGCAGCACCGCCAAAGTTAAACTCTTTTCTTAGAGTTTACTGCCAACATTTCGAATTAATATGTTAATTCTTTCCCCCAAGAAGCGCCTTTTATATTTACCCCCATCCCATCCCCCACTTAAAAGACGCTCTGCCAGCAAACGCAGAATTTCTATCAGGTAAAAAGAGAGGTTTCGTGAGTGAAAAAAAAATAGTTAAAGGACAAGTCCACCCCATCAAAAAGTTGATTTGAAAAAAGGAGAAAAATCCAACAAGCAAAACACTGAAAATTTCATCAAAATCGGATGTAAAATAAGAAAGTTATGACATTTTAAAGTTTCGCTTAATTTCACAAAACAGTTATATGCTCATCCTGGTCGATATGCAAATTGGCAGACTGATGACGTCACCCACTCACTATTTCTTTTGTATTTTATTATATGAAATATGAAATATTCTAATTTTCTCTCCCTTGTCATGTGAAACAAAGTTTTGTTTCTCTCTGAACATGTGGAATTACCATTATTTTAACAGATATGGTTAAAGTTAAGTTGGTCCTTATTGTCAAATCTGTAAAATTGAAATATTGTATTATTCAAACAATAAAAAACAAAAGAAATAGTGAGTGATGGATATCATCGACTCTCATTTGCATATCGCTGAGTTGTGCATTGAACTTTTTGTGAAACTTAAAAAGGTAATAACTTTCTTATTTTACACCCGATTTCGATGAAATTTCCAGCGTTATGTTTGTTTGATTTTTCTCTATCGATTCAATTCAACAATTTTCTGGGGTGGACTTGGCCTTTAAACATACAGCTGAATTATCTATACAAGTTGTGTCGATCAACTCCCAAGTAACAAACACTTGTACCGGAAGTATTAGCTCGTTCGAATGTTCCGGTTTTACTTTTCTGCCAGCAGAAATTTGCATAGGAAGAATAGACCGCAGGTGGAACAGAACAGATAATGAATAATTAAAAATGTAAACAAGCTCATCCTAATACAACCGCGCTAAAATTCAAACTTCAATCAGTATGAATAGTGAACAAAAGTTCTGTCCTTGCAATGATTATTTCCAAATGTGTATATTTTGTTGTGAGAACAGCATGCACGCCCCCCCCCCCCTTCTTCTGAGGAATAAGATTTTCTGCAGTGGGAATTTCCCCTGCACTTCTCTGTGTTTCTTTTCATTTTTTTTTCTTCAGTGATTTTTTTTTTTTTTGGGGGGGGGGTAAAAAATAACTAATTTACAAACTTACGAAGCCATTTCCTCGTTTGGGCCAGAAAACACCCCCCCCCCGTGTAGCGTTCCCTCCCTGGTTATTATCTGTCAGTAAAAACGGCCAGCAGCAGCTCCCAGTATTGCAGTGCCTGTGATAAAGACTACGTCTACCATGTCAACCCACCCATTCGTCCATAGCGTAGAGAAGAATTATTATCTTATTTTGACTGCTGTGATTTACGGTCTTTTGACACACGTTTAGCCGTAAATATAATCTCATAACAAGCATATCAATATTATTTTCACGATATTTCAAATATGTCCTATTTCTTTCTCAATGTAGGCCTACGGGCCAAACCACGATGTTAAAGAGCCTGAATGATCACGTATGGCTACAATCCAAACCGCATATTACACTTTTATTCTAATCTCATAATTTAGAGTCAAATTTCGAAAGAAAAGGAGGGAAATATAGATTTGACACAGTATGTGCGTTAATGTTGAGAAGAAGTATGTTTTTTTAAGTCATAGATTGCTGTGTTGTGTAAATCATGTATCAATATTAAAACTCTAAACCACCTAAAGCAATTTGTCATGGTCTTCGAATTATGACTGTGCTCAATCCTATTTTTAAAAACCTGTGTTTTCCTTATTTATAGAAATTGAATAGTGTTTCTTTTTTTTAAAGGGCAAACATTAATGATGTCCACAAACTGGTAATTATCGTATTACGGAATGAAGCAAATTTATTCAATCGGCTACAAAGTAATGTAATTTTCTTACTCCGTCAATATTTCATTTGCTTCGATATGCAGTTTCTTTGCGAGGAATGAAAACCTTTAAAGGGATGGTCCGGGCTGAAAGTATTTATAGAGTAGAATTCACTAAGCAAAATGCTGAAAATTTAGTCAAAATCGGATAAATAACAAAGTTATTGAATTTTAAAGTTTAGCAATATTTTGTGAAAACAGTCGTCATGAATATTCATTAGGTGGGCTGATGATGTTACATCCCCACTTGTTCTTTTGTAGTTTATTATATGAAATTATGTTTATTCAATTTTTTTCCTCCAAGAACTAAAAAAATTGGATTGACAACTGATTTAGTGCATTAGATATTTATTGCTGCAACTTATTTCATTATAAGGGAGACATATTATTCACACAAGTATGAAATAATGAAAAAAATATGATTTTAGGTAATAACATAAGAAAATGGAAAGTGGAGATGTGACATCATCAGCCCACCAAATGAATATTCATGACGACTGTTTTCACGAAATATTGCTAAACTTTAAACTTCAATAACTGTATTACTTGTTATCCGATTTTGATGAAATTTTCGGCATTTTGCTCAGTGAATTCTACTCTATGTATTAAGATATAAATATTTTCAGCCGGGACCATCCCTTTAACCAAGAGTTTACCTCGATGATTTTTGTCCTCCTTCTCATGGAACGATGGCGATGAATTGGCATCAAATTCGTCTCCACTTGTCACCTTCCCAGCCCGCCAAAATTTATCGTCTGCGTAAAACAACAAATACACAAAAATTCAGGTATTCTTGTCTGCCTTGCCCGTCGAGCGATCATAAAACAAGCCATGAGCCATGTTTGTAGTTACAAGGTTCAAAATTTATATACATAATCATCTCAAAGTTTTCATTTCTCATAAACGTCACAAAAGCGCGGAACATCGTGGAGTCTAATTTGGAGACGAGAAAATATCGTCCATGATGAATTAAGATGCCACAACTCATGCCCAAAATATTAACTAGCATCTTTTGATATTAACAGGGATTTCGTTAAATACCACACTTTAAGCAAGGTCCATATAAAAATGTGGTTGTCACATAATTCTATATATGCTTTACAATTTTTTATTTCAATTTAGATATGAATATATTATTGCCCTACTTCATTTTAATTTCGTTAACACGGCTATAATACAAAACGGGGGTAGTGGTGGAGCTAGGCGAGGAACAGGGCCCTTGGAACGATTTTTTTAACCGGGGGTGCTAGTTTAAGGCCTGGTCCTAATGGCCGACGGATAAAAAACGTATTCATAAAGGACACAGCGGACGAGCAAAATTTCGCGGTTGGCTCCATTCGTTTCCATCCGCTCCAGAAATGGACACAAATTTGCAAAACAAAAAGGCATTACGGAAAAGAACGGACGTGGGAAGTATGTAACGCGGATGTTAAACGGTTGTTCATCGGAAACCTTGCGGATGAAAACGGATGGAAGTGGATGACAGCTCCGAAGGGGTTACCAGGGATTTCGAATCTTTTATTGACGAGATGCATACGCTTAAATCCTTTCTATTTCCGTGCTAATAAGACGTTCCTCGTATCCTATCTTTCCTCCGTCTTTCCGTTGTTCAGCTTCAGTGGATCTGAGTTGCGAGGATGCCGAGAGGATGCACGGAGGATACAGCGGACGCTTAACGGATGAAAACGGACATGGAACGTTTGCTGCTCGCATATGTTGCGGATTTACATCGTACCAGCGGAAAGTTCATCCGTTCTATAAGTTTTGTGGAGCTCAAAACTTTTTGCGCGGATGAACTCGCAGTGGACGGATACTCGATGGATAGAGCGTATGTAACACGTATGCAATGAGTACACAACGGATGCATAGCGTTTTCCAACGAATGGCAAGATTTTTTTTACGTTTTACATCCGCTTTGCTTCCTTAAGTGCAGTAGGAGTGGGCCTTTAGATTTGACAAGCCGAAACAAGGTTTCAACTAAAAAAATGAAGGTAATTTTGGTCATCATGAAAAATCTGACCAGCAAAAAAAAACAGAAAAACGTTTTCATAATAAAATGAACAAAATGACGGTGATTTTACATACATTTCAGCTCTTCAACATACCTACATGACCTATCATATTTCCAGGGGTGGTGCCTATGGCGGATAACACACGCAGCACCCCCTAGGTAAATCTTGAGAGCACCCCCGCATCAGGGCAATGGCGAGACTGGGTCTTTTCTTTTTTTATATTTGTTTGTTTGTTTGTTTTATTTTTATTTCTGCGTTCACAATACATTATCAAAATTATTTACATTGTTTGCAATATACAAAATAATCTATAACGTATACAATATAAACATAAAACATAATTAGAAAAAAAAATGGTGTGGGCATATACTTCACATTTTAATAATATAAAGCTACATAAACAAATGAACGCAGGAGACCGCCATCGTGAGCGTTTAAGCTTGTAATTGATGGCGGCCTCTTAAAAAGGTATATACTTTGATTTGAAAGAAATATCACCCCAAAAATAATTGGCGGATAACGGAAGAAGAAGAAGAACGACATTTTTATGAATATGATATAAAGGAAAGGAGGAGGATGAGGATGATGATGATGATGATGACGATCAGTGGCGTACCAAGGGTCACGGCATTGGGGGGGGGGGCGCCAAAAAAAATTTGGAGTCACTTAGTGGGCGCGCAAAGCACGCTCAATTGCAAGGTAGGCCTATACTGACCTGAAAGAGAAATTTTAAGGTGTGCGCCATTAAACGAATATGTATCCCACTGATCAATTAATTTTGCGCTCGCATAATTTTGTTTTTATATTCAGACCTAAAAAAGGGATATTATGAGCAATTTTTTACATTCATGATACATACCTGTCTCACTAAACAAACAATGCGAGCGCGAAGCGCGAGCGGAAATTTCTTTTGGCATATATTGACCCCAACATGGACAATGTAATGACTTTTTTAAAGAAATTCATGAAGAGCATATATATTTCACCATAGCCATCTAATGCGAGAGCCAAGCGCTTGCTTATTTTGTTAGAATTACATTTAAACATATGAAACACTTTTTGTAGTCAATGTAATCATGAATATGATACGTATATCACTAATCAAATATTGCGAGCGCGAAGCGCGAGCTGAAAATTTTTGAAATTCAAACCTGAAGAGGGGCATTCTAATGCTTGTTCGCAGGAATTCACTAAGACCATAAGTATTTCACTATTCGCGCTGAAAATTTTCGATATTCAGACTAGAAAAGGGACATTTTAAGAATTCAGTATTTTAAGGAATTCATGAAGAGCTAACATATCTCACCAATCCAGTAATCCAAACGTCAGTACGTATTGGAATCATGAAAAAGAAGCATAATATTATGCCACTACATAAAACAATAATTACTGGAACTATAGGTCTATTTGGTGTATATTGACTTGAAAACGGGATGTTTTAGTACAACAGGAATTAAACAGACAATGCGAGCACTAGGAATGATGAACACATAGGCCCTAAGCAAATTGTGTTTCTTAAAGTTATGAAAAATATTTCTTATGTAATAAAATATAATGTAATATATATATAACATAAACATAGTACAATATAATAAACAGTAATTTCTTCATCCCCCACTACGGTTTTCTTTCTTTCTCCCTCTTTTTCTCCTTTCCTCCCTTTTTTTTTGGGGGGGGGGGAAGCAGCCGATGGGGGAGGGGGCACGTGCCCCCCATGCCCCCCGTAGTTATGCCACTGATGACGATGATGATATGATGATGATGATGATGATGATGATGGTGATGATGATGATGATGATAGTTACCATAACATAATTTAGATAGTGAAAGGCGATTCGTGGAATACTATTTTTAGATTTTTTTCGATGTTAACAATTTTGATTTTTGATTCCCGAAAGGCCTATATCGACTTCCTGTGTATGACATAAAACTGAAAAGAGATTATAGATTATTTTATTATAACCCTTATAACGTTACGCAATATCATTCATGACATAAAGTTGTAGATAAGGCAATAGTTCATAAACAAAAGCTGTGAATTTTACAACTTTCAATCAAATTGATTATTCTGTTAGTGTTGAGCAAATGTTTAAAAAATATATATATTTTTTAAATAAAAAATCAAAAGCAACATGTAGAGATTACGATAAAGCATTGGGCGATAATCCAAATATAATAATGTTTCAAGTTTATAGACAATGAATATCGGATATTGGAAGAGAGGCTCAGTCGTAGTCTTGTACAAGACTGTGGTCAGTTTATCTGACGGTTGGTGTGTCCATTGCATGTCCATGACTGTGAAATATAGTCTAGTAATGGGAATCATCAGGGGCATTGGATGTGTTTACCCTCATCCAACCCCAAGGGGCATGGAACACCCACCAGGGAACAGGTGACGTCATTTATACGACTGATGACGTCACAATCAGCAACCTGAACGCGTTGTGGCTTCCAAGTGTGTGGGTGCTTTGACTGATTATGACGATGATGATGATGATGATAAAAGGGGTACGTACATGTATATATCGTCAGATATGTACTCTTTGTGCTCAATAATTACCGTCCTCTGTTTTAGCTAATAGCTGTCAATACAAGAGAATAAATTCCTGCTGGCTACACATATCACTTGAGTCCAGCGATGAATATGTAGATCAATGCATTGCCTAAGTTAGTGCCACATCGGGATTCGAACCATGAACCTTGTGATCTACATAGTCCGGACACATATCCACTGGACCTAGGCCACTATAAAAGCTCTATGCCCCTTTTGGGGGCGTCTTTATTCCACATACCACTGCAAATGTTTTGCTTTCGGATTTTAATCGCTCAAATCGTAAATTCTTATTATCTTCCACATAAAATTATTTCGTATTAATATTTCTTTCGGGGGAGGGCTGGTATTTGATCCTTCCTATCCCCTTTGTAAAGTTATCAGTCAATATTTCTTTAGTTGCGTTGTCGCTTTCATTATCATTTATCATAATGTTTTCATCTCGTTATATAGGGAAATGTATGTTTGGTTATATAGTTAATTAGTAAAATAACGCACCAGTGCAGACTTTATACTATAATCCCTACCATGCCTATATTTGTTTCTTTCGAGACAGCATGACCAGGTCATGAGTTAATATATATTCCACCTGAACATGACTTGCCATGCATGCCTTGATTATAGATTACCGTTTGTAAGTTTTCAAACGGATATTCCTTTGTTTTACGATGCTAATCCCTCCGGCATCCATCTCCTGTATATTTCCTCTGCCCGACGCCATTACTACATAACAAGGCATATGGATCGCGTGCCAGTGCACCTCATCTTCCCCCACACACGCGGTGTCAATGTTAAACACATTAATTTCATTCTCGATATCTCCTATCTTCCTCAACTCAACTAATATCAAAACTTTGGAGAAGAAAGACGTATGGCTGTCATTATGTTTGTATTTTCCTTCCGTTTCGCGCTCGATGGCGGGGAATGAAAACAACAGACCATTTTTTTTCTTTCTTTCTTTGCAGAGATGGATCGAGTTGGACCCAGGGAACATCCGCGTCACATCAGGGTCCGATGATGGACGTACCGTGTCACAAGAATGGCGGGCAAGGCGGGCTGTGTACACCAAAATGATTATGATTCGGGGATGGAAGTATTTAATACAAGAAATTAATGATCCATCCAACAAGCAAGAATTCACGTGACAGCTGATGAGTCAGAGAGAGTGAGAGAAAGAGAGAGAGAGGGAATAGGAAAAGACGAATGGAATTAAGAGCATTCGTGTTAGCATGTCAGCCACAATGATCTGCCAAAATATGTTATTGCTAGATTTTATACGTTTTTAAAACATTTATGCTTATCACATTTTCTCGTGTGCAGGAAATTGTACGAAGGAATGGTTGACATATCATGCATATCATGTAGTTGATTTGAGCAAATTCATCAATTTGACCCCCTCCCCCCACACACACCCCAACACAGAGAGAAAAAACATCAAAAAGTCAATAATACTTAATTTTCAATTTGCTCTCAATCAATATGATAATTACAAAATATACAACTTTTAATGATTCAGAATTTCATTTAATTCTTTTGATAGTTTGATTAATATATCCTACATTCTTTTTCTCATAGTGAATTTGTTTGTTTTGTGCTTGATAATAAGCTATTTCATGAAATATCTTTACCTCGTACATCGATATTTTGTTCTTAAAAAGAAAAGTTTCTAGTTCAAATTACATGATGAAAACGGGAGAAAACGGTCAATTCATTTCTTTGTCATGTTTGTAGTATTGCATTCAGTCTTAATGTACACTGCAAAAACTCCGGTGTTGATTTACCACCAGCCCAGAATATATGTATGTCCACACCACAGAAGTGTTGAACAACACCAGTCTAACACCAGATAGGTGTTATACTACACCAATTAGTATCAAAACAACATCGGTTTGATTCTAAACTGGTGTTCACAATACTTCTCTGGTGTGGACATACATAGATACCGGGCTGGTGTTAAATTGACACCAGTGTTTTTGCAGTGTATACATGCTAAACAGAATATTATTTTATCATGACATTATCTTTTAAAAAATGAGTAAAACGAATTCAATTGATAATTTAGTCAAGTTACACATGCAAGTTGCTTGTATATAATATTTCTGTTAGCAATTTGAATGTTTCGTTTTTGAATTGAATTGAATTAAAGTAATGTAACAATAGAAGCTAATTTTTTAAGCATTGCATTAATTGGATGCGGTGAAGTATCTGATAGGTTATGGTTATGTTGATATTTACTTACAAAGAGTTCTCAGTCTATCACTATTTTTTTCAATATGATCATGTAAAAATTATTTAGCACTTGAACATGACTTTGATTGGGTCTTTTGTATGTGGTTGCAGGTTTTCCTCTATTTTTTTCTTCACATTTTCGTATACTTTTTCATGTTGTTCACTGTTGGCCAGCAGGTCAATCATAGACCCTTAAAGTAGTTGGGCAAAAAATGCCAAACTTTTAACCATCCCTATAGGCAACATACTGTCCACACAACTATTCGTTAAAATCTGTCCAAATTTGGAATAAAAACTAATAATTGGGTAATAAATTTGCTAAATTGGATAATAATTGCCCAGCATATAGATATATTTTTACCAACATACATTACCCAACACAGGGGACAGTATGTTGCCCAGTGTGTATGTAAATTTCACATTTTACATTACGCAAACTGCGTCTGAATTTCTATGTTGCCTTTTAAAATTATGTCGCAAAAGAAAAGTAGACATTCTTCCTCTTTGTATATAGTGTATTGAAATTCATCGTAAATATTGCAATATGGAGTAACAGTTGTATTGATGGTAGCTTAGCTCTGTATTTTCTCCTCTTTTTATTTTTTACAAAGATGATTTGAAAATGTTACTTTTCAAGATACAGTTTCACATTGTGTGAATTTTATTTGTTATCTTATAAATGTTGCGTGCGATATATCTCACTGATATGAATTCCATAATCCGAAAAGTACACACGCTTCCTTTCGAGCGAATAATTGAACAGTATCGAATCGGTGTTATTTTGACAACATGAAATAATTCCTATCTGTTATTTCTCAACCGTCCCATCCCCCGGCTTCAAACTGTGCTCTCGAATAGCAAGGTAGATCTAGATGGGATTGCGAAAAGTTATGTAAACAATTAACTACTTTGATCAGAAATGGTGCCTCCACCGTGTAAAGCCGGATAGAATCGCTGTATATATATTTTCTCAGCACCCTTCTAGCTTTTTTTTTCTTACTTTAAACTTGAACTAGAACAGAGATCCCGCTGTGACAAATGCACCTCTTGTTATCAGAGGACATAACTCCGACAAATCGAAAAGAAAATATCAGCATGTTCTTACGTATACAAATCGAAGTGCTATCCAACAGCGCATGCCATTATAACTAGCAGCTTTGTTGAAATCAAAACCAAAGTCAAGCTAAGTTTTTTTTCAATACCCCTCTTTTTATACCCCAGAATTTATGTTAGCCTCTAAGAAAAACTTGGGCAAAGTTTTCGCAGCGATATCTGTCAAAATACTCCGCCAAGCGCTTCCCGGGAGTGAAGAGGCATCGGGTCGGCCGCGGGGTGGTGTGCAGTTTTCACGCGCTCGCCTTTTTTTGTTTACTTTAATGGGTGGTCAATTTCTCCAAAGCAAAATTTCAAAATAAACACGAGCTCCCTACAAGACGACTTGGGTGGGCAGGTTTAATTGATGTGGATATTTTCTAAACAAACGGTACGGTTGGCTCGTTTCTGATTGGTTAACAGGGCTAGAGACCAAAGAGCAGTTAGCAATGACGTGAACGGAGACAGGCTCATAAAGTGTAGGCTAGATAAATCCTTTTCAGTTTCAAACCAAAAGGGAAACCCGGGATTGCTCGGCTGTGGAAATCACTGTTGCGTGTATTGGAAGGGCAGACTTCTCTCTTCTTCTCATCCTGAAAGTCAAACTCACCGAACATGCATCAACATTTAACAATCCTAAAGAAAACAAAAGGCTGTAGAGAAAACAGCCCTAACCAAGTGCCCGGCAGCCCATTTAGGGGCAAGGAGTGAGTGACTATCTATCTAGAGTGAGCTCGACTGCCAAGCAAGACACATCTCACCTTAACCGCTCTACTTCATCAGAAATTTATTTCTTCGTCGTTTTACGGACGTGGTAATGACTTTGCATTGTCTCTATCAATCTGCATTGGACTAATTTTCTACAGACTTTCATAAAATTCACTAGACACCTTATTGCATCTCAGATCAGGATGGCATCACTGAGCGCTTTCTATTCGAGCTACGCGGCCGCCGCCCACCCTGGACAGTACCTTTTCGCTGCCTCGCCCGCAGCCCCGTATTTCTACAGCTTCAGAGATGGAGCGTTCTCGAGCCCCCTCCCAATGAGTGCAGTGCCCCCTCTCCAGCGCCGAGAGGCACCCCAGAAGCCCCCGTACTCCTACATTGCCCTCATCGCTATGGCCATTCGAAACTCAGCCGACAAGAAAGTGACTCTGAATGGCATCTATCAGTTCATTATGGATCGATTCCCTTATTACCATGACAACAAGCAAGGCTGGCAGAATTCAATCCGCCATAATCTCAGTCTCAATGATTGTTTCGTTAAGGTGGCACGAGAGAAAGGTAAACCGGGAAAGGGCAACTATTGGACACTCGCACCCGATTGCGAAGATATGTTCGAGAACGGCAACTTTCGACGTCGAAAGCGACGCCCCAAGGCTCCAAATAATCAGATTAACACATCTAATGACGCAACTAAGCAGAGTGACAATGATAACGAGGAGGAGAGTGAACTCAGTAAAGAGTCTGGTGATGCGATCGATCGAAACGTTGACATTGTTAGTGATGGGGATGATAAATTTATAGAATCTGATACCGATTCGGTTGACGAAAGTGCTTTGAGGAGCTTAAAGGAGAGTGACAACGAGAAGCACAATGATGACGACGAATATGACAATAATGCTAACATGATCAAGAACGAACTAGTAGTCATTGATCGAAATTTAGTGAAATACGAGGACAACGATTCTCAAATTTCCTCTGTTAAGAGCTCGGTTGGAGCCAACAGTGATCGTCTTACAAACTTCTCTTCGAAACGCGATCACGATCTCGATAAATACTGCAGAGCAGAAGTGAGAAAACCAGTGTTCTCAATTGACAATATTCTTGCTTCACGCATGACTTCGAACGTCGACTCGAAAGTGAAGAACGTAAATGGTCTAAAGCGGTGCCGAGAAGACATGTTCGACTCGCACCAAGCTCGTAATCATATCGACGATGAACTATTGATCGCGAAGAGTCGCCGCATGTCTTCCCCGTCACTCACAAAAGTTCAAGTAGGGCAATACTACGAGAGGGAAAGAATTGGGTCGCGAAAGTTATCTTACGGAATGGTGGATGATTGCTGTAGAAAAGTCGAGTCACCGCCATCGCCCACGTCTCCACCATCGTCTAGTGCCCTCTGGCAGTCGACTATGCTACAGAAACTCGCTTCTCAGGCGACATCGCACTGCTACACGTGCGCAGCATCAACCGGTGTATCAACAGCCTTACCCGTCAACAACCAACATCATCATCCTGATCATCATCCCCGTGATCGTCTAGCCTCGTCTGACGATGTCGCTGCAGCCCATCCCGTCTATCCATCTCTCCTTCATTCTTCCTTCCCGTGGGCATTGAACTCGGGGGCGTTGTGTGGGTCTCATCAACTTCCGACGTCGTCGACCTTACCGTTGATGACGTTACCATACGCAATCAAACCGTGGCCGATCGAGAATCCCCGATCAGCGAGGGAACGAGCTTATCGAGTTTGATTATTAGACTGCACTCTTCTGAAATAATAGCCATTGAAAATATTTTTAAATAAACTCATATTGAAAGGGACCAAATACCAAGACTCCGGGGCCAAAACTCTTTTATTCGCTATCAAGTTACAATATGGCCATCTCATCATGCTCAATGTAAATGTTTGAAAGTGATTTTTGTAGAAATGAATTTTAGAATTGTTATGCTTTGATCATGTTTGATGTTAAATTGTATGGAGAAATTTTATTCTGAATGATTTTTGTTGTCTTATTTTGTTAGCTTCCCAGTTAGGCATCCTTTATACTCTGTAAAATAAACTGAACAACAATTTCGACAATCTGCTCCTAATCATTATGATTACGGTAAATATTATAACAAATTCTGTCTTTTAGAATTCACTGAATATTTTGCAATATTTGTTTCTTTCTTTGATGTGAATAGCTATTGTACATTATATCATGTAAATATTGTGTAAAATGAAATTTGTAGCTACGAATATTTAATTCAACAAAATACCAAAGCATTACGAGTTAAAAAAAAAGAATCAGTTTAGTATGTACATGTGCATTCTTTTTTTTAATTGTGTATAATTTTTTTCTCTTTTCTCAATCACAAGCGTGCCTAAAAACAATTACGTCCTTACCTTAGAAGCTGCTTGTTCATTATCATTTGTATGATCTTTCTGATTTACAATTGTCTTAATAGTTTGATTTACAAATTTTAATGAATATTTATGCAACATTCTTAAATTGCGTTGGGGGGGATTTTATTTCTTTGCACATTTCCCACAGTTGGCAGGTCCGCTGACATTTATGAAAGTATTTGATTTTTTTGTAGAAATGCTGCGTTATTTGATAAAATTCTCATATACTGTTTCAGTGTGAAACCTTAAATCAGAAAAAACAAACCGAGTGACTGTTACATCGAAGTTTTAAAAAGTGAATGTGTCACTTTTGGATGTTACCTCATGAAAAGACTTAAAAAAAACGTTATAGAAATTGTTTGACACACTCTATTTTAGGTTGGATAGATTCTAAAAATGGGGTTTATTATTTCAGTCTAATAGAACTACAGTTCCTAGATATCTTAGCAGCTAATAGTGAACAACAATTATTTTGAAGAATATTATCAGTAGTGTTTGAAGAAATCGAAATCAAATAGTCGTCTGTCCCTCTCTACATCGTTTTGCGAAGACATTCAGAAAGTTTGTTAACCATTACTGAATAACCACAATGAGTAATATTACCTAAACCTCGAGCATGTTAAGTGAAAGGACCAACATCACATTCTGACATAATCCATTATTAACGTGTTGCAATTCCTGTTGTATTGTTTTCATTTGCATTTATATGGAAACTATGACATGGTATCTTCAAATTGTGTTTCTACCTCTCTTCTGCCTATAAGAAAAATTTTGTCGTTCTTGGAGACAGTTTACCTTATTTTTCTCTGCTCAATTACTGTTTATGCTTTTTAATGAATTAGCCATGACGAATCACTGATCAATCATCAAATCACAGACCCATTCTGATTTGATTTTATTAAGAAAAAACGGGTAGACGTTCAAAAATATCGTATCTTTGATCATAGCCCCTTTAATACAAATGCTTTGATAGTCCTGCATATCACATGACTGTCTTCTCAACTTTTTTTATAATCCAATTTGTTTTCTTGCATCAGTTTGTATCTTCATTTTTTTTCTTTCGCTTTACCATACTACCTGCAGAATTTCTATGCAATGTGTTATGTCTACTTGTGAGTTCACGATGGGGTAGGTTTTATTCTGGCGCCTTACTTCTTATATTTTGCAAAATGGCGATTTTTGTAGATGCATTTTCTGGCAGCTGAACGCTTATTGTATGATTCTAACATAGGTAATAATAAAGTGATCAACTGATCAATAGAAGAATATTAAAACTTATTCATGTTTTATGCTGTGCTTAATTTCATTTTCAGTAGATGCCGCTTGAATGAATATTATTTGCTATCCCGGTGGAATTTGTTGCTTTATGAATTGATCGATGAATGGATTAAATGAAATAGAAAAAAAGATACAGAAATGAAGGGACTAGCCAACAAAATTAATGAGTGAATGAATAAATACATGAATGAAGGAATCAATCGATCAATCAATTATTGATTGATTGATTGATTGAAAATAAATGAAAGAACGGATGAACGAATATTAATCAATCAATTAATCAATTGTTTTAAGAATGAATGAATGAATGGATTGATGAAAGATAGACGGAGAAATGATTGATTGATTTAAACAAAGAATGAATGGAGTAAAATAGAAAAACGAATTTAAAAAAATGAATGAAAGATTGACAGATGAATCGATATCAATTGTACTTTAACATTACCGATCAAGTGAATGAGTATATGACTATCAAGCTGAATCAGATTAATGAATGAATGAATTAATTTATTTATTAATGGATAAGTGAATGCATGCATGAATGAATGGATGTATTACCCTATAAAAAATGATTAATTAAGAAATCAATTTTTAAAAACATTCATTGGATTTATAAAGTTATAAACAATTAGACAAGTGAATGAATAATTGGCTGGATGGGTGGATGGATGGATAAAATGCATTAATGAATGAATGTATAAATGAATTAATTAGTGAACAAACTAATGAATGGATGGATGAAAGAACAAAGTAAGCAATAGATGAATGATCGAATAAAGGCAACATGGACAAAGCATGAATAAACGAATGAAATGATATACTATTGATTAAATTTTAGATGAATGGATAAGTTGCCAAATGATGATTCGAAAGATTGAGAATTATAACCGGATGGTTGAATATATTTCTGAATAGAATGTTTTTCTTCCACTTCTAAATTTAGTTGCATTCACCTCATACCCCATATTTATTTGCAGTAATTATGTTGACACGGCCCTATATTATAAGCAGCGGTAAGAGCAAGTGGGTATGTGGCTTGATTGAAATCCCCCCCCCCCCTGAAAAAAAAAGCTTAAAAGCGCACAAAATAGCCTATTTTTCGACCCTAGAACGAAAAAAAAACCAAAACCATGGCTTTGATCCCCTCAACTTAAAAACAAAGCCAGATTCTTAGAAATTAAAAGGGACTAATAGACCCAGACCTATTGTTTCCTGGTAAGTCCTTTTCACCTCAATAGTTCATTTTGCACCTGCATGAAAGAGAGATTATTCAACAACTTCTCAATTACTCGTCAATTACGTCTCACAAATGGATTATTCCGTCAAATTTAGCAACATTCATGAAACGTATCTATTGACTCAGTGGTTTGAACGATTCAATAACCGTGCTTAAAAATCTGCAAGATCTAGTTATTACTTTGCCCCATAGAAAATCGGCAAAAGTTCAAACGGGATAATTTGACAAGTAATCTCTTTAACTTGAGTAACGCCGCTAGTTAACAAAACAGCGACTATTTCTAGTAACATTATTTTGTTTCTGATATTATCATCAGGTTCTGTTGTGTGTTCCTCCCCCCCCCCCCCTTCCCGTCAGATTGTCCCTCTCTTTCTTTCTTTTTACTCTCTCTCTCCCTCCCTCTCTCGTTCTTCACCCGACTTCATTCTGGTCGCATTATTTTCATTCTCCATCGTGAATTTTGAATTCATTTTATTTCTCCTCACGTGTTTCCTTTTTGTTTTATTTCCATCAAATGCTATTCCATAGCAGTTTTATTTTGTTACAGAGGCGAAATTTGAAAATATATATCTATATAATGCCCGATTCGTCATTTCCTTCTCTTTTTCGTTTCTTACTTTTCTCTTTTAATTCATAGTTTTAAGATATATCTTACCATAGCCGTTCAGAAAATTGTTAAGCTCATATAATTGTGTTCATGTATATTGAGAATGATGCATTATTTTCATCGGCTATCATTAGCGTGATTACTGTCAAGCTCATATCCACCTAATATTCTATTTCTCTCTTTCTTTCCGCGTTCAACTGTTTGGTTGGAATGATTGGTAGGATGAAAAGAGGGGGGGGGGGGGCTTGTTTTGCATGTTGTTCGCAAGATGCATTAAAACGACAAACGCGACACGTTAACACCCAAACAAAGACTGAAAATCGACGAATTGATAAACCAACCAGGAGAAAGATGATGATTTGAGGTTCTGACAGGCCACACACACCCATCCCAGTCCAGGGAAAATGAAGAAAAAAAGAAGAAATAAAATAGCCAGATGATTTTCATGTTCAGCCTATTTTGATTCTCCTATAGAGATTTTTGTTTGCAATTGTTTGTGTATACTGCAGGCGTACGTCTAAGCATCGCGCTGTATTCTTCAACTGGGATGTATATTTTCATTTTCTAATGGTAAGCGGGAAACGTCGTAATTTACGACGTCGCTTCTTCATCTAAAACATCATCATCATCCTATCTTGTTCCAGCGACGAAAAACACAGAGACCAAAAAAAAAATCGTTCAGTCTCCTCCCAGCTGTCCTACAGATACAACAGAATAATATCTCGTAGATCATTTTTTAGTCTTGAATTTTCAGGATTTTTTTTCGTTTATTTCAAAAGACATCATGGTTTATATTCAAAAGATGGTTGTGATCTTGATTACACATGATTGATATGACTAAAATCAATATAATTAACTATTTTTTTTAAAGACAGGATTGGAAATAGTTTTAATGTACAGTATCTCTTAATATTTGTATACGATATTTTGTGTTTCCACGAAGGGCACACACCGCACCGAACAAAAATAATGCAGCTCTATATCAAAGGACAGTTTTCAAGAGTTTTGAGGTCTACAAAAAATAGGAATTATGAATATTAGAAAAGAAAAGTGTAGGATATGATATAGAACAATGATTAAAACTGATTTGAATGAGACACCAGTGCATTAATTTCATGAAAAGAGAAGTTGAAATGAATAATCCACGGTCCCTGGCTGGAAGGAAATCGGGATTAAAGAGTGCGGGGAGTAAAAACAAAACGTCAAAGATAAAAAATGAAAACATACAGACAGGTACATGTGTAAATAGATAAATAAATAGACAGAAAATGATAAACTAAAAACAGATATATGGATGTACATGTCTGCATTGACAGATAAGGGGAAATAAATAGAAATGGGAGATATATACAAAGCGAGGATGGAACGGACAGGGGAGGGTTAGACAGGAAAACTAAGGATAAGCCGGTCATATTCGGCCTATAGATGAAGAGCAAAGGACGGATGAGGAGTAATTTGTGAATATTATGAAGAAAACAAAAGATACAGAATTAAATAAACACAATAAAAGATATTAGGGTAATTAAATAAAGAGTAACAATGAAAAGAAACATTATCTTCGATTGGCACATACAATAGAAATATTATTTAGTAGGCTATATCTGGAGAGATAACAGTAGACGGAACGGCTTATAAAAAAGAAAGAGAGAGAGAGAAATAAATAAATAAAGAAAGAATTAATGAAAGAAGAAAAAAGACAGAAATAGATAAAGAAAGAAAGAAAGAAAGTAAATAGAGAAAGAAAGACAGACAGATAAGACAGAGAGATTGACATAAAGATAGATAGATAGATCATGTAGATAGATAGATGGGCCGATAGTGAATATACAATTAGAAAGATAGCAGATAGACGTATTTATGTGAAGTAATTAATTGATTTATATCATGTCTGAGATCATTACCCTGAAGATGCCATATGGGCAAAATATAGATAACTAAATTTGTTTTTACGGAGTCTTCGTCTAAATTTTGTTCTTTGTTTTTTACATTTTGGACCTGTTTTTTTTTCAGTTCCTCTAATTATATATATATATATATATATATATATATATATATACTTGAGCATATGGTAGATGGATGAATAAATGGATAGAAAGTAAGGTAGATGGATATCAGATAGTTGTAAGTTATCATGGATAGAGTGATACATAAGGTAAGAAAGGGGAAGAAGATGAAGCCATCCGATGTAGAAGGTTCCGGGCTTTGACTTTGTATTTACATCAGTCGTTGCGCCCTGTTGAATTTCCAGTAAATATTACTTCTGATTCAATCTTTCTGATTTTTTTTTTGCCATTTCTCCACGCCGGCTGTGCTAAGACAGTCATGTGACTTTTACTAGCCCATCTCTTTGTGTCCCTCGAGCCATCATCTAGAAACCAAACGTCTTTTCTCTCATCATTCACAATGAAGACCACAAGGTCTATGAATAAATCTTTATGCTCTCCATCAACATTCAGCATCGAAATTAAAAGTTTGATATTTCTTGTCATTCCTCCAACAACCGAGATTCTTTGTATATCCAACAAGACGGGACCTGTCAATTTGCCCATAAATAAAACAAGTTATATTTTGAGAATAAATCTCGTTTAGGGTTGTAATATTTTCATATCCTTTCCTGTATTCACTTTTGCTTGGGTGGTGACTCTGAATAGATTGGGCCATGCATTGCGGTGATTCGACAGTCGAGCGACCCTCGTGTTTAGTTTTTCTTTCTTTTTCCCCCGTCCCCCTACCGATGCTAAATTAGACCCACTATATGCACGTCATTCATTGAATAGCATGTTTAAGTTTATCCACACACACTAAAACATCAAACATCGCAAACAGGAACCTCAATTCAAGTCGTAACAGTTCGTGAAAACATCATTAGTTCCTTCGTTTTTTTTTTTCACGATCCACTGTACAAACTTCACACCAGCCCACCAAACTTTTGACACTTGGCACCTAGCACCCATTCATCTTTGTTTTTCTTTTCTCTTTCATCCGAGTTTTCCTCTTTTTTGAACCATCAATCGAATAAAATAAAAGAGGCATTGGTCTTCATCGAGATGCAAGGTTAGTGGAGTTTAACAAAAAGAACCGTACGCTTTATTTAAGCCGATTCGACATTGCGTCCTTTCAATCGGCTAAAAAGTCATCAACTCTATTCAACTCTTGTGTTGAAGAAATCAGCAAACAATATAGATCCAAACAACAAAAGAACAAAGAAATTTATCAAGTACTTATCAAAAACTTATTTACAAGAGCATCCTAAAACGGAAAGTGAAAACAAAAAGTTCTTTCCCCTCGCAATTATAGGAAATTGCTCTCGATAACTACATAGATTTAATGCCCAGCTTTTGTGGGCTGGTTTTTAGCACTAGTCTTTAAAGTTTCCGGAATAACATGAGCTAAGGAGAATAATTCCCAATAATTGGCCGGGTTATTTTCTTACCTAGCTGAAATGAAAACAGTGAAAATGAAAATGTAAACACAAGGTTGAATACCATGGTTACACCTGAAATATTTGGAATCTCGGAAGCTTATCAAGAAAAAGGAGCTGGAAATTCATATTGTGGAGTCATGCTTACCTCTCGCTTCTGTGAGATCCATAATATACACAAAAATATAAGTCATCAATCTGATATTATTTTGTGCTTTTTTACTTAAAACAACATCCTAAACAATTAATGTGAATTGTTTTGCATATTGATTAACTTTTGAATTTATTAAGTCCACCAAGTCTAATTCAGTTGGCTTATTCTTGAAAGAACAATTCTAAAACGATTTTTTTTTTACATATTATTATATCAGTGGGAAAGAATTAATTCATATGAATATATCCTTTATAAATGTGACAGATTACAGTCAAAACAAATTTACGAGTTCAGTGGACCGACTTTTTAAAATACAGAAAACTTTAATCAGTTGGGGATGATTAGTTAAATAAATAAATTTCAAGCTTCAACCAACCTTTAAAGGACAAGTCCACCCCAACAAAAAGATGATTTGAATAAAAAGAGAAAAATCAAACGAGGATAACACTGAAAATTTCATCTAAATCGGATCTGAAATAAGAAAGTTATGACATTTTAAATTTTTGCAAAATTTCATGAAACAGTTATATGCACATTCTGGTCAGTATGCAAATGAGGGAACCGATGACCGATGACCAACTCACTATTTCCTTTGTATTTTATTATATGAAATATGAAATATTTGAATTTTCTCCTCATTGTGTGTTTATGTATTGGGTTTGTGCGGTTAAACGTGTTTTAACTTATGTTTATAGTATTACATGTACATGTATTATCAAATGATTTCAGTTATTGAATTAAATTTTAAATGAGCATTTTATCAAATTTGTAATTTCAATTTGGCTTATTTTTTTTTTTTATGTAAGGGTGGTTATCTCGACAAACCTTGATAGGTTTTTATGACCACCTAATTCCAATATTGTATCTCTCTATTGTCATTTGTATCTGTTTAATACTTGTTTTACATGTACCTTATATTTTCTTGCCTTATTATTGCACATTGTATTTGTTATTACTGTATTCTATACTCTGTATTGATTTTTATTGGAATTGAATAAAACATTGAATTGAATTGAATTGTCATGCGGAAAATTTTTCATTCCTCCCTGAACATGTGGAATTATATTGTTTTAACATTTTGTGGTTCAAACAAGATGGTCATAATTTCCAAATCCGTAGAAAAATAAAATATTGTTTAATTCAAACAATAAAAAACAAAAGAAATAGTGAGTGAGTGACATCATCGACTCTCTCATTTGCATATCACTGAGATGAGCATAGAACTGTTTTGTGAAAAATAAGCGACACTTTAAAATGTCATAACTTTCTTATTTTCCATCCCATTTTGATGAAGTTTTCAGTTTTCATTCTTGTTTGTTTTTTCTCTATTTATTCAAATCAACTTTTTTCTGGGATGGACTTTGACCTTTGATTTATTTGGGGCGAGCTGTCGTCCACTTCTGTGGACTTTCTCAAGCCAATTGATCAGTCACAAAGTTTGCTGCCTGTGGTGGTCTGTATATCTCCGTATCTCCGTATTAACTTTTTAAAAGTTTGTTGCTATACCTTTATATCCTTCGCCGGCTACATCAATAATGAGCCTTAAGCATTTGAGTTTAATCATAATTATGTGGCATTCTACAATTCGCATTGTTGCAACGGTTAAGATTAAAATAAGCAAATTATTCGATTAAAAGGTTATTTTTCAAAAATAGGGGCTCATAATCAAGTTATATCAGCGATAAAATAATTTGTCAAATCTTTGTATTTTACATGAAGTTTGAAAAAAAAAATGAAGAGAATCATAACATTGTGTTTTCCAAATTGCATTTTATGTTCTAATGACATGCACGTAATGCTTGTTTCAGATGGACATCCATTTGAATGGGTTTTTTTATGTCTCGTATCATTATGATATTTACTTTTTGAGAAATGAAAATGATTCGGTTCTAATATGAATACAAGAGAATCTCGCCCACCAGGTATAATGCCAGAACGAATATGTATTCTTCTTTTTCGAGGACCACCCCGTTACCCGAAGATTCTTTGGGTTTGGATAGCTTGGAAACCGCTAAAGGCATCGGGGATGACGAAAGATAATATTCGATAAATGGTGAAATATATATATTTAAAAAAATAGACAATGAAAACAGATGAAATAATAAAAATGAATAATGTTCAGAGATAGTTTCATTTTCAGCCTCTGTGTGTCAATACGATCTTAAGTTTATTGATTTATCTTTATTTCTGAATATAGAGAGATCTGCCCATCTCTGTAAACTAAAAAATATATAAATTCATTTTGACTTTCATTCTTAACAATGCAAATCGGAAATTCGCTCCAGAACGAGTGATCCATAATGTCACTTTCAAAGGAGTGAATATTTAATCGAATGTCTTTATTGACTTTTTTTTTCTTTCTGTTATCACCATAAACTGGAGAGTCTATAACCTATTCACAAAAGATATGAAGTTTTTGTAATATCAACAGATTGATCAACCTTTTTTGTTACAATTTTTAAAACGCTTTCCATATTATATCATGATATCTTAGCGGGTAAGTCCGCCGTTACGTCAAATTGGTTTTGATATAAAGCAGAAAAACGAGAGAAACATATTAAGAGGGCAATTCGTTAAGTTGAATTAAGTGACATAACAAAATCTGTACAATTTCAGACACCATAAACCGATTTTTTTTTGTAGATTCTTAGAGTTTTCCGTGAATTTAAATGATTTTCAACAATTCAATGACATTTCAATGACAAATCTCTCTTTCTTCATGATTTCCCATTATGTTGATATCCATATTTTATTGTTCGAAATAAACATGAAATAAAATACTCCGAATTAACTGGCTATCAACATTATTTTTATTATCTGTTTTACTTGAAATAATACATTTTATATTATACAATATGAAAAGCACAGACCTTTAAAGTGTTTCCTTTTCTTTTTAGATGAAACAAATGTTCTTACAATATAATTTCTAGGTACATCTCAAGTTGATTTTGAGCTTTGTAATAAATTTATAATCATGATAATGATGAAAAAATGACTATCAACATTATTTTTATTATTTGGTTTACTTGAAATAATACATTTTATATTATACAATATGAAAAGCACAGAACTTTAAGAATTTCCTTTTCATTTTAAAGGAAACAAATATTCTTACAAAATATTTTTTAGGTACATATCAAGTTGATATAGAGCTTAAGTTTGTAATAAATTCATAATCATGATAATGTAACATGTAGTTTTAAATTACACATGAATAAAATTGTATGTTTTTGTATAAAGTGATAGGAATATAAATGATTGCTGTACGAGTCTTACCAAATAAACGAAGGAAAATTCGTTACTCTGTATGCAATTGACACATATCTATAATAATAATAATGATATAGCTAATTGATTCTATTTTGTGTAAATTTCTTAAGATTTTGTTTGATCAAAGAGGTGGAAAGCATGTCGAGCTTCGGGTTATACATCCATCATTTTGTTTTGCTCTAGAAGATAATTTCAAGATCAAATGTTTGGAGAGTGGATCCACCACGATGACTATTGAATATCAAGGTGTCACTATAATTAAAGTTTGCGTTGCACTTCTTCTTTCGTCATGAAAAACAGAACGCTTTTGCAACAAAACTGTTCATTCCTTTGTAGACCTGCTTTCGGCATCTTTGAGGAATTTCTGTTCCTCGAGCTTTGTCGGTGGGATGAGCTGTGTTATATCTTGTCAAACGAGGAGAGGAAATACCTGAATGAAGGAGAATGCTTGGTTACAAAATTAGCAAACAAACAGTAAATTGCTTCTCACAAACATCCAAATAGGATCTCCAGACTTGAGTATTCAACAAAGAAGTAAAGTAGAGGAAAATCTCAAAAACAAATTCCTATAACGCGTCAGTATCCATTTGTCTACGACATGAACTCGTTTCGCTAAGCTTCCTTAAAGGTCAAGTCCACCCCAGAAAAATGTTGATTTGAAAATATAAAGAAAAATCGTTCTAGCATAACGCTGAAAATTTCATCAAAATCGGATGTAAAATAAGAAAGTTATGACATTTTAAAGTTTCGCTTATTTCTCACAAAACAGTGATTATGTACAACTCAGTGACAAGCAAATGAGACAGTCGATGATGTCCCTCACTCATTATTTCTTTTGTTTTTTATTGTTTGAATTATACAATATTTCATTTTTTACAGATTTGACAATAAGGACCAACTTGACTGAGCCATATGGTATTAAACAATGCTAATTCCACATGTTCAGGGAGGAATTAATCGTTGTTTCACTTGACAATGAGGAGAAATTTTGAATATTTCATATGTCATATAATAAAATACAAAAGGAATAGTGAGTGGATGACGTCATCAGTCTCATCATTTGCATTCTGACCAGGATGTGCATATAACCGTTTTGTTGAAATTAAGCCAAAGTTTAAAATGTCATAACTTTCTTATTTTACATCCGATTTTGATGAAATTTTCAGCGTTATGCTTGTTGGAGTTTTCTCTTTTTATTCAGATATACTGTTTGTTGGGGGTGGACTTGTCCTTTAAAAAAGTAGGAAAATGCTTCCGTTGATGATGTTGACAAAAAAAATTAGGAAAGTTTTACAGAAATAAGTGTGTTGTTATTACTTTTAAACATGTGTAATATGATATGATGTAATCATATTTGATTTCAATAAAACATACAAAAAATGTTCATGAATTCAAGATTTGAATGGAATGTTTTCAATTTATTCTGGCGCTTTGTTGAACCTTCTACGTAATATTAAGCCAAATATGTGTAATTTTTTATGTCTGAATTCATTCATGATTAGAGTTTATTTAAATATAACATAATGTTAAACAGGTCAAAATCATAATCTACTTCTTCAAATCAAATAATTTTAGATCAAATCATATCTGGTGAACAGAAATACTTATTAATATAATAAATACAATAATTAAAATTTGAAACATATTTTTCTCTCTCTTAAAGAAATAAAACACCTTTAGGGCAATTACATAGGCCTAATGAACTTCTGTTGAACAAAGGGAATCTAATCAAGATATCAAACTGTTAACTTATCCCGTATATTGTTTGGCATTGCGACAAAAACCCTGTACTTGTCATTTCTACTGTGAGTGTGAACGAGACTTGGGGAAGTATTGAGGAGTAAAAATGAGGTCTTGTTTCTCATCAGTTACCACACACGCACTGCTGGTGTTTAGAAGAATAAAGCATAGACAGGGAGTTGTGAAGCAATGTTTTGTACACGCTGTGGGCTATTTGAACTACGACTTCTGTCTGCGGGCCAACAGCAGGCCAATCAACCTCGACTATACTTCTTTTTATAACTCTTATTTCCTATCAAAGCTACCGACCTATTTACCTATATAGCTGCTCCTCTTTCCATTAATTGCTGTCGGCTTTTATCATGCAGGTATAGCCTCGAGTATAATGGCATAAATGCAAATCACCCTTTTAATGATATTGGGTATATGTGTTGTTATTTAGTGATCGAATTTTTAGTTAAGAGATTAATTTGATTTTTTTATGTAAGCATATTTTTTCTACATTAATTAATTTAATCTCTTTGATATTTTATTTCACTAATTCGTTCATTCATTCATCCTTTCATCAATTCACTCACTAATAATTCAATCATGTATTCCTTTAACTCAATTATTCAATTATCTAATTGTTTCACATAGTCTATTTTACTCAGCCTTTCCAATTTTGTATGACTTTGCGATTGGGAGTTCCCAAATTATTGAATCGACCACGCGATTGCCAACGCGATTAGTCCTGCATCTAATTTTAGTTCGTTCAACAATAAAATGTTATCAAACTTATAAGTGCTAAAAAAGTGTACTGAGTAAATATTGCGTACACACAATTTAAGTATTAGACGATTTTTGGGTGTTTGAATTTCATGAATTAAGGGACTTATGCAAATTAATTTTTTTGGGATTCTGATAAATCCTTTTCCATAATATTATTATCAAAGCATTCATAATTTTAATTTTATTTAAGACGATTTAGCTGTTGATGCATTCCATTCAAACACCCCTGTTAAAACATTCATAAAAAACAATGTGTACATGATTATTTGTTATCTGTTTTGTTTCATAATTTACAGGTGTGAAAACCACATTAATGACAGCGACATCATTTATTTCTGCTTTAAGAGGGACATTCCTTTTCAGGTACACGTTAGATTAGATAATAGGAAATGTCACGAGACAAGCGTTTTTGTGCTTTTATCATTATTTCCAATCTGATATGTTTGTCTTGTATCTTTACAGATACTTGTCACTTTCCCCGTCCCATCCTCAGACGTCAGTTACAGACCCATCGACGACAAATATTTCGACTTTTAATGGGTGGTCTGTCTCAAATCCTTCTCTGAAAACCACCAAAATCACTTCACCTTAATCAACTACAAAGACTTTAAAAGGAGTGGGAGCGAGTTAACCATTGTGGCGCGCGCGAAAACAACCCTTTTACATCGTTAACTAAATTGAGAAAACAAACGATGATATAGAGGAACTCTTTTGAGTCGAAACAAACACCTCAAGTGCACTCGCCAAACTACAAGTGCATCTTTGGATGATGTTTTGCACGAAAATTTACACTTACACGGTTCTATCTTTACATTATATTCGGTGCAGGAATGTCTAGTGTATCTTTACATGACAAAGGAAAACATCTCTTAATTGTCATTCAAGAATACTGTCTTTTTCTCTTTCCGCACAGTCACGGTGTTACTTAAACTGTTCCTTGACTACATTACTACACTAAAATAGAAACAGGATCATCATGAAAATAAAAGTCACTGATTTATCGTTTCATTCATGGTGTTTCCTTATAAAAAAATAGCTCTCTCTCTCTCTCTCTCTCTCTCTCGGTCGCTTCTTAGTTTCTCCTTCCCTGTCAGCCACCGAGCTCCCTTTGTTTATTTATCGTCATGAATATGTTAATTATTTTCAGACCATACTTTTTTAAACTTTGAATAAAATACATCGATTTATTTAATTCAAAGTTTAAAAAAATAATATGATAATAATCAGATCTGTACTAGCTGACCAGTGCTAGAAATAGTTTGCGCCCAAAGATTGTGTACTTTTTTTTTTATTATTATTATTATTGTGAAGCATCCTTGCTTTTAATAATTTGGAACTTATATTCTTCATATAAATTTTATGGAATTTCCAAGTTTTCACTACTTTTTTGAGGGATATCAAAATGCATCGATAAATTTAAATAGTTCTTCAATTTAGATATTAAAGATTGTGACATTTTTGATATGATAATGAACTCAAGTATCATTTTTCATACATGATACTAAAATCTTTCAAACTCTTTGAGTCTTCAGCTTCCAACTTTTATTTGGAATCATTATTTTTACTCTATCATGATCATGATGATGGTTACCTTGTTGCTATGTGGATTTGGATTATGTAAACATTATTCTAAAAGAGGTTTCCTCTCACCGGACTTGTTTAAAATTGACAATTCTTTGTCAGAAAAACTCAGAATGTCTATTTATCTCAGCTTACTTTTTATTTACACTCCAAGAACATACATCATGTCCACTTTTGTCTTCTTTATACCGTTTTGTTTAACATCAAACATGGTAAAAACATGTGAGGATAGATAAATCCCGGGCTTTGCATACAACCCTCAACAACCATTAGTGAGAACTAATAGTCCATTTTCTTCATATAATTAACAGACCACTTTCCTGCATCGACTCATTATCATCAATTGCCAAAGAACGCATTCCTCAATATTTTTCGGATGATCGCATGAAAGGGATTCGTTGCGAGATCGCTGCGCTAATGTGTGTGCGATGAAGTAGCGGATACAAACAATGGGTATGGCGCCCGAAACAACCCGCCAGTCAAAAGCTATAGTTTGACCGTGATCAGAAGAAAGGCTCGATGACCGGTCTGTAAGAACAATCTTTAATGGAAAATCGTAACCTTCCTCAAAATCTCGTTACTCGAAATCTCTTAGGCTAACAATCTGTTGTTTGAACTGTATACAGCGTTTCACTGATGAAACAACTAGTGCTACACACAAACTAGGAAACACTTCAACACTATTTCATCTTAGTCAATTGTCGGCAATTGTACTCGAAAGAATACACGACGTGTGTAGGCATAAGGGGTACCGGATTTTTGGCACTTTCTCCTTCTAAAGCGATAACAATTACGTCAATAGTTACGTTGTTATTTTGTTTGTCGTGTTCATGTCAGTTCTGAATCTTTTATTCGAATATAAGTGGATTCTTCAAGATTGAAGTTTTTTGTTGACAGGAGTAAGCCATCCAGTTCTATCTTATTAATTTCTCCAACTTTACTGAAATATTTGTTTATCTTAAGGGGGGGGTAAGCAGTGATTGATAAATTCAATTTAGACCAAAAGAAGAGATAAATAAGGGAAGGGGAGTCGTTTCTTCAGGTAATGGACCCCATATGACGACCAATCTTGATCACGTGACTACCTAAACAATTTCAACAATAACACATTTTGCTTGACCACTCTCTTCACGCAGCTTAACTGTTTTGACACCTGGCTGACTATAATAAATAAATAATGTCTTTAGAGTGTCCTGTCATGTTCATGATATAAAAGATTAGGATTATTTCCAATCAAATTAAATATAAAAGAAATAAAATGGAACACCTTTTAATCAAATTCAAGTGGTAAAATATATAATTTCGTGGAATAATAATGATGAAAAGGGTTTAATTCGCCAAAAAAAAGTAGAAGAAAGAAGATGAAATTCAATGAGTAAAGCACAAACGCAGAGTTGCAAAGAGAAATGACAACATAAATTTACAACAGATAATGGTCGTATGTTCACCCATGACCAGATCAAGAAACGTACTGTATTCGAAAGGAAATCCTGTCAATCAACCAGTAACTAGCCCTCCTACTGAAAACTGACCCATCATCTGACAGAGCCAGCCATGAGAAGGTATATAAGATAATGGGGCCCCATAGATCAAGTATGTTTAAAGTCCGGCTCCCACAGATGGGTTCGTAAACAAGCAAAGAGACAACGTTTAAACACTCATCTCATTGTTTAGAGCATCTTCCGAGACACGCAGAGGCATCATCCATATACCTACCGTGATTGAGAAGTCGAGACCACAGTCACACAAACAATTTTAAACTGTCCGACCAATCGGTTTGGTGATCTGGTCCCGTGTTACAAAGTGTTGCGATTTAATCCAACCAACCACAACTATGAAAAGCCAGTAACGTCAACATTTAAAATGCATGTTTTTGTTTCAAAACGTTTTCGAGATAATTATGATGTATATTCATAAATTCACTGTTTTCTTGAATATTGACTGTGCTTCTCTTTGTTTGCAAAGGACATCGTACAAATTTCCTGTAGAATAAATTATGACATTGATGGATTTCAATATAGTTGAGGTTGATTGGATCAATCGTAACTCTTTGTAAGACGGGGCCCTCATCACCATGACCAAGGGATAAAAGCCGAGTGGAAGCGTCGTGGTATAGCGGTTCGGACTCTCACCTTACAGTCAGATGGTTGTGTGTTCGAATCCCATCGCGACGCGACCTAGCGTCCTTTGGCAAGGCTTCAATTCACACTTTGCCACTCTCCACACAGGTGTTAAATGGGTTCCCGATAGGATGCGACAGCCAAGTATGCCTAGCAACTGAGTCTTAGAACTCATGTCGGAATGCTCCCAATGGAGTGGAGAAGGTGCACACATTGTGTGCGGGCATGCCAGGATCAGATGACCGGGGTAATCCTAATTATAACGTAAAGGGCTTACAAACAAAGTGTAACTATTATTTAGTGACCTAGTCATACTGACTGCATCCGATACGGAAAAACTGTCTAACGGAAGAAGTCTATAAAGGTCTTTGTGGAGCCGGGTCGATACTTCGTGTGACTAGGGTTACTATAATAAAGGCGATATTTTTCTAGTATCATTATTCTTTTTTTTTAAGTTCCAGATCAACAACCGGACATAATTCTAAAGGTAAAGATGTTGTTGTTTTTGTTGGTTAAGATGAATGGCGTGAGATGAATTTCGTCGAAAGAAAGGTCAGTCACACTTTATTTAGTTCTTATTCTTGTTTAAAGAAAGCATAAAGTTAAACTATTAATCCATTAAAATACAGAGAACCTTCCCCCTAAAAAAGAATAAAAATCAATAAATAAAAAAATATATATAATACATAGGAAATAAAATATTTGCTAAGAAAAATATCTATACAGCATTCTCATTAAAAGTAATAAGATATTCATTTTTCTCTAACAATACAGTTTAGTGGGAAATGGCCCGAGTGGGCACAAATCAGTCACAATTGGAATCAGTATGGATTCGATTTGAGGATATGACCGGAGTGTGGGTGTGTGTGTGTGGGGGGGGGGGTGTTGACGAAGATGTACGTCTTTCACTTTCTTTAACATCCAAACTGGATACCAGTTTATTATACAAAGATTGTGTGTGGTCCTCCACCTACTGATACAGTTACCATGGTAACGCTGAATCTTCCCATATCCATGGTATCTGAGAAATCCTCAAGACAAATGGGAAGATTGTTTCAAATCAAATCTCGACTAAACACAAGTTACTCAGGTTACTAGGAAGTAAAGTAACGAAAGTTTCGTCATAAACTCAATGTTCATGTTTATGTACATAATTTATGTTTCATTATTTTGAATAAAGCACCTTTTATTGAATAACGAAAGAGAAACCTTTAGAAAAGATTGATAAAAAGCTCCCAGTGTCAATAATATTTCTAAGGACAGAATGATAAATGTATATTTTCTTCCTAAAAAGAAATGTGTAGCTTTAGGCGTGAGTAAGATTTCCGTTAAAAAATATAGTCCCAATCCTTACACAATCAAAGCAACAAAGAGAAACGAAATAATTTTGACGATTAATTACGAAACGGAAATTGAAATAGATATAAGACACTTAGATTAAAGCGATCATACTAATTTTCTCTTTCTAATTTTGGTTAGATATCTCAATCTCAAGCAACTTTGATCGTGTTGACAGATTTTTTGTTTTCAAATCATATCTTATTTCTTCCTCATTATATATAACATGAGAAAATAATGGATAACACAAAATCATTAACATAATTAAATCATAATTCATACGAAAACATTTGAATTGATTATTCAAAAAGTGAACTTTTGAGAGGCACGATTAATATTTGTAATGTAAAAAATGTCGTTAAAAGAGAAGTGTGCCCCCCCCCCCTCCATTTGAAAGTGAAGACCTTTTTTTTTTTTTACTTTTCAAATTTTTTCATTGGGAAAATGTGTCCCCCCCTTTGGAAAATCCCGGATCCGTCCCTGGTAACCATGGTAACAGTACTATTTTTTCCTCTCGTCATGCAGATACTAATTGAGAGCATCGCGATTTCATCTGTTTCGTTTAGTAAAATGGTTCTGATGTGAGTGATATCAAACCGAACTAGATTTATCTACGCGAAGCGCAATAACATTCCATGAACATGATTGTAGTCTGAGAATATTACACCTTGTAGAATCAGTTATATATCAGCAGAGGCCAACTATATATATATATATATATATATATATATATATATATATATATATATATATATATATATATATATATATATATATATATATATATATATATAACCTTTAATTCGTTTTGTTGAAGAAACAGGGCCTGGTGGGTGTTTCATAAAGCTGTTCGTAAGTTACGAAGGACTGGTCATCCTTTCTTTAAAGCTAAATCAACACCTGTGAGAATTCGCAGTATATAATTTGCAAAAAAAAAAAGATCAACAGTGGTTCGTAAAGTCGCTTGTAATTTACGAACAGTTTTATGAAACGGCCATCCTGATCAAACCTAAACTCCAGTGTATCTAACATGACTAAAGTTAAACCAGCGTCACGACCAAAGTAAATACTTTTCCGATCAGTAATCAATTTGAGAGTAATTTGAATCGATCACACCTACGTATCAGACGAGACACAGATATATCTAAACCCGACTTCCATGTTATGATTGATGGAAATAGATACTGTAAAAAAATAGCACATTTAAGCCTGTCACTCTAACAACAAGTTATTAAAACTTTTTTTGTAATTGTTTAAACTTTTTAAACAACTTGATTTAAAAGTTCAACAGTAGTTGTTAAAGTGACGGGTTTAAACAACGTGCTTCAAATTTTAAACAGCGTTTTTAAAGTGTATATCTCCTGTAAAAAATGGATATAAGTTTCATCTTCCTGGCTAGCTGAAAAAGGGCCTAATTCATAGAGTGCATGCACGAACATCTCTAGCAATCTTGAACGAACGATTTCAAATATGATTGCCTGAAATAAACCGTGTATTCCAAGACTTATCGCAACAGCCGTGCAATATACCATGTGAGATAACAGCACATGGTTTATATTGTATTCTCATTTCTGTCACCGCCTCATGTTTTGCAATAAGACAAACATCGTTTATAGTATAAATACAAACACGCAAAAATAATATCCCGGTACAAGACTTCCCCTATCGAAGCAAAAGTGACTGTCTTGACTCCTGTTGGCTCGATTGCATCCATTTAGGGAACTGCCTAATGCAATGCAAACGGAGAGGGTCGAGAAAAGCAAGCGATTTCTACAACTCGTGGCGTCATTTTTGCTCCCCACGCAGCAAAGTCCACCGTGTTGCTCGATGATGTACACGCAGTACGCGTTGGATTTCGACGATGTTTGTTTGAATACGTCAGGGAGCAGACTCCGGTGATGAAAGTCGGAGGGTGAAAATGGACGGCTGCTGTTTCCCTGAATTCGATGGTCCCCAAGAAAAAAAATTCAAACCAGACATTATCATCTCGTATTTGGATTACAGAGTCATTTATTTTGCAGAAGAAGAACCAACAAAGATAAAAATCGATTGGAGATGATTACGACAAGGATTCATGATGAAAAATCAAATAAATGTTTAAAAAAAACAGATGTAACACAGTGAACCCACAATTTGTGGCTGTAACTATTAATTTTATTTATTTCAATATTCATGAATTCATATATTTCTTTTTTTATAACAAAATCTCATTATTCTTTTAATTATGTTTAAACAATAACAACAAAGCAGGTTTTAGTTGTTAACTCTGCTAACATACTTTCCATGCACTCTAAAACAATCAACTAAAATTTTAACAAATACTTATTTAGAAGGGCACTTAAAAAAAATTGTATTACAAACTAAAACTTTGTTGTCAATAAGGCAATTATATTGCCATTTAATTTAAGAATGTGTTCATGTTGACAAGAATCTTCAATATTTGTTGAAAATAGAAATCATATTAGGCGCCCCTATACATACGATGTAAGGTATCTATTAAAATGTTTAATAATTGTTCTCTTTTTTTTTAGATTAGTAACAACAACAATAAAATTTTCGATTGTATTACTTCATGAAATTTGGAATGCATGTAAACAGAGATTCTCAATAATGATTGTCAACACATGCAACGATAATAAGTTGTCTCATAAATACTTTTCAAATCTTCGAGCCTGTAAAAAACTGAACATAGTTATGTACCTTAATCACTCAGTTTTGATTATAATTCCCTTTTTTCTTCTTCTAATTGTCGTCTCCTTTTTTCTCTTAAATGCCATGCAATAAAGCGAAATGTTATACCGTCTATACACTGCAAAAACTCCGGTGTTGATTTAACACCAGCCCGGAATCTATATAATTATGTCCACACCAGAGAAGTGTTAAACATCACCAGTTTCTTTTTAGTCTAACACCAGATAGGTGTTTATGCAACACCAATTAGTATTAAAACAGCATCGGTTTGATTCCAAACTGGTGTTGTTTCAATACTTCTCTGGTGTGGACATAATATAGATTCTGGGCTGGTGTTAAATCAACACCGGAGTTTTTGCAGTGTACAATTTAAATAATTTACAAAGGTGCAGGTGGAGCCATGGGGGTATAAAAGCCAAACATTCATCAATTAATTATATATACAAATACTGGAAAATTGTATCAAATGTCTATACGAAAATACTATTTTGTTATTGTTGTTGTATTCTTTAGAACACACTCATCAATTATTCTAGTCTTGATAATTAGCGGCAAAGACTAAAAATAAGGGTTTCAAATAATGGGAAAAAAATCATTCAAAATTTTTTTTATGTGGAGTGTTTCATCAAGATTTGTAATGTGACATGTTGTCAGATATATTCGGTCGGTTATGACTGGCTGGGAGGTACAAGCGTCAGACAGTTACTATGGTAACTGTCAGATAGAATATTCAACAAATCCTTTCATTCTCTGCGGGATCTTCTTAAGGTCTCTAATAGAAAATAAATAGGGATCTGCCTGTCTTTTCGCAACAACTTAACAACCATTTCAAACATGACAAATCCGGTGAGGAAAAAAAGAACAAAAAAGTTTAGCAAGTAGGATCTAAACATTCTTGCTAAAAACACAGCGAATAGTGTAACCTTTTTCACATAAGTGTTTGAGTGCTATCAATGCCTAACAAAAAGAAAACAATTGCTGAGTCCCACTATATTGAGATTCGAGTGGCTTTCAGTGCGTGCATACCTTAACAGGAGTAAATAGAAAGGTAAACAGACGATAGGAAGGAGACGGGGCACTTCTTCAATTTTGTCCATCAAGCAGCGCGGGAAAACTGTCACTTGAAGTCCAATTTGTCAGAATGTTTGAAAGTCAATGAAAATGTTTCGCGTTTTGTTGTCAGTTTCACCTCACGTCAGCGCCATATGAAAGTCCGATCGCGACGTCAAAAGTTTCCCTTTCCACATTGGAATAAGTCATGACGTTTTTGTTAAATTTTAAGTAAAGTAGTGGATAAATCATTTCAGATTTCTATTACAGTTAATGTGTAAGTCTTGAAAAAGGGAATCTTACCTGCTTACTCACGTGTTGTTGATGGTTGTTTTTTAACGGCGCTCTCATTAAAAAAAAGAATATATGCACCAATCAAAATTATTTTATCATATCACTGTAGTGTTTTCATTTTTTATTATTTTCAGTAGATAAGGTCTTATATTTTAGGAGAAATTTGAGAAATATAAGGTCGTTGACTGGATAGAAGATTTGGCAGCGAACGCAAGCCGGAGCCGGATTTAAATGGTGCTATAGACATACCTTTATTAATATATCATCATCCGAAATTCATAATTATCATTTGAAATCGAATAAAAGCATGAACGAAATTGTATAGTGCTTCAAGATCAAATAACTAGATCAGAACGTATTACCGTAGATATGGAAAGGTTCATGGGCATTTATTTTTTTCAATAACTGCCCCATAAATCTTTATTTCATCAGGTGATTTAGGCCAGCAAAATTGGCTCGATCAAAGACGTAAGGAAAGTCTGGTTGCATTGTAATCAAGGACACCCATGCAATTTGCAAATTTGTTCATTATACGAAGAATAATCAGAAGTTATTCGGATCATCTTTTACCCCGCTGATATCACCAACTTGAAATCCGTTTCATGTTATTTTATAAGAAATACAAATACAACGCAAGTTATATGTTGTTATTGTCCTGTTTCTCAAAGTGAGGAGGATGTTTATGTTCGAGTAATACTCAACACATGAACAGATAGATGTTGATAGTTGGATTAGGTCATAATATACTTAGCCATTCTCAATATTAGATGGGCTTTAAACTGTATAGTATCAAATACACACAAAATAACAGTACAAGAGAATAAAGACAGACAATTATTCTTTCTTGTTCCCTTCGATTTTATTTGATAGAAATGCTATCAATTTCGTCAGACATGACGATTCAAGAGAAGTAGAGATATAAAAGTTATTCATTACAGAATCCAGAAATATACAAAATAATGCTATTTGCGCAAGGTGGTGAGGAAACTAAAATGACTGAAAATGTAAACAGTAATACATCAAAAAGAGAAAAGGATATACCCGCCAAGCTTTATCCAAACCACCCCACCCCCATACATCATCCCTCAATCTGGCAACCAGATAATACCCACTGCTTCCATCCCCAAACCGCACCTATAACCCCACCCGCTCCAACCCCAAGACCTACGCCCTTTGCTAACCTCATCGGGGGGATAAGCCCGAGTAGGGCGGATAAGCGACAACTGTCACGATAGCGAGATGAAAAATATGAAGATGGAGACCACACAGCGAGGAGGATTTCCGCAAGATTGCCTAGCCCCCGATTGATTTTTCCCCTCTGCTCTTTTCGCCTATTTTTTCGTGACAAATTGCCTCAAATCTGGTCCACTCCTGCTCTCGTTCTCCACGCTCTTGCCATCGCGATGATGGGACATGACAGGCTAGTGACAACACTCAGATAAGAGGAGGAGAAAGGGATTGCGGACGGATTTGTCGGGGGGGGGGGAGGGTAGTGAAAGGGTGTGATAGGGAGGGGGGTAACATGGGAGAAGGGGGATAGGGGGGTAGATGAGAAGGGTGTAAAAAAATGTGTAATAGGAATAGGCAGAGTTGTCAAGTATGTGGTGGACGGGGTGGTGGAGAAGTAAGCAGTTTACCAATATGTAAGAGTGAAAGGGGTGTGGTTGGAGAGTGGCGATGGGGGAGGGAAGGGGGTGTGGTGGCGGGTCAGTAAACTAAAAATACAATTACAAAATGGCATAAAAGGGATAAGTTGTTCCTAATCACTAAAATATAATTGTGTAGATAGAACATAAAATTAATAATGCTTCTCATTGCCACATTGCACTTCAAAAGAACTTGCAAACATTTCAATGTATTTTTTTTTTTGGTTCAATCAATCAAATGTCAGAAACCCCTCCATTCCTAATGGAAATAGACATGTTACCCTATACATGATACACAATGCAGATCAATATACTTTCCCATCAGCCCAGGTTTGAAACTTCCAAAACCTGCAATAAAATCAATATTAAAATATTTTGATAATTTTTTTTTACCTTTTCAATATTATTCAACACATGAATTTTTAAAATTACAGATAGATTCACATAATTATAATTAAACTCTCATTTCAGAAGAGACATAGAAAAACACTGAGACAAGAATAACCATTTGATTATGAGATGTCTTCTTTGTAGTCGATTCTTAATTTGTAAATTATTCTAATAGCATAAAAAAGATAAACATAAACACACTACATATAGTTGTATTATTTTCTTCATTTTTTGATTTGACTAGTTATAACTTTTATCTCTATGCACTTTAGCAGAATAAGATATTCATTTAACATATACTCAGCAAAAATAAAATAGTATCTCATTTTAGAAATGATTATAATTACCAACTACAAACTCGATTTTGATAAATTTTTTTACCTTTTCAATATTATTCAACACATGAATTTTTAAAATTACAGATAGATTCACATAATTATAATTAAACTCTCATTTCAGAAGAGAAATAGAAAAACACTGAGACAAGAATAACCATTTGATTATGAGATGTCTTCTTTGTAGTCGATTCTTAATTTGTAAATTATTTTAATAGCATAAAAAAGATAAACATAAACACACTACATATAGTTGTATTTTTTTCTTCATTTTTTGGTTTGACTAGTTATAACTTTTATCCCGATGCAGTTTAGCAGAATAAGATATTAATTTAACATATACTCAGCAAAAATAAAATAGTATCTCATTTTAGAAATGATTATAATTACCAACTACAAACTCGAGAAGAATAAATAGTATAAATATATAACAAGTTGCTTACCCAACACCATATTTTTCAGAGTTGGTGGAATTAAATAAGTATACAAAAAAGTCATAAAGGCACTTCACATTATACCATACGATTATCAATCGTATCTTAAAGCAAGGCATTTGAATAACTGATTTATCTTCCTTTCACCAAATGCTTTTTTTTCACCATTAATTAAGTCCATTCTATTCATGCAATTCCTGATTATAATATTTTCTGAAATAAATATACTTCACTTCATGCCAGAGTTCGTTTGAGAAATAGACTCGTGGCAATTTTCCAAGATCATTTATGGTAACAAATGCCCGCACAAGATCTCAAATAGTGTACCATTATAGCATTGTAATGACAAATTTTTCAAGTATAAATCTGTGGTATAAACATGCATGAATGTATTCAGAAAAATTTCCGGATTCAGACAAATTTGATTCGACTTTCTAAATTTAAGATATGTAGACATAATTGTAAAGAAAAAAATATGTTATTAAAGTTCATACACATTTTCAGCCAAAATATTGTTCTTCTTTTGTTTTCTATCGCCATGGAATGTAGTCTATAAATAAGAAAAAGCTGGAAATATTTTTAGTAAAACAGAATTAAAGTGCTTAATACAGGCAGCAACTGCTTGCAATGGAATACATCATGGCATACAATGAAGGTTCCTTTAAAAAAATATTTGTTGCTCGACTACTTTGTGAGCAGCAAGTTTCCCTATTCATATCTATCTCAACACTTACATTCATATTTTTATAAAGTTTTCATATTTACAGCAACAAACAAGCTTTCCATTCTACCACGCACTACAAATTTCATATCTTAAGATATATGAAGACAATTTTCTGAAAGACATTGCAATGGTAACCGACTGGAGTTATTATAATGGAGTATACCTTTGAAGAGATGCAATACATGTTTGAGCAATATTTTCTAGTCCACAGATACTTTCACAAATATTCTAAAAACTAACTTTGCAATGGCAACACAAAGAACTGGAACATTGTGGGAATGCGAGAATACTGAAGTTAGCAAAAATGCTAGATCAGCGAAACAAAAGACATCCAATCAACCAAACTAATTTTTTTTTCAGATTTACAAATCTCAGAGGGAAATTCTTAGAATTTGGAATATACTATCAACTACTATAAAAACAGAGACTGAACATGGCTACTCTATCTCAAAACAAGCATGATTAGCACCAATTCAACTTTTGCATGATGCATTGTGTAGATCCTGGCAAAATCAAAATGGCAATCAACTTTCTTCTCAAATCATTGGTCAACATTTGTATCTAAAATCAAATATATATATCTCATTCATTTAAAATGACATAAACCTACAAGTTAGAAAATATCTTTGTTTGCTGCATGATACTTTTCACCATTAAAAGGAATATAACAGAATAAAGGATTATTGTAAATGGCACATGGAAGCCAAAAATGACAACGGGAACCACATTACATTATACAACATTAACTAGAAATTCTCTGTAGAACATGTTAATTGCTAAAAAAAAAATTAAAAGTGGGTTTGTGGGCATAATGATGATTTGATATAGAGGTAATTTATAAACACGATGTTGCTCTCTTGGGTATTGCAGCTTAAGCTGGCGGGTTTAAGCCAATGGATTCTTCTTCATCAAGTTAAGATCACTTTCAACCATCTCCTTCACTAGTTGCTGGAAGACAAGAATGGATGAGGGAGACAGTGTGGAATAAAATAGAATAATATTAATTACATATTGGGTCAAATATCAAAGTTCATCTACATGTAGAGCATGCTTAGGTCAAGTCCACCCAAGAAAAATGTTGATTTGAATCAATAGAGAAATATCAAATGGGCATAGCACTAAAAATTTCATCAACATTGAAAGCAAATGAGAAAGTTATGACATTTTAAAGTTTTGCCTTTTGCAAAACAGCTATATGCACAACTCACTGATATGCGAATGAGAGAGCCGATAATGTCCCTCACTCACCATTTTTTTTTTTTTTTTAATGTTTGAATTATACAATATTTCAATTTTCACATATTTGGCCATTAGGAGTGACTTGACTGAAACACAAAATATCAAAACAATGGTAATTCTTCAGGGAGAAATAAAACTTTGTTTCACACGACAATGAGGAGAAAATTTTAAATAGGTTGTATTTTATATACATGTAATGAAATACAAAAAAATAGTGAGTGGGTGATGTCATCTGTCCCTTCATTTGCATACTGACCAGGATGTGCATATAACTGATTTTTTTTAATTAAACAAAACTTTTAAATGTCATAACTTTCTTATTTTACATCCAATTTTGATGGAATTTTCAGTGTTATGCTTGTTGGATTTTTCTCTTTATATTTGCATCAACTTTTTGTTGGGGTGGACTTGTATTTTAAAAAGTCTTAGAGTTGGAAAGAAAGATGCTGATTTTTAGAGAATGACACAAGGGCTGATCCCAACATTGATTTCTTTAGTTTTCACATTTTCACTGCTCCCCCATCCCCTTGGGGTTAACATTCTCTTGATTTGTAACAACTAATACAAAACTTTGAACAGAGAACTGCATGGTCTTATCCCACCTTGTTCTTGTTGGGGTTTTCTGAGTATTGTTTTAAAAAGTAAATCTGTGTTCTAAAACCCAAACTCTGTTTTCTTCAGTGACCTTTACAAAACATATTATGACAAAGCAGTTTAAAATAGCACAATACAGATGCATCAGTTGCTTCGTGAACTCACACTAAACACTGGAAACTGGTATCATTTAGATCTCTGATGATGCATGATTTTATTTTATTTTATTTCACTTTGTGTATCAATGTTGTATCAATGTGTTTTGGTATTCAAGGCCCCCCCCCCCCCCCTAAACCCCAGTTGTGTTTTTTTGTAAAATTATTTCATTCCACATTCTTCCAGATTACTATTATTGTTTCTGTTTTATGTGTTATGAAAACTATTTCCATAAAGGAGTGTTAATACTTACATCAAAAGAACACTTTGGTTTCCATCCCATAAGTCTCTCAGCCTTTGAGGGATCACCTTGTAAATATTCCTTAATAACAAAGAAAGAAAAGCAGAACAAAAGTCACAAATTAATTATTCATCTACACTTCTTCTTTATTTTAAATAAGAATATTCATTACTTTCCATTCATGGTCAGTCAGTGTTCATGTCATTTTTTTTATTCAGCGTATACTAATAGTAAATACCCCTTTCATAAACCCAATAAAACCCAATTATGCGGCTAAGAGCAGCATAATTTGGTCGTAAAATCAGAGGAGGACAAGAGTTATCCGCATTATTCTGATGCTGCTATTATCCGCATAATAGCGGCATCGGGACAAGATTTTGAGTTTATGAACATATTTCCAAATAATGCGGATAATTGCCATGGTGCGGTCACAAGGTCACCCTTTTCCAACACAACCGCATCGGAGGGGGCGTGTCCAGTTGTCATGACGATTATCCGCCTTTTTCAGGATGGGCGCTCGTAAAAATAATGCGGATAATTTTCGGAGTTTGTGAACGCAATTTTTATTGAATTATCCGCATTACTCTTAGGCGGCTAATTGGAGGATAGGTTTTATTGGGTTTAGGAAAGGGGTATTAGAGGCCAATCGACAAGTATTTAATCTATGTCTGCCAGAGATAATGAACATGCCAATATATTAATCTAAACAATGCCACTCTTTACCCAGGAGAGGAAGGGGATACGTTGGATGAGTGAGTAATTGAATATACAACAAAAATACTCTGACTGGAACAAAATGCACAGATAAAATATTGTACACTTAATTTATACTTCTCTTTTCCCCCTACTATTATATTCAATGTATGTTTCTCTCTATCTCTTATATTGCAGTTTCAACATTTTAGTTGAAATTAATCTTGGTTTTCTTATTTCACTCTATTATTTTTTTCAAAGAGAGTAAAACACTACCACAAATTTCACCAAAACAAATGATTTCTGGCATAATCCTTGGAAACGAACATGTGTTAACTTCCTCCTTGTATCCAAGTCAGAGAAAAGATGTGAATATATGGGCCACTGTTATTACATTCTTCAAAATATGAAATATAAAAAAGGATATTGGCATTGTTTGGAGGTGGAATTCTCTTTGACTTTTAGCGGCTGTGGAACCTTCAAGCGACAACTTGGGCTATTGTGTAAACAGTCTGTTCTTTGAGAAAGCTTCATAACATTGAACACCAACAAAGACAAACAATGCACACGGTTATTGTTTGAAGTGTAATTGGGGCGACCAGAAGGAGAAATTCGGCATCGCCCGTGCTATTGCAGCAGCGATCACGGCCGTCCTATATACAATAATATTTGAATAGAAGAAAGTCAAATTTGATGTGAATGGCAAGGTGTCAAGTGGGTAGTATATAGGTGAGGGTACGACAAGAACTCCTGCTTCATTTATTCTCTCATTGGCCTAGAGAAGTGACAAGGCTTGGGCAATTTGCTGAATTTGTTATCACAGAATGGGTGAAATAAATATACAAGTATTCCGAGGACATGATGAGTCTATTCTTGGAGCAATGCTAAAAATAAAAATAACTGTGTATAAAGATGGTTTTAATACATTGTGCTTCTTTAAGTTTCTCCCTCGTCCCTATCTCTTGTGTTTCTCTTTTATCTTTTGACATTTGACATTCCCTTTCCCCAAGATCAATAAAAATGTAAAAGACAGACAAAATAAATATTGGTACAAAATATTGTTTATGACTTTGTTTAGGGTTGGTCAGTAAAAAAGAAGAGGATCTGGGAAGAGACTGCCCAAACAGAAGGAACCTAAACTAACTACATAATTATTTCCGGGTTTTTTTCATAATAGTAAACCAATATCTAACATACATTATAGAGCACCTTAAGACACAAATTAATGTGGTGACCAAGACCATATAATTTTAAAAATATCCAGTCAAGATCCAATTCCAAGTTTCTTAAACTAGAAATAACAAAGGAAATTTGAATTCACTAACTTAAGGCATTAGCCATGGAAAATGCAAGTTTAATGAAAACTACTATTTAAAGGAAGAAACACTTTTACAATATTAGTGACTCAGTGCTGCCACTTTTGAGTGACTCTGGTCAATGACATGTTTCCCATCACCTTTACCCAGTAACTGATATGCTTGATCCTAGTTTAAATAACCTGTCTTGCCAATTAGTCATGTCAAGATTTAAACTCCAGTAACTCCACCCGAAGGAGGACACAAAACGGTTAGCATCGGACTGATGTAAACCACACAATCCTTGAAGCAACCCATGTATTAAACAGATCCAGTAACGCATCTTGACAGATTCTCAACTCTGAGAATCAGATGATCAAACAAGGCGATTATCACAATATTTTCCCACTCAGTGGGTAGTGAGTGGATACCACCGCCTGGACCTTTCCTCTCTCATGAGGGAGTCCTTTAAGAAAGGCAAAGTTGAAGACGGCCAAGTGAGCTACTGTAGGGAAGGACTCCTAGGCAGCCATGAATTAAGGATTTACCAGAAAGGGGAGGGGCACTTTATCAAAAGAAAAAAAATAGCAAGAGGGAGAGAGAAAAAAGAAACAAAACAAAATAGGAAATAAAGACTATTTCCAATTACAGGGACCATTTTCCCTTGATTTTTTTCTTCTTTTGATGTCCAACCAAACAAAATATTAAAATAAGGTGAGAGGTAAGGTCTGTTAATCCCCCCCCCCCCCGATCCATGTCTGTTTCTAGGATAAGTGATTCATTAAAATAGATTTTATAGTTCTACATAATTCAAGCACAAAACATGAAATTTTGTTTTGTTGGTTTTAAGCCTTTATGATTTTTGGAAACTTTAATTTCAAACTGAAAAGGGCTTACATTTCATGAACTAATATTTGAGCATGTTGTCCTCTGGGGAGGGCCCATTTGGTCATTTAGGAAGATTATTTCACTTAAATTGCATCTCGTAATTTTACTCAGAATGATAGACCTAAACGCATCTTCATGGACACGGAGACTAAATGCTGAAGATAAAAAGCCTAAATGATCTAATAATTGATAATTTAAATCCATGATCCATTAATGCATTAATTACAACAATTATGCGCAAGACATTGTTTCAATGGCCAATTTACTGCTATCATGATCCTACCATTCTCAAGTTCCATACTTTTATTTTTGGCATAAAGAGGAATTAAAAGACAAACGAGCGCACCACCTTTGTCATTATCATGAAACCAATTTGTCACTCCTAACTTTTACCCATCAAACTTGCTGAGAAATATCACTCCCCTAAAAATGGGCGATGTGCTCTTAAAGTTGATTTTGAAGCAACAGGAATGACAAAGGGGGGCCAATTTGTTGTGAAAATATGAGAATTTCTAACTGACAAATGAGCCAAGCTAATATGGCACGCTGATAACAAAAACAATATGATGAGAGCCTAGGGGAGAGACCGCAGTGCACTAAGGGGTCCCGATCCTTCTTTGCTGATTATTTGAACCTGGAGAATATCTTCGAGAAAGTTTTGAGGGGTTTTCATTTTGTTTGAATCTCCCCTGGGAGCCTCTTAGTGAAATATTTCAAACGCAGGGAGCAAAGTTGAAAAGACGTCAAAAGCCTATCTGAAATTTGTAAAAATTTGTTTGTTTTTTTATTTAAAAAATGTATCATCCATACATTGATATTAAGGCTATCATTTATTTTGAGAACATAGCGAGAGTGCCCTTCTTGCAAGAACCAATGTTACTACAGCATACATGCTCAATATCAAATTTTCAATCTCTTTACATACATGTACCATATCTCTGTGTTAGTAGCTTCATATACATGTATAGTTCCAACATCTTCCATGTTTGTAGGAAATTACATGTACCATCAATCCTCCCCTCTAAATTTCTTTATTCAAACACATCCTCTTACACTTAATAATTGAGGTTTATCACAAGTATTTCATCACTAAAGAATTTATTTTTATTGTTGAATAGTTAGTTATTAGTTAATCCTATATTCCTATTATTACCATAATTAATTTCTTATTCTTTATTTTTATATATAATATTTCTTTTGAACTTTTATCAATAAACCCAAAAAGATATTAAAAAAAAAATAACTGAATGTGCTTACAAAATGACACCTGAGCAAATGAGCTCCGTGACTCATACGAAAGGAATGTCCCCCTCACATCTCCTATTCTATCCTGTCTGTTTGAATTTAATTTTTGCTGACAAAAAAAGGTCCCCTTTAGCATGAAGCAGTAGGACTGCTCTTTTGTAGTCACCGATACTCAAACCAAGGAGGGTGGCGGTCTAAAAGGTGACTCATACATGTAAGACACCTCATCTCCCAAATCAAAATGCAAAGCTATTATACTAGATGTAAATCTTTGCAAATAAAGTGCTAATTGCTTCCTTTTCAAACCAAAAAGTTTGGAAACTTGCTGTGTACTGTTGGAGGGCATACTTACGATTGTAATGGCAACTTATAACAATGGCAATAGGGGGAATACAGTATGATTGGATGGAATTTTACTGTATACGTTTATATGGTACAGGGCCAAAATGAAAATCAGACTCAATATCTGTTTGGGTGTTTGAAATATAAGTCTATATCAGTGTGAACTTTCCAATGAACTGATGATTTGATACAATTATATTTACGAAAATCCCTAATTAACCATTCTTAATCATTAACCATACATTGATTTAATGTATGGTTCAAGTTTATCCAATCACGGACCAACTAGGTCCATGATCCAATCAACTTAGCGATCCTAATCAACTGTGTGATATGATACAAGGGGTGTACTTTGGAGATGTCTAAATTTCCATTTTCCCAACATCTCAACAAAAAAACATGATCATCAAAGGATACTACAGATGAAGTTGCTTAGATACCAGTGGACAGTCATCTTAAAACATGAAGAGTCACCCCCTCCCCTTATATACCCCTCCAATTACAACTATTTGATGGAAAGATACATTCTAGGATAGTAAGGTGCACACTTCACAAGTTTTTGTTTGATTCTGTTTCATCTTGAGCCCAATCTTCACATACCAGAGATAACAAAACCCACATACAAAACTAATTATTGGATCACAATGCATTTCCACAAAGTGGCAAACACCTCTCTCTCTCTTTAAGAACTCTACAAACATTTTAGCCAGGTTCACATGAATGGACAGGAAAAGTTAGGAGGAATTAATTTTGCTCATGATTTCAAATATTGGGCTTTATAATAAGTACACAAGAAGTGTACATGGATATTTATTGTAGTCGACACGTTTTGGGGCAGTCACTGTTTCAGAAGCATGAATCTTTAATATAGGCCTATGGTCATCATTTAAAACTCCTGTTTTGCATTCAAAACCATTACCAAGACAACAGTAGCTTTTAAACAAGGCCTGACCCCCTGGACATCCACCCCCCGGACATCCACCACCCGGACATCCACCCCCGGACATCCACCCCCTTAGGACATCTACCCCCTAGGACAAGTACCCCCTAGGACATCTACCCCCCGGACAAGTACCCCCCGGACAAGTACCCCCCGGACATCTACCCCCCGGACATCTACCCCCCGGACATCTACCCCCCCGGACATCTACCCCTCCGGACATCTACCCCCCCGGACATCTACCCCCCGGACATCTACCCCCCCGGACATCTACCCCCGGACATTTATCCCCCGGACATTTACCCCCCGGACATTTACCCCCCGGACAAGTACCCCCCGAACATCTACCCCCGGACATCTACCCCCCGGACATTTACCCCCTGGACAAGTACCCCCCGAACATCTACCCCCCGGACATCTACTCCCCGGACATCTACTCCCCGGACATCTACCCCCCGGACATTTACCCCCCGGACAAGTACCCCCCGGACATCTACCCCCCCCCCCCCCCCCCCCCCGCGGACATTTACCCCCCGTATCCAAAATATCCGTGAGTAGATGCCCAGGGGTAGCCTGTCTGGGGGGGGGGGTAAATGTCCGGGGGTAGATGTCCGGGGGGGTACTTGTCCGGGGGGTAGATGTCCGGGGGGTAGATGTCCGGGGGGTACTTGTCCGGGGGGTAGATGTCCGGGGGGTAGATGTCCGGGGGGGGTAGATGTCCGGGGGGTAGATGTCCGGGGGGTAGATGTCCGGGGGGTAGATGTTCGGGGGGTACTTGTCCGGGGGGTAAATGTCCGGGGGGTAAATGTCCGGGGGGTAGATGTCCGGGGGGTAGATGTCCGGGGGGTACTTGTCCGGGGGGTAGATGTCCGGGGGGTAGATGTCCTAGGGGGTACTTGTCCTAGGGGGTAGATGTCCTAAGGGGGTGGATGTCCGGGGGGTGGATGTCCGGGTGGTAGATGTCCGGGGGGTGGATGTCCAGGGGGTAGATGTCCTAGAATCCCTGTGTCCGCTAAGATATTTTCCTGAAACTCCTATACCAACTGAAAAAAAAACTAATCATGAAAGGCCGGGTGAATGTTAGGATTGCTTGATTGTTAGGATTGCTTGATCACGCATTCACCCGGGTCTTGCCTACTCTCTTCGTCAACGGATATTCTCGTTTCAGCCACTACTTGACGACGAATATAGCCAAGTCTAAAGGCCTTGTCAAAAGGCTAAGATAACAGTGGCATGTGAACACAGCATCTTTCATTGATGGTCTGTCTCAACTTATTTCTGGATTTGTCTCTTTCATAGAAATATAAAAAAATACATATTTAGAGATTCAAAAAATTTCTAAATGTCAGATTTCACTTTATTGTAATTGAAGTCAAATAAAAGAATTTATTTTTCTGTAGATTTAATATTTTCAATACAAAAAAGTTTATAATTTGAACAAATTGCATGGATTGGGGACAATATTGAAGTAACTATGCCCCTTTTGCTTGTTATCAGAAGTACACATCACATTTCAAGCCACTGTCGCATTATAAGGGATTAAGAGGTAAATATTATTTTGGATAAAATATCAATAATATGACATCTACCATTAAAGATTGGGTAAATGACAGTAGCAAGGTAAAGAAAGAAATGAGACAGATTAAAATGTGGCGCAAAAGAGAAATAGAGACAAGGCAAGAAAAGGGAGTGAGACAGAAAATTCAATTATGAAATGCACAAATAAAGAGCCTTTTCTTTCTATGAGTATTTGTTTTTGCCATGCAGGTGGTCTCCTTTCAATACCTTGTTTTTACATGGGGAAGGATAAGCCATGTTGAAATGAAAAGGAGGTATGTGGAGATGGGCTGGAAAAGGGGATTTCTTTATCCCTGTTCAAACAGACAGACCTTCTATTGCTTGCAGCTCTTCAAAAAAAAAAAAGAGGCAATACTTGTTGTCTTCTGACTCTGAGAGCTTGATAACGATATTCCCCACCCCCCAAAAAAAAACCAATTCAAAACAAAAAATATGTTGTCCTGATTCCCTCGTATCCATACTGTAATCATTTTATCATATCTCATGTTAGGTTGCAATATTAGATATTTGAAATATCAGTTTTGTGAATACAAATCTAAAGAAAATGTTTCCAACATCAAGAGATAATGAATTACAAATATGTAATTCATAAAACAGGAAATCGAATATATACCATATCAATTGTAGAACAAATATTATTATCAAATTTCTAGTTTTTCAGAGGGCTACTTTTCACAATTTTCTACCTGAATCTGCAACATTAGATGAGCTTTAACACTGCAACGAATAGGGATTTCCAGGGCTCCCTATTTTTTATTTCCAGGCTCTTTTGCGCATTTTGAGGGCAATATCACCCCGAGCCCCCATGTTATTTTTTCCCCCAGCTTTGAAGTACTGGAGTAATCATTTAGACTGCCCATAATCAACAAAACCCTGGTAAGTTCTGTCAATCCTCTACATAACTCAAACTGAGAGGGAGCTCTTGCACTTAGAGGGAAATATTTGTAGAACAACACATCTTGGTTGAAAGGTTGCACTGGAATCTGGAACATTTTGGATAGCCATCTCTCTCCTGCTTTCTACGTCATAAATGACGACAAATGGATCAAGGAATGCTTGACAAAATATATTGGGATATATAGGTGATTTAAAACAAAATAGAATTTAGGAGAAATTGATTTAATAATATATATATATATATATATATAGGCATACACATATTTTTTTTCTAATCCAAGAAATTAATCAATTAATATCTAAAATATATATATCTTTTAAATCCAAGAAATCCATCACTACAAATTTACAGATATTATTGACAAAAATAAAATTTGGTGACTTTTGTCATTGTTTGTGGTCAACAAACTATCAAGAGCAGATGTATGGCATTATGTAATGAATCTGTCTTTGTTTGTGAGCTGTGATATCATAATGTTACTATTTGACTTTTTTATTGATTGTAATTTGGGTCCACTCTGAAGTTGTTTTAGACAGGCACTAAATTAAAAAATACAAGTAATTCTTATTTATCTGTGTTGAATACCGACAGCGGTTACATGAATATGGCCTAATGCCAAGAATCGTTTGTATTTTATGTTTTCATAATACTGTCATTTTTCTTCAATGGAAAATCTGGAGGAATTTTCACCTGTCTATCATACTTAAAAACCAGAACTATAGAAATGAAATGATCATATGCTGCAAAGAATGTGTAAATATTTGCTGGCCTCACATAAAACTTTAAAAAAAAGGGATCCTTTGACTACCTATAGATTTTCTTTAAAAGCGTACGTGTGTTATTTCTTGTTGAAGTAAATGACAGGGCACCATTAACCATGTTTATTAAATGTTAGTGAAAGAAGGCGTGCAGAGGGGCTCTCTTGAAGGAAACTTCCTCTTCCATTGGTATTAAAACTATGCGTCGTACATACATGGAATACTAAATGTTGCTCCAAAAGGTTCTTTTTATCTAAAATCACTCTGAAAGTTATTAAATCATACTGGTTGATACAAAAACACATGCTGCTAACATTTCAATTATCACAAAAAATAAGAACTAGATTTATGATAGAATCCAAAGCAAGGAGCACCAAGAAGGTAATCTGACATCTTGCCTACCACATGGGTAAACTTGTGACCCCAGCAAGGGTGTAGGTTTGCCCCCTATCCCGGTGGATATAGGCACAATTTTCAGGTTGAGTTGTCTGGAAGACTGAAAAGGGGGGCACTTTCGCTTCACTGAGCACCTGGCCAATTTACACGACTTCCTGGCTGGGAGGAAGATAGAATGCTCTAATTGAAAGAAGGATGGATGAATTGAGAGGGATGAATACAGAGTGGAAAATACAAAGAGGGGGAAATTGCCTGCAATTATAAAATGAGTAAAGGGCAATAATATAGGACTAATTGAAGCTTACAAAAGGATAAAGAAAATGCAAATTAAAGGAGAGTACAAAGGAATGAAAGAGGAGAAATATATTTTAATTGAATTGAATTCACTTTTGTCAACCATAAAAAGTCAATATAGAACATGTATTATAAAATATCTAAAATTGGGAAATGAAATGGCACTTTACTCTGTCATTGTATTGAACTATCAAATCAGACTTAAAGGGATGGTCCAGGCTGGAAATATTTATATCTCAATAAATATAGTAAAATTCATAGAGCAAAATGCTGAAAATGTGATCAATATCGGATAACAAATAACAAACTTATTGAATTTTAAAGATTTGCATTATTCTGATGAAACAGTTCTAGGCATGTCTTTATGAACATTCACTAGGTGGGCTGATGATGTCATATACCCAGTTGTTCTTTTGTATTTTATTACATGTATTCAATTTTTATCTACATGTACCAAGAACTCAAACAATTGGATTGACAATTGATTAAGTGCGTTAGTTATTTATTGCCGCAACTTATTTCATCAAAATGGAGACACATCATTTACACAAGTATGAAAAAATGAAACATTTATGATTTCATGTAATAACATAAGAAAAAGGAAGTGGGGATGTGACATCATCAGTCCACTTACCGGGTAATGAATATTCATGACGATGTGCATATAACTGTTTCCACAAAATATTGATAAATTTTAAAAATTCAATTACTTCGTTATTTATTTGTTATCCGATATTGATGAAATTTTCAGCATTTTGCTTTGTGAATTTTACTCTATTTATTTAGATATAAATATTTTCAGCCCGGACCATCCCTTTAAAACTAGACATAACAAATCTTGTACAAAACCCTTGGAAGGAAATGAAAGAGAGAAGAGAGGATAAAAAGTATGAATTTTGAAGAATGAAATGAGATGTTATAGGATAAGAATGAGAAAGAAGCAATCTAATATGATATGAAAAAAATATGATGAAGAGGAGAGAGATGGATGGCTCAGAGAACAATTTTGACAGTGAATTATTCTATCTTGATCGAGTCAGTGCGGTTAAGAGGCAATACCCCCTTCTGCCCTACAGCAAAAGGACAAATTGAAAGACTCCAAATTATGCTCATTAACTTGCATAGTGTGACCAATATAGCAGTGCAAATGGGGCCAATTTCCTCCCATTGATAGCGGCAAGACCTTTTTATTCCACGTCCTATTCACAACGTTTTGTGGTCTCCCTGTCTATCTGTGTGCTTCGATTGGAATCAATCTCATTATCACTTTATAATTCTAGTATTTCACGCAATCTGGTCAATTAGAATGTCTGACCTTTGAACTCTCATTTCAAATCTTATCCATTATTTTAGAGCCTTGGTTGGGTCAAGAACTAAAATTGAATTTTAGAAAAATCCAAATTGATTGTCTTATCGATTTCTTAAGACACTTCTTAGCACAAAATAATTCAATCAGGAAAAAAAAAATTAAACGATATATAATAGAATATATGGCTACATCCCTTTTGGGTGGACAGATAGAGACATAATGAGAATCAAGTGATTTTAACCTAATCCAACGTCCTAATACCAGATACTAGTGTGCTTAATGAAGTCCGTGTTTTTATGAGACCATTTGCATCCAATGAGTGTACTGTAAGGAGCCAGTGGTCTTAATCGCATCAAATGTATAAAATAAATAACGTGAAAGGAGAGAAGGAAATAAATACTTCCGAATTTGACAAGCACCAGTCAATTAAGATTACACCTCCCTTTCAGAAATTGGAGGCGGAGAAGTATTGTGACAGAGAACGCTCTTCCAGCCGCACACCACATAAAAACCACAATGGTCTTATTACACGCAGCCTCGCTGAGCTTAATGCCCCAATTATCCCTTGATATCAAATCACATTGGGCTAGGATACAAAAAGGGGTGCTTTTGGTGGTAATTTGTCAATATTTTTATAAGATTCTCAGGTTTTGATATGGCTGTGATTCGAGCAATTGTCATAAATCTTTGGGCAAAGGAAAGACGGCTTAGAGGTAAATGTCGCTGCTAATACAATTCATAATAATGTGTACAGTATGTATACTTCAGAGATGATTGAGACTAATAAAGACTGGAATTAATTAATAATTAATATCTTGAGGATAAAATTGAAAAAGCACTATTTTATCTCTGAAATAATGTGATTTTCAGCATTTTCCTAGCCTAGTTCTTAAACAAAAAATAAAGTAAAAATGCAATATATCTACCATTACTCAACTTTGTTTTTTACCATTAATTAACTTAAAAACATATTCATATAGTGATAACAGTAATTCACTAAAAAATCCTGCGTATTTGATTTATCAGTATTACATACAATTCAATAATGCATATTTTTGCCATTTTCACCAAGCACTAAGAATAAAAAAGGCAGCTTAAACTTGTCTGACTTATTCCTAAAGAGGGAGCTATGTAGTCAATTCAGCTGAATATTTGAGAGTGAGAAAGGTTGGTGGGTAATATGTAGTAAAAGGGGGACTTGGTTCTCTGAACACTATGGAAGGTAGAATGGTACTGAAAGCAAAAATTATAGTAAGATGATCTCTAAAGACTGCAATACTATTTCTTAATAAACTGTATGTTCTGTTCCAAGTTAAAGGATCATGTGTAAGACATTGTAAAAAAAACATTATGATTTTAAAATGATTAAAAATCCAAACAAAACTTCTTCTATATATGTTTTTCTTAAAATCTCTATATTAAAACATGTAAATTTCAGTAAAACATTTATTTAAAGAAATAAAGCAAAATAGTTTATTTTATTTTAATAAAATAGTTTACTTCACTTTAACATTATTCCCTTTTACACAATATTTGCAATTTGTTTGTAACTTACTGACTTGAACAATTGTGTTATAACCACAAAAGAGAGACAAAAGTCAGAGACTGAAGCAGAAAGAGTTGGACGAATAGAGAAAGGAAAAGAAGTGGAGGAAAATAGGAGAAGATAAATCAAGAAAGTGTGTAAAGAGGGGAGAATGAAAGAGACAGACAAATAGACTAAAGGAAAGAAAGTAATTGAGAGAGAGATGCAAATCACATGAAGTGGTGGCAGTGTCAGAGGTAAATGGTAATCAAAATTGTTCATCCTACATGTAGATACAATTAAGCTAATTACTGTGAACAAAGACCCTACACAGACCCAAAAAGACAAAAAATATCAGCCTTTTCTCCACCCTTTACATCTGGTTTTATACCACTAAAGATCAGCTGCCACTTTTGATTGGAGAACGTCACCTTCGGAACCAGTACCACCATCCCGTATTTGGACTAGCCCCGGAGCAAAACCATGGCTAAGAAATTGAAAAATAATACTCAAATCTGGAATAATCTCGTAAAGGGGTACCAGCTACTGCTAGAGGTGTTGGAAAGTAGAAACTACACGGGTCGTGCTCTTTGCTCATATTAACCCATCCAATGCCATGAAAATGAAGTTTTCAAGGGGCATTTAATGTCGGACGATCACAACACTTGTTCAATTTCAACATTTTACAAGTTTTTTAAAGCCATTATTTCACATACAAGTTTTTGGAACAGGTGAAGCTCCAACAGTGTGATTTAACAATTTTCAAATGTGTTCAGAATAAGAGACCAATTTCATTGGATTTGCCTTTTTTTTTTGGGGGGGGGGGTGCTGCATAGACGGATTCAATGTTTATAGAAATATGTATTTACTTTTTAATGTTCAGGTTAGGTTTATAAGGTGCACGACATGACGTCCATCAACTAGCTCAATATCACTTCAAATTACAAATATTTAGATTATCTAAATTCGTACTTCTATCTGTGCAGCTGCTAAAAGGAATCAATATTTTGATATCATAGTATTGCACTGTTCTCCGTGGAGGGAAGCGTCAGTTAACATTCACCAATGTAACTGTTCACTCGTTTGGCCAAGTAACAAAACAATACGATCATTGTCTGTAACTATGTCCACGTCCTCTTCACAAATCCTTAAAGCCAAATTTTTAATGGGAGTAGGGACCAAAAGGGATACAGATCACAGATAAACATGAAAAATCCATCAATGAATTTGAAGAATCTGGAAAAAAGAAAGATGTTACTACTGAATGAAATCCTTACTTAAAGTTCAAGATTCTCTGGGGTTTAAAGGTATGTAAAGGTGTGTCAAGGAACCAATGACATCGTGTTTCAGAAAATCAAAATAAGGTAGAATACAATCTGAAATTTGATAATTGAATGAGATGCTTTGTTGTCTAATTGTAATGTTTTTTTCCTTTTATTTGACACAGATGATGACAGACTTCCAACAAAAGAGTACAGTTCCAAAGCCCTCACATAAAGGTGTCCACTCGTCTATCAGCGGCCACTTAAGCCCCTCCAGTACAGGTGTGGTGGGCTACCATGGCCCAGTGTTTGCAAAGCTCAGGGAGTGACAAGCTTCTGAAAAGCTCAGATCATCCAGGATTTGGGCAAAAAAATGCTTTCCACCTTTAGTTCTGAGGTGTATCTATCCATCATTACCTCCAAGCATCTGTTTCCTCTCAATAATGATACCTCTATTTCTTCATGAGTTTTTCTCTCTTTGCTAAAAATCTACATCTAAATACCTCCTAACATGTGTAATTGGTGATGGGTACCCTGTATTTGCAATCTATCGGTCAGTTTTTCAATTGTCTATGCTATATGTACATACCTCGAACTATAAAAAAAATGAGCATAATATTCATCTCTCCATGAATTCTCAAATCATCACCCATGATACGTCTTCAGCTTAAAATCAAGAATTAGCCATATGCATCTTGCAGAAATAAAAGGAAGGAAAAAAAGGAGTAAACTGCTCCCTTCATTTAATCTGAAAAATACTGCAGACTACTTTTTTATTGTTTCAGCAAGGTGCTTAGACAGAAAGTAAAGTTATCCTGATGAAAAGACCGAAACTCTGGCTTCCTATTCAACCAGTAAGATTCATGTGTATCAACAATGCTTGTTAGACATTGAGGGAACCCACTTCTTAAGTAATCAGTGTAATTTGGAGTAATTAGGCAGTGTGCGACCAACATGAGATCACCAACGACCCAACCCAAATGATGATGTATAGGATGACGGTCTGCTATGAATTAAACATGAGGTGGAGAAGTGTGATTGGGAATCTTTGTTGATGAAAGCAGAGCTCGATTTGTCTGCTGAAATATACACTGCCCCAAAACATGTTTTAAGTGTTAACCATCTGGATGGAGGGGCCACTGCTCGACATGTTGCACAAACACGGGACATTCGTGTAAAACATCGACTGACAAATTGGGAGCGTGACGCCTTTGAAAATCAAGGGAACGAGGGAGTGCCTCCGTGGATGCAGTAGGAGATGAAAAGGCAAAGTTTCTGCGCTACTCTGATTTATGAAAAGGAAAGAAAAACTTCCTCTTCTTTGTGACTTAATCCAATTACGAGACGCCTAAAGAGGAACGGGAATCACCGTGGCGTGAATTTGAGGCGCAGGAATGGAGTACGGGGTGTCAATCACGGCGGTGTGACGTGAGAAGAATGGATTGGGGATAAAAGAAAAGAAAGAAAGAGGAAAAACGATTGAATTAGCACATTAGTGGTTCCTAGATTAACCAATAGCAGTAATCCAACCTTGCGGCTCACTCAGTGTGAGCCCAAGCCCAGGCACAGTATGCTATTATATCGTTCCACATTGGGGTCTGGTAGATGAGGTAGGCGAACTCTTGCACCTCTCCATTGTGAGGCTATGCTTTACCTCTGGCCCCTTCATTCAACCCCTTGACAGCATACCATTAACTACCATCTCAATATAACCACAAAAATATAAGAAACAAGATGAAAAATCCTATGATTCTTACTAGGTTTCCCACCCCTGCCTCCCCCCTGCCAACATTTCTGGGTCTTGCATGGGGGCAAGGAGGGAAGGGGACTGGATATATATAGAGCAAAATGCGTCTGAAAAATGCCCTGGATGGACCTTCTGTTGTGTTGATTGCGAATGGTTGCCCACCAAACTTCCAAACTTCTACTTGATTTGACTGTACTTGTATTGCATTGTGCCCACCAGTCCTATGGCATCAAAACACTTCATGAACAAAGCTCGTAGGAGGGAACCCAAAGGGCACTGAACTAGAATACGAAAACCAGAAGAAAGGAATCCAGAAGAAAAAAAAGAGGAAAAATGGTTCTTTATATCACCAGCAGCCCTTTTAACAATGGGAGTGAGTGGTTTATAAACATGGGAGATGTGAAATGTCTCGTTGATAAGTCACATCTTTCATTGTGTATCAAAGATATTTACACCCTCACACACGGAAGTCAATGAATGGGACTCAGTTCAGGTTTAACTGCATAATAAATGTACTCTATGTGTTCTTTGATAGAGGTTGTAAGTTAGGATTAGCTTGTCTGGCATAAACAAAGATATTAGATTGATGTCTCAACGACAAGACAACATTAAACAAGAAACTATGTCAGTGCTATTACAGATCAATGTTCAAATTATTAACTACAAAAAGATTTTTTTGAAAGAGCATATGGTTAAAAGATGAAATCCAATGACATCAAAATATAGATTAGGGGGTCTTTTTTCATGAGCTAATATCATCTTTATCATTATTACATATCCAACTGCTATTCATGAAGGTTTCTAATCAGTTATTGACCCCAAACCAATTATCTTTTTCCTCTCTCTTTATTCTTCTTCCCCTCCTCCTCTCCCACTATTATTTCTCCTCCTTCTTCTCCTCCCCCTTCTCATTCTTCACCCTCTTGTCATCACTGCCATGCATATGAATCTGCTAAGTGAATAATCCAATGTGGCAATGATGACATGCTCTTATTTAATCAATATTGCATTTTTTTCAGATATTCTTTGAACCCTGTCTAAATGTCTAACACTGATATATCATTTAACATACCAATTTGAAAAAGGGATAATGACAGTGGTATCTTTATTCATCCATTCATTTTTTGTGAAAAATAGAATTTTATCCGTGAAGATACCTACAGTAGTCCACTTTCTCTGTGTTTTTAAATAAAATCCTGACATTTTCAGCCAAGTGAGTGAGAATCGGTTTTATATCAAGAGGAGAAAAACAAATAGGTTTTCCTTTTATTGGGATCCTGACCAAACTTAATTTCCAAGTAAAATTGGCCTGTAAATGTATATATACCAAATATTTAAAAAATCTGAGTATTAAAGAGAAAATGAAAGAGACAGAAAAAGAGAAAAGGAAAAGATGACGTAGCAGCTAACAAAGTGGATGGTTGTAAAATATACAAGGAAGTCAGAAGACTTCTAACACCATTATTACATAGAAAAGGGAAGAGAATGATTGATATCTTCTATTTATGAGATACAAGTTTTGATATAGAATACTGTAATTACGTTTTTATTCGTTTGCTTTGTTATATCTGTAAATTGTACTTCATGAATTTTTGTAAATTGGCCTTTTCAGCTTGTGCTGCTGGTCAATTTTCATGTGCATATAATATACCAATAAATAAATAAATAAATAAATAATATTCCAAGAAATATTTACATGGGTTTGATGATATCGCACTATGAAGTAACACAGATTTTTTAGTTTGCTCTGTAACATGTACACTGATTTTCATAATGCAATAGCACTTATTAGACAGTAGATGGCAGTAGACCACGTACAAGTGCATTCAGGAGAAAGGGGATTTCCCCCATTTTAAATTGTTCTATCAATGACTCCAGTGGTAGCTGAAGACAACACTACTTCAAATAAATGATGAAAATGAATAAAGGGATAGCTGTTCAATAGAATTTCACATTAGAGTTATTTCTATACTTCTTTTTTTTACCTTTCATTTTAATACTTACAAATTATTTTAGAAGAGAGATTCTTTTTGGGTTCTTTTTCATTTGATGATTCTAATCTGATAATCAACTTTTCTTTCTTCCTACATGTATACCTCTTACTCGCCCCCCCCCCCCTCATTTCCTTCTCTCTCTCTCTGAACACAACACAAACCTATGAAACTAGAAACACTAAATAGGTGCCTGACCAGAAAGACTACTAACTAGGGATCCAGAAGCTGCATTGCATTTTGCCAAAAGAGGGCAGTATGTAACTTCTCCCACTCACATGAAAAATCTTTAGGCATACAAGCTTGCCAGCTGGGCACTGAAATTTGCACATTTAAAAGGAAAATCAGGAAAGAAATCAACATGGGTTTTCTTGAGAAAAAAAATACCAAGACAAAGGAATTGAATACCATTTTGGGTGGATTTTTGTGTGCATACCCTATGTATAGAGCTGAAATCAGTGTTAAAACAGATATTTGGACATTTTTCAACTTAAAAAATCCTAACCTCTGTGAAAACGAATAATAGATAAAGATATGCCAATTACCCCATCACCAATTAGTAGCAGATGGGCACTTACCACTTCTGTTGGTCTGTAGAACTTGGGATCCACTCTAACTCGTACGACACCTGTTGCCTTGTCTTTTCCAATTTCTTCTTCTCCCTTACCCTCCCACCTACAAAAAAAATAAAATAAAAAGACAATTATTCCATGGTGTCTCCTCACCAGGCTATTCCCATTACATTAAACTTGTATTAATAACATTACCTTAGCTATAAACATCTGCTGAATATTGTATGAATTCAAATAAACTATTAAACAGTAACAGAGCTAGGCAGCCAATCACAATAAAGGTTTCTATGATAGTATGATGGTAAAGATAGATATAACTATTTATGACACAGGCCCCTTATCTGATCTACTTTTTTTTAATAATTATGACCAAATGTAGATTTCATCTAGATTAATTGAATTTAAATGACTGTCAACCTTGCTCATGTGACTATAGATGTGACCAGCCACCCCCAAACCAACTATAATCTGCCAGGCAAGGTTGTCTGTAAATAGCCAAAATGATCATTTGATCTTCAAATAGTGAAAATTGGTAAATTAGCTTTATGTCAAAATTTGAAGTTGTACAGTTGAATAAAAACCTAGATACAAGAGTTTCTTTAGCCCCCCTTTTAATAGACAGTGTCCAGGCAGAGGGCGGGTAGAAAAATCCGGGTAGAATTCCTCAACGAGGTGATAAAACCACGGGTGGTATCCTCCGTGCGCCGTCTTAACAGCCGACACTCTCTTGAAATCCTACCCATAAAGGTTACATGCAAAGTTTAATTACAGACGAATATTGTGGAGTTAAAAAACAAACAATGCCAATGCAATGGTATGAAAATTAGCTACCTTTACTTTTGTCAAGATGAGTCTTGAGCTTGCGGTAAAACCCGCAGCATGCAATGAGCTCGATCGATCTGGTATTTTTTAGGCTAGCCCATAACTTCTTTAGGAGGGTTTGTAAAACTAGTATCAGAACACGTAATTGTCAAATATCAATAAAGTATATTCCAAATAGAATTATAAAATTTGATTGTTTGAAAATGAAAATTGACAGTAGAAAACAATGTAAATGAGAATGGTTATACTAACAAAATGGCAACATATTTGTAAACAACCCGATCTCTCTTTTTTTTTACCATGCACTTATAAGGCGCGCACTTTGTACAAGTCATTGCGCATCATCGAGCTTTTCGGACAGACTGCACCCCGATTGCGTCTTAACAGAACATGCACCGGGTATAAGCGGGTGGGGTCGTTTTTCTACCCCGCTTCCACCCTCGTTGGAGCAGGCTGAAATTTGGGAAAATCCTTACCGACACAGTACTGCTTTTCTCTAAGTGGGAGCATCTTAATAGGAAGGGGAGATTTTTTCACCCTGCTTTTATCGGGGTAGGGCAGTCAGAAAAGTGTCTGTTAAGATGGGGTATATGTCACCAAATTTTGCGAACTGCTTGGAAATTTCACTGAGATTGTAGTGTGCACATCTCATGCTCATTAAAACATGTCTAAAGCAATGACAGAGGGCAAGTAATGTGAACTATACTTGAGTATTAGCAAACATTACAATATTACATAAGCGTAGTAGTCACTGATTGCTTATTTTTTCCCATTAAATATTACTTTTATCCAGCCCGTAGAATATATATAAACCCCTCAAAAAAAGTTTGGAATTCTGAGTTTGGCCATTAATTTCTCCCAACTCCCAATCAGACACAATGCATATTTGATATCATTCAAAAGATCATTTAATTCTCTTTAAAGGACAAGTCCACCCCAAAAAAAAATGATGATTCGAATTAAAAGAGAAAAATCCAACAAGCATGACACTGAAAATTTCATCAAAATCGGTTGTAAAATAAGAAAGTTATGACATTTTAAAGTTTTGCTTAATTTCACAAAACAGTTATATGCACACCCTGGTCGGTATGCAAATGAGGAGACTGATGACGTCATCCACTCACTATTTCTATTGTATTTTATTATATGAAATATAAAATATTCTAATTTTCTCCTCATTGTCAAGTGCAACAACAATTAATTCCTCCCTGAACCTGTGGAATTAGCATTGTTTAATACTATATGGTTCAGTCAAGTTGGTCCTTATTGTCAAATATGTAAAACAAGTGGAATGCCTCTGGCCGTCTCACCTGCATCACGCGATTCAATATAGCAGCAGTGCTGATTTTGAAAACTACTATAACTCGCACAAGATGTTCAGTGATACTTGGTTACTCTTATTTCCACGTTTTATGAACTAGACCAATACACTTATGGAGATATGATGGCAATTCAACAAATACCCCCAACGTGGCCAAAGTTCTTTGACCTTACATGACCTTTGACCTTGATCATGTGACCTGAAACTCGCACAGGATGTTCAGTGATACTTGATTACTATTATGTCCAAGTTTTATGAACTAGACCAACACACTTTCAAATTTATGGCTGTAATTCAACAAATACCCCAATTTGGCCAAAGTTCATTGACCCTAAATGACCTTTGACCTTGATCATGTGACCTGAAACTTGCACAGGATGTTCAGTAATACTTGATTACTATTATGTCCAAGTTTCATGAATCAGATCCATAAACTTTCAAAGTTATGATGGTAATTCAACAGATACCCCCAATTCGGCCAAAGTTCATTGACCCTAAATGACCTTTGACCTTGGTCATGTGACGTGAAACTCATGCAGGATGTTCAGTGATACTTGATTAACCTTATGTATAAGTTTCATGAACTAGGTCCATATATTTTCTAAGTTATGATGACATTTCAAAAACTTAACCTTAGGTTAAGATTTTGATGTTGATTCCCCCAACATGGTCTAAGTTCATTGACCCTAAATGACCTTTGACCTTGGTCATGTGACATGAAACTTAGGCAGGATGTTCAGTAATACTTGATTAACCTTATGGCCAAGTTTCATGAACTAGGTCCATATACTTTCTAAGTTATGCTGTCATTTCAAAAACTTAACCTCAGGTTAAGATTTGGTGTTGACGCCGCCGCCGCCGTCGCCGCCGCCGTCGCCGCCGCCGTCGGAAAAGCGGCGCCTATAGTCTCACTCTGCTATGCAGGTGAGACAAAAATGAAATATGGTATAATTCAAACAATAAAAAAAAAAAATAGTGAGTGAAGGGCATCATCGTCTGTCTCATTTGGATGTTACTGAATTGTGCATATCACTGTTTTGTGAAAAATAAGCAAAACTTTGAAATGTCATAACTTTCTTATTTTACATCTGATTTTGATGAAATTTTCAGCGTTATTCTAGTTGGATTTTTCTCTATTCAAATCAACATTTTTCTGGGGTGGACTTGACCTTTAAAATGATACCATGCTTGTTATGATCATGCCATCACGAAAAGAGCAGGATTCCAAAGTGTTGGATGAGGTCTGAATTGAAAAGCTGCAAAACGAGCAGAAATAGTCTTGAAGGGTCTATAAAGAACACAATTCTTTTGTCTGTGTCGATAGAGATGAAAATCCATTCAAATCAAGCCCCTACTTCTTAATTTTTGATGTTTTGTAGTGGTTTTTGTAGTGATGGTTCTGTGAGATTTGAGTTGTGGTTTGAAATCCCCATGCATGTTTGTTTGTTTGTTATGTGTTTGCTTGTGCAGAGATGTGTTTGATTCCATGTTAATGTTGATGTTAAGATACATGAAAACAAAAGAAACCGCTGAGAAACTCACTCATCACCATGGAAAAAAAGAACAGTGACTTTCAATATTGTGTCATTTTGCAACTTTTGAATTCTGACCTTGCCCCGCATTTCAAGGCACTGCACCTCCATGTGAACAATAGTCATATCATGTAGGGTATCATTTTAAAGAGAATTAAAAGACCTATTCATTGGTATCAATAACACATAAAGTAATATGAGAGAAGTTTATAGACAGATGTTTAGGCATTTACTGGCTGAAACAATCTGGCATTTTAGAATAAGCTTGATATATACCAGGATATTGATGAATGTTTGTTGTGTTACAATTATTTCACTTCTAGCTGAAATTGTATCGTTAAGTGTAAAGTTTATTATGTTTTTATTCTTGTGGATGTCACCTTACAAGTCCAGGTTTGGGAGGAAAGCCTACGGGCTACAGTAATTTGTTTTACATTTTTCCTTTCATGACAACCTGGACTTGTAATGTAGACATCCTAGTTTCTTCCCTCTTTGTACTCATGTACTTGCTTATAAGTTGATCTTTGTTGAAATGCTGAATAAAATAATAATAATAATCCACTCCTCTTATAATGCAAAGCCCAAACAATTACATAAAAAACTGTGATAAAAATAAAATGAATGCTTTCAGGTGTTTCGTTGTAATACATCCTTTGTATCATATCCACTTTTGACTATCGGTAACTTCAAATGTGTTTTACATCTTCAATTCAATGTCAGATCTTGTATCATTGTGAAAAAAAATTAAGTATCGAAGACTGTAGAGGTCCCTTACTTCACAGAGCATACTATTTACTTTTGACATTCTACGTGAATTTTTTTATGAAATAAAAAGCAAGTAGTGACTTCAGTCAATTTGGCATAATGGTGTGTTATAGGCCAACAAAAGCCTTTAAGACAGTACTTGCTCCGATGAACAAAACTGAGAAGAAGGATATCAGTGGGAATCATATATTTGAGAAATAGAACGTTCCCTTAGGGCCAGATTCCTTGAACATCGTCACCCTGGTTCTACTTCTCAGCACATCCATATAGAATCGCCTGGACAGCAATAACGTAAAGTGTCGGACAGGGAGCTGTGGTACTTTTAGGGACAGTGATTTTCCGTTTTACCGGTAAATAAAACGAAAATTTGGCTCTTATACTTTTCATGTAAAAATTAATGGATTCACCTTTGCGAAACGGAATTCAGGTTTTTGCTGTGTACATTTTCAGTGACAAAACAGAATTTTCATTTTTAGATCAAGTTGAAACGGAATAACAGATTTTCAGAAATGGAAAAGACAATTTTTTTGAAACGGAAAATCACTGACTCTATACTTTGAGAGGTGCGAAAAAAAGGGACTACATCCAGGTGTTCAAAACGTCTCTCAACAAGTACAGAGGGCAATGTAAGCTTCTGAATGTCTATCTATAATCCGATTATCGATCCTTACGTCACTAGGGTCAAATCGGGTCACATAGCTGAGGAAGGCTGCAGTATATTAGTAGCCAAAAATTTTGAGGTAACTCTTCAACATCATTTTCATATTTTGAGATCAAAAGGAGAACATTTTGTTAAAATCAATTCATATTGTAAAAAACAATTTTAGAAAAAGACCCCCTCCGAGGCGAAAAGTGTTACTGACAAATTGTATGCTTAACGAAAGCTGATAAGCTACAAAGCATGACAATGCACATTTTATGCATTTTCATCGCTTGCCGGCAGCATATTTTGATTAAGAAAAACTCCACTCCACACCCTTTGCAAATAGGGCTTTATTGTGCTCATCACCAACTTGAATTAGCTGACGTATGGAGATATGTTTAAAGAATATATTTTTAAATGATAAAAAATAATGAATGAATATCGCAAGTGGCCCAAGACTTGGCGATGCCCGAGAACTTACACAATGTCTACTCCAATGCATTTGAATGAAGCTAGTACAAACTCCCTCACACTGTGAACTTGATTGGTTGCTATTACAAAGTCTTCTGGTTCTTTTTGTTGTAACATCAGCCACATGGCCTATGCAAAAGGAATGAAAGGGAATAGAGAGAGGTTAGATGACAAAATGATAAACTGTAAATTTGTAAGGGAAGTCAGGAGAGTTATAAAGATTTGTAAAAGAAGGGAAAAGAATTCCAATATCATTTGAAATCCAGTGAATTTTAATCCCATTTATACATTCATTCGATATATCAAAAACAAAGGTACAATAACAAGGATGTAAGAACATTATCTCCCCACTCTTTACTTTTTTTTTACATATACGCTAGCCGCTAGGACAATGTACACTACATCCCAACTGTGCACCTGTTCAAGGCATTTCAAAGGACTGATCCATCTTGATTTGATACTAGAGTACAGTGAACTTCAAGCCAGCTACAGCGTAGGAGCTTTCCCATGCATGTGGCTGGTTGTGGTCGTATGAGAGTCCTACAGAAAGATTTCTGGTATCTTTCATTTCATGATATCGTGTCTAACGTTAGACCTACAATGTCTGTACACACATCTTAAGTTCTGTAAGATTGCATATATACCACAAGCAAATGTTGAGATCGTAAAATTTGAAATTCTAATGACTTCCCAAGTTTATATCTACTAGCAATAAATTGAACTACAAGTACAAAGCTGATCTTGGAAACATAGGTGGAATGAAGTGTGAGCGGCCCCATGCACAGCCGGGCACAGTCCGCGCTAGTTTACCATTGCGGTAAAATGCTTCATTTGGTGGAGTATTACAATACAATATCACAGGTCATGACCCAGTGGGTGACCTTTGACCTCTCCAAGCGTGTATCCCTCTATCTCTCTCTCCCCCTGACTTCATCCCTCCATCCTACCCCCTCACTTCAACTCTTTCCTCTCTAGTGTTTCTGAATTGTATTATCATCTTATCTACAAGGAAAAATAAAAATCTCATTGGGTCATGATCTTTGATCTTCCAAGCATTGTATTTACATAGCTCTGTACTGGCTGCACAGAAATATTGTCAGTGATAACAGAGCACTGACAGTTGGCCTAGTCACATCTTTTGGATTTTGATGTCGAACGTTGATCCAAGATTTAAATAATGCGTCGCTGTGACATTACTGGTTGTAACGAAGCCTCTGTTTGTGCATGGTAGACGCTAACGTTTTTGTGCATCCGGAACTGCTGTGCACTAACACAGAAGTGCAGTTCTTTAGGTCCCTGCAGTGGGCCAGGGCCTCTCTCTCTCTCTCAACTTCCATATCCCGCCAGCACTTCAACTTTTGTGGTCAATCCTGGACGAGGAAATATCCAGGATTGTGTGAGCCCAGTAATTCATCATAACTTTGAATTTTATAATCTACTGGCTTGACACTGAAAGCTCTGGCATTGCAGCCGAGCACAAACTCACTGTAACAAAGCACTGGCTAGTCTTGGATGATGCTCTAGTTTCAAATAAAAAAAATTAATTATTCACTTGAACTGTCTCAAGTATTGCATAGAGATATAATATAATGTACATCTTTCCTACACCGGTTCCATGACATTCGCTCCTGCAACAATTGCTTCGCTAAAAATTCCATATACTAATCGAATCGGATGTAAAATAAGAAAGTTATGACATTTTAAAATTTCGCTAAATTTCACAAAACAGTTATATGCACATCCTGGTTGGTATGCAAATGAGGAGACTGATGATGTCATCCACTCACTATTTCTTTTGTATTTTATTATAAGAAATATGAAATATTCTAATTTTCTCCTTATTGTCAAGTGAAACAATGATTAATTCCTCCCTGAATGAACATGTGGAAATAGCATTGTTGAATACTATATGGTTCAGTCAAGTTAGTCCTCATTGTCAAATCTGTAAAAAATTAAATATAGTAGAATTCAAACAATAAAAAACAAAAGAAATAGTGAGTGATGGACATCATCAACTGACTCATTTGCATGTCACCGAGTTGTGCATATCACTATTTTGTGAAAAAAAGCAAAACTTTAAAATACCATAACTTTCTTATTTTACATATGATTTTGATGAAATTTTCAGCGTTACGCTAGTTTGATTTTTCTCTATTTATTCAAATCAACATTTTTTAGGGGTAGACTTGACCTTTAAGTTAATCTTAAGTCTTATATATAAAATCCTTATCAATTATCAATAGCGCTGCTGTGCTCATGTTACAAATTTTATTCCTAATCTGCTTTTGAAGGATGTAAAAATGAGACAGCTTTATACTGCATTGCTTCAATCGTCCATGCCGCAAAACTTCATCCTGATTCGGCAAGCCACGAAAGATAAGTTTGCAAGGCCTTAGCATGTCCCCAAACATGCTCTGAATCGAGGTTTCCTAGTTTTAATCGAGGAGTACGAACATAAAATCAAAGATGAATATGATATCAAAGATGATTTCAGAGTTGCTGAGATTGAGACTCACCTCTATATAATCTTTTGCATGTCCCCAATCACGTTGTGAGTCAATGTTTCCTAGTCTCAAGTCTTCCTGCTGACCTAGGTGAATCTTGGCAACAGCTCTTGTGATTTTTCTGGTCACAAATGTTTCACCTAATTAAAAAGGGAGAAACTCATTATTTGTATACCAAGTAGATCAATGACTTGCCTTTAAATTTCAAAAATTATTTTTGGTTCTTTTAATTCAAATTCACTTTAAAAAACCCGGCAAACATTCTCTATTTTGATTTGGATGAATACATTTTAATGCCATAATGAATAAATGCAACATGATCTGCTAACATAGTAATCAAGCCCAGACAATCCCAAGAGTTGAGATGGACAACAAAATGCATTAGGACACACATATTAACATAGTCTGCACAAAAGCTTATGGCTAGTACTCCCTAAGAAAAAATTTCTGGTTTAATCCAACGGAAATCAAAAGGCTCTCCTACCAATATGCTTTCCCAACGTGAGATTCCTATTACAGAAAGTATACACAGAAAATGAAAGCCATTCAGAGGAAGGCAGCTTTTTCTACATGGAGAACTAAAGATAGACCAGGGGCCCGTAACACAAAGCTTAGCAATGATCGTAGAAACACTTTTCTACGATTGAATCCATTGACTACAATACACAATCAATCGAGAAAATCAAGCGTACGATAAATCGCTAACCTTTGTGTTACGGGAACCAGTAGTGTCATAACAATGTTTTAGACCTTAAAATGATCAATTCACTTTTTTCTGATTTTAAAAATTCTCATTTTGGTTCTTAAAAATGGGCTAAACATTAGGCTTATAGTGTAAAAATACCATCCCAAAAGTTTCAGAGTATCATATCTACAGGAACAATTTTAAAACCTTGGAGATATAAACCAAAGTTTGAAAATAATTGGGGGTTGGTTTCAATGACTATGTGTATACACCGAATCTGTGCACGACAACACATTAACTCTAAATGAACACAGCATGACCTACATACAGTGTGTACAAGGTATACACTGAATGTACAGTGCAGCTAATAATAGTGCATAGGAGATACACACAGCAGAAGGCAGTCAACACAGCCAACAGACTTTTTGAATTGGAGAAAACTGGTCATAAGTTGAACCCGTCTACCAGACGGGTTCTGAAAATCAGGCTAATAAATTGCTGCTTGTATCTAAATTAGAGTTTTTCATCCTATATTGTGGTCTGTTTCAGGGTTTTTTAGGACAAATACAGACACTCATACACATGTTTCATCTCAGTTTGAGAATTTTTTTAATCAGCTGCTCACAAAGTGAAACAATCCCTTTAAACTGGGCATATCTTGGCGACCTCCACATTAAATAAAAACTTGAGCCTGCATATGCTGACTAGGCCTAAAAAAATTGCTTGATTGCTGTAATAGAGATTAAAAAACCCTGGGTACATGTAGGTCGGTTGGTCAGTTTTTTTCCCCATGCCTTGTAATGAATGATGTTTTACAGCCCCATTCACCAGTAACCCCCCCTTAAAAAAAGTAGGCAAATTGATGAAAATTAAGGTTGGTCAGCACATGTCATTTTGGGGGTCAAATTTAATTCAAAAATCAGAAGTAAGCAAGTTTGACAACCCCTGATTTATATGGCAAACAATTTTTTTTTTTGGGGGGGGCGCTTTTTTGTCATTTAACAGAAAATACTATAGATCTCAACAAAGGCTATTTTAAAGTAATCAAAATGCACAATTTTATTAGCTTTTAATGGTCTTACACACCTCTCCTTGGGCTCTCATGGTTGAATAGGATACCATTGCAAGCAAACATATTATAGGCTTCTCTGAAGTTTATCGTGATCCAGTACGCATACAGCTTGGCTGCACCTGAGAATATCAATATAAATATATTATTAATCAACAAAGAGTTGGAAGAAGAATAAGGGCACTGATGCTGCAGTCACATTTCCCTTACAGCGGCCGTATAGCGAGTCCAAAACAGCAGTTTTATTCATTTTTATTCAAACCACCTATATGTAGCTGGTAAAAAAAAAATTATAATGGCTGTTTTGACTCGCAGTACGGCCTTCATAGGGGAAATGCGACTGCGCCACAACCTTTGAAAAGGCCACAGTGGAATATCAATAAAAATCCCATGATTAACATGAATCATTATTGACTATTGATATGTAAATAAAATATAATACAGTATTTCTTTTGGGAGAAAAACAGTGGATTTTACAGGAATGTCTGCCCTGAATTTAAGTTGTTTTGACAGAACCAGAGAACAAGGAAATACGATAGATAAATCAGTCAGCATTTCAAGTGAAACCTATATCAAAATATATTTCTTAGTGAAGCAAAGGACCATATCATCTATTTTGCTTTTGTTATAAAATGACATATTCTTCTTTTTTTTTACAGGGGACTTGCATGTATCCAATTATAGAAGTTGTATAAACAGTTCTTTCATCTAGAGTACAATAAAAATTGCACCAAAAAAAAAATTGTAAAAATTACACACAGAATGGAGAGAGCTTACATCTTGAATGATCACAGCTTTCCTAACTTTAAATTTACTTTTGCTTTTAATAACCATGGACTGACAGTATGTACAAATAATATGATAATACTGGCCAAATCATCTGCACAAGGAGAGGGGGGCGTCCTGCTCAGTCAATCTCAATTCAGAAATTGTTTTATTTTACAGGTCGGCCTACTCAGATTTAAACTTGGATTTAACCATTTGTCCACTTCGGAATTCATTTCTTGAACTTCAACACATCTTTTGAGAAGAATTACGCCCCAAATTTTGATGGTCTTTATTGCTTGGATTTATATTGTGATTTTTGTGGGATGCATTAATTGCAATTTATTTGCAACAAAAATGTGACCTCAATATTCATCTATAAAGTAAGACTTAAACTTTGGGTTAAATGTGGTTTTAAAAAATAAGGGCAAAGTATTGAGTTGAAAGCAACCTGCATCTGTAAGCTTATCAAAATACTTAGTAAAATGTTTACTCAATCCATGTGCTGAATTCAAAAATGGCAATGGGCTCTAATCATCAGTGACTCATGGTAATTAATCTTAAAAATCTCTCATCAATTCAGCATTAGGAGTATATTAGAACATGAAATGTTAGATACACGCAATAATATTTCAATCAAACCTTTGGTAACCCAAGTGAGAACCACAAAAATTATGATTGGTTCTGTGTGAGGAAGTTTAAGCTTTATAAGTGGGAGTGGAAAAACTAAAGAAACTAAAACCAGAAATTTTAAAGGTTTCTGCGGTTAACATCAGACTGCGGTTAACATCAGAACTGCAATGCGGTTTATATCTATTGCTCAACAATGCCAAGAATGCCCCATTTCCCTGAAAATGGTTGTTAAGTGTTTTCAATCATTTGGACTTCACTTAACCGCAATTGGGTTGTTTTGCTGTTTTTTGGCCACTAACACTTACACTTCAGTACAAAATAAAAGAGTGGGGAATTTTCAGAAATCCGAGTCAAATTTACAATATTCCTAGTCTGAAACTAATCACCACTTTGAAGTTATTTCCTCATGATTGATATCATTGCTGGGGTGTTAAAAGCTCATACCTAAAGATTAAAAAAGTGAGTAAAAAAAAAATGAGTCAAGAAATATGGCAATTGTGGCAACCTCTAATTTTCTGAAAACAATTTGTTTTCCAATTCCTCTAAAAAACTCTTCTTAGGTAAAACAAGGTTGCTACTTATATCAAAACTCTAAATCGGAAAAATAAAAAATCGAAAATCCATATTTTATTGTTCGAAATAGAAATCTGAGAATTGAAATTTTCAAAAAATTCATTTTGCCTAATTGATCATGGGCCCAGCAGCCACTATGCAGCGCCAGACCGACGAGGTTCTATCCCTCAAATGTTCAACGTCAAACAGGGTAGCAGCAACTCCCACCTTTTTACGTCTTTTGGTCTGACGAGGCCGAGTTTGAACTCCCGACCTCTGGTTGTGCGACGGACCTTCTGAGCCAACACACCGGTATATAATCAAGCTTAATCTGAGCTGTCTTTAAAATTGTTAAATTTGGTTGAGGAAATATCAAATCATCATCATTATAAATAGAGTTATTATTCACCGTATGGGGAACGGGGATAGAAGGGCGTGGTCTCCTTTTGGGGTATCTCTTGAACCTTGCCGAACATCTCACTGGTAGACGCCTGGTAGAACCTGACAGAGTCATCCAGACCACAGGTCCTGATGGCATCCAGGAGCCTCAGCGTTCCAAGACCATCGACATCAGCAGAGTATTCTCCCATTTCAAAGGATACCTGAAATGAACACCAAAGAAGTTGTCAACTTTACATCAGCATTGATTTTCCATTCCAGGGTGGTCTATTATACTTTAATACACAATGGCCCATATTCTGAAGTCGGGTTTAACTTTATAAACTCAGGTTTAAAGTTGTGGTTTAAGGGTGGATAGCCATTTGTTATATAAATCACTGAAAGTAGAGATACCATATTTCAGCTCATTTGGCTCTCAAATCATTCATAATTGTCTAGGAAGTATAAAAAGATGATTGTCTTCACCATCGATGAATCAGGAAAGAGCACAGCAAACATAAGAAACATACAACTTGATACAAATTTTGACACTTTCGGCTTCCCATAATTTTAGCAGAGTTAGACCATGGTCTACATGTAAGTTAAACCTGACTTCAGAATACGGGTCATTGTCTTAAAATGACTTGGTCTAACTCACTTGGTTTATACTGGCCACTTTGTCTATAGCTATTTGGTCTGTTACAATCAAGAATAAATAATATATGACATGTGAGTAAAAAAAAAAATTGACACATCACAAATCCCCAATTTAAGAAAAAGTCATGAACGTATGATCATTATATATGACTGGAAAGAGTATCTTCTCCCAAATAATTTGATACCATATTTGGTATGTGTTAACGCATGGATGATCAGGTTTGATTTGTGCCAAAGTAAGGCATGAATGTAACAAATGAACCCCAGATGCCACTGATGTCATAATCCTACCTGAGTTAGTAAATGTATTTGCAATGAAATTAACTTGTGAATTGATACTAAAAAGTGTTCATTGAACAATTACAAGGCACATTATTGAAAAAGTGTTTTGAAATGGATTTAATGCTCTTGTAGGATTATGACATCATTGACATCTCAATTCATTCATTGCAGTCATGCCTTACTCTGGCGCAAATCAAAATTTGCATCACTGCAAAGAATACCTTCTGATGATCCAAGCATTAACACATACCACACAAAATTAAATATGGTATCAAATTACTTGGGAGAAGATACTCTTTCCAGTCACATAATAATTATGTGTTCATGACTTCCTTTTTTTTTAACTCACACAGTATAACATTTATGATGCGCTGATTATCTAGTTGCCTATTCAATGGCACACTATATATTACCCCGGGTGTACAGGAAGCTCCAGCTGCTAAAAAGGTTGGCGCATTCAAGGAATTAATCCAGCCAGGTACCTATTCACCTCACCTGGGTTCAGGGTTCAGTGCAAGTATTCAAAACAACCCAAAACCTATTTGTTTCTCAGTAATATCCACTTTAATTATATTGTAAGCACTTGGAAAGTAGAATTTATTATTATCTTTAATACGTTATGTTGTAAAGCGCTTTGAGCATGTTCAATTGAAAAGCACTAAATATCATGTTTCATGTATGCATGCACATTATGTATGGGTTGAGTGCAGCACAATGTGGGTAACGGGTAAAATCTTGCTGAAGGAAAACATGCCTTACAGTAGCTGGGATTCGAACCCACATCTCTCTGATGGAAAGATACGAGTCTTAACCACTAGACCACAATGCCCCCAAATGGATGACACCAAATTATGTCTACAGGGTACTAACCCATCTCAAACGATACATAATGGAACTATTCGGAAAATCATCAAGTTTACACTAGCATTGATTGTCAATATTTTCCTTCAGCCACCTTGCCTAAAGCCATTTGGTTTAAAGGGAAAGTTGGTTTAAACAAAAAGCTTGTTGTAAAAATACCAGAAAAAAAAGTACTGGTGAAGCTCTGAGGAAAATCCATCAAAGATTAAGAAAGTTAATAGGATTCTAAGTTTTTGATTTGTGATGTATATATACGAGCAGCTGCCCCATATGTTATGACTGTACTAGTAATATAAAATGTATGAATTTAAAATGTTTAATGGTTCACGATGACTATTTTTTATCTCCTTTCAGAAGGTGCAAAATGATTTGCCTATTGATATGCTGAAGGTACAATAAAATCAATTTTCAATTTTTTGAGAAAATTGCATTTCATTGATTTTTCACCATATACATGTATGGGGGGGGATAGCTGCTCCCATATGACGTGACAAATCTAAAAGTTATCATTCTAATAACATTTTTATTCTTTGATGAATTATCCTGAAACCACAAATATTTTTATTACTTTTACTGATATTTTTGCAATAAACTATTTGTCAGGGTGAACATCCCTTTGATGGAAATCAGGAATATCGGAGCACTCACCCACGTGAAAGGAAACAGGGAAAAAATCAAATTGTTTACATTAATTACCCCTGATTATCCATAACATCTACATGATGGTGGTCTCAATCCAATTGGTCTTAAGCCATTTGATCTAACACCACTTGGTATATAGCAACTTGTTCTAAACCTCTTAAGGCAGATTCAGCAATCATCAAATACCATCTATTTGGTATCATTGTCATTTAGCCCAATATAATAATAATTAACATTATTTGTATAGCGCTTATCACAAAACAAGTCTCTAATATATTTGTGGGTTGAATATCATCCCAGTTGTACACGTCTATCATTCAAATAATGAAAAGGAGCAATTACTACTTTGTCCATGTAGATTTAGACCATTCCATCTAATGACCACATGTTCAATTGGTTTTGATAAACACGTGGTGTTAGACCATGGGGGTATCAGATCAAATGGACATAATGACAATTAGACCAAATGGTCATTAGATGAAAAACATGAAAATTTATACTTTATGCCATTGAGCGACACAATCTAATCATTAAATACCATTTTTGCAGTTCATGCTACTTTACTTATGAAGCATAAGAACTATCAAACATGTCATATCACCTTGTGAAGACAGAACATTGAAGTGGCATGCTGCCCTCTTCAGGCGATTTGTGAAAAGGTAAAAAAAATTCATGGGAGTCCACACTGATTTGTAAAAAAAAAAGAAATCTCTCATTAGCTTTACATATTTGAAACTATTGTGTTGTCACATTGCCACTCCAGAGTATGACTCCACAAAGATGAATTTGTTTGTGTATACAGTACATCTGTCCAAATTCAATCATTAACTGCTGGATTGAATTCCAAGCAAAATGCTGGAAGTTTCAGTAGTGTTCTTCATAAATTTCCTTTTTTTTTTGAATTATGACAATGAAATCGATTGATTTGCATTTAAAAAAAATGAAATTTGCAGTGGCAAAGTTATTATTTTCTGAGTAGCACCTTCCATTATGTATACATGTATGATTTTTCTCAGTTCAAATTAGATGATATTCAACGCAATATTGAGTTTTGATAGAACTTTTACACATGAAAAAGAGAAAAACAGGTGATTCAGATTTCAAGTTTTTTTTTCTGTAATACAAACTACATGTAAGATGTAAAAAAAAAAAAAAGCTTGAGTCTCATTGACCCTACAATGATATAAAATACAAAATTATAGTAATATAACACCATTTAGTTTTGTCATGATATTGAAAAGGCACCCTTAATTCAACACTACAAATCTCAGATTCACAACAAGGAAATTCACTCACCTTTGCCCTGCAATTGAAAACACTTTTTGAGGATAATTTCTTAAGATGAGAGCATGAATTCCTCACCTTTCCCATTCTTTTTCATCGTCTATTAATTCCCTTCATACATATCAACAATGATTATCCATCAAATCTGGATAAAAACGGTACAATTTTTCAATCTTTTTTTTAGCCCTCAAGTTAGCCCAAGGCAACAAGTTTGGTCCCATCTCACCTGCCTTGCTGCCCTACATGTACATGTAGGAACTCCCGTCAAAGCACACATTTTTTTCAAAACCTGGCTTGCCCTCCAGAGAGCTTGATGCAAGGGCTGTGTTTTTATCTTCACCAGGATGTTGCATTGGCTTTTAGGGAGTCGTAACCCTGGGCCAGTATTCAATTCAATCAAGTATTTATTGATTAGTACATTACCTAATGTTTTACTTGGCTTAGCGAAATGTTTATATTCATATTCAATTCACTGTAAGTACATGTATTTAACTTTATCAAGTCAACTTTAAGCAAAATACTTACTAATAAGTAATAAATAATAATAAGTTATAATACATACTAATAAGTAATAATAGTAGTTGCTCCTTTTCATGTATGTGCAATGTATATACTCTGCTATGTGCAGCATGTTGACTTTGTGTATGTACATTTTTGTTAACTGCACGCAAGCCAGACTTGAGCTAGGTGAGTGGCTGACTTAGATTTAAGCAAAATACTTAGCCAAAAAATACAATTGATTAACAAAGAAGGTTTAGTATTTTACTTCAGCAAAACTCTTTAAAAATTCTTGCCTGGTTAAAATGGAACCGAATTAGCTGCGAATCCATCCGAATACAAGTCTTCGGGTGGTTTCAGGAGTATTCTGTTCTCCTCTGCGAATGCGAAATAATTCAGGAACATTCTCCACCAAAACCACCAAATTGGGCCAAATTCTGCTAGAATTGGTCCAAATTTATTCTGGAAAATTCGGTTCTGGTGTAATCCCCTGGCTTTAAGTATTGGATTGAATACTGGCCCTGGGCTTTTGTCAAGGACATTGGTATTTACCTTAACATGACTCTGTGCACCAAGGTTGTAGATCTCTGAGGGACGGACTTTGCTCACAATCTTCACTAGACACGTACTGTCAGTCAGGTCACCATAATGAAGTACCATGGCTAATAAGGAGAAAAATACCAGGTACATAGGTTAAAGTCTATTTTAAGTAATGCCTTGGTATATCCCCACACGAATCCCTGTCACTTTTCAAATTCATTACAAGATTATATGAATCTGTATGCCCTAAAAGAGTTATGAAGTGGAAGAAATAAAACATCTTTTTTTATTGGATAAGGTTTGCATTTTGCATGAAAATTTCTCCAGTAAAAAACATTTTTAATTCATTTCGGTCGTGTGCTCAAGCAAATTCAACAAAACAATAAAAAAAATATCTACACTTTTATTCTTTTTCATATAAAACCAATTGTGTACCAAGTCTGTAATTGTTCTGATATCCAATCATTACACTTGTAAAAATATATTCTCAAAGAAGGAAACTCCTCTTGTGCTTCAATTATAATGTCAAAATATACATTATAAATTTTAAAGAGAAAACTTAGTACAATTAACATATTATTTTAATAATAAATGTATGAATGGTCTGTGTTCGGCTGTACTTGTAGCTAAGTTATGAGCATAGAAAATTATTGATCATTCATAAATATTTGTTTAAAGCCAAAATGTTTTAAAGTTTCACCAGAAAATCTAAAATTACAATAACTAGTTTGGATGAGTATTTTTGGTCTAAACTATTGACTAACACCAGCCAACCTTGAACTTCAATAAAAATGGCATACAGATATAATCAATTTGGATTTTGGTAATATAGTTGGGTGGACAGTTGCCTTTGAGGGGCAACAAAGTAGTGGAGATTATTTCTTCACAAAATAAGCCAGGTATAATCAAAGTTTTGTCCTTTTCAATTAGGAGATAATCCTCATTAATCCTTGATGAAAAGGATGTTCCTTCACACAATACAATAATGGAGAGTTACCTACATGTAAATTAGCCATTGATCATTGAATACACAAAAGACAAGTTATCAAAGGATCAAAAGCCAGGCCAAGTAAGCCCCTAAAAGGTATTAGACTAGAGGCTTGACAGGACTCTTGTTTCATTTGAGTCACAGATTTTCCTTAGCAACCATTGGGCGATTCATATTCAGTGTTAACCTTTTAATAGTGTACCGGTGGGTGTTTCATAGCTGATTTTATAGGCACAGCACCAAACCTTCAAATATGAAGCTTGTCCAGGAAAAAATCTCACTTGGTTTTAATTATCAATGTGATTTTAACCATTCTTATATCACATTTATGGAACTTGGTAAGGCACGCTGAATTGTACATCCAACACCAGCGCCAGAACCAACACCAAACTTAAAGATAAATGCCAGTTGTGGTAACGATCTCAAAATGAGTTTTTACAGAATCTAATAAAATGACCACCCAAGTGTCTGTTTGTATGAATAAAAATATATGTGCCAAAAGATTCTGGAAAAAATTGTCTAATTGCTGAGAAATAAGCAAAATAAGCGTGGATTCAGGCATATTTGTTGGGTCTTTTTCACAGCAATAAAAAGACACTGTCCCATGTGTGCTTATTTGTGTTCAAGATCTTCAGTGTGATCGTTTTTCATTTTAGATTTCATGATTTTACAAAGTTCAATTTATGTAACTGTACCAGATCCAGATCGAGGATAATATAGTGACAATTAACCTTGGTTTTACAGACTTTCTCATGAAATCAGTGTTTACTGCAAATACTTTCATTTAGCTTTAAAAGAAACCATTGTCTTGCTTTAATATGAACTAGGCAGAATTCAACTGGCTATCATTTTGATGGGTACTCCCGTACCTGGCAGTCACCCAGGAAGCTAACTTCTCACTACCCCTGATGACCCTTCTGACAAGGACAACATTTTTCACTTTCCCCCTTAAAGGCCAATGTCCGTGATTAGATTGTTCACTTCATGTACCCCCTTCTTGGCAGCTACTTCCTTTTCATCGTCTAAAATAATCTTTGTTCTAGGGGATGGAAAGGGGTAATAAACAGACTCTTCTTTGAGCAGTTGTCCTTTTTTTTTTTCTTTATAGACAAGAACTGCCTTTTTTTCAAATCATACACTTAATTTGTTGCTGGAATGATACAATTCTGAAAAAAAAACTTGCTTTCACCTCAAGGAGACAATGTGGAAACAATGGTTGTTGTGGTGAGACATTTTGCTCTCGTTTCAGTCAACCATTTTTCTATTTTTTTTCACAAAAAAACTAAAATAATCAAAAACACTTTTATAAAAAAAAAACTGCAAACCTAACTTAACCCAACCTAACTCAATGCATGTTTCTTGAAATTGTCCCAATCTCTAAAAAAAAAAAAAAAATATCGAAGTAAACTGACATTATGTACATGTATATAAGCAACATCTCTTTGGAAAGATGCTAGTCTTACATCTAATTTTTGAACAGTCCAGGAATCTATTTCTCCAGGAGGCTGGATTGTAACAAACAGGAGCTGGCATACCAGCACCCAATACCCTAATACAATTTCCCCAGAAAAGGTGCAGAAATCAACAACATTTCTCAAAATCAAATGTTGAAATGTAATACTCCTTCACCACAGAAGGTGCTGAGATACAACACATATTATCTACATTGTAAAAGGTGCTGGGATCTCAGATCCATTCCTCTAATATCTAACACCTGTGTCCTATAACACAAAAGGTAGTGATTAATCGCACACTTGATTTTCACTATTTAAGGCCAAGTCCACCCCAGATAAATATTGATTTGAATATATAGAAAAAAATCAGACTAGCATAATGCTAAAATTTCATCAAAATCGGATGTAAAATAAGAAAGTTATGACACTTTAAAGTTTCGCTTATTTTTCACAAAACAGTATTATGCACAACTCAGTGACATGCAAATGAGACAGTCGATGATGTCCCTCACTCACTATTTCTTTTGTTTTTTATTGTTTGAATTATACAATATTTCATTTTTTACAGTTTTGACAACAAGGGCCAACTTGACTGAACCATATAGTATTAAAATAATGCTAATTCTGCATGTTCAAAGAGGAATTTATCTTTATTTCACTTGGCAATAAGGAGAAAATATTTTATATTTCAAATACAAAAGAAATAGTGAGTGGATGACGTCATCAGTCTCCTCATTTGCATACTGACCAGGATGTGCATATAACTGTTTTGTGAAATTAAGCGAAACTTTAAAATGTCATAACTTTCTTTTCTTACATCTGATTTTTATGAAATTTTCAGTGTTCTGTTATGCTTGTCGGATTTTTCTCTTTTTATTCAAATAAACTTTTTGTTGGGGTGGACTTGTCCTTTAATGACATTGTAGTCAATGAAATTAATAATAGAAAAATGTTCTATGATTGCTAAGCTTTGTTACAGGCCTTAGATCTTTACTTTCACTAAAAACGATGCAATGATTGATACTAACATCCAGCTTCGTGTGTCTTTGGATCCTTGTAGAGATGTTCAATACGACCTGTGTTGAAAGTACTTGCCCTCCTAATAATTCCATGGACCTGAACAAATGAAAGATAAGGCAAATTATATTTTCTAAAACAACAAAATATGAACAACCATATGACATCAAGTTATCATTCAAGTATTGAGTGATTTAGCTGGGAAATATAAACAAATGTTTAAAAGCCTAATTGATTGTACCTGCAGTCTATTGGGGGGGGGGGGAGAGTTGGATTGGTTATCAAAGTTTTTTGTTTTCTTCTAAACAACCTACAAAGTTCTTGCATTTCCATCATTTGATGAAAAGGTTAAAGTCTCAGGCTCCCATTACATTAAAACTTATTGCATTAAGATTCACATTATGCGTTGTGCAACTTCCAATGAAACTTGTTTTTTTTTTGCTTTTGAGTGATGTTTTCAAGGTACTTATAATTGTAGTAATAGTAATTTCACAAAATGGGGCCCCATAGGCATAGCTTCATCTTTTTGCAGCATGTTTTTTTTCTTAGGAGTCATGCAGTTAATATTTTACAAAGCATCATCAAAGTGATTTTCTTAATAAATTCCCAATAAACATTTTTTTTTTTTACTGAAGCATAATTATTACTCACTGTGTAACCCTTCTCAATTAAGAATTCAGCCAGATACGATCCATCCTGTAATAAAACAAATTGAAAATTAAGAGAAATCACCACCAGTATTATTCAGATGCCAAAGTAGGGACAGTGATTTTCCGTTTTAACGGTAAATATAACGGAAATTCTGTTTGGTTCATATACTTTTCATGTAAAAAATAATGGAATTCACCTCTGCAAAACGGAATTCAGGTTTTCGCTGTGTACATTTTCAGTGGAAAAACAGAATTTCCATTTTTAGATCAAGTTGAAACAGAATCACAGATTTTCAGAAACGGACAATTTTTTTAAACAGAAAATCAACGTCTCTAGTCGCTGCCAAAGACATTAATAAAATGAGGCACAATTATCCATCTAATAATAAAGTAAAATGTAAAATGCAAAATGCAATATGGAATAAACAGGAGTGAGATGAGTATAACTCATTCAGACAACAGTATTTTTTGCTGATAGTTTCAAAATTAGTAAATTTCAAGATTTCTTCAATAAAATTATAAGAGGATATTACCAGTTCACCACATAACACTTTGTAAGACATAGATTGGATAGCGAGAGAATAAAACTAGTTAACTTATTGATACATGCACATGTAAGGGTAAAACAAACTCGAAAGGTACTACATGTACATGTATGTAGTAGAAGCAATTTATCTCTCTTTTTTCAATTGCATGTGAAAATATGTACACATAGTTGCAAAAGAGAGATTATTGAGTTTTTAGGGGATGTCTCATCAAGTACATTATACAGAACCCAAATCTACCCAAGATCAAATCATTTGTACATAACATTTAAGTCATATCTTCCCAAGGTGGTGACCTAAAGTCATTTCTCCAAATCATTTCGATTTTGCCAGATACTGGTGACACAGTCATTACATATACACCCTAATACTGCATGAAACCACAAAAATAATGAATCCTGAATTATGACTCTGGAGTATTGGAGAGGGAAAGAAAATGGTGCAGCATGGGGAAACCGCAGCTTGTAAAATATGACCATTTCAGAATTAATACAATTGTGGATACAGACAGTTTCGCATCATTTGCTAACTTCCTAAATTTAATGATTTATGGGAAGAAGAAATGACAATGGATGTTGTTTAACTTGATCCAGCCATATTGATGATTTAAACTGATGTTTATTGATGGCAAAGGGTCTATTTTTTAGTCGACAGGTAATTGTCAGTATTGATAAAATCAACATCAACATGTACATGTAGGCTGACATTTTAAAAAGCATTAAAAAAAAAAAAAATTGGTGGGGGAGGGAATAGAGCTACACTGTAATAATAATATACATGTTACTACTTGTTTTCTTTTCATTTCCCCCCCAGGTTTCCTGGTGGTAAGATCTTTAATGATCCATAGCTTAACGAGGGACGTCGTTGAACGACAGATCCCCTGGACCTGACCTTTGGTATTTACATGTAGATTTTCATATGAAGCAAGATCGGTGAATTCCATATTGCGCACCTCAACTGCACATATTCGATAATCGAGCTCGGACGCAACAGATACAAAAGAGCTATTGAAGTTTACCGGTATCATAAGTACAATAAGATATTGTATATTGTTTGCACAAATTTAGAGCTGAAATCAATCAAATGCCATTGAAGTTTATGGTCACGGATGTCCTGTGGAAATATTGTGCCCTTTTGTTCCCCCATATGAACTGCAATATAAAATGTGCCTCATAGAAAAGTGGCTATGCTTCAGAATATGAATTTATTAAAGGCATGTGCATTCCATCTCTAAAAGACTGCTCTGTACAAATATATTCCCACTTGGTCTAACTACTTTGTCTAATAACAATATATGTATTCCCTTTCTAGCTAGGGGAAGTTCACCCTGACAACAAGTTTATTGTAAAAATAGCAGAATTTTTTTTAAGTTGGCGAAGGTTTGAGGAAAATCCATCAAAGAACAAAAAAAGTTATTAGAATTTTAACTATTTGATTTGTGACATCATATGCAAGCAACTTTCCTAATTAATACCGTATGGTAAAAATTAATGTCATTTTCTCAGAAAATTGAAAACAGTTTTTATTGTATCTTCAGTATATCAACAGACAAATACTTTCACACCCACTTCTAAAAAGAAAAGAAAAAAAAGTCATTACGAACCATTAAAAAAAATTATATTTATGCATTTTATATTTACAACTGCAGCTGCTCATACATGATGTCACAAATCAAAAACTCAAAATTCTAATAACTTTCTTAATCTTTGATGGATTTTCCTCTTACCTTCACTAACATTTTCTATTATTTTTTTGTTATTTTTACAACAAACTTTTCGTCACTCACTTTGTATTATACAGAATGGATATATAGTCAGCCATTTTAACGTTTTAATAATGATAATAATAGTCAGTTCTTGTATAGCGCATAACACATTATGAATAACGTCTCTATGCGCTTCCAAAGGACTTGGATATTATTACCCCGGCTGTAGCTCAAGCAGCCTTCAAGCGCTCAGTGCATTTCAAGGAATAAATTCCTGCCAGGTACCCATTCACCTCACCTGGGTTGAGTGCAGCACAATGTGGATAAATTTCTTGCTGACGGAAACTACGCCATGGCTGGGATTTGAACCCACGACCCTCTGTTTCATAGTCCGGAGACTAATTCATGGGCCACAACGCTCCACTTATTTTATGAAATTGCCATTGACACAGTCAAATCATCATTTCGATTGAGTTCCAGTTTATACATGTAGGCTACAAGCCAATTATCTGCACATGCCTATTTTGTCTGCTACCAGTTTACTGTAGTTCGACCATCTGACAGCTTTTAGCCTAAAGGCCAAATGGATAAAATGACAATTAATTGACTAAATATCAAAGGGATTGATGGCTAAGCACAGCAATTAGACAAACTGACCTTGGAATCAGATCAGAACTTGACTATAAAACTATAACATTTTTAGCACTGATGAAAGATTGGCAAGAACTGATCAATGGAATCTACAAATAGAACTCTTTCTCCATGCAAAATTATCCATCATAATTTCCTAATGAGAGCATAAAAACATCTGAGACTTGGACACTGTTCTCACTACCTTCCTAAAACTAGTTTACTGGAAACTACTTTAGTGGAAACTAGTTTAACGTGTAGTGAGAACAGTCGAAGCGATCTTGGAAGCGATCTTCCAAACCGGTTCAGAAAACCACCTCGCGATGTAGATTTCAAGATCGTGTTGCCTCGTTAAACTGGTTTTAGCGTGAGGACACAACCGTTCTTCGGGAAGCGATCTTCGCACTACTCCACACGACAGGTGTAGAATGCCTACGCTGCGGTTTCGAATTTCGCGCGAAAAGTGTCACCCCACTGAGATCGTTTCCATAGCAACAAGATCGCTTTACGTGAAGTGATTTTGAAAACCACTCTCATGTGATCAAGGGGAACGCTAGCAAAGCGATCTTCCAAACTGGTTTCCTGAATCAGTTTCCAGTAAAATTAGAAAGCGTTATGAGAACGGCCTCTAATACTGCTTTCACACCAAGGTACGGTTGCAGGGACGGATGAAATCATGGTGTGAAAGTATTTCATTGTACTCAGCGACCGACTGTTTTGGTTAAAAATGATCGGTCACTGAGTCTGACCTACATGTATATGTAAGAGGTACAGTACTTCAGCGACCGATCATAAACGATGCAAGCTTGATGTGAAAGCACATCTCAGCGACCCATCGAAATGCAATGACCCCCCATACATGCCCATGCGCTATCTCTACTTCCGTCTCCGGCTCGGTCAGCTATACAGCGACCGATCGCTCTGGGCCTGACCAAATTTTGACGGCGGTGTGAAAGCATGTCCAATCGGTCGCTTGGTACGGTTTGTGCGACCGTACCTTGGTGTGAAAGCGGTATTAATGGTGTAGATTGAATGGATACTGTGCACTGTCCATCTACCTCTATATAGCTAATTCAGCATTTAAACATAGGCCTAGACTGTATTGATGCAATAGATACATTGTACCCATTGCTCCATGATCTAATCTTTTATATTTCGCAGTTGTTGTTTTTTAAAGAATTTGATAACCATGAAAATATTCATTTTATAATGAGAAATGAGAATGTAATAAAAAAATAAAAATCTATTTAATAAAATTCATATAATTATTGTTCCCATCCCCACCCCCCCCCCTTCTCAAGTGAAAAAAAATGATTGCACAGTAGTACTAATATCCAACTACATCTAACTCTAAATTTTGTAATTTACATATTTTAGCCATGCCCATTTCTGAACCAAATGCAACATGTATGGTACAGTACTAATTGTATGATTATATGTTCATTATACTTTTCCAAGCTGACAATGCACCACTTTCCCAAATACAGAACATTGAATTGAAGACCATCAAAAGCCTTGGTAAAGGGCAATAATGTGAATTATAACCAAGTATCATAAAAAAATGCCAATCTAAGAAAATGAAGTAACCATTGTATCTTTTTTAATCCTGTTTTACATGTACATGCACAGACATGTAGTAAAAGTCAACCTAACAAGTTGATTTGAATAAATACAAAAAAGGGATAACACTGAAAATTTAATCAAAATCATATATAAACAAGGAATAATGGCATTCTATTAGTTTTAGCTTCTTTTTTATGGTTAATGCACAATATTTGTGTATCTACATGTATTTTTTTTCCAGATGAGTCAGCGATGTCATGTAACATAGTCACTATCTATTTGTATTTTACAAAAAAATGAAATATTTAGATATTTCCAGATTTGACAATTAATAGGGACCTTCTTTGTAGAATAACAATATATTACACTTATATTTCATATAAAACATCAAAGAATTAGTGAGTGGATGACATTATCGGTTTCCTCATTTGTACATCAGCCTTGAACTTTGTAAACATACTGTAACTGCTTTGAGAAATCGAGGGACATTTTGAAATGTAATAAATTTCTTCTTTTTGAATACTCAATATTACAATTATTTGAACTTTCTTTATTTCTTCAAAGAAAATTGATGTTTGTGAGAAAAAAAAATGCTATGCAACCTGATCGTTACTACAGGGCCAGGCTCTGTATTTTCTGAAAGAACAAACTTACTGAGAGTATGCAAAGGAGTGATGATGGCTTTAAGATACAGCATGTCAAAGGTGAAATTTTTGGATTAGGGAAGAAAGAGAGAAGCTGTACTGTACAATCTGCACCAACAAAGACCCAAATATGGACAAATTAAAACCACACACTCCCTGCAAACAAGCCGCGTAAGATCTTTAGACCTCCACACACATTCAATTTTCCTGGAAAGAAAAATGATTCATGGTTCTTTCCGAGAAAAAGCGATATGGAAATCCAAGAGAATGTAAGATGCCCAGGAGGAGGATTCTTCATACACAGCAGCATGGTGTACAGCTTGGCCAAAGCATGGGCAGTGTAGGGCTCAATGTAAAACGCCACGCTGCTGCCTGCTTTGTGAGTTGCCCGATTACTACACCGCAGATATGTGAATGGAAAAGCAGCAGACTCCGAGGGGGGGCGTGTACCCTTGTGCGTTCATTCATGCCAGCCCGCATAATTTATCACAGCATTACTGGTGGCTCAAGCATCTATTATGTTAATGAGCAGTGGTGCACATTAATATTAAAACGCCGGTATTGGTGTCTGGGCTGTAGTAGTAGCCGTCTGGCAGGGTTCTGCCAGGTCTGGCCATCTGTGGTGAAATGAGACTCAAGTTTAATGACAATATACTGTACATGTCTGTTGATTGAGGGTGTGGGTAAAAGTATAAAGCCACACAATTACTATGTATCACAGTGCATGTAAGTCTGGAGGGATATGAGCTGGACTACAGCATGCAGAAATAGGAATACTTCTAGTGCAATCACTGGATATAATACAAGTGATTCTGTATATTGTACCTGAACCCTGGATCAAGAGACAAGACTGAAGAGGGTTCTCTGTGACCATTCAAAGTAATTCTCCTTGGTATCGGCAATTTCTCTCCCATTGAATACCAATGTGAACACACATCACATAGTTTATTTAGCATAGCTGTCTACCTACCCTTTCTCTATCTCTCTCCACTGGTTTTCCTATACCCAGATCCATTAAAAAAACTGAAGCTCAACAACTGACTACCACCTCTCTCTCTGAAAACATCTTTGAAAAATATTAAAGGTACTAGCATGGACCTACTACATGGTACCAGCATGACACCATTTCTTGGCAAATCAATAGAATCCTGTCTGGTATTGTGACATAATTTGGATTAATTGCCACTTAGACTTTGTTTCACGTCTATTTGATTTCATTCCATGTGCTGTGTGTTCACGATGGTTTCGAAGCTGAGGAGAATTCCCCTTCATATATCCTCATACTGATCAGACATGGAGAACTACTACATGTGCATGATCAATCGCAAATGGCAATGACTATCACATGAAAATACTGAGGAAAGATACTTAAAATACTAATCTACATGTAGATCAATTCCTACAATCATACAATCATACAAACATACTCACTGTCATGTTTCTGATTTATTTTTTTACAATTACACCCTCAATACCTTGATTTTTATTGCAATATAATTTAAATATTTGTTTCACTCATTGAAATTTCAAGAAAATTACATTTTTGCTACTTTGAAGTCACCAAAGTGACAAAATACTCTTAAAATAACTAAATATTAACTTCTTATGAGGTGTGGTTGACATGATATAATAAAAGCCCTTTGACAATTCAAATCCTCTACAATACCCCCCCCCTCCATCGGCCAATCCTCTTTTAAACATATAGGCCTACCTTACCCTGTTCTTTACCATTGACTGAACAGCCAATCAATACATGTATCACATATTGATTTCTGTTCAAAGCTACTTAGACCCCTGTTACATCTGAGAGATTCCCTACCTCGGGCCGGACAGAAATCAGATGTAAGCATCCCAAACCTACCTCGGGCCACCTTTTAGCGAACCTACCCGAGACCACATCCAGAGGTAGTCTCGGGTAGGTATCGGGCCGGCCCCGGTCCACCGATTCGAAGATGAAAACGCACACAAGCTTTCGAACCTATCTCGGTCCGTTCGCCAGCTGTCAAATTACGTCATAGCGCGCGCTATCCCCTCCCCAGCCCCGTCGTTCTTTGAATGTTTTGCGGCATGCGACATGTGAATTGTGATTGATAAAGTCTTTGATTTGAATGGAAAGAAGGAAGCATTTTAAACGTATATCCTTTTCAAGTCGATCATATCTTCAAAGACTGCTGGGATCATCAGCATCAACTTCAATTAGCGCGCGCAAATTATTCAGAGCCTAGATCGAGAGCGCCCTTTGGTGTCAGCAATCGGATACCGCTCGAAACCGTACCGATAGGGGAGGGAATGAACGCTGTGATGTAAACAGACCACATTTCGGACTCGGAATCTATCAATAATCCAGTCAAGGTTGCAAGTGGACTCGGTCGGGTCTCGGGCAGGAAACTTTCAGATGTAACAGGGGTCTTAGTAAGGCCACGCCCAAACTACATGTAACCTTCCAATGCTTTGTTTTCTTTTCACAAGACCATACAATAGAACACAAGGCAATGAGTTCAATACAGTACATTAGAGTCACAGCTATACATACAGGAGGATGCCACATGGAAATAAGATTACAATCTTTCTCATATTTCCATAGAATTTGAGGGATAAGGGCCATCATATTGTCCACATGCAGTAGAGTCAAATCATTCACCATTTCATACTCAAAAGGAGAGTGATGAAGAATTAGAACATGTGTGTACCTACATGTACTGTAGTACCCATTCACTACACTGTTTAAAACTGGTCTAAAAAGCTTCAACAGGCAATGGTGATATACCCTTTTAGGGGATTAACCAAAAGTAAGACAGACTATAAGCTCAGTGAATCAAAATTTACAGACTTTAATACCACTTTACAATGCAGTGAACAAAATGTATTGCTATATGTGCTTTGGATTCCCCTGTGCAAAAAAAATTAGGACATAATTATAATACTGATTCAAATTATTGATTTAGGAGTACATGTACATGTAGGAAGAGCTCATATAGCCATGCAGAAATAATTTAAGTCATTGTTGAATACAACAAAAATTATAATCGCTCAAAGACAAATGGAGAACAATTCATTCAGTCTTTTCTAAACAGCTCAAACAAACCTATCAAGTACAGTCTAAACATGCAAAATCTCTTATATCAACAACCCAATCAGGTGAAAGGTATCTGAAAAGGGCACAGGTGTTGACATTACCATTGCCGACAGGGAGTACATACAAGAATGTACACTGTAGTCCCAGCAAGAGAGTTTGAAGAAGGGGAGGTGTGTATGGTTTACAGACTTATGAATGACCCTTGACTCAAGACTCTTTCAGCCATCCATTCAAATGTGAGCCCCCATAAAACCTCAATAGCTCAATCTACAATTAAAATGCTGAGGCTGAATATACATTACGGAATTGAATTTCCAATAGAGCTCCAAACTGTTTATCAACTTTCCCCTACTGTAAATGAGTCAAGGACATGCAGGCCTATGTCCAATATCAATATTGTCCATGCCCCCAAAGTTTGAGTCTCATGTGTAAAAAAAATTATACTCAATAACCCAAAACAAGCCTTGTCATTTGGTATTCTTTATTTTCACAATATTGACTTTCAAATTCAAACATTACATCAAGGAAATTAAATTATGGAAGTAGGATTGGCATTTTTATGTCTTCAACATTTCTTCTCTGGTTTTGTTTTTTGTTTTTGTCTTCAAAATCTTCCATGAACTATGGTTGCCATTGACACAACGCATGTTTTTTTTTTTTTTGCCAAGGGTTGAATTAATCCATTGCCACCATGGCCATGGCCTTGAATTGGTCTGCGGGCACAGACCCTGATTGAAACTTTGATCAACAAGTGGGTCTCCACACAAAGACTAGCACATATAAAACTTGATGTTAGCAAGAGGACCTTCAGTACACAAGGCATTACACATGTAGGCTGCACATTCAGACCCTTAACTCGAGTGAAGGGTTTGCACAGCAAACTTGCCTTGAATGCACTATTTTGGCACCAATGGCTATCTCATTGGCCTTGGATATTTTGATTGCCATTGTCAAGCTTTCCCATTTGTGCTGTAATATCAATAGGCGGTGCTGCACCAACCCAAGTTTGCCCGATCTCAAGATTTTCAGCTGGATCGGCCTCTTCGCGATTAATCTCGAGATTCAAGAAACCCAGTCTCCACCAGCGCAAGAAGAGCAATTCGTGCTCGAGCAAGGCATCAATGCATTATGGTGTGACGCCGTGGATAAATAATCCCGAGTGCGTCTGCACCTGCGAATTAGCGGGATGATTCATAAATAGCGCGCTATACAGTGCGTATCAAACAAAAGTTTACACTTTGAAAAAGCCCTGGGAATTAAAAAATATACATGTGGGTAATTTTTTCACATATAATCTTGGGTTTGGGTCTCATCTATCCAATGAAAGTAAAAGTTTTGACAGAATGTTTCACTGTCCATTTTTGTAAAGCTCGCAGAAATCTGTTTGCGCAGAAATGCTTGTTTTCACGCTGTGTCCAGGAGAAAGGGTAAAATCAAACTTACCCTGCGAAACATTTCTCACACATTTCCCTTGCACTTTTAGTCAATTGAAATAAAACGGATACATTTAAGCATTTTGTAACAATTTTGCCACCCAAATTGGAATTTCAACACTTAGTAAGCACAACCTTTACCCTTTTTGTGCCAGCTGGATCTGAGGACATAACTGAATCTGAACAAAAGTTTATATCAGACATCTCCAGCATTTTTTTCACTAAGTTTTTATCATTTAAAGTGGGTTTACATTTCATTTTTCATTTAATACTTGTTTTTCCACACTTTTCCCAAGCTTGACAATGATTAACAAAATGAAAATCAAGCCTGAGCCATTTCATGTAAACCACAGTTCAGTGTAAAGCAATATCGTCACGATGGCCCTCGGTGTGTGGGGGAGTGGGGTGGGGCGCAATGCACTCTTCGAAGTGTTTTGGGCAAGGAAACAAGTTGAAAAGGTAAAAGATATCTTCAAATCAATTTTACTAGCTAAATTCCATGTGTTCTGCATGATTAAGGTCTACTTTTATTCGCATAACCATTTCAAAGTTCTGCGCAAATCATTTTTCACTAACTTTTCAAAAGTAAATGGTGCTCACTCAAGCGGAAATATTTTTCGACAGTTATATCATCATTTGCTTAAATGGATCTGTACCAATGTGAAAATGTGGAAAAATCCTCAGGATATTACAAATGTATAATTTTACAGGACTTTTTCTAAGTGTAAACTTTTTTTTGATACGCACTGTATTGCAAATAATCATAAGTTGACTTGGGATTGCAATCTCGAGATTAATCCAGCGAACTATCCTGATGATTGTGTCCAGCAGCATCTCCATTACAAATAATCTCGAGATCGGGATAATTTGCCGGATCAGAAATAGCGCGATAATTTGAAAACTCAGGCTGGTGCAGACCGCCCTATTAAATGTACCCTGCAAAACAGAGGCCTTGCCCAAAGGCCTGCAATGGACCATAAAAGGGGAAGTTCACCCTGACAAAAAGTCGTAAAAACACCAGAAAAAAAATATTGATGAAGAATTGAGGATAACCCATTAAAGATTAAGAAAGTTTCTACAAATTTAAGTTTTTATATTTGAGACATAATATACATGTACAAGCAGCTGCCCCGTATGTTATGTAATATAAAATGCATAAATTTCTATTTATTTAAGGGATCATGATGACTAAAAGATTTTTTTTCTCTCAAGAGCAGGTGTGAAATGATTGAGCTGTTAAAATACACTGTACTGAGGGTACAATTTAAAAAAAATGCTTTTTTTTAGAAAATGACATTTTATTGATTTTTTCAAATTCACAATACATAGAAAGCTGCTTGCATACATATGTATGACGTCACAAATCCAAAAATTAAACTTTTGATAACTTTTTTAATCTGCCTTGGATTTTTCACAAACTTTCACCAATATTTTTTACTAATTTTTCTGCTCTTTTTACAATAATGTTTTTTCAGGGTTTAATTTGACCAATGAAATAAAGCACACTTCAGTGGTGGTGTTGTATGCATATTGCCTACAGCAACATCAGAAGGAATGTCATGCTTGGTAACAGACAGGTCCATCTGTATCCTCAGCAGTCTACAGACGACAATCTATATGATGATACAAGTAATAACAACCTATCATCAAAACCACACTGATATCTCCGGGTGTGCACAGTGGGGGATAATGTGGTTAAACAAACTCAATCATCGTCTGACACTTCCCACAATTTTAATTAAACTGCCCATCATGAATCAAAGTAATAGTTCAGAACTTTAACCAACTGCCAAGCCGAGTTCAACCTGAGGGGAGAGTTTCACGAGTTTTATCAGTGATTTTCAACGACAGACGTAAGGCTACTGGTAGAATCCTTGCATCTGATTGGCTGAGAGCAAATTAGACAGTGAAAATCACTTATATGCTTTTCACACTGTATTTCCTTAACCCCAGAATATTTTTGTTTTGTTTCACACTGTCTTTCTTAACCCCATACTATTTGCTTAGCAGGGGTTAATGCCTTAACCCCAGACTATCGCACAGCTCATGACTACAACATGTATTGATGATTTTGCCACACAATTCGTAAGGGGATATTTTGGGGTAAAAATTGACACTCATATGAGAAATGGCACTTGCTAACGCCTAAAATGGGTCATTATCAGGTGGAAGGGGCACAGAACATGTTCGAGAGGGGGCATTTTTTGCAAAAAAATTGGCACTTATACAAGAAAGGGCACTTGGTAACACCTAAAACAGGCCCTCCTCAAGTGAAAGGGACTCGTTCATGTGGGGAATTTTTTCTTGCATAAAAGGACACTTTTCTTGCGTAAAAAGGGCAACTTTTCAGTGCAATAAAAAGGCAATTTTTCAGTGCTTCAAAAAGTTGGGGCACTGTGCCCCCCCCCCGCCCCCAGGATCGGTGCCCCTGACCATAGCTTTGAGTGTGTACTCACCTTTGTTTTAAAAAATGCAATATATATGAACAAGCCATGCGCAGCAGACCAAATAATCTGTTATAGCTGTCCATACATAATTGTTCAGTTTTCTGGTTTATCAGTCATGTGTGAGGAATACCTTGCACAATTTCAAACTCCATAATACATTGTAACTGAATTGCATTTAAGTTATAAATGTATTTTGATGATCCATTAAAGCACACTTCTATTATCAAAGGAAATAGAGCTGTTTCTTATATTTTGTACGCACTGAAGTTTATAAACAATACAAGCAGATTCATTTTAAATCTTATCAAAGCCAATCAGTATCTCATTTCAAGATGAACGTTGCCTGGTTCTGAGAGATCATCACCCTGGGATATGTGTGACAACATGTTTCTTACAAGACCAACTGTGCATGCCATGATTCTAACTGTGACTGAACTTTTCTGATCCACATGATCAGTCACTTAGACTCCAAACTCCAGAAATGAAACAACTCATGTTTAAACTGCACAGTCCAAAGAGCATTCTTCAAGATGTTACCTTTTGTCTACAGAACTAACAGAACTCTCCCAAATAATACAAGGACAATAAGACTCGACAGTTTTCATACGGAATACCATGCTATACATGAATATGTACCTTCATGTCTCTATCAAACATGGAACCGCAATGTACTGAACTTCTGATCAGGACCAATTACCAAAGGCAAACTGGACTTTATTTTGGGCTGAAGTCTGAAGATGGGACAGATTGCCATGATTCTTGAAAGATATCAATGGCATGAGCATACATAAAGACATCTTAAACATCGCAGTAGGTACAAGTATTTGTGTTATGGTGAAGTTCGGGTGAACACCCATCCACTGAAAGGATTGGAAAGTCCACTTCTATTGCTGCACGATGTGAAGGGCAAGATTCAATTTGACAGGACCAGTGTTACTGCAGTAGTTTATCTACAAGGTATGCTTGGTCATTACATGAAGTTCACGTCCATTTCATAAAGACAAAGTTATGATCTAACTTTGCCATTGTTGTAACTAAATGTACCATTGAAACCTCGATTGTGATTGGTTGCTGTCTGAGCAATGTCATCTTGGTACATTGTAGCTGCCATAATTGGCAAAGTTTCCTTGTAAAAGCAGGGTACCAGGTCTTGAAGATAGAAGACTTTCTCATAAAATAATTGTTTGCTGCATCTGAACTACTTTCTTTTACCTTTAAACCTACCCATTTAAATGAGGAAAAACAACTCTTTAATGAATTTTTTCAGGGGCCCTATACATTGCAAAATTCAAACTGAGGAACCATGGTTAAATCATGCAGTAGGCACTTCATTATTGTAGAGGGGGGGGGGGCAATTTTTTATATATCTAAATGCACATAAGGTCATTGTTATCTATTATTTTCAAAAGTGAGATTGGCATACAGTGTATATCAATGATTATTTCCTATTTCTAAATACAAATTTGAGTAATCCTAGTTATACTTCAAAAGGGTCATTTTCTGTCATAAATAATAACAGATCTACATATTAAGTACTGTATGGTAAATGAGAAATCCTAAGTACACATAGAAGAACGACAGGGATTAAAATATAATGAGAAATTCTCTTTTTATGGGTAACAGGCCTCCAGTGAGTCAAGCATTCTGCGACCTCGAGTATTGGACAACTTCCAACACTAGTATAGATATACATGTATGGACTGCTATGAGAGGCATGGTTGTTTCTAGAGGCTCAAGGGGATAGCAATGCGACTATGCCCGAGGGTTTTGCCCCGAGGGCATGGTCTGGCTGGTGCAGTACCCGCAAGCAGAAAGAAACAACCATGTCTCGAATATTAAAGCACTCCATATATATTTCAAGAACCAAATAGCCATACATGTAGGCCTAAGTCTACATGTAGCTTGTCCAAAATAGTCTAATGTTAGATCTAGAGTCTACGGATCTAAGATTAGATCTAACAAATAAACGGAACAGCTACATGTAAGTTGCTCACGAATTCTAACATTAGATTATCACCTACATGTAACACAAGTACGACTCTCTAACGTTAGGCCTAACTGTTAGACACTACGAATATCATCACCCCATACAACTAAATCAATTAATAGACTAAGTCTAACTTCTCCAAAAAAGTCTAGATCTACATGTACAGTCAGATCTAAAAAAAGTTAGAACTAATAAGTCTACATGTAGATCTAAATTTTAGTCTTCTGTTCTAACTGTTTACTCTGTTATTCATAACGTCCCCTAGATCTAGCTGAACTCGCCTTTGTGAGCATTGCCATTACGGCATGAACAAAATCGACAAGGCTTGACGACTCATGTCCGTAATAAATTCCCTTTTTTAGATTCTTTCCAATATAGACTTCATTTTTGAAGAATACTCAGTAAAATATTATCAAGCAGAAGTCATGAATCTGTATCGTTCCATACTTCCATTGATATGTCATATCCATTGCGTGCTGCGCGAGTTGTCTAAATTTATCGATTAAATCGCGCTGATATGGTTCGCAATCACCGCAGAAAGCAACATCTTGCCCGCAATCAAATGAGGAGCTCAGCCAAATTTAACTATGCCCATTGCCCTTGGTAACCACCTTAGTTTGTTGTTTTGCAGGCATGGTCAAATGCATGACCGCACTTTTGACCAATCAGAGGAACGGATCATTTGACATTCTTAAAGAGAGGTTAATAATTCAGGATAATTGCACTTGTTTTTTTTATTTGTAGCTCAACTTAACTGCCCACTTGCAAACACAAACATCAAGTATTTAGGGCTGTTATCGTTGAGAAAATTCTCTGTCGATATCATGCTAAAAATATCTTAACGATATCGATAACTATCGACAAAAGAACATAATCAATACGCATTTTTCATGCATTATAGCAATGTCACATACTCGCGTTGGTCAAAATTTGTATCTGCCATCGTACCAAGAACGCTTTAAAATCCGCGTTCATCGGATGTAAATGACTACATAGCATCTTTTTAGAAACATATTTAGCATAAATACATCCTCACCATTCACGTTATTAGCATTATTTTAGGGTTGAAGTTTTATTGATAATTTTTGGGCTTTTTGGACATCGTTCTGAGCAGTCAACGTCTTTCACCTATCCGCCATTTTGATATCGTGCTGTACATCTTCGAATGTAGAGGGCAGCAACACACGGCTAGGCTGTGTGATAGCTGCCTTTTACGTTAGTTGAGCTTGTGCTTGTGATGTTTTCGATTCGATCGAATGGAGTCGAGTGCAGTCACGATGTTTGGATTGTCACGATCTCACCCCCACTTCGCTATAATAATAGCGAAGTGGGGGTGAGATTGTGTTTTGTGGCTAGTATTTTGTTGAGATTTTGGAGTAATTTCTGTTGCTGTTCTGTGCAGTTTGATGAAAAATATGTTTTCTGTGATTTTCCATTTGAAAAGCCACTTTCAAAGGGCCGTTTCCGGAAAATCACTGTCTCTACATAATAGTGGGTATTATCAACAGAGAGAAAGGTTACCGATATCGCAAAGTGGCAAAAATACAAGCGATTATAGACAGGACTATCGATAAAGACGTTATCAATAACAGCCCTACAAGATTTTTTTTCTGGGGGGGGGTTGTTATTTTCGTTAGTTCTTGAATGCACCAAAATTTAAAGAAAAAGCACATAACACTGGTCATCAGATTCTGGCTTGCCAACATACATGTACAACACCTTTCCACATAATACAATCATTTCACGTGCAATCTGGTAATATGTTCAAAGCAACATTTTGTACCATGTCTAATTTATTCTATTAAATTCAATTGTAATAATGATATTTAATATGAATGAATTACTAATTAACTATTGGATGAACTATTGTCTTAGTATCCATTGAGTTTTTAAACTTTATTTTCTATTAAATACATGTAATGCTGACCAGTCCATTCATCTATCACTTTTCATGGTAAAGATGTGACATGGAAAAGAGTAAAATCATTTAATATTGACAGGCTACAGGTGCGGAAATACATAGGCCTAAATTATTTTTGTGCACAATACATGTACACAACCGATGATCCACAATGATGATGATCCACATTTATATTGTGCCATATTTCTGTTATTAAAAAAAATGTATTGGATAGGTTCAGGCTCATCCAAAATAAGCTTATTACTACACATTTGCTGAAATACATGTTAATTTTGGGGGGGATGATTTAAAGAGTTCAATGTCAATTTCATGGAGCGAAGAAGGGAGGGAGTTCCCCCTCTTATTCTTTATCAAATCATGCTTTATTTTATTTATTTTTTTTTTCTGTAGTTTAAGTGTCAAAACAAAAAAACATGTAGTTTTTACCCATATTGGTTGCTATTCTCATAAACCCCTTGATAACTTAGCCTAGGTCACACTTTAAATGTATGAATTGCATGTTGGCAAACTATTTACCAATTTTTTTAAACAAAATCATACTGCTGTGCCCCGTAATTCAAGCAACATGTACATTAAGGAATTAATAGGGAATTTTATGACCTGATGTGCAGGAACCAGCCTTGGTCATATCTTTCAGATGGGAGGCTAAAGGTCGATCCTAGATATAAATAGTCATACACGTAGTCCCACATGTAGACTTTCATGGTGTTGCATGAGTGTAACATCAACTGGAAATGACTGTTGATCATTTGTTTGTTTTTACACTCGGTCAACACCATGAGTCTACAAGTGGGACTACATATTGTAGTTCCACATACAGAGTACCCATGTCTGCCTAATACTACACGGATGAGTCCTGGGCTCCGACCTCCCTGGGTTAGGTGTTGACATAGTGTAACATTTAACAATCTTTTACAGTCAAGAAAGAGGTGGATATTCAACATTTTTGGGGTAGATTCAAACTAAATCAAAACAATTTCAAGGAAGTATGGAAAATAGATGGCAATTTCATGAATATAAATACGTACAGTGTGAAATTTCAGCAACTTTTGGGAAGGTTAAATTTTTCCCTTGGCTCTAGAGCTATATACAGGTAAATGGTAACCATTGTTTTGGCACATCCAAGTATCTTAATCAACAGTGCTTGCATTGATTAGGAACTACTGTCTTATTAGATGGGGATTGTCAGAAATTTATAAATAGACCTACATGTACATGTACAATGTAGAATCTCTACTAAGTCTAAAAATCCCCAAAGACGGTTTTTCCTGTCAACGAAAACTTAGACTGACATGTCACTGACAGCTTCAGAAGTTCAGTTGTTCTGCTGGATGTTTACATACTCCAAACAAAAGTATGCATGTACCAAACAGACAGATGTCTACATACAACCTAACCCAGGGAGCTCCCGCCCGCGCTGCGCGGGCGGGAGCTCCCTGGGTTACATACAACCATGCAATATCACTCTTTAGTTTAATTTCAATACAAATGGGATATAATAATAGGACTGCAGCCATGGCATGAAAGAAGAGGGGGGGGGGGGGGCTGATTGCATGAAAGGATCTGTCCAAGGACCGTCTTTCGTGTCGTTCATCTTTTTACAATGCGCTGTATGTGGGATATTTTTGAAATTTATGATCAAATAAAATTTGTTAGCTAGCCATTAAATCAATTTTTACACAATTTCATGAGATATCACATCGTTTTATAAACAAAGATTTTGTTGACTCTACCGGATGAATAATTGTTTGCAGTCTGCATTGGTCACACGGCAGATAGGGTTGTAACTTGTATGCATGCATTGCATGTGCATTGACATCGCCACAAGATTGTCTCAAGTCAATGTCTGAAGTCTGATTGCCAGGCAATTAAACAATGTTCAGTGACCCATAAAATTTTGTTAAATACCGTTACAGACTTCAAATTTAAGGGTTACCAACCTCTCTATACACGATACTTTAATTCACTCGCTTACAATAAAATATCATTACAAAAAAGAGAGAATTTCCCGAGTATTCCCGACAAGATCATCGATGTAGGCTTGAATTGCAGACGACAACGGGCGCTCCGCGATTTGCTACCGGGAAGGCGAGGGTAGCTGAGGCTAGAGCGCCACGTAGGCATTGCTACGCATGCCTACGTTTTCCACTCATCAGAACATGTCAATTCAAGATTAAACCAATTAAAATTCGTTATACTAAATATCAGTAATGAAGTCTTACCTGTCCTGTTATGCCTGTAATGAGAGCGACTTTTCGCTCGCCTGTCGGTGACCCATTTGTAGCCATTTTAGAATCTTTAATGGTGTTCCTTCGATCTTTCTGTCCCAGTCAATACACGTACACACATGCACTAGCAGCTACCTTACTGCACAGATATATGAGCGAGCGAGCTTGGCCAAAAGAGCTGTCGGGGCAGCGCCGGGGTCAAATTTGCTAGAGAGGCCAATGTCGTCGTGATTCGCTATACACACTTTACGCATGTACGCACACACACCACACACATGGAGAGAGAGAGCGAGAGTACGAGTTCGCCGTATGTACGTACGGATACGACATGAATATTCATATAGAATGCGGCACGCGCGGCTCGTCGATGACGTCACCGTATATATTGTTAGATTAGCATAACATCACCATACTATTAAAAATGGACGTGTCGAGGCAGGTCAGAGTCAGTAGCGTACCTGGCTATTACGTCATGGTGTTTCTGAGCCCTGAAAAAAGGCCCTATCGGCACCCCAACCAACCAGTTGCCTCAAGAAGAACATAAAGGGGAGGAGCAACGATACCAAAACAATTTCATTCCCGTCTGTTTGGTAGTAACTCGTTTGCGGAAGGGAAAGAAAGACGGATTGAAAAAAAATTGCAGCCAGCAACCAGGCATAGATTATCATTTGCAGTGCTGCTGTGGATCTGATAGAAACCCAGTAAAAGGGAAGGCACTCGTCATGAACGACTTAGGAATTGGAAAATTCCTGGAACCACTCGGATTGACACAATATGCTGGAATATTCAAAATCAAAGGATTTGATGTCGAGACAGATTTTTTCAACATTGATGCAGCGAGTCTGACAGAAATGGGGATAGAGAACGATGAACATCGAGAGCTCATCTTACACGCAGGTACGTGGTGATTTCATCCCCTACCATTTCATTGACAGCAGTCTATTCGGGGGCGTGGGGGAATTCCTTTTTTCCAATCCTTAATTGCCATCCGCCTTCATATTCTCTAATTCATTTTCAATGGAAAATATAAAGCTCACAGGTTTTCATTCTATACATCCTCATGTAATGTGGGAAGATTCGCGACCGTCGACCATGTTTCCTTGGGAAAATTTGACGGAAATGGTGCTCACTGCATCTTTACCATACATGAGTTTCCTTAAACGTCATCAGTACATTCTAATGGCAGCCATGTTGAAAATATATATGATAGTGGAGCTGCTGCGAGTTTACTGTACACTGAAATCTACCCCCTTTTAGTTTCGCTTGGTTTCCGACGCAATTAATATATGTTTTATTTGGTTTTATCCGGAATTGTTCGTCGGGTATTTCCCCCTCATTTGCGTCTGTCAAAATGAACGAATGTTTGCTCCTAGCAACGCGTTTAGATCAGTGGAATATTGCACAGTGACGGTGGGATATCTGGCGTAGTGCTGTGCTCGCTTCGGCCACAGTCCCGTATCATTGCACTAGTAAAACATCAACTGTCTTTCGTTGTGAATACTTTTTAAGAGTATTTGGGTATTTTCCCCCAAAACTTGGGGGTTTATCTCAGTAAAATATGGTACAGTGGTTGCATGACTCGTAAACTATGTACCGATACACCGCCTCTTACGCGTGAGTGAGTTTCGCCAAATCGTGTCGGGACGCGTCCGCCTTGACACCCCTGTTGACGATATAGAATACAAGTTCGGCACCCTGGTTTAAATAGTGGATTGGAATAGATATGACATATGGAATTTAACGAATTTTTCAAGATGAAAAAGTATTCCTCAATGAATTTAGTATCACGTGATAGCTTAAGAGTTTAGCTCTCTTTTGATATAACTTTTTTGCCAGTTTAGTTATTTTTCTTGGATTTGGAGGGGAAAATCGTTACCCTTGAGGGCTTAAATTGGTCAAGAATAGAGAAGATTTTCAACAAATTCAATGTGTAATCGTCACCCATCTGTTAAGTTTGGAAGAAATGATTAAAATCTAGGTTTTTTGCGCTTACCCGCACGCTGTATGATTGTGCCGATTGGGGTCAAAAGTTCAAGTGAATTTTGTTGCCCTGTTTGGGACTGGTCCTTGTCAATCAGCGTGTATAGATGATGAGAAATAAGGTAGGAGATGTGATACGCGTTTCCTATTCGGTGGACCCGTGCGTTCCCGTGCCTTTTCCGTCTCATTTCTGCATTTACAACTAAGCAGGGGGGTTTCTGCCTACTGCCGGACAGCGCTGCCAGAGGTCGCCCGGTCGTTCGGCCCGGCTCACAACCCACTCGTGCCATTTTGTAGTAAATGCCTCTTGAAAGAATGAAGAATTGTATTTTCAAACAAGATATGCAATCTGCGTACGTGTTACACTACAATTTGTGTTATTCAAAAGTGAGGAATCAACGTATGACTCCGAGAGAGAGACTATATAAACTTTCATATTTTGTTCTCCACAACATGTGCCTTTAATGTGATGCTGAAATAAGCATGAAATTTCATATTTCATAATACAATGACAATCAAAACACGTCCATCCGAATTTTATATCTCTGAATAAATTCAGTACACACATGAGTTGAAATGTTTGAGATAAAAACTGCAGAAACTCTGTCGACAACAGTTTTTCATGTGGAGGCTGACGAAGAAAAATAATCTCTCATCTCTTACATATTGTCTGATGCCAACCTGTTGTCCCGAACCGAGAGTCGTATGCTTTCCGCCAGCATGAATCCTTAGTTCCTCACACTATGAATAGCCTTCTTAGTGCGTGAAGTGGTGAACAACTTAGCTGTTTGTCAGAAAAATAGGAATGCCGTTTGTGCGATGTAATTATCTAAAAAACACATTATTCTAAAAAAAGATCGAAATTTCAGTTTCATCGGAATCTGGCCTAAGCATTATGATAACTTGGAAGACAAATTGCTAAATGATTTCATACTGACTATACATTTTAAACAAAACTGTTTAGCTCATAGCTTATCTACAAGTATGCGATATCACTTCTAAAGATAAAATGATTTGACGATATCAAACTCAATCCAATTATCATAGTTGTTACAAGTACTTTGTTTGTTAGATCGAATAGCTTCCATGGAACATCATCCAGTCACAGTTATGTGACGTATTCTAAATTCAGACCTGAATGATTGCAATTTGGTCCATCATGCATTTTGTCTTTCGAGACGATCGTGAAAGATGGAAGTAAATCTTGATATGCAATCAGAATTCTTTGCATGAAATTGAGTTTAAGCCCCTTACTTCATTCGCATCGCTATCTTGCTTCACAAGCATTGCATTTATTAATGATGTCTACCATGTCCACGTTATTTTGATAGATTCATCGAGAAAAAAAAAAGGAAACCACACTCTTGACGACAAGCATTCATTGAATTCATTAACACAAGAAAAAAAAATCAAGGGATTTGAATGACTTCTTAGGAAGTGGGTGATGGCGTTTTTCACTTTCATCTTGTATTAATGACGAAAAACCGCAGGTTGGAGATGAGTCATAACTCTCACTGCCTCACGGCGATCTTCCAAGATGTGGACACTAAAGAGAGGGATAAAAATCTAGTTTAAACATCCGAGGATCCATCTTTCCTCGCCGGGTGATGGCAAGTACATGTATGATACGGAGCCCCCAAGCTACGAGCGAGTTTTTTTTTTTTTATATTGCCCGACTGACCGCATATGAATTTTTGAGATCACATTCTAGACTACCAACATGGGTGATAATGACAGAGGTCCAAAAAGCATGGATACCATCACGACTATGGTGACTGCAAGTTTACGACAGTGCACGAGAGTTGCCAATTTATTTACTTAAGTCATGCAGTATTCTTTCATTGTATCATCATGGATGCACTGATCAAATAACATCATTTTCTTTCGAAAGAGCACAATGTATCGTTGACTGTAATGCAAGACCATGATGGCTTGCCTAACGTATCGCTCACTTATATTTGTGATTAAACTTGACCCGGAAGAAGAGCACATTACTAGTGACTACGTATGATAATATCAAGAACTCATATTTGGTTGCTGAATAGCTGGATAAAAAAAGTTGATTATCACCCTCTTTGACATTTTCCACATAAAATTTATCGATAAGAGGACTTCGTTTTCCCCGTCATATTCATGTATGCACGCCTCGCACCCTAAGCAACATCATTATTAGTAGGTTGTGTACTAATTGATCGATAGAGCGGAGAAATGATCTCAATGAAAGAGAGGTTTCCGACCCCTATTTCTTCCTATTTTGTATTCCGGTTTTCTCCACGCATGCCTTGCTGTACCCTCGATGTCCGATTGCATATACCACATTCTTTTAACACACACACGAATGTACATCTTGAACCCCTTGACAAGGCAAACTATTATAAATCCCCAGCCTTGGCTTCTTATTTTCTAGAGGAACACCACTGTCATGATCGCAAGCCATCAAAAGCTCCCCCGAAAACCCGAACTTTAATAAAATGGCAATTGGGAGAAATGAATTTTACTTTTCATTTGAAATATTGTCCCTTCTCCTCCATTATAATACAATTTACTAAATCCCAGAGTACGACGATTACCATCTCTCTTTTTTTTCCCATTATTTTAGGAGATTTCCATTTTTAAGGAGTCTTCCTAAAGCTGCATGAATAATTGATGCAGTCCTTGACTGTCATGTACTACAGTTGGTGACACAATTAACATCCGTGCCTCGAAGTCTAGCTTCACGCACGTCTCTTTGCTATAGTCGCCACACTATTATGCGTGTTGTACCAGCACGCCATCTCCTCTTGTTATTGCGTTTCTCTTTTCTTCTTCAACCGTCAGCAATCGTGGTAACCATTAATTCTATTTTTAACGGGATTGACTTCCTGGGGAAAAAAAGACCGAAGCCCGCGTCAAAAACGTTGAAATCGATAACACCACATAGCTATATATATGTTTCCATTCTTTATATAATCACCGATTTGATTGTCATCTTTTTAATCACCATCAACACCAATATCGTTGGTAATTCATTCTCCTCTTTGCTTTTATTTTTTGCTCTTTATGATAGAAGATATTCGTAAATCAATGCTTATACATGTATGGTCTCCATATTGTAATATTTGTAGCCAATGTTTACTTAAGCATACGAGAATAATTAAAAGGGCAAACAACCAAGCAAAATCAATTATTTTAATGTTTGCGGAGTATCATGTCATCACTATACCCATGAACGATTCATCCCGAATCTTTGGTTTGGTCGAATCTTAGTTCATCTCACACCACCGTCCATGACTAAACCCACTTGGTCTACTATCGATTTGGTCCTATTACCGATTGATCGAACCATCTCATACTTACTTGGTAAAATGCCCTGGGCTCCGTAAAACAAAGAACCGCACTGATTGGTTCCAGGTCAGTATTTTAAACAGAGTGCGCATGCAACGACGATCTTCATTGGTCATTGGTATTTAGCGACTGATTGCAAACCTTTGTGTTACGGAGCCCAGATTGTGTATTTGCCACTTCATCTACTTATTATTTTGCACTTTGTCAAATGGATATTTGTTTCATAAACAGTTGATTTGATGATATAAACTAAAATACATGTTTGTTAGACCAATTGGATATTATACGAAATTGATATAGCCTAACTGGAAATTAGACAAAATGGTATATCGTCTAAAAGTCAATTAAGGAAATTGTTAGTAGACGAACTGGTTGAAGTCAACCTAGGAGAAACACATGTGGGATGGGACCAAACAGAGAGTAGGCAAAGTGCGTGTAGACCAAATGGCAATTTGTTGTCATGGTTATAATTTCTCGAGATCGCTACAATTAATGAGTCACCTCCACAAAGGCGCCGCAATCAACATATCTCGATTACGTCACCATAAAGCATAAGTCAACCATAAGCACAGTTCATAACTTTATAATACATTTCTCCACAATAACCGTCACCGATGTATTTCCATATTACAAGCTTGAATGCCATTTTATGGGGATCATTTCACTTTTTTTTCCTTGGATCATAGATTATCCGTTTAAGCTTACCCCATATATCTTACATCTTATTACTTTGCCTCACATTGGTTAAAAAACATTTAATTTTCTTGAGTTTCCAATCTAACGTGATCAAATGACTTTGTATTGGTTATTTTCGGGGGGTTCACATCTTGGCGTACTGAATCGTAATGAATTTAAAAATGATTGGTTACGAAGATGGATATGTAAGTGAAGACGAAGAGTTGGAGGATGATGATGAGGTCAATGAATAGGATGATATTCAGCACAAGGTTACAGGATCCCTCTCCCTTCCCGAGGACAATTCCCACCGTAATTTGTTTGGAAGGAGTAGCCCTCTGGAATCACTTTTTTTTCGAGGAAGTTTTCAACCAGATGAGATGCATATTGTATACGAACTTGTTTCTTGGGAAATTTTACCCGGGAGTATTGTCTTCCTGGGATGACCTGCTTCACAAAGCATGATGTTCAGTGTCTACCATTCCGATTGAACGAAGAGCGATATTCAGAAATAAAATGAATCTTATGAAGGACACCATGGAAACTCACAGTTGTATGACTCAAGTCATTAGGGCATTTTAGCAGTCACTTCGAAGACGCTTTCTATAAGGCTAATAATCTATTGTCAAAAAACCCTTCATGACAAAGAAGCCTTTGTCGAAAATCGGTATATCAAGACAGCAGTGTCGTCCTGGACAAACAAAGATATTTGCAATTTTTCGTCCGGTCCGAATTTTAAGACGATTTGCTGTCCCGGTCCACCAACTTTCGACAATGACCTCTAATCTGTCTTTTTTATTTACAGGCATTTTCAATCGATTCTCAACGTTCCGAAGAACGTTTGCGAAATAGATGCTAAAATATTAATGGGCCAGGGTTATTACCCAAATACATCAATATGATCAATGACGATTGCGACTATCGTTGATGATGGATGAAGACCTGGACAACAGTACCCTTTACGGGGCATAAAAAATGAATAATGGCCTGCAAAAAAATATTCTTTTATAATCCATGGTTCTATATTGCGTAAAACACAATTCATAGTATTATATTGTCTTGAGATGCGATATCAAACTGGGTCAATATAGCCAGTCAACGTGCATGGCATGTCACGTGATACGATGTTCTATCATGTTTGTTTCGTCGATCATAATACGAGTGGCCATGTGGCACGTTGAGCTCGAAATGGCAAAGATGTGCAGCTCATTTCTAATTCATTTACCCGCCGAGAATAAATTGACATTTGTGCCGACGTCACTGTCTGTTTGGTCATTGTCACTTGAACGTCCGCTTTTCAAAGGCGCATATCATTTATTTTTCTATTGCGTTGATCATGTTGATAGCATGTGTTCAATGTCATATCAGGCCCGGGAAGTATAATTCATTTTAGCGTATATACGGTAATCATTTCGCTCTTCCGTTTGAAATGCGAAACATGAACAAGACATTATTTTACAGTCACACCAACGAAAACCGACTCCAAACCGACCAATGGTCTCTCATTGGAAATAACATGATGGCTTTGGTCTGTCTGATGTCGATTTCGGCGTTGTAACTGTACCATTACATTTCATGTGTGTATGAGTTTACCTCTCAAACTACTCGTCAACCAATGTCAGGCACAGAGGCTGTCCGACGTCAATTATACACTTTTCGTAGTCAATGGGAAATTTGACGCTGCACCTTGCTGCATCGATCGCCAGTTTATTATTGCATTCTTTAACTACAAGTATCTTTGATAAAATTTAAAATGAAAGCGTTTATATCGTTACAAGTATATACATGCACTTCAATGTGATGACTTACAGTGTGTACACTACAAATGCGATAGGACATGAACATGGTTTTAAAAAAATCTGAAAATTGTGTCCAAACGAGTATTTCGCAGTTGTTAGTCAGTCAGTGCATGGTAACAGTACTTACAGATGAAATTAATTCTGAATAAAATACAGCACAGTAAATGTTGAATCTTTGTTAAAGTTCAGTGTTTTTTGTTCGCTGAACGCTAGCTGTCTTTCAGATGATTCTCTAAATCTTTTATTATTGCAATAGAGAAAAGGCAAAAAGAAGAATAGAGAAGCACAATGATTATGTTACGATTTACTGTAATTGTTTTTTTTTCTTTCATCGATGATAATTATAAACCATGAACATGATAGTTTATTCCAATCTTATTTTGCTGCTTTGCTTGAATATAAATTGAGGCACTTTAACTTTGCTGAAAATGCTGTTTTTTTTTAGATTGTGTTTAAACGTATATCCGAATCATTCTGTCTCTTGCCCAAAGTGTTTATTTTATTGTTTGTTTATTTTTGCTTTTTAATTGGATTCTACAAACTCTGATTTTATCAACCTATAGGCCTACAGTACCATTTCATGTTGATAATTATTGTTCTTCTTCTTCATGCATTTCTTCTTCTTCTTCTTCTTCTTCTTCTTCTCCTTCTTCTTCTTCTTCTTCTTCTCTGTCGTCTTCTTCTCCTTCTCCTCCTCCTCCCTTCTTCTTTTTTTTTTTTCTTCTTCTTCTTCTCCTCGTTCTTCTTATTCTTCCTCCTCTACTTACTTCTAGCTTCTTTTCCTCTTCCTCCTTCTCCTTCATGCTATTCTTCTCCTCCTACGTGTATTTTTTCCTTCATATTCTTGAACTTTTTCTGGTCTCCTTGTTTTTTCATTTTTTCTCCTTTTCGGCTTCTTTGTTTTCTTCTCCTTCTCCTCCTTCTTCTCCTCCTCCTTCATCTTCCTCTTTTTCTCCCCCCTCTTCCTCTTCCTTCTTCTTCTTCTTATTTCTATTCCTCTTCCTCTTTTTCTTATTCTGTTTATCTATTTATTTATTTATTTATTTATTTATTATTCATTCATTCAAATATATTTTGACGGGAAAACAAGTTGAGAATGGGACACTGTCATCTACGGTTTCATCCACTATGATTAGAATAATTTATTTCCGTTTTAATGGCCTCCTCTTCCCCCCCCCTTCACTTCCTCCCCTCTCACCCCCTTTACTTCCCCCTTCTCTCTCTCTCTCTCTCTCTCTCTCTCTCTCTCTCTCTCTCTCTCTCTCTTTCTTTCTTTGATTACATTAATTAAGCTATGCCATATTAAGATAACAACAGCCATAAGAAAGAATTTCATCACTTGAAATAGGACTGATGACCATGAAAGTGTATGTTCACATGAACGTAGTCCTAACGAAAAAAAAAAGTCTCATATACATATAAAGTACATTGCCATTAAATGCTAATTATAACTAACTATTAAAAAAACTTTCATAAATGCAGAGTTTTTGCTTTCTATATTATGAATTTTCTATCACTTTCGTTGAATAACGAACACAACAAGTTACATGTACTTTTTATTTCATTCTTTCCTATCTGAAAACGGTGGTAATCTTGGTGTTGTTGGTTAGCTATATTCGGAAATATGGTATCGCAATTGGTATAGGTGGTCGACTGTTGGTGGAAGTATGTCGGCAATCAAAATAAGACATCTCTGGAATTTTCAGCGTTGCGGTATGAGTGGTCTCCATTGATGTAATATTTGATGTATGGTATAAGTCATGTATAACATTTCTACTTTCCCATTTTATCTTTGTACATTAACTTCTCGGATATCCGTCGACTCAATTTCTTGAATATTCCTAAAACTGCCCATGTTTCGTCACCACGCTGTTACGTCCCTACATACATGTTTCAAGTTATTTATTTCAATTAGATTTTACTGCCAGACCTTTCCTTTAAGTGTCTATGACTATGAGAGTCTTGCAAGTTTTCCCTTTCACGCACCCTTCCTTGTCAGGAGCCTTTGGTGGGCTGTAGGCTGCTCGTTTTATTACATCAGTATTGTGTGTGTATATGTCAGGGATAGCTGTTTATCACCCCCTCAACATCCACCCATGTTTAAGAGAAGACTTGAGGGTACAACTTCACTAATGACATTTCTTCAATGTATGCTGCTATGCTTAGACCCTCGCTCAGAGGTTGGTTGGTTTTGTCGGTTGAATAAAGACCATTGGCTGTGCATCTGCGTTAATGAAATCATCAGGTCGTAGCCTAATGAAATAGTGCGCGCATGATTATTAAATCCCGGTGACGAGTTTATTGTTCAAATGTTTTGATACGACTTCGGGTAACTTTATTGTGGAAGGTTCTTTAAATTAAAATATGTACTTTTGGTGATAACAAGGAAATATGATATAGCTGTTCCACTCAGAGGCGGATCCAGGATTTTTCGAAAGGGGAGGCACATTTTGACAAGCAAAAAAAAAAGGTTCCAACCAACAATTAAGGGAATTTTGTCCACAAAAAATTGACAAGCAAAAACAAAAGTCTTCACTTTCGGAAGGAGGGGCACACTTAAAGGCATTTTTACATTACAAATTTTAATTGTGCCTCTCAAGGGGGCTGGATCCGCCAGTGGTTCCACTTCTTATATTTATCATCATCACGTTACAATGATTTGTGACATTGTCAATGTCGGAATTCAACAGATGTAGAGTCTACTTTATGTCTTATTTGTAGGCTTTTATGACGTCAACAAAGTTTTTACTATAGTAAATAAGTGACACGGAACTCCATATCAATTTTGTCTCTTTTTTCTTACATATACTTTGTTCATGCTGTTGAATAAATGATTGTGCCACATGGTCTGTCATAGTTTCACGACATTTTCTCTGGCGACAATTGCTCCGCTCTAAATTCCACACACTTATCGAATGACCAACTTCAACCCTGGATTTGACACTATACACTTTCCTAAACCTAACATAAAACCCTATTGCAACCCTAACCCTACATCTTAGACAAAATAAAACCCGGAGTAATTGTCGCAGGAGCAAATGTCGTGTAACATCTGTCATAATGTGCAGATTGGGCCACAACGATCGACACCGTTCTCCAACTGCAGGGCCAAGGTTAGTTAGTTGTACACCATGACAGAGAATGAAAGGAGCCAATCCATTGGCTGGAAGTCATTATAACGCAGGAGACGAAATTGTAATGTCTGTTTCTTATCAAATGTCAGTCGAACAGGATGTCGAGAGATGTGATACATGCAGTGATGTTATAGTTTATGAGTATTGCCATGATTATGAATGATAACTGTATAGACCATTGTGATGACCATCATGATTTCGACGTCTCGACGATAATTACAGTGATTATGGTAACGTTCGTAAAAATGCCTTTGTGTTAAAGACAAATGAGAACGGGATAACTTTCTGAAATTCTATATTGTGAGTGTTGACATGGTTGGAATCTAGGGAAGAACACCGCAATGAAGTGTAAAAGGGAAATGGACAATAGACAATGGTAAACATTATTTCATGTGATGTCATATATTCAAAGGGTTTTCATGACCGCAATACATGTACATGCATTCATCCATCATGTCATCACAGTTTATATAAGGTCATAGTCTTGGTATTTCTGCCTTAGGATTTGTAGCTCCATCACCCCCATTCTGCATGTTCCACAACGGCGTCCTCTAGCCTGCTCACGTCTCAATCGTTCAGAAATAGGGGTGTGTTTTTATCTATTCAAGCTTAGGTCATATTGGGTGATTTCAAGTTCAGCGTTGACCTATTGGTTGTGGGTGTTAGGTCAATTTTTTACACGAACATAAAACCAAACATGAAATGAAGATGGTCCTGAAAAGTCACTCACTAGTTTTTTAGATGTCAATAATGTGATCTGGATCAGTTTTACAAACTCATAATAGATTTTGGAGCTAGGGGAAGCAATCCAAATTCCGACACCGGACTTTAAATCACCCATTGTCTGTAGATGGTTGAATAACCACCATCATCCAAATCATGATCATTTTTTCTACATTTATTCTCTACTCATGACTGTATTTACAATCAATCGAAGCGCTTTATTTTTAATAGAATTGTTATCACGACCAAAAACACGACGACACTCTCCCACGGTTGTACATTGTTCAAATTTTGGGGCAATATGCCCCTAGTCTGCAGGCACAGACCCTGATTGGAACTTTGATCAACAAGTGTGCCTCCACGCAAAGACTAGCACATACAAAACTTACTCAGAGAGTCTTCAGTACACAAGGCATGAGTAGGCTGCACATTCAGTCCCTTAACTCGAGTGAAGGGTTTGCCCAGCAGACTAATATTCGGCTCCATTTGGCCCCGGGATAGCACCCCATGCAAACAAATGGTCTTGCGTCTTCTGTGCGTGTACATCAAACGGGTAGAATTGAGCTACTACATTGGCATCTAATCACGATGTAATTGCCGCATGCCAAGAGAGCTAAATTTTCTTCACATTGAAGTAAATCACAAAGGTTTATTTTCAATTGGTCCAATGCCAATTCGTCCAATTACAAACTCATCTGCTATCATTTAGTCTATCGTCAGTTCGTCCACTATCCACATGGTCTAAATCCATTTCGTCCACTCATCATTTTGTCTAATGACCATTTGGTCCAATAGCCATTTAGTCCATATACCATTTCGTCTAATTGGACTAAGTGTTAATCGGGCGAAAGGAATGAAAATAAAATGGATATTTGACCAACTGGTTATGAGACGAAATGGTCATAGACGAACTGGTGATTAGACGAAGTAAAGATGGGACCAAATGGTTGTTAGACGAAATGTTTATGGACGGAATACCATTAGACTAAATAAAGTTAGGCCATGTGGTGAGTGGATGAGTTAGCAGTAGACGAATTTGAAATTTACCATCACTAATATCATTTTGAGTAAGTTTTTCTCATGGACTAGAAATGTTTTTATGCCCTTAGACCATATTGATATAATTGCCCCTTTTCACTTTTCACACCCGATGCCCTTCTTTTTTGGATGTTTCTTCACTTCAATCTTGGTACCGACATCCATATGGTTGGTAACGCGCCCCTTCTTTTATTGTTTTATCTTTTCATTTGTTTAATGATCTTTTACAAACTACAACATTCTCCTTTTTTGTCTCATTTTGCAGCATCGACTTCTTTCTCTTTATTCACGGTTTGCATTTCTCTTTCTCCTTAGCACGCATCTGGACTACAAGTATTACAAGACAGATCCAAATACCATAAACGTTCTTCTGTTTCGAAATGCAATCATCGGCTCACCGCGGAATATTTTAGGACTGAATCATAACCGCTGAAATGTGATTATTGTCAAGTCCTAGGAATGGTCCGTGGCATAACATATTTTTTAATAGAAAGACTGATCACTGAACTAGAGTTATTTAAAGGTTCATATTCAACTTTCAGTTTCATAAAACTTGCAAATCGTTTGTTAACAGCTTTTGAGATTGAGAGTTACATCATTGGTATGACGCAATATTCGTTCAGACCTCTTAGAAAGGCAGCAATTAATTTATTTTTGTCTATTATACGTAAAATAATTTGAAGATGTACTGTAGTAAATCAAATTATAAAACAAGTTGACAGATATGGTGTATCACCTAAAATAGACGGTATTTAGCGATATTCTATTTGTAAAGCATATATGTAGCTTTGCTGATGTTGATATCTATGTCTATACCATCACACGTATGCATGTACATGCTGTATAATTTTTGCCGCGACACAAAAGGCCCCAACGATCGAAATGAAATATTTAAAAAATTGCCAAATTACTTGCGAGTAACAAAAGTACTAACAAAGTCGTATTTTCCATTAAATCATTGGAATGGACGAAGATCTTAGCATTTTTGTTGAAAATATTCGATTGTAAAAAAAAAATGCTCATAAAATTCTTGGCGCCGTTTTCTTTTGGACGTGTGGGGAGACGATAGACACGATGGAGAATGTTCTCAGATGCCAAGAGCCTGAATATTGGAGCATTGAGCGAGTGGGTATAGATTTACGATGTAGATTTGAATGGTTTAGTAGCGCACCATCAGTCATGAGTTGTACTCAGCTACTGTCTGCAGCGAGTCTTTCAACGATCGGTCCATTTGGTATCTAATCATTGCTCTGAACGACCCTATATTCATTATCTTCAAATATATTCGTATTTTAACAACCATTCTCCCCCCAAAAGTACTATGATAAGGCGCAAACTAATGATACAGTCTCATTGCAGAGAGGTCAATAATATGTGACCCAGTTCTACACAGGGACGAGTAAAGTCACAGTATAGGCAAAAGATGAAACTTAATGATTAAACTTTATGGCCCGTATTCTGATAGCAGGTTTAACTTTAACTCAGGTTTAAAGTTGTGGTTTAAGTATGGGAAGCCGAAAGTATCAAAATTTTTATTAAGTTGTATGTTTTTTATGTTTACTGTGCTCTTTCCTGATTCATCGATGGTGAAGACAATCATCTATTTATACTTCCTAGACAATTATGAATGATTTGAGAGCCAAATGAGCTGAAGTATGATATCTCTACTGTTACTGATTTATGTAACAATTGGCTATCCATAGAAGAAGGTCCTCGGCCAGTTTTATTTCATGACCTTAGCATTTACAATAATCGTCATTCGACATTCACCATCAATGATCTATTTCAAAACCACGACTTAACCACATTAACCAAGCCACAAGTCCCACAAATATATATATATTATACCATGGTTGTAGTAGGTCTATGATTATCCATATATGTATCAATATCCATAAATCCCATGGCTATGTGGTCGTGATTTTTGTATACGTCTTATAGGCCTATGCCATATTTTCTGGTGCAACCTAACAACTTTATTGCTCCACACATCAAACCAAAACTCATCTTTCGGATTTAAATGTGATTGCTATGGTTTCAAAATAACGTGTGACTGACTGGAGATCTTCCTACTTGATAAATCTTTCAAAATCATCATCGTTGGAACTGTCTTTGCCAATGTCGAGGTGAAGCGCATGCATTGTGACGTCTGACAATCGGTCAATTCCTATGAGCAGGTTATTTTCGTCACCCGACTACTTCTTTGGATCAATGCGATGGGCTGAAGCCATAGGGTGCATCAAATCCAATTTGACACCCCACCCTCTCTCTCTCCCCCTCTCTTCCCCTCTCTCTCTCTCTTTATCTTTCTTTCTTTGTTTGTTTGTATCTTTATTTTTTTCTTTATTTATTTCTCTCTTTCCTTCTTTATTTATTTTTTTTCTCTTTTTTTATATTTCGTTCTTTCTTTTTTCTTTCTCTTTTCTTTCTTTCTTACAATCTTTTTTTTTCTCTATCTCCCGCTTATTCCTCCTTCACTTCCTCTTTCTTTTTTTTCTCTTGATACGTTTATATAATTCTCTCATGTACTGTACATTTCCCACTTTTTGCGTTCCTCCGCCTTTCCTCCTCTTGATATTTCTCTCTCTTTCTCTCTCCGTATATTCACTCGTCATGTTTTCGAACGTTCCCCCAATCCCGTCGTCTCTTCTTCTTCTTTCTCTTCTTTTCTTCTTCCTCATCATCGAACTATTTTTCTTCTTTTCTTCACATTGCTATTTACATTCATCATCATATTAATTAATGATAATCATCATTCATATTAATTATCATCTTCTATCCTTCCATTTTCTATTCATTATCGTCTTTTTTTCTTTGCAAGTTATTTTTCTTCTTCTTCTCCTCCTCCTCCTTCTTCTTCTCCTCATCCTTCTTCTTCTTCTTCTTTTTCTTTTTATTCTTCTTGTTCTTGTTCTTCTTCTCCTTCTTCTTCTTCTCCTCCTCCTCCTTCTTCTTCTTCTTCTTCAATGACACCAAGGATGTACAACGTTTCCCCCTTCCCAATCCATTTTTTTTAATTGGAATGTCTCAGGATTTGTATATTTCTCTGACAATTTGTATTGATCTGCAGAATATGTGTAGCGTTCTGAAACTAAAACATCTTTGATTCCTATTAACAAAATATTGGATGTTCTATTATTCATGTCTTTGATTTTGATATTAATGTATAATGCATGACACACGTGTTTCTAGTGTTTTTAATTACCAACATCTTTTTAAAACTAATTAGTACATTTCAGCTGCTACTCTGGTTAGGGTCGTGCAATTTATATGAGCATTTTACATACATGTAATGTCACCGGTTCGTTTCAACATTGAAGTCTACACAACACACTTCCGCTTTCAATGTTTCGCAATTTTTCTTTAATTATTTCCGCGGCCCAAACCTGCCATGATTATATCCAATACTATATGCGAGTATAGTTCATGTAATGTTTCATTTTCAAGACGTAAAAATGGAAATCCCCATATAAAACAAACAATAACTATCATGCCAGTTCATAATGTTTGCACAGACAAGTATTCGATCAAGTCTTCATCAAGATAACTGATAGCGTGAAGACTTTGTTCTACACTCGACCAACGTGTTCTTTATCAATTATCAAAACATGATATATTGCGTTATTCGATGTAAAACTAAAATGTATATCTGTAGATGCCAGGCACAGAAATGGATGACCTAATGTATGATAATAATTGAATAATAATGATAGATATAAAAATATATTCATGTGTTTCTTGTATTTTAAATCATATTCATGTGTACATGTAGGTGGCATGTACTCTCTCGAATTGCAAAGATTATACGTGTAATGTATGTTAAAACGCTTAACCAAAAGGCCAAATCATTCTCATATTGTGTGGGCCAAGCGTTTTACTTTGCTGCTAAAAAAATAGAATACCGTTATCTGATTATTCTCCCGCGGAAATTTTCAGATCGCTTGCTTCGGTCTTTCGCACAACATCGATTACCAGTATACTCTTCCCTTTCAAATCAGATTGGGCGGCACGCCAAATGTGTGTCTTAAAGGGGAATCTAGCCTTGGTCATAAAATGTTGTGTTAGAAAGGAAAAAAAATAAATAAAAAGAATTGTGAAACTTTGAAAGAAATCGAACAATCAATCAGAAAGTTATGGCTGTTTTAAAATTGAGATCATTAGGCTATGTAGATTTCAAATTGGCAACTGGGTAAGTAAATCATGACAAGAGGCAAATACAACTTTCCCATAGGGCGTGTACTTTATTATCAGGGATTTGTGGTACCCATTTCCCTGAGACAGTACTCTAATTATAAAATAGGTAATAAATTGTTTTATGTCCCCATGAAAGAAAAATATAATTTGAATTGAAACTTTGAAAAATGAAATTTTAGCCATTTTATGTATTGGAGAAGGCCGTACATGGAAGAGTAGTCTTTGCCTTACATCACTATGACATCACATATGCGGCCAATTTGAAGTCTCCATGGGTATAGCGATTACCACTATTTTCAACTTTTAAATATTCAGAACTATCTTAATGTTTGTCCTATATTGTTCAAACTTTCACCTATCAACTTGTCTGATTTTTCTTTTTCCTCTAAAAACAAGTTTTATTTAGGTTGGATTCCCCTTTAATCAATTTAGATTACATGAGATACTCGCTAAAAGCTATTTGTTTAGTCAATATCTATTTCATATACAGTATGTTATGTACAGATTTTCTTTTGGTATAATCTTCAGGAACATTGGCATTTGTTTTCAGTTTATGTTATAAACACATGCATACTCCCTCTTAACCCGATATAAATATATTCTAGGCGTTACGTTGAAATAGACAGACTTTGGATATTAAAGCATTCCGATTGTGAAAGCAAGTTTTCAGGGACAATATTTTTTATCTTATTCTAAACGTAATAGCTTTGAAATCATTCATTTTGTATTAAGATGTGAATAATTCACTTTGATATCACATGTTGGGTCTTAATATTCAAGTCGTATTTAAAGTCAAATGAAAGGAACACCCAGGACACACACCAATTTACGATGACCATTATGTATAAATATCTTTTTCGTAATACTGTCAGTATCATTATAGTGTGACCGGGGTTTGACTGACAGATGATGTTGCCCCGTGGACAGATCCAGGATTTTTTTATGAGGGGGCTCATCGTAATATAGTTTTTGACGAGCAGGAATAAGGCGTTTATCTTTAAAAAAAGATAATGGAACATAATGGGAATGTGAAATTGCAAGTTCAGATTGCGTAATAAAAAAATGCCCCTCTTGCTTTTCAAAAGAGGGGCAAATATTTACCCCTTCTCATACCCCTTCAAGGCCATTCGAAGAATTGCGTGTGAAATTCAAGTCTACTGATACCACGGACCTACTCAATCAAAGTCTAAAGATGCGGGTTTGTCCCTCTTAGAGATATTTATGGAACTGAAAGTTCACTGCAGTTCTCAAAGTCTGTCCAATTTAGATTTTGGTTACATAGTCCACGTGTACATTGGCTTGTTTGTAAAATAGAATATTGATATATTGTGGTTGTGTATTTATTGTTATCTGTATTGGTTTCAGTTGCCTTTTGAGCTTTACATGAATATCATAATTCATGATATACTTGAATACGAAAAGAAATCATCATTATTATAGGAAATGGAGGATTATATAAATTCTGGCAATACCTATAATGAAAAGACAATAACAGCTATCGTACTGCGGGATTTCAAAATGCATTTTTTAATGTACTACATCTGACTCAAGACTGTACGCCCAACTGTATTGAATTGAGGGAGTTTCCGCTCTATGACGCACAATGGATTCAGAAACGTAGAAAATGTATTGCCAATTGCCCTCCATGACAATGAACAACCAAGAAGTCTTTGTCGAAAATCGGTGAATCAAAGCATCAGTTTCGACGAAACTGCTGTTCCGGCACCAAGTTTCGGCAAAGACCTTCTCATCCAGCTGTTTTTTATCGTTTGGCAGGCATTTTCAATACATTTGCTGTGTTCGTGAATCCGTAGTGCATCGCGGTGCGAAAACTGAATATTGATAGGTTGATCAGGGAATTGTTAGTGAGATTGATAGACTGTTTGGCCCGTATTCTGAAGTCAGGTTTAATTTGAACTCTGGTTTAAAATTGTGGTTTAACTATAGACAGCCAGTAGTTGCATAAATCTCTAACAAATGTATCAGCTCATTTTTCGCTCAAATCATTCTTAACTGTTTCGGAAAGATAAAAAAGATAACTTTCTTCACCATTCACGAGCTAGGAAAGAGCACAGTAAGCATAAGAAACGTGCAATGTAAGGAAAATTTTGACATGTTTGGCTTTCCATAATTTTAGCACAAAGTTAGACCATGGTCTAAGTTAAACCTGACTTTAGAATACGGGCCTTAGACATGATGTGCAGAGTCGACTATTAAAGAGGAAGTTTTGATAATCATTTGCCACGGGATACTGTAAATTATCGCTAATTATTGATTTGTTTATTTGATTGGATTGTCAATATCATTATCACTATTATGTTTTTACATTAAAACAAACTCAAAGTGAAAATGAAACTAAACTAAATACCACAAACGTGTATGTATCAGTATGCTGAGAGATAAACCCAATAACTGTTCGATTTTAGGGTCCTCGTCGAGGAAATATACACTGGTGCTTATACATGCTTATACACATTTATTATTCCTTTCGAAAAAAAAACTTTGGAGTGGGATTCACTTTGTCCAAAATTTGGTTCTGGTCGACAAAATGCAGTCTGTAATCTATCATGAGAAAGTTAAAATTGGGTCGACATTTTCATCCTTTAAAATATAACAAACAAGCGAGCAACAACCAGAAAATGCTGGGGAGAAAAATTATCTGATTTTGGGGGCTATAAAAGGGAGAGTTCGCGGGAAAACCATGCACGAATCACTGGTTTGTTATGTTCATAATTGTAAAAGTAACTCGAATATAAACCTTTAATGTTTTATATGCCACTTTCTAGTATTAACCTATTCTCTGTTTGAGGAATGGCTTATTCACTTCATTACATTAATTATCAAGCAAATTGATTTTTTTTTCGTTTTTAATTGTTTTCAAGCATTTCAGCTTTAATCTCGATGCGATGAAGATACAAATTGATAAAAACAGATTAGTCATTATCATGATTATTGTGTATCTCGATGCGTGACGGTTTTTCCCATGTTTATGGGACATAGTAGTTTTTCTTACCAAAGATTGGTGAAGGATAGAATCATGTTGTGTTTTTTTTTTCTTTCTAATTGCCCTACCTTTCTCGAGCTCCCATTTTCTTCTTGATCATAAATTATTACTTCGAAGCAATCCTCAAATAGCAGGGTAGTCCCACGTGTTGCAATTTAGTAATTGCACTCATTTATCAAAAAAAGGCTACTGAAAAAAACTGTAAAAATCTACAAACATTATCCTGAGTGATATTTTGTTTTGTTATTTGTCTTCGTTCATGTTTATTGAGTTTGTTCAACTTCCTGGGGCTGAATCCACATATTATCATCAATTTCTCGATACTCGACCTTGTCGGTATTTTTTGGGGGGAGGGGGTTGAGGGGGAAACCACACATAAATAGAGATCCATTAACTTTTGTTTATTACTTTAAGATGGGATATGACCGTGAGAAACCTGCTTTATTCTAAATATTTCATATTTTATTTTTCATTTCATTTTATACTCCGTTGTGCTTGTTTAGTCCCAAAAGAGTACCCCTTCAGTATATAGTATAGTTTGAATGTCGTTGTTTTTTTGTGGGCGGTTGTGGTATCACTTTGTCCATGCGTGTATGTTGTTGTGTTTATTTATAAATTATTGAAAGAAAGCAAGGACGGAGGGGAAAACCCAATACAAGTACTAAAAGAAAAACACACGCCCCATAGAAACTGCTGTTTCTCCCACGTGAATCAAGTGTCTTTTTTTGTTCGTTTATCCTGTCATTATTACAAGCATTTGCGTGAGGCGTGTCCATCATTTGACAGGGCACTCGAGTAATAAAACGGGGGGGGGGGGGGCGGGGTCATAAATTAAAGAAAAGCTAAGGTCACAAATGCGTTGCGGCGTGCGCCTGTAATCCAAGCTGTGGGGAAGTTACAAATTGATGCAGAGGTTCGAGCCCTGGTCACGTCTTTCGGATGGTGACGTTAAAGGTCGGTCCCAGACGTAAATAATCATATCTGATTGATACACGTCTGACAAAACTCAAATACACACACACACACGCGCGTTCGTTCGAATCTCGCTGTTCGTTTATACGAAATCTGGACTTCGTAGAGATTCGTAGAAGTTCCATAGATTGGTCTTCTAAAGACCGTCTTAATGAAATGATTATCAGTTATACAATGGCCCTAGAATTCGTACGTCTTTCGTAAGAATGCTCCGAGTTATTCTTTCGTCATCTTACGAGTTTTTTTCCGCAAGATGGTTGTAAGGGTATCAAAAACACCGATTTTCAAGAAAAAGGGTGGTTTTGAAAGACTGGTCAATGGTCGATCGCGGGGTCAAACGTATTAAGGGTATGTTTTTCCCCAAAGCTTTTTTTTAAAGACTAGCCAAACGTGTTTAGGGTATGTTTTTCCCCCGAGCTTTTTCTTCGAGGTCATATTTTGGCGACAACTTGTTTAGGGGCCAAAATGTGTAAATAAAGCCCGCGAAAGTCTTGTTTAGGGGGTTATTTTGCACACAAAGAAAAACTTGTTTAGGGGGTAATTGGAAATTCCTTGGTCACGCGTGTATACAGCAATATATTTGACTGCCCCCCCCCCCCCCCGGGTGGTTGTATTTGCATCTCATGGCACTCGTAAGAAGGATAAGTCATTCGTACACACTTAAAATGTTGGGCAACATTCTGTCCACTGTGATGGGTAATGTTTGTTGTTAAAAATATATATATATATATATATATTCTGGGCAATTATCATCCAATTTAGCAAATTTATTACCCAATTATTACTTTTTATTACCGAATTTGGGAAGATTTTAACCAATAGTTGTGTGGACAGTATGTTGCCCAGGGTTGGTTAAAAGTAGGGCATTTTTGCCCAACTATTTTAAGAGTGTAAGAAGATTTTACTCAGAAGATTTTCATAAATTGTGCACCTACACACTAAGAAATCCCGGTGCAAATGGGGTGTACGATACGTGTGTACACTTCGCAATATCATCGAGGTGCAAGTTAGCTCTTATGCGAGAGTATGTGTCTGTTGCACACCCCTGTATAGTGGAGCGGTTATGTGACAAAAAAAGGCCAAGATGCTCGGATCTGGCAGAAAGTGTGAAATTTGGCATACAGGGGTATTTTTGGGCGCTGATTTCAAAAATTGCCGGCCCCAAACGATTTGACCATCGGGTCGGCCGCCATTTTGAAATCCAAGATGGCCGCCATGAAAAATCATTAAATGTCAATTTCTTGAGTTTTACATGCCATGTGACACTGATATTTGGCATATAGGGGTATTTTGAGGCACTGATTTCAAATATTGCCGGCCCCCAGCAATTTGACCATTTGGTCGGCGGCGAAACGGCCGCCATCTTGAAATCCAAGATGGCCACCATGATATATTATTGCAATCATTTTCTCGAGTTTTATATGAACTGCGGTATTGAAATTTGGCATATAGGCTTAATTTTGGGCGCTGATTTCAAATATTGCCGGCCCCGAGTGATTTAACCATCGGGTCGGCCGCCATTTTGAAATCCAAGATGGCCGCCATGAGAAATCATTAATGTCATTTTCTTGAGTTTTACATGACGTGTGACACTGTAAAATGGTATGTTGGAGTATATTTAGGCACTGATTTCAAATATTGCCGGCCCCCAGCAATTTGACCACTTGGTCGGCGGCTAAATGGCCGCCATTTTGAAATCCAAGATGGCCGCCATGAAAAATCATTAAATGTCATTTTCTTGAGTTTTACATGATATGTGACACTGAAAATTGGCATATAGGCTTAATTCGGGGTGCTGATTTCAAATATTGCCGGCCCCAAGTGATTTGACCATCGGGTCGGCCGCCATTTTGAAATCCAAGATGGCCGCCATGAGAAATCATTAATGTCATTTTCTTGAGTTTAACATGACATGTGACACTGAAATTTGGTATGTTGGGGTATTTTTAGGCATTGATTTCAAATATTGCCAGTCCCCAGTAATTTGACCATTTGGCCGGCGGCAAAATGGCCGCCATCTTGAAATCCAAGATGGCTACCATGATATATTATTGCAATCATTTTCTCGAGTTTTATATGAACTGCGGTATTGAAATTTGGCACATAGGCTTAATTTTGGGCGCTGATTTCAAATATTGCCGGCCTCAAGCGATTTAACCATCGGGTCAGCCGCCATTTGAAATCCAAGATGGCTGCCATGAAAAATCATTGGACTCATTTTCTTGAATTTTACATAATATGTGCCACTGAAATTTGTAGTATTTGCTGGCTCCAAGCAATCTGACGATTGGTCGGCGGAAAAATGGCCATCATCTTGAATTCGAAGCTGGCTGCCATAGAAATATTGCAATTATTTCGTTGAGTTTTATATGATCTGCGGTATTGCACTTTGACATGTAGTTTGGGGAGCTTATTTCAAATATTGCTGGCCCTCAGCGATCTGATCCCCTGAGTCAGAGTTATACGGGCCAAAGATATTCATTCGTGCCAACCCATTTAATTCTCAATTTTTACTTCTGATATTGCTGATTGACAAAAATGAATGAATATGATTGATAATATAACACTGATTCTAGGGAGGGTAACTTTACTGAACTTCCCTTTTTCAAATTGGAAGATATATCACCACTTTGGAACTATTTTTATACTGGCGGGAGAAGTAGTGCCATTTTACTGTCTCAAGTGATGAATTTGATCCTGTCAGGTGTAGTCTTCATAAATGCCGATTTATTTTTAGAAAGAGCTGGTCGAGGTACCCTTTTCTGGTCAGATATGGAACGTCAGACATATATCCTATCCACTGGACAGGTAGTAAACATTCAATTCTCGAATTTCATCCTTATTTTTTTTTTTTAGGGCCTCTTTAACACACGAGTCTATGGGAAATGTTTTAGGCCCGTGATACCTCAGCTGCAAGATGGCTGCCATAAAAAAATCATTAAAAAAATCAAGTATCATAATTATAACGTAGGTATTATTTTGAAATTTGGCATCTTGGGGTATTGAAATTTCCCCCCAGTAATCTTTCCAATAGATATGCTGCAAAATGGCCACCATCTTTATAACAAACTTTTCTCCGGGGTGAACTTCCCTTTTTAAAATAAAGGTCAAGTCCACCACAAGAAATTGTTGATTTTAATAAATAGAGAAAAATCAAACTAGCATAACGCTGAAAATTTCATCAAAATCGGATGTAAAATAAGAAAGTTATGACATTTTAAAGTTTCGCTTATTTTTTAAAAAACAGTGATATGCCCAACTCAGTGACATGCAAATGAGACAGTCGATGGTGTCCCTCACTCACTATTTCTTTTGTTTTTTATTGTTTGAATTATACAATATTTCATTTTTTACAAATTTGACAATATGGACCAACTTGACTGAACCATGTAGTATTAAACAATGCTAATTCCATATGTTCAGGGAGGAATTATTGTTGTTTCACTTGACAATGAGGAGAAAATTAGAATATTTCATATTTCATATAATAAAATACAGTGAGTGGATGATGTCATCAGTCTCCTCATTTGCATACCGACCAGGATGTGCATATAACTGTTTTGTGAAATAAAGCGAAACTTTAAAATGTCATAACTTTCTTATTTTACATCCGATTTTGATGAAATTTTCAGTGTTATGTTTCTTGGAATTTTATCTTTTTATTCAAATAAACTGTTTGTTTAGGTGGACTTGTCCTTTAAGGGATAGAGCAACGTCCGATGTGGCGCTGCTAAGTTGCTGCCGGGCTCACGATCTACAGGGTATGGGCAAAATAAATTTTCGGAGTATTTCTGTTACTTAATTCTATTTTGAACAATAAAATATGTATTATTATCATCCATCATTAATATTAATTTCATCATCATCATCATACAACTATATAACCATCAGTACTTCAAGTCTGGAGCAGTTTTCTTCATGTCGATTTGTAATAAAACATCACAATTATTGGAGCAATATTCTGAAACCAGCAGGCCAAAAACCTGCCTGTATGTCTAAAATGCAGTGCCTCAAATTATTAAAACCAAGAAAATGATTTTAATGAATTTTCATGACAGTCGATCCTCTCTAGATTTCAAGATGGTGGCCATTTTGCAGCATATCTATTGGACAGATTACTGGGGGCAATTTCAATATCCCTAGATGCAAAATTTTAAAATAATACATTACGTGATACTAGATAAAGTGATTTTTTTTCAATGATCTTTTTTCATGGCAGCATTCTTGGATTTCAAGATGGCTGACGTTTTGCTTCTGACTCAGGGGATCAGATCGCTGAGGGCCAGCAATATTTTAAAAAAGCACCCGTACTCCGTCGATATGTCAAAGTGCAATACTGGAGATCATATAAAACTCAAAGAAATAATTTACAGCCTCTAAACAGAAAATAATTGTTCCGGATGGTGATTATTCAACCAAAGCCACTTCAAATGTGTTACTGCAGAAAAAGCTAGCTGGTTTGTGTATTTATGGTGCTTCATACTTACGTAACATCTATATTAGCAATTAAGGGTGCCAAAGTATTATAATCCTTGCAACGGTTTTCCAGTGCCAATACAATGGGTTTTACTCACCATTATAATGTTGTACATCATTCAAACTTGGTAACCATATTGGAATTAAAGTTTTTCTCCAAATTCAAAGTGTTACAGGCCATACGTAAGACTTGAGCAAATTATCTTTCATGGCGGCCATCTTGTAATTCAAAATGGCAACAAAACAGGGGTCTGACAATAATCAGTGCCTAAATATATGCCTATATGACAGCTTTCAGGGCCAGAGTTAATATAAAACTCAAGACTATTATCATTTCTTTTAATTCATGGCGGTCATTTTGCCGAAACCCGGTGGTTACATTGCTGGTGGCCGGCAAAAATCAGTGCGACGTACCTCTGTATGCCAATTTTGGTGTCATATATAATGTAAAATCCAAGAAAATTATTTTGATATGGTTTTTCATGGCAGCCATCTCTATTTGCCAAAGTTCAGAGCACATGTAAAATTCAAGAAAATGATTTATAGTGATTTTCATGGCGGCCATCTTAGACTTCAAGATGGCGGCTGACCTGGTGGTAAGACTATTTAAAATAAGTGCCCTAAACTACACCTACACTATATATGCTAAATTTCAATACCATAGCTCATACAAAACTAGAGAAAATTATTGCAACAATATTTCATGGCGGCCATCTTGGATTTCAAAATGGCGGCCGACCTGATGGTCAAATCACTTGGGGCCGGCAATATTTGAAATCAGCACCCAGAATTAAGCCTATATGCCAATTTTCAGTGTCACATATCATGTAAAACTCAAGAAAATGACATTTAATGATTTTTCATGGCGGCCATCTTGGATTTCAAAATGGCGGCCATTTAGCCGCCGACCAAATGGTAAAATTGCTGGGGGCTGGCAATATTTTAAATCAGTGCCTAAAAATACCCCAACATACTGAATTTCAGTGTCACACGTCATGTAAAACTCAAGAAAGTGACATTAATGATTTCTCATGGCGGCCATCTTGGATTTCAAAATGGCGGCCGACCCGATGGTCAAATCACTTGGGGCCGGCAATATTTGAAATCAGCACCCCAAATTAAGCCTATATGCCAAATTTCAATACCGCAGTTCATATAAGACTCGAAAAAATGATTGCAATAATATATCATGGCGGCCATCTTGGATTTCAAGATGGCGGCCATTTTGCCGCCGATCAAATGGTCAAATTGCTGGGGACCGGCAATATTTGAAATCAGTGCCTCAAAATACCCTTGTATGCCAAATTTCAGTGGCACATGTCATGTAAAACTCAAGAAATTGACATTTAATGATTTTTCATGGCGGCCATCTTGGATTTCAAAATGGCGGCCGACCCGATGGTCAAATCGCTTGGGGCCGGCAATTTTTGAAATCAGCGCCCAAAAATACCCCTGTATGCCAAATTTCACACTTTCTGCCAGATTCGAGCATCTTTTTCACATATCTACTGGACTAGTACTCCTTGCGCGCACCCCACCAGTCTCGCTGATAGACGTATGGTATAGATAAGGTTGATTTGTGATCGAAGATTACCCAAAATAACAATGCACTAACGCCACACTTTACCGAAGTGTAATAATTTGTTAAATATTTAATATTTATGTGATAATTGTTTCAAAAACACTTTTGATTACGTATACATTTGGAGAAACAGTTAATAGAGCTACTTGAATCACAACCATCAGCACAAGTCAAAAAAGAATCGGATCATATCGCTAGGGACCTCTTGCGATCTCAGTGCTTCTCGCTGGCATAGCGGGAAGTATCTTGACTACAGATAAACGAGGTGAGTTCGAGTCCCAATTAAAATAACTAAAAAATCGATACAGAAATTGAATGGACCGGAAATCTCGACAATCTTTTTGTTATTTTATGTGGGGTACATTATGCACCCTAAGGGGTAGACGTGTACACCCTCTAAGGTGCAGATAGACACCCAAAATAGGGGTGCACACTTTTACACCCCTATTCGGGGTGTACGTGTGCACCCCTAGGGGTACTCGTATAGGGACAAGCCTGTGCACCCCTATTAGGGGTGTAAAATTGAACCAAAATTTCTTAGTGTGTACGCCTTACGAGTCCCTTGCGAACGCCTTACAAATGTCAAGAGTCGTTCGTAAGTGCGCCGTACGAATATCCATTCGTAAGGCGTTCATATAAACGCTGTAAGAGCCCTCTATGGACGACGTACGGCGTTTTTACGATCACTGTAAGTATTTAAGGCTTCTAGAATTGTCTCTCAACCCTATAAAATCTGGCGTAGTTCTTACGATGGTTTTACGACGTCCGTATGGCGCCTTACGAGGAGAGGATTTCGTTCGAAATTTAAAAAAAAACTTCGACCAAGCTGTGAACGGTCCACAAACGGTATGCGAATACAGGTTTCTTACGACCTTCTTGAGAAGATCTTACGAAATGGTCTAAAATGGTCTAAAATCGTGGCGGCGTTTGCAGCAGGTATTTGTAATCTAGCCATTCCGAGGGTAGATCATGATATGCAAGAGAATGTGGCAATCGAGTAAGGAAAGAGTGTTAAAAAAACATATTTTCAAAACGGTACAAGTTTAAGGAGAATGAAACCCAACTATTTTAGTATTTTAGATGCCTAGCTTGTATTGAAGCAGGAAAGGGACAGAAATGTGGCATTTGTTTCCCATTTCAAATAATTAGGTAAGTCATAAAATGTATTTCGAGCAATATGTTTTGATGACAATTTCTTTGAAAGGGTCCTGAAAGTACGCATAAGGCTATATAAAACGTACTACTTGTGTCCTCACGTTTTAGAATACTTTATCCCCCCCCCCCCGACAGGAGATTCATTCGGGCGATGTGCACTCGTTCCATAATTTGCGAGTAATTTAGAACGCCATACTTAAAGCTCTATAACTTTTAATACTTATAAGTATTTTTTCTATTTATTGTCGCTACGAAATTAAGTAAACCAGACACATTTGATTTGTGAAATCGTGACCTTATCATCCTTGACAAGGACGATGATTGTAGTATCCCCCTTGCCTCCTTTTAAAATCAATTTTGCTTTGCGCCATTCTATTTTAGGCGAAGCCTCCTCCTTTCCCATCCCTTACAAAGCCCAGCGACCGATCAGCACGTAGGAAGATATAAAAAGAGGGAAATGTCCAAATTATATGACTCGTGATAAAATAAGAATTAAAGAAGTAACGAAACGCAAACTAAACCGCCCCCACAAGAAAGATAAAACAGAACAAAAGAGAGGCGTAAGTGTAAAAAAATAAACCTGTAAGTATGTCGAGGGTAGCTTTAAAATGTCATTATTGATGGATATTCCCCTATCTTTGTCGTCATATCAGCGCACTTTGATTAATTATGATGTTTGTTTATTTTGTTGAGTAGTAGAGAGAAAGAGGGAAGAAAATTTCAAATCTTCTTTTATAATTATACCTCATTTTTCATATGTTTGCTATAAAACAAGTGTGTCTGTTGTGCGTCATACAGTGTATGGCTGTTTTTTTTATCAAGGAGTTATTGGCGAGAGGATTCTCTGGTTTTTATCTAGTTAATGTATTCGTATACAAGTAGCTGGCCTTATTCACTGATTGTTTAATACCACATAGGCTAAATGCATTTGTTCTACTATCATCTGGACTAATTGCCGTTTGGTTTGGTCTGAACGACACTTGGTCCACTAGCGTACCTACGGGGGGGGGGCAGAGGGGGCAGTCTGCCCCCCTGACGAGCCACAAGCCATGCAAAGGACGTATCCCTGCCCCCGCTGACGAGCTTGAAAGACCTTTATTGCCCCCCCTGACGAGCTTTGATTTTTTAATTTTTTTTTTTGCTTGTCAATTTTTTTTCTGTTACGAAATACTTCATTTGTGATTGAAGACCTTTTTTTTTGCTTGTCAAATTTTTTGGTCGACGGTTTTGCCCCCCCCCCCCCCTGTGTAAAATCCTAGGTACGCCACTGACTTGGTCCCATACCTGCTTGGTCTTATTGTCAATTCGCCTACTTATTTGCTCCCCCATGTCGTCTACTGATCATTTTTTTTATCAATATGTCAAATTTCCAGTTTGGTTTACGACCTGCTTGGTCTTTATATCACTTGGTCTAATTTTCCTATGTGTTTAGACTATTTTCATGAGGTCTAATTTTCATTTAGTCTACATACCAGTATGTATAATTGTCATTTCGGGTACTCACTGTTATGGTTAATTAAAACTTGATCTTATTATCATTTGGTCTAATTCGTTACTAAACGCGTTATTCTTACTTCAGCACCACACGAAGTACTATTCAAAATCTAGTCTTCTGACACTTATCCAGGCACTGGCCAGCCTCTGCTCGTTAGACCTATAGGTAATAGACATTAGATCCAATAGTCCATAGAATTGGTCGGTAGACTATCAGCCTAATCTGTTATTTAAAAAAATGACATTTTTCCTAACTGGTCATTAGATGAACTGAAATATTGCCTACTTTGGTGTTATTAGCTGACATGGATAAACCCTAAATTGATAATCGAAATGTGTATTACACGTAAATGGAATTAGACAAAATGGATAACATTTAGATGAATAGAATCGAATTTAAAAGACAACTGGGTCCCGTCTTACAAAGAGTTTTGACTGATCTGATCAAACTCAACTATATGGAATTCCAACAATGTCATACATTTTCTTGCACGAAATTTTGTCACTGTCATTTTTTGCACAAAGAGGAGCACACTGAATTGTCAAGAAAACAATGAATGCACTGTTTGAATATACATCATTATCTAGAAAACATTTTGAACATACATGCATTTTAAAGATTGACATTGCTGGCTTTCCATAGTTGTGGTTGATCGGATCGATCGCAACTCTTTGTCAGACGGGACCCTGGCGATTAAACTAACTGGTGAATATAGGCTAGGTGGTGTTAGAGCAGGTGGGTTATATACAAAATAGGTATAAGCCTAAATAGGACGATATGGTAAATGGGCTAAGTAGAGACCAAACGGTTACTAGACGAACAGGTAACAAACAAAATGGGACCATTAGAGATCGGACCAAAGAGCAGTAGATTATGGTAAACCACCGATTCGTCTATTGCCAACTCGTCCACTCATCACATGGACTGCCTTCATTTAGTCTCGTGCCAAAAGTTGGACAAACAAAACAAAAGATGGGTTTCCGCTCCCAGATGAAGGAGACATGAATCAAACCTCTGTAGCGCACCAACCTCAGTTCCAGGGGGTGCTACGTATGGTGTAACACAATACGTAGCATCCCCAGAAAAATCTGGGAGTGCTTCGGCACCCACAGCATCCCCACTTCCCAGTGCCTTGTTATCTGTTTTATCTTTATTTGTAATATTTTTTTCACTTTTGCTTACCCCCATCCCCTCCCCTTTCAAGTTGGAAGTGGTGCCTTGGTGATACTCCAACGCAACACTGATAACTATCAGTTTATGAATAATTGCTCCAAAGTACCTTCAGTTTTTGGTTTTGCTTCCATGAATATGATAATCTGTTCGGTTGGGAATTACATTCCTGTGTGAGGTGGATTTCCTCACCCATTAGCTTGGGGAATTCCCCCTCTTGAGTATGTAGAAGAGAAAGTGACACACGTGGTGCCGTGATATGTCTATTGACTGCCTACGCATTGTATTATAACGTAAGACTTATAAGAAGATAATTATAACGATAGAAAGTCAAAGTTGCTTACTATACACTCCTCTTCTTTTATTATTTTTTTATGAATTGATACTTTAAACATTTATGGATGTCCCTTGAATAAATAATGTATCGCTTATATTGTTTCAAGATATTGATAAGAACAGGACTGGTAGTCGGTGCATACTCATGAATAAATTATTAATTTTTTTTTATTGCAGGGCGTATACATGTAGATTTTTTTATGATATGCTTTTTCCCCTTCACCTAGCATGCTTGACATGATCAAAAGATGCACTTGCGTGGTAAAGATAATAAAAACACTTATTATTAGGCCTATATAACATTTCTTACAAAATATTAATGTCTACTCTTATATAAAGTAAGACTTATGTTGTACTATATAAGAACTATATTATTATTTCTACCATGTTTACTTAGTATACTGTGTTAAAAGGAAACAGATGCGATTAACAAGAGAACAATTAAATGAATTGATTATTAAATGTAAGGAAAAATAGTAATTTAAGATATAGGTGGCAGGAGAAGAAAGAAAAGGGAAGAAAATGGAAAAAGGAGAAAAGAAGAAGAAGAAAAGGGAATAAGAAGCAGGAGAAGAGGCAGGGAGAAGAAAACGAAGATTGAGAGGAGGAGTTGGTAGAGAATAACGAAGAAGGGAGGGAGGAAGGGAGGAAGGAAGAAAGAAAGGAAGGAAAGAGGGAAGAAAGGAAGGAAGGAAGAAAGGAAAGAGGGAAGAAAGGAAGGAAGGAAGGATGGATGGATGGGAGGGAGGGAGGAAGGAAAGGAGGAAGGAAGGAAGGAAGGAAGGAAGGAAGGAAGGAAGGAAGGAAGGAAGGAAGGAGGAAGGAAGGAAGGAAGGAAGGAAGGAAGGAAGGAAGGAAGGAAGGAAGGAAGGAAGGAAGGAATGAAAGAAAGGGGAAGAAGACAAAAATAAAAGATGTAGTAGTTTATGCTAAGAAGAAGAACAACGGTGAAAAAAAGAATAAACGATGGAAAGAAGAAGAAGAAGAAGTAGTAGTAGAAAGAGGGGGAGGAGGAGAAGAAAATAAGGAGGAGGAATAAAAAACATTTTCTCCCACCTTATTCAGCCTATTCAATTGTTCAAAAAAATCAAGATGATGGCATGAAACAGGGGACATCTTTCATTACCTTCAGGTCAAGGTCACCGCCCCTTCTGCTACTTCCGGTCATAAGCGTGCCGAAAATCTCTCCAAATCAATTAGCGTAGGGGTAACTGAAGAAAGAGTGCCGAGCATTATCCCAAAAAATATGACTGACTGCACGATGGATTGAACGTGGGCACTGGTGAGCCATAAATCTGTCTCGGACGCCGGTCAAGTATGGCCAAACACGACAGGACTTGATATACGATAGGGCATGGATGAGACAAGGATGCGATACATCGTGCTCGCCTGCCAAGAAAGTGTTTTTGCTATGCTTTGGCCATGGCTCTATGGTCATTTAAATTTTCTATGGGTCTTCAGGCCTAATCATATTTGTTTAAAATACAAGATATTTTAACGTTGAAGGGTTGGTGAAGAAGGGGATAACGTTTCTCCGACTGTTTATTGACTGAAACATTTTGTTTATTGATTACGATCTTAATCAGCATTCAAATATCTACAACTTCACCTGCCCTTGTTCCCAAAAAGCTTTCAATGTCAATACAAGCTTCGAATTCACATTCATGCCCTCACTAGATTCGCAAGTTCACGGTAAGAATCCATCAAAGTCAATAGCATAAATAAAATGTGTTGCATTATTAGAAAGAAATAGGCTATTTTTTTATTCCAAGATAATAGTAAAACACGGCCAATTATTGATGCACCAAGGCTCTTTTTTAATTCGTGTTTTACCGCGACGAACGAATAACAGATGCACAAAGTTATTGCCGATGTTTCGACCCCACATTTCCCCCACCACAATTTCAATCAAACCATTCTCATTTAGATAAATGTTTTGCAATAAATTGGGTGGTAATTTTTAACTAGGAAAGTAACGTAATTGCACGCCGAAATAACCCCGACAGGCCGACACCCATAACTGCTATACTAACTAATCAAAATTAACATTTGAAATTAAAGTCTGCATCAACACTAAAGCTTACGTTTAAGGATCATTATGTTCACTTGCGAACGGTTCATCGACAAGTTCTAAAAGATTTTGATATTTGTTCTCGTGAGAGAATGGTATATTGTGTACTGGTGATCTTCAGGGGAAGTATTCCATAGTACCTGCCATCATTTGCCAAACTCAAATTTTTCAGATTGAATAAAATCACGTATGTAAATTGCTGAGTTTACTTTAATTGTACACGTGTTAAGTTTACTTACGAAATCTGATACGAGTAGCCTCTCCTCACAAGGTCTTGCAGACAGACAAATGCAAAATGGAAAGTGTTGTGGGATGGGAAATTCGGGCCCGTTTCACGGAACCGTCGCAAGTCGAGCGTTGTTTGACGACCTTAGAAACGTGTTATAGAGTGAATACATGCTTTTATATGTCCATGAACTAAGACTTCTGGTGGTCTTGTGAAAAATGGTCCATGGTGTACGGTCTTGGCCCTATCATATTGATGTTGAGATGGGGTCACACATCTGGGCCATACCCCATGCCATTCACGGAGGCTCTCTTCATTATCATGTTATCTTCATTAATCACCCGTTACAATTAATGTAATTATCCCTATGACCGTGATCGTGCTTGCACCTGTCTCATCATTTACCCCTCTCCCGTCCCCCGTCTCTCTCCCTGACTCCCTCTTCAACTCTTCTCTATCTATCCTTCATATCCACGTCACTTTATTTCCCGCTCTTCCACTTCTCTCTATCTCTGCTCTTTTCTTTTTTTGCTCTTCTTTTTCTGTCTACTTTCTCTTTCTCCTCCCCCTCTCCCCCCCCCTCTCACATACTCTCTCTATCTACCTAACCATTTCCCTCTCCCATTCGAATGATCTATTGTCTCGTTTATCACTAAGTTGCTTTTATGTGTGTGTGTTTTTCTGTCTGTACATTTATGAATATTTCTTACTCCCTTTTTAATATTAGGATTCCAGGGCGAATTCCCGTTTAATCATGGACCTCAGAGTAATAGGTCACTGGATCCTCGTCCTAACCTCCGCCTCTTTTGAAAAGACAAAAGAAATCTCTTTCTTAATCCCACATCCTCATGCAAGCGATCAAGTAAACCAAAAATCCATATGTATCAGCAATTAATTTTACAATTTTCTCTCTTCTCACTTTCCTTTTCTCTTATATTTTTATCTTTAAGATGTTTACACCTACGTGGCTTGTCTTTGTCTGTTATCTTTCGATTTCTGTTTTCACACTTTGTCAACTTTCTCTCCCTTTTCGCCGTCTATTTGCTTTCTCTTTCACAACGGAAGGTGATCCCCTCCAATACACCTCATTTTTTCGACAACCACAGTCGACAGTTTCGTTCAATCAACCATCACTTCGTCATGTTTGGACAAAGAGAAAGCGAGAGATGAAAATTGAAGTGTAAATTAGGCATTGGTCAACCGCAGTGGTCAAGAGCGAGCAATCTGAATTAACCGAGCAATTATTATTTATCTTGATGGTATGTATGTGTGCAGTGATTCGTCCCCATTGTTTAGTTCCACTTCTTGGGCGTAATTGATGGGCGAATGCCTTCTCCGAGACGCTAAAAGGCTTCGGCATCGTGTACTTATATTTGCAACTTGCAAGCGCAAGTTTAATAGTTTGCTCCACCGAACGCAATCTTTAAAATTAAAGGTCAAGTCCACCCCATAAAAAAGTTGATTTGAATCAATAGAGAAAAATCAAACAAGAATAATGCTGAAAACGTCATCAAAATCGGATGAAAATAAGAAAGTTATGACACTTTAAATTTTCGCTTATTTTTCACAAAAACAGTTATATTCACAACTTAGTGATATGCAAATGAGAAAGTTGATGATGTCCATCACTCACTATTTCTTTTGTTTTTTATTGTTTGAATTAGACAATATCTCAATTTTTACAGATTTGACAATAAGGACCAACTTGACGGAACCATAAAATATTGAAATATTGGTAATTCCACATGTTCAGGGAGGAATAAAATTGTTTCACATGGCGATGGGGAGAAAATTATAATATTTCATATTTCAAATAATAAAATACAAAAGAAATATTGAGTGGATGATGTAATAAGTCCCTCATTTGCATACCGACCAAAATGTGCATATAAATATTTTGTGAAATTATTGGGGTGGACTTGTCCTTTAAGAATTATGTGATGGCTTTCAATTGGTCTAATGCCAATTCGTCCAATTACCAACTCCTCTACTATCATGTGGTCTACCATTAGTTCGTCTACTATCCACATGGTCTAATTGCCATTTCATCTAATCACCATTTCGTGACCAGTATATACCATGTGGTCTAATTGGACTGAGTGCTAATGGGGCGAAATTAAAATAAAATGGATATTAGAGTTTAGACCATCTAGTTATGAGACGATGTAGTCATAGACGAACTGGTGATCAGACCAGTTGACGATTGGACCAAATTGTCATTGAACTAAACGTATGTAAGACGAAATGGTGATGGACGAGTTGGCAATAGACGGAATGGCAATTTACCGGCGAGAAAGCGGAGAATCATATGATTCTGTAGTAAAGAGAGTAGTGAATAGAGAGGACTGGATTTTAAATCGCCCAATATCATGCTTATTGTGCAAGAGTTCTGGTATATGGTTAAACCAATTAATATTCTTAATCTTACATGTTGTTCTTAATTAGATCTGTACTGTGTGAAAAGATAATGATAGTCTTGAATGCGTCAAATTGACATTATTCTGCCTATTAGAATGTGGTTCTCATGACTTCGAGACCGCTCCACCTTCATTGCATATTACTCATTGGCGTCATTGACCATTCGGGAGAGAGAAATTTTTGCGTTAGTTTCCCTGTATTTATCGAAAGTTGTCCCATTATCATTTGATTTACGTTTATAAAATTATCATTGAGCAATAAATATAATTGGGAATCCAACCCAAATAAAAACTTGTTTTTATATAAAAGAGAAAAATCAGACAAGTTGATAGGTGAAAGTTTGATCAATATTGGACAAACAACAAGAAAGTTATGAATTTTTAAAAGTTGTAAATATTGGTAATCACTATACCCATGGAGACTTCAAATTGGCCGCATATGGGATGTCATAGTGATGTAAGGCAAGGACTACTCTTCTATGTACTCCAATACATATTATGGCTAAAATGTCATTTTCCCCAAAAGTTTTATTTCAAATTATATTTTTCTTTCATGAGGAAATAAAACAATATACTACCTGGGTTATATTTAGATTACTGCCCCAGGGGAATGGGTACTTAGGAGAAAACCGCAAATCCCTGATAATAAAGTACACGGCCTATGGGGAAAGTTGTCCTTGCCCCTTGTCATAATTTACTTACCCAGTTGCCAATTTGAAATCTACATACTATTAGTGATCTCAATTTTAAAGCAGCTATAACTTTCTTTTTGCTTGTCCGATTTTTTTCAAACTTTCACCATTCTGTTTAATTTATTTTTCTCCTTCCCAACACAACATGTTATGGCCAAGGCTGGATTCCCCTTTAAGAAAAAACAGTATTTATACGGGCATGTATAAGTCCTTGATACGAGCATAAACCTAGACATTTCACCTACACTGTAGTTCGAATAGAAAAGCACAAGTCAGAGTTTTCATTTTACATTTGGGTCACTTTGTGTACACAAGCTTAAAGGAGAACAGTATTGATAAATCGTAATGATCAACATAAAAAAAAATTATCATACTTTACCCATATTTCACAGGTAATTGTAGTTGACGGTACTTTGAAAAAAGCTCAACCTCACAACAATATCAGCTAGCAGCGTATCATATCAGAATGTTATGTATAGACTCCATTTCCATGCATGTAAATTCTCAAGAACGATATACCATCATCGTTGGTCCTTTCTCGCATTAATTTATTTGCGATGATAGAGCTAACAATGATTAGAAGGATATGGAGAGAGTGACCAAAATATTTTGCATTTCGAAGAATTGTCAACATTGATATGTTTGCTAATGATGGTTCAAAAGTTCATCCGTTATCCAGCCCCGAGAACATGGTGGAATTGAATCTAGAAATTTGTTTACTCAATCCTCAGCTGGGCCGCATGGGAGATCGATAAATCCATATTCCAAACAAACTTTCCAAAAATGATTTTACGGGCCGAAATTGGTTTTCTTTTCGCGGAAGAATTACCCGAAATTGCGATGAAAGTGGGTTAATTCATGCTATAAATTTATTTTGTGGATTTGCATTTTCATGAAACGAAAATCACTATTTTAACAGATGCTGTCAATGGGGTGATACATTGTTTATAATGTCAGATGCAGATGGTTTATGTAGTGGTTATTGGCGTTAAATCTAATACATCGCTAACTTATAGCAAAATACACTCATGCTTACAGCTTGTATGCATCTTATATTTTTATTCAAGATCTACAGTGATATGTATCTATTGTGAGTGTACAATTCATGTCGTTGGAGTTGAACTAAATTAATTTTGTTGAACTTCATTCGGTTGGTGTGTACGATGCACTAAAATATTTTCCAGTGATGTATTCTTCTCACCTTTCAATTATGCTGGAACTAAATGTGAAAGCTGTCATTGAAAAGCTTTAAATTACACTGACCATACATGACATCTCCACCCCTTGTTCCAGGGAACGAACGATTCTCTGTCAGTCTCACAAGCGATACAGAACTATTACGTCTGCGATCAAGCGCCACGAAAAACGCCCCCTCACATTCAAATGGAGAAAGAGACTCCGAGACTTTTCCATCTATAAAGCTTCATATCTTCTTGAACATGCTAAATATCACGATTTCCGCCAAATTTCCACCAGTTATGAAAGTAGAGAGAAGAATAAAGTCGTATACAATCGATACTTGTCAATTGCACATAACTTTGAAACCAGAGATGTTGATTTATTTATTATAAACGATGGAGCTCACAGTCTAATAGCTTCAAAGAGTCATTTATTGCGTAATTTATGCGAAAATAAACTTCGCAATTTTCACTTTCGGATGCAAGAGTCCTTTTGTTTGGCTGGGAACAAAGTTGGTATATGTATACCCTATCAACACATTTCTATTAAAACATCCCACAAGAAATAGCAACTATACCAACACTACAGCATGCCCCGGGCTTGGCCAAATACAAGACATTATGATACATGTACTGTGAATGAAATATACCAAGTCCTGTTTACGTTAAGATGAAATGAGAACAAAATTATAAATTCAGTGGTGCGCATATTTTCATTTGGAAATTATAGGGTTTAGTAGGAGTGAATCGCCCGTTATCTCGATGATTGAGGAAGAGGATATTTTCTCACTGGCAAGGCTACCACGGTGTGTGATGTCATAAATCAGCAAATTACTTATTACTATTGTTCACATGTTACGGTTCACTTCAACTATCTACTATTCTATCGTTATATCGGGTGTTCTTTTTAATGTTTTATGGGAGGAAATGATACAGGTTTAACAAAATATATCATGGATGAATAGTCTATAGAATCATCCTGATTAAGCAAAAATATCATATTTTGGGTTGTTGTTTGTTGTAGAAATGTGAAAGTTGATCATGCCTGACATTGCGCATCTTGTATGTCTTGGTTACATTGCCAATGGGTTCTCTGTATGTTACAGATTTCGACATTAAACTGTACATAACTTTCTTATCGTTTGTCCACTTATTCTCAAACTTTCATTTCGTTTCATTTCATTATTTCCATTCAACAATCATTTACAATATGTTTTGTTCCAGGCATCTTGATACATGATCAATAAAACAAGGGAAATGTATATGTATAATAATTAAGATATACAAACAGGTTGGGAATAGAGGAAGTTGCTAAAAAGAGAAGCTTGTAGAGTGCAGCCTCCTATCAAAATATACGTAAACAGTATGATAAAAAACACAAGTACACTATGGTGAAAATTTGATCATAAACCCAGTTGAATATATAGTAAATAAAAAAGAAAGAAAGAGAAAATCACCTTATTCTTTGATATTTGTGTTTTCAAACAAGCTAACTTGTTTCACTCTCCATAAAGAATACCACAGGATTGAGAAATCTTTCGAGACAACCTTAGTCATCAAGTCATATTTGCCTCTCATCTGTTGAGGAATACCTTCATTCGTGATATAGAATGCTGGTTATTTTGCCATTATTGTTTCGTCTCCTTAAATACACTATCATTCATCATGCTCGATATTCCCTAAATTTCGACTGAGATCGAAATCTAATATCTATGGTAATGACTGGGTCATCCGTCGATTCTTCTTCACTTCAATATACTAGTTATTGTTTTTATTATTATGGAAAATTTAATGATCAGATCTGTTTGTATTTACTATCCACCCAATACCTGCTCCAACATTTAAAGAGCAGAAGAGTTTACGCCACCCACCCCCTTCTCTTTCTCCCTGCCCACCCCTCCCTATTTACCCTTCTATATTCAATTTATTACCCCTTGACTCCATTTCACACTCTGCTTATTCTGCTTTTTTTTTCTTTCTTTATCTCCTCTCTTCGTGTTCTTTCACATCTTTATTCTCTTCTGTACCCATCTCCCTTCCTGCCTCCTCTCCCTACACTATCTTCGCTATGTCTCTCTCTTTCTCTATTCCATTTCATCTTCAGATCTCCCGAGACTGTCTATCTCTATCTTTCGCTACCCTTTAATCAATTTCATCCCCGTCTCTCACTGTCCAATAATTCGTGAACTCGTATCATCATTACCCATACCACCATTGATCATGTGCATCGCTAGAGGTCGATGACCTGACGTTCATCCATAGGGGTCATCCACTCGGTTGAGGAACCCCCCAATCCAGTCACGAATGGCGGGAAACTATACAGACATAAATTCATGAATCATCGTGGGAAATTACAACTTGGGGTATATAGTATTTGTGAGATTGTAGTATCACGCAAAACGAAGTAATCAAATTGGCCATCGATGTAAGATGCAATAATCATTATATACAACATAGTCGTAATGAACAGGAGCATCATTACGAAGGTAAAATATGAAATAATATTAAAGAATAATTCTGATTAGTACATCAATCTTATTATCTTGGGCCTCACAAGTCACACTGCATACACAATCATGCTGTCCTTAAAGCCGACTAAATTCCAGACCATGTAAATCAATCGTAATGTTCTTATGTTGCGCTGACATTTTTAATCAGGGTATATAATAAAGAAAAACAGCATATGTTGATCGTTTGTGTATTTTGATAAATAAATAAGTAAATGAATGTAACCATGCATGGGGGCTTTAACCGTCTTGGTGACTGTAGCCTACACACAAAAAAAATAATCATCAATAAGATAAATGAATGAATCATAAGACCATTTGAGCTAATTTCATGTATATTGAACAATCGCTTCACTCGAATGACTATTATGTAGAGCTCTAAACAATGCATTTATATTGTTTTCACTTTGATTTATCTTTCTTCATTGCGTTAGACGTTTTTAATCTTTTTTTTTTCTGGGAACCTATGCTTACAAACTATGCTTTTCAATAGGTTTCTCATATTTTACGTTACTCAATTCAATTACTTTGTTGAACAGTTAATGTAATTATTCTGATTATGTTCTAACTTGTTCAAGATGTGTTTCCTTCTTGTGGAATGTGAAACTATAAATCAGTCAATCAATTGATCATATTGTACACAATATTAAGAAAGATTACGTATATAATACATTAAAACAACGCGGATGAAGACGGTTATGACGTCAGAAAGCACTTATTACAATGGGTATCATTTTACTCCAGTATATGTATCGCAATGTTTGTGAGAGCTTGATCAGCATGGATATTTTAAACTATTAAATTTATTACAGATGCATAGACGTTTTTGAAACAGGTATGTGAGTTACATGAGTTATATTAGAGTTTGTTACAATCGTGGCATCTTTGATGATTTCTGAATTCAGTGTGTTTCGTTGATAATTATGGATGAGTACATACTCTTATATACTCGGGAAAAAGGAGGGGATTTTAAATTTTCACTCCAAAACTACGTTCTTTATTTCGATGATTGGAATTGTGGAATAGGAGGGTTACAATACCCACTGCATTTTTTTATCTCAATGATAATATTGTATGCAGACTTTTTCTTGAAAATGTGTCTATAATGCGTGCGTTACCCGAAGACATTTCTCTATTTTGAATCACTCATTGGATTTCTTCCTGTTTTTGTTTTTGTAGACCTTTATATTTCGCATGAAATTATCGTATTAATGTAAATAAGGGTATGGTACAGTTTCCATTTAATTTATGAAAATGATGGATAGTAATGTAGTCGAGGCAGAATAGGAGTACTCTAACTCTATGATACAGCAGTACGCCTGGTTTTAATCTACGTTTATCATGCATTAATCAGAACTAGCCAAGAGTGCAACTAGTCAGCACTCATGAAACTTAAAAGTTATTTCGTATTCCAGCCACGTTTTTAGCCGAGGATCGCCTCTATCCTTCCCGCGTGTTGCAGGGGATGCATAGATCATATTCCTCTTCGCGTACTCATCAACCGCTGCATAGAATTCATTCAATCAAATTTGTAAGACCTTACTTTAAAATTACCTTTGATATATATATCTATATTGATTTATTTATTATATTTCGAATCAGCCCAAACATATCAACTCTCGGAGGAGTGCGAAGTGTTTCTATGGTTACGGGAAAACGGACTGGATTATTATTTCTCCAACTTTATGAGTGGCAGCTATCAGACGCTGAGAGACATCGCATCCATGGATCCCACCCCTGAAGTTCTCCGAGAGCTAGAGGTCCAACTCCCGGCTCATCGCAAGCGGCTCCAGTTAGCAGGTAAGTGGAGGCACTGTGTTGATATAGTGTTCGAAGCTTATGAGATTACCATGAATTATTCTTATGTTCGTGTTTGGTTTTGGTTTTTTGTCTAATTCATGAAATCAATCCGATATAGAAATCGAAAAACACTCTTACGCACAGACACAAAAAAATACTAGGTCTGTATTTTTTTGCTATATGAAAACACTGTTGTTTTCAGATGATTTTTTCGCAGTATTTCATATATATACTCTATAAATATCCAGTGCTAGCATGAGATTTGTTTTGTTATAATGGCTCTGGTCTACCTACGTACGTCATCTTATGTTGGAAAGGCATCATGTGGGTGTTTATGATTTTTATGTAGCTGTAATAAAAAAAAAATGCGCTGTCGTAATTATAAGAATAATAAGACATGCAATGAATTTGAGATCTAGAGGTGTCTCTTTGTATTTTTGAGTACGTTAGAGCGGACATCAGATCACTGTAGAAATTGAAATTGCAATTAAGTGCAATTATTAAAGTGATTACCAATCATAAGCAATTATATTTGTAGCAAGACAGTAAAGAGCCAACATCAAATCAAGTAGGAATTACTAAGTGCAATTAAGTGATAGCAATTATAAGCAATTATATTTGTAGCAAGACGGTAACAAACGCAGAACTGTTTGAAATTATATTAATATAATAATTTTACAGTGAATCAAGTGATTGAACACATTGTATTGATCGGAACAATGTGTTTGGTATATGCAATATACATACCTTACCTTGTAAGCTTGTTCATCGTCCTATTGGATTTGCACGGGATTCCTCCGTTGCCATTCTGGACCTTGGCAGGCCTGTTTACGGCAAGCTCGACACATCAACGTACTATAGACACCTATCACGACTGTCCATGACTCTGGCGTTGAGATCTAAATGGAAATGGAGCTTTGCATGTGTATTTGACCTACATTCTAATTTAATTTCAATGTAATTAAACGCACCAAGACGACAGGAGTCGGAACGGATTATCAGAAACGCATTTGGAGTTATCTGGATTTGACCGTGGAATGAATGGTCATTGTCTTTTATTTTGAGATGTCAGTTTTACTTTCTGTTTTGTCCACTCTCCTTTTCTTTTTCATCATCTTTCTTTTTTATCTTTTTCCCCATCTTCATCTTCATTCACCTTAATATCATATTCCTTTTCTTTTCCTTCCTCCCCTTTGTCGTCGTTGCCTTCTTATTTTTGTATTGTATTTTGTTATTGTTATCATTATTATTATTGTTGTTGTTATAATAATTATCATCATCGCCATCAGTCTTGTGCACCTCGATTCAACCTGTGTATGGTATGCAACGTGTACTTGGTGTTCTTCATATCAAAATCAAATAAGGGCCTCTTGTACAACAACACCCTGACCCTTCTCGCTTCCATTTTGGTCGCCCCTAATGCTGCCCAATTAATAATATATATATTTTGAAACTCATTTATCAGTTGAGTAGCAAAAGGTCATTGCATCACTCTATTTACCGCAGAGCTTAACGCCCTTCTGTCTCCCAATAAATGGACTCATCTCATCTCGTATTTAAAAAAAGACAATAAAACATTTACTTGTTCCGGTTGGTTGAATGATTGATGATAGATATAGTGAGAGTCCAGTTTTCTTGACGCGGGAAGATATATCTTTGGGGTTCCGTCACGGGTTCTAAGAAAATAATTCTATGTATTATAGTAGATAATATCACTTATGTCATATCGAATGCCGTGTTGACAAGATATACGAATCTTTTTGAAAATCTGTTTTGAAATGGCAATGCGGATTTTGTGAATATGTCGAAGTATATTGATACGTTATATTCAGGATGTATCGAAACCCAAGAACGCAACTTTTTTGTTTTTCTGGCACAATGACGATGATGATGATAATGATGATGATGCTTAATTTAATGATGATCATGATGGTGATGATGGTGATAATGATGATGATGATGATGATGAGGATGGTGATGATGATGATGATGATGATGATGGTGATGGTGATGATGGTGATAATGATGATGACGATGATGGTGATGATGACGATGATGGTGATGATGATGATGATGATGATGATGAGGATGATTATGATATGAAAGAGGTTTTAAGGTAGATAATACTCGTGACGATGATAATAAAAGTAATTGTGAAATTAGATGAAATGATAAATGATTTTGACGATGACGATGATGATAACTATAAAAACATAGAATATGTTTAGAGTTGACGAAAGTTTCTATCCACTTAAATCAATTACGTGTGTCTATTTCACATTTATATGAAATTAATTGAAAATATATTATTTATGTTTTTATAAATTAAATAATATGCATATGCGGATCCAGGAGTGAGCCCCCCCCCCACCGATTTTCCTGGAGGGGGGGGGGCTTGCTTTCTCGTCCAAAAAATTGTTCATGGGAGAATGCTCTCTGTGAGGGATGATGATAACCTTTTTTGCTATTCATTTCAAAGTGCCGCCTCTTGTGAATCGTGGAGCCCCTCTGCAATTATGCCAATTGGTATTTGATGGATTACAATAAGGTTATCATGATGGTAATGATATAGACAAACGATTTGAAGTCATTACTGGTAATATGCAGTGCGATGCATTATCTGGCTTAGGGATGCAAATGACCGAAGTGACATGCCATGCCATTGGAAATATCGCGATAGCTTTGATCGGTCTGGAGTCGGTTTCATTGGTGTGACTGTAACATATACATGTATTTTAAACAAAAATTGATTTCACTTTTCATTTAATTCGATTTCATTTATTTCCAGTTCCAACATTCACGATATGTTTGTTCCATACATCTTGATTCGTAAAACAAGGAAAATTTATATGTGCAATAATCAAGATAACCGTATTTATACAAACAGGTTGGGTATGGAAGAGGCTGCTAAAAAGCGGAGCTTGTAGGGTGCAGCCTCCTATTATAATATTCTTATACACAGTATAAACAAAAACAAACAAAAAAATATTTCAGTTTTCTTTCCATTTTACATTCATATCTCAAGATAGAAACGAATGTTGAAATCAAATCCAAAAACATCGTCACATTATAGTAAGCAAATTGAATTATGTACTTGATGAAAATTACAAACCTAGTTTCCAATAAGTAGCCTAATTAGATTGGTGTAGGATGAAATATGTAGGAATACCAGAAGCTCATTGTAATATCATGTCTTGCCCAATATATCATCAGCCAAAAGGAAACACATTATGAAATATGAATATATCAAGTATATCAATGTTTCATTTTTGGTGATAGAGTGCAGTTAAGAGTACCATAGGATGCCATTGGACGCCATTTTATGTCCAATATTATGTATCGGTGATAGCCTGCTCATCTAAGAATCAGATACCGTTTTGCGTCGAAAGCTTTGATACTCCTTTATGAACCATGATGAACATATACACAATTGGTTTTAAAGTTCAAGTCCACCCCAGGAAAATGCTGACTTGAATAAATAGAGAAAAATCAAACTAGCACAGTGCTGAAAATTTCATCAAAATCGCATGTAAAATAAGAAAGTTATGACATTTTAAAGTTTCGCTTATTTTTCAAAAAACAGTGATATGCACAACCAGGTGAGTCAGTCGATGATGTCCATCACTCAATATTTCTTTTGTTTTTTATTGTTTGAATTATACAATATTTCATTTTCTTACAGGTTTGACAATAAGGACCAACTTGACTGAATCATATAGTATTAAACAATACTCGTTCCACATGTTCACGGTGGAATTAATCGTTATTTCACTTGACAATGAGGAGAAAAATAGATTATTTCATATTTCATATAATAAAATACAAAAGAAATAATGAGTGGATGACGTCATAGTCTCCTCATTTGCATACCAGCCAGGGTGTGCATATAAATGTTTTGTGAAATTAAGCGAAACTTTAAAATGTCATAACTTTCTTATTTTACATCTGATTTTTGATGAAATTTTCAGTGTTATGATTGTTGGATTTTTCTCTTTTTATTCAAATCAACTTTTTGTTGGGGTGGAATTGTCCATTAAAGATTACCCGTGTTTTGCATGTAATTTTATTTCTGCCAAATGAACATGATAAAGGTAGGTTGGTAAAGTATGTGTAAATTGCACGAGGCACGAGAGAGAACGGGGAAGAAGAGTTGGTGGAATATCAGTATGTGTGTGTGTGTGCGAACAAGAGGAGGAAGGGAGAGGATATCTCACAAACAGAGAGAGGGAGAGAAAAGAAAAAGAAGGGAAAAAAAGAAGAAGAATGAAAAGAAGAACAAGAGGAAGAAGAAGGAGGAGAAGAAGAAGAGGATGAAGAATGAGGAGGAGAAGAAGAAAAAGAAGAAGAGGAAGAAAAGAAGAAGAAGAAGAGAGAAAGATAACAAAAGACAGGAAAATAATGAGCTGAGGAGCGAGGGGGAAGAGAGAGGGGAAGAGAGAGGGGTTCTAATGACCGAGCGAGCGAACGAAAGGACAGACGGTCAGTCGCTTGACATAGCCCCGGGTGACCGATGGCGTGATCGTACAAGTGTTGGATGGGCAGGCCCCTGGTCACTTGGGGGAAATAGCCATCGCAATTAGCCGTGACTCGCTTCTCGTCGCCATTACCAATATCCCATTTAATCCTTGAGGACTATTTTCATAAAGGGCTATGGAAAGTTACGCTTGACTTTACGAACAACTAGAATCTCAATCATTTCAGCTACAAATAAATTATGATCTATCCATATGTATATGTGTCAGCGATTAGGGTAATGAAATCGAATCATTGTTTGTGGAATTAGCTTATCTTACTCGCCATGAGAAAAGTAAGAATTACTGGCGTACAGATGGGGGGGGGGGGCTTCTCCTTCCAAAGTGAAAGTCCCACGAAAAGAAAAACAAGAAAAGGAGAAAAAGAAAGAAAATACATTTAAAAGGTGGAAATATAACAGTATTCTTTAACATTATATCAAAATAATTTATATCATTTCAAAAAACCCAAATTTACCCACATACGCCACGTTGTTCCCCCTCATTTTTGCTCTTTTTTCGGGGAGGCTAATTATGCCACTGGTCAAGACGTTAACAAATGGACAGAAATGTAAAAAAAAAAAGGTGAAGGAGACGAAAATGGCTGGTTATCTCTGTTCATATTAGAATCGAAATTTCATTTATCTATAAACCTAAACTAAAAATGGTTGTAATCTGTATCACGGGGAACATGCATAAAAGTTGATTAGACGAGGAAGGGTGGTGAAATATAGCATTATTCCTCGATAATTCAAGTCATGACCAGCGTATAGTCATTGTAATTTGGAGTCATTAACCTCCTTTCATCATTGCCGCATGTCTATTCTTTACGAACATGATCGGCGAACTCATTAATAAATTATTTGATAACGGTCTTGGTGAAACAACGAAGCGGGTTTGATACCCTTTGGATGACCTGTGTGTCATTATATGAATGTATTAGTTTCTATCGCAACCACTATTGATCTTTCCTATTCATTTTTTTTCTTTCCGATCCTCTTTTCAATCCACGGTGATAGAGATCGGTGAATCATGAACGCTTCGATTCTTTCCATGTAGTTGGGATATGGGGGGGGGGGGGGTCGGTGAAATTCTCGACGAAGAATATAAAGAGCATGTGGGAAGGATATCTGTTTCTATTGATGTTTAGTTTTTATTTATTCATTTATTTATTTATCTATCTATCTATCCATCTATCTATCTATCTATCTAACTAACTATCTATCTATTTATTTATTCACTTATACATTAAATTCATTTATCTATCCATTTATTCATCATTTTTACATTTGACACGTTCATGCGTCGTTATCAACAATGCCCTTATATTTTTCATTTATTTCAATGAATGATAAAAGAGAAGTGCATAGAAAAAGCGATAGAAATTGCGTTGCTCGGGGTGTTGTTGCCGCCTTGTCGAGAATCGAACCCCGGACATACACGTGTCTATATGGATGCCTTAAAATACACGGCTATGGAACCTCAACCTTAATCAGAATCAGGATGTAAGTACGATAAAATAGGAAAGCAAGGGGGGTCATGTTAGTATGCACATCTCATTTTGATAAAGGCCGGTTGGTCTCCAGCTATCATATCATACTCTTGGGTAAAGAAGGCCAATTTCACATCATTATGAGACCTTCTTTTTAGAATAATCAACTGTCTACGTATACACAGTACTTTCGTTTCGTCTTGAATCATACAAAATTTTGTAAACCGATATTTCGTCATTAATTGCATCTACCCATAATGTCTAAGTAATTAAGTACGAGAGGCACAACTATGATCATAATTTGATTACTTTGCCAAATAAATAAATAATCAGTTATTTTCGTGGTTGGTTCGCCTCTCCATATAAACATAATAAGGAAATGATAATTGATATAGCGGTAATGGTACTTGGGGTCGGCTAACCGCATTCGAATGAGTATTTTTAATCATTTTGACGTCTACATTCCGGAAACAGACCTTAATAGACCCTTATAATGTCTATTGTTTCTGATTTCAAAATAGAACATTTCACTTTCATGTGATTTCATGGTGTCTTTGAATGTTAATTTATTGGGCGTCACGTGTATGTGGTACGTGTTAGCTCAAGAATAATTATGACTTCAGACGTGATGTGTGAAACTACGGCCGTGATCAGGTGGTGTATCGTCGTCAGTTTCGGCTTGTTTGTGAAGCTTATACACGTGTATGATGTTAGTGCACTTAAGCCCAAGTCACATCTTGTCGAGTAAAATGTGCTCATTTTCTTATTAAAACGTAATAATCATTTCATTTCACTTTGCTGTGAACATCACGCAATTTTCAATTGATGTATCAAATTCTCCCCTTCGTTCATGGCAGCCGTGTACTGTATGACGCTTTGGAGCTTGGTTCTGATTTCACAGATTTTTTTTTCTAAAATGTGTCCAAAATTATCGGTTCACTTCCCTCAAAAAAATAGCTCTATGCCTCAATGCAGCCATTCAGTAATGCTTACCAAACGACACACGACCGGCAGTAGAAAACTATAGATCGTTGTGGTCATCAAAGTTATTTGCATCAAATATACTGTATTACACCACCTTGATTATTTTATATTTCAATAATTGCTATGTTGGAAAGTTTACTTCGAACGCCATCAAGCAGATGCTTCCCGACCAATATCACTTTATGTTCCTAATACGTATTGCCACGTGCCTTCGTCGTATCTATGCTGACTTTGACCGTGTCCGCTAATTGACCGCGATTTCGTCACCTATCAGTCGAGACCTGGGACATGGCCGAGAAGAGATAGACCACCCTGGACAAGGGGTCGAAACTCATGAATGATAGATGAAGTAAGGTGGCCAGCTGATGAGTGAAATAGAAAAGTTGATAAGGGTGTTTTGGGGTGATGGTAATTGAAGTGTCGTTGGAGTTGGTTGGATAAACGAACGATAGGGTAATGGATTGTTGAAACAGATGATGCTGATTATGACGTTGCTGGTGGAGATGGTGTTTGGTAGTCGTGGTAGGGGTGGTAATTAGGGGTGGTTGTCATTCAATTCTGATGATGCTTTCGATGGTGATGGTTATCAGATAACGGTGGTGATATTGATGATGGTGAATATAATGATGATGATGACAGTGATGATGATGATGATGATTATGATGATGACGATGATGATGATGATAATGATGATGATAGTGATGATGATGGTAGTGATGGTAGTGAATTTAATGATGATGGTGAATTCAATGATGATGATGGTGAATTTAATGATGATGATGATGATGGTGGTTATGATGATGATGAAAGTGATGATAATGGTGGTGATGATGATAGCGATTATGATGACTTTATTTAAATATTCAAACATGTCTACCAGGGGTCATTATATCGCCCATTGGCCTTATCCCGTCAAGCTGTACATGTACTTGAGTATTAATTGCAAACAAATTTCTCTAATCGCATTGGTCAATGTTGATGTAAAATGTATGCTGTAAATTTGGGTCGTCAATTCGCACTCTAGATTCGTTTCCTATATCCACTTATGTTCAAGCCCCCATATTTCTCCCATTTACCGGAGTATCGTCCGAGAGTATTATGATAACCCCAATCCGAGTATTGGTGCTGTGAGGTGGAGAAGACGTTGATATACCAACGTCTTCTCCGCCTCACAGCACAAATACTCGAATTGGAGTTCCATATAGCGAATTATGGAACAAGAAGAAAGCACTTACAAAATATGACAACAATATTTTATTCTGATTCACTTTGCTTCTCGCATAGTGTTCGTGAATAAATGCATCTCTGAAGAAAAAGAAAATTCCAGGTGCACGTTGTTCATATAATATTCAAACCTCATCAGCTATTATTATTTTACCCCAGTTTTCTGTCCGCTGACTGACCCCTCTTAAGGCACGCCATGCTTCACCAAATACCTTAATAGATTCTGCGCGATCCAGGCACCCGAGTAATAAGAGATTAACCAGTGACGTGATTAACCTAATCACATGACGCTCTTTGTAGCCAAATATGATTTTTGTTCCTCGCTATAAGGCCGACTGCATTGAATCTATCATCTTCCTGCATATATCTCATTTGGATAGACGAAAACGATGTCAAGCTTAGCTTTCCAATTTGTATTTTTACTATTTTTTCCACAAACATTAATCGTTAATTGATCGTTAATTATTAATAATATTAATGATGATGGGGCGGCTGACTTTTGTACCATGCCTTGTCAACGCCTCAGGCAGAAAAGGCGATTTCGAACTTAATATGAATGCAAATTAACAGGATTATATTAAGTGAAGAGAAGTGGATTCATATTTTTTTTTATTTGCCACCGCTTACAGGGTAGATCTTTCGTGACCGTGCTGTGGGAGATGACCAAGAATGACCAGTGGACCTAACTCTTTCTCACATCATCGATATGGCTGTGGTCAAATAAATTTTGATGAAGAGAAACTGGGCGTATATCCTGCACCCAAGAATATTCTCTTTCCACGGAGTTATCGACTGGGCCAGAGGGGCTTGGTGAAAAATATCAGTAAAGAAGGGTTTATTCTGAGCAAAAGAAAGAGAAGATGTGAATATATTATTACTCTGCAGTGACCAATAATGAAGTTAGCCTGGAGGCGAGGTTGTGTTGTCGAATGTGAGGCGTCGACGTTTAAAAAATAATCTGCCGCAAAACGGTCAAAGACCCTTCGTTTTTCCAAGGTTTTTCGGTTTACGCGCAACCTGTCAATTTAAAACTAGTGTCAACTAAAAAGTCATTTTTTTTCTCTCTCTTTAAACTTTATTCAGAGATCTACACAGGAAGATATCAAGAACTGTTAAAGGTCAAGTCCACCCCAGGAAAATGCTGACTTGAATAAATAGAGAAAAATCGAACTAGCATAGTGCTGAAAATTTCATCAAAATCGGATGTAAAATAAGAAAGTTATGACATTTTGAAGTTTCACTTATTTTTCACAAAATAGTCATATGGACAACTAGGTGAGTCAGTCAGTCGATGATGTCCATCACTCACTATGTCTTTTGTTTTTCATTTTTTGAATTATACAATATTTCATTTTTATAGATTTGACAATAAGGACCAACTTGACTGAACCATATAGTATTAAACAATGCTAATTCCACATATTCAGTGAGAAATTAATCGTTGTTTCACTTGACAATGAGGAGAAAATTAGAAAATTTCATATTTTATATAATAAAATACAAAAGAAATAGTGAGTGGATGACGTCATAGTCTCCTCATTTGCATACCAGCCAGGATGTGCATATAAGTGTTTTGTGAAATTAAGCGAAACTTTAAAAAAATTCTTATTTTACATCTGATTTTGATGAAATTTTCAGTGTTATGCTTGTTGGATTTTTATCTTTTTATTCAAATCAACTTTTTGGTGGGGTTGACTTGTCCTTTAAAGAAACCGATATAGCTTTATATTTTTCTTTTCACTTTTATTATTCGTAATCCTTATTTATATCTTCTCCTATGGATTGCTTGCAACAAAGATTCTTGCTCTTGTTTTTAAAGCACGTAGGGGGGAAGCTCCTGGTTATCTATCAGACATAATCAGTAATTATATTCATATGGGCAATACTAGATTCCTTAGATGACATGCTGACCATTACCTCCTTAAACACAGAAGAAGTTTGAGTTCATATGGTGATAAAGCATTTGCTAATTTTGTGCCTAAATTATGGAATAAACTGCCTGTAACACTGAGATCTGCTGACAAGTTTAAAACTTTTAAATCTCTGCATAAAACACATTTATTTGCTCATTGTTTTTTTTCTCCTTATATGATTTTTTGGTGTAACTATTGGTTTAAATATTTACGCTTAGTTCTCTTTCGTAAGTTAGTTTTATGTTAGGGTTTAGCTTAGGCCTGGTGTTTTTAGGGCCCTTGTGAGTTATGAACCTGCCGGATTGCCTTCTGGGCAAGTTTCTTAAACTGCGGGTGAACAGGGCATTCAGAATATTTTTTAAGTGCTGTTTAATGTAATTTCATTATTAGTATTATTAATTATTCATTGTAAAGCGCTTTGATCATATTTTTGGTAAAGCGCTATATAAGTACCTGTTATGTATGTATGTATGTAACAAAGATGACGCAAAACAAATTCATTTTCTGCCCCCTCTCTATTTTCTCTCTCTTTCTCTCCCTATCTATGCCTGTCTCTCTATTGGCATCTCGAGTTTTCCTTTCTGAGTATCTTCATTTCCCCCATTATCTTTGATTTATTCATTTATTTCATTTTGCTAAAAACTATTTAAAAATTATGATATTTTGAAAAAAGGAGGGGTTACTTGTTTTTTGTTTTATATACATACATGATAAAGAGCCGGATATTTACTAATTATAATCCAAAGTCTACTAATGTCGTTATTACCTATTAATTCAACTCAATAATACTAACATAATTATGCATCTACATTTCTATACAGCGCCCATGTCTCATCTTAGGAAATTAATTCGGATCGAATGTGATTTCATTTGGCAGCTCGAAAGCTATATGCGCCTTATTAATAGATCCAAAGCGCTTCCAATATTAGCTTCCATATTCCTTCGACAATTGTTCCAATCAAACTCAATCATGTCAATCGATATCGAAACAATGATTAGTCTTATGTCTAAACTCAATTTCATTTCTTACCAGGGAATAATGCAACGAACCCGGAGAACACTATGATATTGTGCAGTGGAGGGGAGGCGTCATGGACATTAAAAAAAAACTTCTTTGACTTTTTTTTAATTTTTTACATCAAATGTCACGGTGATTGGGTTTCGAGTGCAGGACATCAGTGTCTATTTCAAATGATCCAATACGACTCGGAATCTATTGATAGTAGGAGCTGACTGCATCGCTATTGACAGTGTTCATAAGATGATGAAGACTCCCCCCCCCTTCCCATCCTCTCTTCTCTCGCTCGTTTCTCTCTCTCTTTCTCTCTCTCTCTCCCTCACTTCACAATCTGATTAACCGAGTAGTCGTGATATGATGTTTCCTCCAAAAGACTGGCTCCCGTTTTCCGCTTCTACAGTATAGATTCGAATCAATGACAATACATGTTTGATATTCATTTTTGTATTTATATAACATTTATACACCGGTATAATTCATTTCATTATTCATATCTTTAAAATTTCCATCAAAGAAAGAGGAATGATATGTAACTGCCCCTACCTCTATATATCCTCTCCTTGCTTTTCATGGAAAAAAAAACTGCAGTTTTGTATTTTATTGATATAAAAGGAAACGAAGTAAACATAATCATGATATATACCCCTCCCTCATCCAGGGGTGTGAGAGTTCAGATTTTTATCTGATTTTAGATTTTTTTTTCAGCTTAATTTCAGCTTATTTTTGGCCTTCCTCTGTACAAAAAGTATGGGAGCTCTTTCTATTTCAGACTTTTTCAACACTCTTCAGCTTTTTTCAGATCTTTTTATTTGTGACCACTCACACCCCTGCTCATCGCAGCTCTGTTTTGTTATATAAAAATAATCACGTATTGGACTTAAGAGAACTTTACTGTTTAGTTCCTATGACATGCAGGATAGTAATCTGACGAGTATTTGAAGGAATTTACGTAATTCATATTGATAAGATTTCTAATAACACAAAAATTATTATGACCCGACCTGGTTATTCTGATGAAAATGATTAATAACGGTGGTATAACAGGCGATTATAGATTATATATCAGTGCAGCAGTCTAAAGAAATGAATATTGATGTGAAGTCATTATTGTCGGTGTGTGATTCGTCTGCTAAATGCTTTCAGCGGCTCGTTAGAATTAGTGCCAGTCGCAAACAAGACGTACTCTTCTCACAGAAGTAAGCTTCTGTAGATTAATGTGAATGCTTCATAGTGAAGAAATCGGGAGATGCTGGATAAGCAAGCTTGGTGAAAGCCTAGGTACAATGGGAAAAACTATTTATAAAACACAATGTGAATAAAGGAGTCTAAAAAAAGAGTTGGATATTGAATTTGAAAAGGGAGTCGGGGTATCCATCGAATACGGATCGATTTCGATTAGTAAGTATATGTATTAAAGATTCAAAGATCGAGGCTGTAACACTGTTAAAAAGTAATTTAGAAAGTATGTATCTGGTATTTGAAAAACAATGCACATGTCTTATTTTAAAGAAAATAAGGGATATGTCTTTCATTTGTCTTGCAACAACCGACCATGATATCTATTTGTTGTACTTATCATTATCTAATTGAATAGAAAGACAGACGAAGCAGTTTAAAGGACAGAATCACACATTGAATCCACTGCTCGAAACACCACATCACCATCCCTCATCAAGTTGCCAAAGAGGCTTTAATGCGAAACATCATCTCTTCCCCAGATATATATATATATATATATATATATATATATATATATATATATATATATATATATATATATATATATATATATATATATATATATATATATGTATATATGTATATATATATCCAGCTTAGCTTGCCACGAAAAAATATATATGAATAAATATAAATATATATGAATAAATATATATGAAAGGTTAGGTTAGGTTAGGTTAGGTTTTAGCTTTTAGGTTAGGTTTGAGCTTTTGTTTATTTAGAACATTTAGAACATTTTTTGTCGTACGAGAAAATTGGCGAACCGCCTCACGAGTGGCTATTCTTTTTTTTTCTGACAAGAATCCTAAGAAAGGTCAACATTAATTTCGGAATTCCCAGACAAAAAAGTCATCGAAATTCTGCCAGAGGCCCCTCTGCCCCCAAACTGTCCTGCTCTCGCATCAGGTATGCTAGTGTGTCTCCTCATGGACTTATTCGAGCAAAGACTTGGTGGAAAAAAACCATTGTGTACTCATGGGGAAAAGAAGGACGTAGAATTAAAAATATGTAGAATTAAAAATATGTAGAAAATATTGGTATTTTCAAGGCACATAAATGTAAAAGAATGAAACATGGGTTTCATGTCTGAGTAATCTTCATCCCTCGTGAAACTGCACCAACAATAATCCAGTAATGTTTTTCATGTGCTGCCTGCACCTCACATTTCGCAAGGTATTCTTGACGAGCAGCTTACGATTTCGTGTGTGCGCAGACAGCGCGCTCGCGCGTCAGGTCCGTCGATGCAGTGTAGATGGTACATCTATCTGCTCGTCGACGGGCCTTCCGGAGCTCTTGCGCAAGTGTACTCGAATTTGCATGTCCTTCTTCTCCACTATCTCCACAGCATTGTGAGGCCACTGGTCTATGAATAATTGATCAGAACAGAAATCATTATGACGATTAATAATTCATTATCTTTCGTGAGAAGCAAAGCTGGATATTTTTGGTCGTAGCGAGCGTGTTTTATTTTGGAAAAATCGAGGTGCCGATTCCTATGATCAGGTGAGTAGCTATAGATGTTGGCAATGATTCTATATGCGTTGCTTCGCAAATCAACTATGAGAATCAAATAAATTATCAGTTCTTGTTAATTTAAACTAATAATCAATTATTGAATTCTTGTAACAAAATCGAGGGTATTTATCTGATCGACTAGCTGATTTAGATTGTAATTTCCGAGCTTGTATTTGCCCCGTTCGTGTCGTTGGCTCGGTAGGGAAGTAGTAATTCATTATTATCGAAAAATGTTTGACACATGATATAACAATGAAAAATGCTATTCATATAACAATTTGTTAGAGGGTTAGCTGCAGAAATCGTTTTTATTTTTCAAGTACCATGACCAGCATTGAATGGTGACAAGACAACCTATTATATCCCTGTTTTCACGTGACGACGAAACTGATTTTCCTAATCCACATCGTGCCATAAATCAATCAGAGATTTATCTGTAGTAGGTCTACGTGTAAAATATGAACTCATTTTTTATTATCATATTTCTCCCTCACAATTGCACTACAAAGATATTTTGGTGTATTTTTAGGAGGGGCTACCAAATGCATCTTGACAAGAATGAGGCAGGAGTGGATTATTCACCATCTTGTATTGATATTGTTTCATAACTGGAGACAAACATAGATATTAAAACTATCATACACAATATGCAGAATGATGACTGGTTGAAGAGTCTTGTGAATTCTGGATAACTGAAAATGATTCTTCCAGTTTTCCTCCTTTCCAATGCAATAGGTTCTACCTCTAGGTGATAGACCAATAAACCTTGTGCGACCCAAAAGTGAATTCTCCATAAATCAAATTTTGAATAAGAGTTCTAATATTCTCGCAAATGAGTAATTGAGTCTAACTCATATTTAAACCGAAAATAGAAATTCAGAATTAAGAAGGAAAGTCCTATGCTTATAACACGAAAAATTCAAATTATGTTATTGGTCTATCAAATAAAAATAAAAAATGCACTAATTAGGGTTAAAATTTGAAATTGTAACGTATGAACCACTATGTATAAACCCGAAACTTGACAGTTGTTTTCGCAATACCCTTTTAACTGTGTTGTATTTATATTTGACGTTCGATAACGTATGCAGTCCTAGATATAAAACGAACTCTTCCAGGGTTGGATGCAAGTTCAGGAGGTTGTCGTTTCCGTTGCACTTTTTTAAATTCTTAAATGCGGGTTTACAATAGAGGCACAGGCGCAAGAAAAGTCACCCTAAAATGGGCCTCTTTTTGTCTGCATGGGTTCAAGAGTAAAGGGGGTCGAGACAACAATGCGACCCGAACCGAGCCGTGTGCCAACGCTCAATGCGAACCGCGTACGGCGTTGTGCACGGCAATAAAAAAATAAACCTCACAAAAACTCGAAAACGAAGCCGTCTCGTGACCTCGGCTGACCTTTGAATAGCGCGTGACACACACGCGACTTGCACCCACTCACCTCGCGGCGGACCTTGGCTTTACAGGAATACCAAAATGAAGGTCATTTGACGGTCAAGTTGTCTCGAACCAAGGGGGTGACGATTGTCCATTACAGCACACGTAGTAACAGGTCATGGGCTGCCCGAGATCTCGCTATGTTGTACAGAGTGGCAAATGTACGCGCCATGGTGTACAGATGCATTTCTTGTAATGCTCCGAAATTATTCATCATTTGTTTTCTCCGTTGTTAAGTTAACCCATATTTCGCTGCCAAAACATTTTTTTTATTTGAATCCCCATGATAGTATGATAGGGATCTAATAACAATTTTATCTTGTCACTTATATATTCACCCCCCCCCCTCACCGTCACCACCTCTTATGTCAAATCTTTGTATTTTTCCTTCCTTGTATATTTGTTGAATCTTTTATTAGATGGTAATTAACACGATTGCAATGGAAATGATTTCCAGAGGCTTGTAACATAAAGCTTAGCAAACTGGTCCAGGGGGTGATTCCTATGCTTGATTTCATTGGTTTTTGTGTATGATCAATCGTAAGACTTAGGCCAACGATTGATCGCTGAGCTTTGATGCTACTGGTCCCAGATTATGATGTGTTGTTATTTTAACTGAAAATCTGCAAATGAATAGTAATTAAGAAGTATAGCTTGGATAATCATTAACACTTGTGGTGATTTTCCGGATCATTCATTTAAATTAACATTTATTTTCTTCCATTTTGACAAAATGTGATTTTCGATATAAATTATACAATATCATCCGTCATAAAGTACTATAAATAAAACAAATTTGTTAACAGCATATATCGAGATACATACACGTGATGTCATATGTGCGTAGCTAACTCTAGTTGGGTTATTGTATTCCTTACTCTATCGCAAATATACATCACGCGGAAACACACACTTTAAGATCATCCTTTGCAATCTTCTATTTTTTTAATTTGATATTATCTATAAGAAACGCAAGTATATTTAGATGTACATTACAAAAGCTATGGTGTTACTTGCCATATATATATATATATACACAGTGGCGTACCGTGGGTCACGGCATTGGGGGGCACAAACAAAAAATTTGAGTCACTTAATGAGCACGCGAAGCGCGCTTAGTTGCCAGGTATACTGACCTATAAGTATTATAGTGACATTTTAAGGACAGTGCCATTAAAGCGGATATGTATCTCACTGATCATATAATGCGAGCGCGAAATTTTTTTATATTCAGAACTAAAAAGGGACATTATAAGCAAATTTTTGTAATCATGATACATACCTGTCTTGCTAAACAAACAGTATATACATGTCTCACCATAATCATCTAATGCGAGTGCTAAGCTTGCGTATGCTGATTTTGTTAGAATTACATCTAAACACATGAGGCACTTTTTGTAGTCGTTGTAATCATGATTATCATACGCATCTCACTAATAAATTTTTGTATATTTTGACCCTGAACAGGGCTATTTTAAGGGCTATTTTTTTAAGGAATCCATTAAGAGTACACATATCTCACCATAGTCATCTAATGCGAGTGCCAAGTGCATGCTGATGTTACTAGAATTACATCTAAACACATGAAGCACTTTTTGTAGTAATTGTAATCATGATTATTATACGCATCTCACTAATCAAATATTGCGAAGCGCGAGCTGGAAATTTACTTAATTCAGAACTGAAGAGGGGAATTCTAAGGCTTGTTTGTAGGAATTCACGAAGACCATGCGTATTTCGCTAACCAAATGATGCGAGCGCGAAGCGCAAGCTGAAAATGTTTGATTTTCAGATTAAAAAAAAGTTACATTTTAAGGACTGATTTTAGGAATTCATGAAGAGCAGACATATCTCAGCTATCCAGTAATGCGATCGTAAGCACGAACAGGAAGTGTTTTATATTAAGACCTTAAAATGGGGCAACCACTTTAAGTAGTCATGAAAAAGAAGCATATGTAACTACATAAAACAATAATAATTCGAAGTGCGAGGAAATATACTTGGTGTATATTGACTTGAAAACGGGAGGTTTTAGTACAACGGGATTATATATCTCGTTAAACAGACGATGCGAGCGCCAGGAACAATGAAGACATAGGCCCTGAGCAAATTATGTTTCATAAAGTTATGATTTTTTTAAAGTAATATAACATAACATAATCATAATATAACATTATAATGAACAATAATTTCTTATTTCCCACTACGTTTCTTTCCATTTCTCCCTCTTTTTCTCCTTTTCCCCGTTTTTTTTTTTTTTTTTTTTTTGCCAGCCGATTGGGGGGGCACGTGCCCCCCATGCCCCCCCCCCCCCCCGTAGTTACGCCACTGTATATACAGTGCGTATCAAAAAAAAGTTTACACTTAGATGTAATCCTGGAAAATCATATATTTGTAATATCCTGAAGCTTTTTCCACATTTAAACATTACAAAAGCTATGGTGTTACTTGCCATATATATATATATATATATATATATATATATATATATACAGTGCGTATCAAAAAAAAGTTTACACTTAGATGTAATCCTGGAAAATCATATATTTGTAATATCCTGAAGCTTTTTCCACATTTAAACATTGGTACAGATCTCTATAAGCAAATGACGATTATAATAATAATAATATAGGATTTGTATAGCGCACGTATCCACCTTGCTAGGTGCTCAAGGCGCTCCGATATTACCCCGGCTAAGCTAGTCTACCGATTCTGGTGTGCACAGCTTTTTGAGGAATTACTTCCTGCCGGTACCCATTTACCTCACCTGGGTCGAGTGCAGCACAGTGTGAATAAATTACTGTTATAATTTCTGATATAACTGTTAAAAAATCTTTCCGCCTGAATGAGCTCCACTTACTTTTGAAAAGTTAGTGGAAAATTATTTGCACAGAACTTGGAATTAGTTATATGAATAAAGTAGATATTAATCACGAAGAACACATTGACTTCAGCTCGGAAGATTGATTTGAAGATATAAAACCTTTTTAACTTGTTTCCTTGCCCAAAACACTTTTCATAGATCTTTATTGCGGCGCCCCTTTCCCTCCCCCACACACCGAGGTCTTCGTAAAGATATCTCCTTTACACGTAGCCGTGATTCACTTGAAATTGCTTAGGCATGATTTTCGTTTTATTAATCATTGGCAAGCTTGGGAAAAGTGTGGAGAAACAAGTAATAAATGAAATATGAAATATAAACCCATTTTAAATGATAAAAAACTTAGTATAGGAAATGGAAATGGAAATGTCTGAAATAAATGTCTGTTTACATTCAGTTAAGTACTCAGACCCAGCTGGCACAAAAAAGGTTAAAGGTTATGCTTACCTAGGGTGAGAATGTAATTTGGATGGCAAAGTTGTAACAAAATGTTTAATTGGCTAAAAATGCATGAGAAATGTATGAGAAATGTTTCGCACGGTCAGTTTGTTTTCGGCGTTTTCCTTGACACAGCGGGAAAATGAGCATTTCTGCGCAAACCAATTCCTGCGAGCTTTATAAATATGGACAATACTCACTCAAGTGTAACGATCTGTCAAAATTTAATATATATATATATATATATATATATATATATAAATGTGTAAAGTTATACATGTACAACAGCTTTGGCAACTCTTTTTATTTAAATATTGTAAAGAAATGGATGAAGAGAACAATGGTAGGCGTAGCTTAAATCAAGGTTCCCCAGAGCTATCTACCCTATATATATATATATATATATATATATATATATATATATATATATATATATATATATTTATATATGAAACTACTTTTTCCAAGATTTTGGTTTTAATACCTTTTATCCAGATATTCATAAATCTCTCACGTGCATTTGCACCCACTACCACACACACCTCATTTTTCAATTTCTACTTTTTTCCCTTTCTTTGATGATTCGTGACATTAATTTTTATCTTACACACGCAATTATTTTTATCGGTTTTCATGTTACCCAAGGTTCTCTTTTTTGGCTGCTATGCTTCAAGTGTATATTTGCTTATATAGTTTGCCTCTGCATTTTCCCCATTAAGTTGTTTTTCTATATTGTATTCATGTCTTTCTCCCGTCATTATATAAGATTGTCACTTGGTTATACGTACTCTATGCCATGTCTCATGCATTGTAAATTTGTTTTGTATATTATTCCAATAAATGCAGAAAATCCTGCAAAAATGTATATGCACGAAACCAACTTTTTTGTAAGTATTAGGCTTCATTAGAGTGTTTCCCTTAAAATTTTATTGAAATGATATCCCATTGTGAGTGACTGCCATTGACATATTAAAGGACAAGTCCACCCCAACAAAAAGTTGGTTTGAATAAAAAGAGAAAAATCCAACAAGCATAACACTGAAAATTTCATCAAAATCGGATGTGAAATAAGAACGTTATGATATTTTAAAGTTTCGCTTAATTTCACAAAACAGTTATATGCACATCCTGGTCGGTATGCAAATGAGGAGACTGATAACGTCATCCACTCACTATTTCTTTCGTATTTTATTATATGAAATATGAAATATTCTAATTTTCCCCTCATTGTCAAGTGAAACAACGATTAATTCCTCCCTGAACATGTGGAATTAGCATTATTTAATATTATATGGTTCAATCAAGTTGGTCCTTATTTTAGAATCTGTAAAAAATCAAATATTGTATAATTCAAACAATAAAAAACAAAAGAAATAGTGAGTGATGGACATCATCGACCTACTCATCTGCATGTCATTGACTTGTGTATATCACTGTTTTGTGAAAAATAAGGCAAACTTTGAAATGCCATAACTTTCTTATTCTACATCCGATTTTGATGAAATTTTCAGCGTTCTGCTAGTTTGATTTTTCTCTATTTATTCAAATCAACATTTATCTGGGGTGGACTTGACCTTTAACTGCCTACCTTCAATCTATATTGAACCCGTTATTCATCTATTTTGCACCAACACATTCAAAGTTTTCACAGTACCTCCCCTGTCGACGTTACATGTTTTGCATTGCTCTTCTAACCATTGCGGGATTGTGACGAAGAACATCCATCACATGCTAAACATGTGCCTACAAGTCACCGAGGATGTGTTCAACCAAAATTTCAGCTAGACGCCAGTTATGTAACATTCACTCGCGAAAAAAAATATCAGAACGGTACAATTTCACTGAAATTTGCAGGGCAAACTCTGATGAAACCAAAACCTTACAACAAAGTGGGTTTCTTGCTTGTGAATTTAAATCTAGAAACTTTGAAAAAGAAGGTTTTGTACCTTTCGCATTTGATGGGCCATAACTCTGTGACCCGTGGCAATTGTGACGTAAGCAAGGTGCGAAATTAAGTTGAGTTACTCGATTATGTGAAATAGAAATCACTAGAATAAATCATGTATTCTTGATAAAGCTGACCTTTGAACTGCGGTTACCCTTTTTTTTAGAAACACCCTGACACACACACACATATATATATATAGATATATATTAATAGTCTGCTTCGGCATATGGAATAAAATATTCACAAATAGTTAAGTAAATGCCGTAGAATCTACGATTTTATTTCTACTGCATTTACTCAACTATTTGTGAATATAATATATATATATATATATATTTATATATAACTCGGCCTTCCCCGACTCGATGAGGAATGGAGGTACTAGATCAACCCCACAAAGAGTGTCATCCTTGTGCTTCATCAACATCTTCAAAGCAATGGTAACTAATGGCAGATCAACGGCGAACCAATTGCACAATTGTTTCCTCCCATTATCACTTTTGCATTGTCAAGACTGACGATCTCCAGTACGACTATGCCGCTGATGCCATCACCAAGGGATATAGAGCATTTCCTCATTGGAACCTCTCCACTAGGAGCAAGGGTGATACTTCATATCGCAAGTGAGTTGTGGAAAACCTTCTGTGTTCCATGAATGATTTTTGGTTGTTCCAACATATATTTCTCCAGAGCAATGTTGAACTGCTTGGATCCACCTATTTAAGCAGATTCTGGGTCTACTAACAAATTCTGCCGATGAAGCGGTAACAGACATCTTCTTAGTAAGCCTCATGATCATCCGGGAAAAGCTTCTACTCTTGTGGCAGATCTTAAGCACCAAATTGAACAGTATAGAGCGGAGGATGCTTCTTCGATCATGACATCTGTGCCAAGGCCATCGTGTTGCTCTACAGCAACTCGGCCTTCCCCGACTCTATGAAACCCCCAGGCTACCATCTTTGGAAGCAAACGGTTTAGACGACAGTGAAGCAGGCATCTGATACTAGACAGCCGGGTGCACTTGCCAATAGGGCTTCTCTGTCTTTATGGTCTCGGTCTCATAAGCCCGAGACCAAGCCGCCGAGGATCCGTAGCCTGGACACATTGCCAATCCAAGTGTGCGGACACCATCACTATCCATCTTACTGTCTACCTGACTCAGGCTAGAGTTGCCAAGATCGGAAAATCAACCGATGACTGCTGGCATTTATCCATGCCCACCCATGAAGATGGCCAGCACCTCCATTGTATTGGGGAACACCTCCATTGTAGACAATTCTTAGGCCCCCGGTAGAAGCACCCCCCCAAAAAAAAAATCGTTCTAGTCTAGAACCACACCATATTCGTAGTTGTTACGATCTTTCTTTTTTTATATTTTGAAATTATTTATTCATTTATTATTATTATTTATCTATTTTGGGGGGATGCTTTTGTCATTTTTAAGGACCCCTCCCCAAGCTAGATAAACTTTTCCCCATGTGTTCTTCCTTCCCCCTCCCTCTTCACCACCCCTACCCACACCCCACCCAACCACCGCCCATTAGCCCCTTTCTCCACTGCATGCCGAAGTTTTGCTGAATCAGGGTTTCAGCACAAACAAATATAAAGGGTATGAGGTCTGAGACTAAACACATGGAGATAATACATTGCTGATTGAATGTTGCATTACGTTATTTTACAAGGTCAGACCCCTTAAAGGTATAGTGTATGATTGGTTGATCTCAGACAAGGTCAGTGAATCAATTGTAAAGATATTATTTTCATTAAATATCTATATCAATGCTCTACTTTATCACTCAAAAGAAATTGGTATAACTCTTCTGTTTTCATGATATTGAGGGGTGAAATATATATTATAATATATCGTTTAACCGATATATTTTGTTTCCGCCCTCTCGAGTTAACAAATAAATTGATATTAGAACACCGTTCGAATCATGCATATTCATTACAACCTCATGCATATTGATGAAATACGTCATGGCGCATGCGCCGTATCAAGAAATCCCCGTATCAACAAAGTGCAGCGCTGTGTGCAGAAGTAGCTGAGTAGAAGCAAACTCCGAACGTTGCGTGCAAGCTCAATGAGCCGATGCTAGCCGGCTAGCGATTAGTCCACGTCCTGGACAATTTTTATTGATTGGGCAAACCAGGGGCAAACCTTATCGGACCGTACCGGTACCCCCACGCGCACACATAACCAACACACACACACCCTCCACTGATTCACTTACCCCCAGTGATTCATCTAACCCACTGATTCACTTTCCCCGTAAAAGAATGTAGTTTCGTGTGACTATTCAGGGGGTGTGTGTATGCGTGTTATGGGGATGTAGTGTGTTGTGTTTGGTAGTCGTATCGTACAAAATACCAACAGTCCAGGAGGTGGACTAGCTAGCGATATGCTTGCGCTCTGCATGCACGTTTACCTTAAAGGAGAATGAAACTCTTGGAGCAAGTTAGCTTTTGTGAAAGCAGAAAAATCAAAGAATAAGATCAACAAAACTTTGAGTAAAATAGGACTAGCAATAAAAGAGTTATGAGCATTTGAATGTCGAGATCACTAATGCTATGGTGATCCTCCCATTGGCAATGCGACCAAGATCTGTGATGTCACACACGTACAACTCTCCCATTCGGACACTGAAAATATACCCCAAAACATCTCATTTTGCTCATTCTAATCATATGACAAACGATTCATCAATGATATAATGTTGTGAAACCTCTGTACTTGTCATCTCATAAAGAAAACACCTAACCTTGTGATAGACTCTATAAAAAATGAGAATATAAGTGAAATAAGTACTAAAGTAATGAGGGAGTTGTACGTGTGTGATATCACAGATCTTGGTCGCATTGCCGATGTGAGGATCTACATGGCACTAGTGATCTCAATATTCAAATGCTCATAACTTTCTTATTATTCATTCAATCTTCCTCAAACTTTCAACAATATGTTTCTTTGATTTTTCTCTTTGATATGGATTCAGCTAGTTTCAAGGGTTTCATTCTCCTTTAAACATAATCCACTATTAGCGATAGCACACACTGGACAAGCATATTATATGGAGCTATAGCTCCATGATTGTATCGTACGTGAATAAGGATTATCGAACGTGAATGACGAAGCGAAGGATTGCCCAATACGGCTTACTTTCGGAATCTAATGTCATGAATCTGAAAGTACTCCAAGACTAAAAGAGATACGAGAATCCCAAAGAAGGGCAAGGGCCGAGTTTGATTTGACGGCCACCTCGCTCTTTGCGCTCGCATCAATATTGTTAGGTAGATGACAATCAGAGACATCTATGATGACAATCCTGTTCATGATTACCAAAAGTGCTTAGAATGTCAGAATTTTAGTTCAGAATATCAATCACTTTTTAAGCCCAAGTGATTGATATTCTGACCTAAAATTTTGACATTCTAAGCACATGTGGTAATCATAAACAGGATTGTCATCTAATTTTTAACTAAACATTATTGAAGCGAGCGCAAAGAGCGAGATGAAAAATTTTCATATGTATATACATGTATATATAGACGGCCATCCCCATTATGTCTAGGGCCGAGTATGAAGAAAGGGAAGGGCGAAGAGAAAAACGATTATTTCCAGGGCGGGATACAAAATAGTAAAACATAAAAGGAAGATAAAAGTTGATGGGACCATGGAGGACACACAGTATTGACATGAAAGTAGGATTATTCTTCGTTGTTTAGACTGAACTTGCGAGGTCAAAAGGTGAGCTGAGAAACCTGTTGATGCGAAGTATGTAGCGTAGTCTACATCGTGTAGACCGTGACAGTGTGTGCATGTATGCGACCATAATGCATCAAATTGCAAATTTAGAATACAGTGTTTATTTGGTCAATCTTTACAAGCAGATCTAGAGCAGAGGCGTCATGAGCGAAAGCAAAACAAAATTAGGGGGGGGGGGTAGACGTAAGGGGCAAGATTTCTCAGAAAACTCTTATTCTTGCAGCCACACAAGAAAGCTTGTAGCTAGATGTGGAGTAATGAGAAGTTGAGTATATTCCATATTGCGCGGCGCTATGGTCTATGGTAGAACCGTTGCGCTCTAGGTATGCAGAGGGGTGAATTTCGGAGCCGACCCCGGGGGCCGACCGGCATGTTTTACAACAGAACTTTACAAGTCATGCCGTTTGAAACAGGGCAACGAAGTACGTGAAAGAAGACTAAGCAAACTTGGAGAAGCAACGTCCGAGGGGATTTACGTCTGCTTTGAAACGTGTATCAATAAGGATTTCCAGAGAATGGGTCGCAGAGTATTTCTCCAGTATGGGGAGGGTGGGGGTAGCCTATAGGCCTAATCAATCCATCAGTGGATGGATGGATGGATGACTGAAATAATGAATAGATGGATGAATAGGCATATATATGAATGGATCATCCGATGAATGTATAGGCCTAACTCCAAGAATGGATGGACAAAGACAAATGGATACCAATGACGAATAATAGATAGGGGCGCCCCATGGGAGCTGTTGTTGAATGGGCTACCCCTTATTAAATAAACAATAAACAATTAAAAATAGATGGAAAGATGAACTTTTATTGCAACAAATGAGAGGAAGATAGGCCTCCGGGATACACGCATACAGTGTGTGCCCGAGCAGTTCAACTGTTGAAAAAATGTGAATGGTGCGTGGCGACGTGAGCAGGACAAAGACATCACTCACATCTTGATTGGCATAACGTAGACTTATTTAGCAATGAAAGTGGAACCGGGAATTGGGACTCCCATTTTCCTGCTATAAATATAGGAAAAACGAATGATAACTGTTGTTTTATAGCCGAGGAAATGTATTCTTCATATTGGGATTGGGACCAAGGAGATCCCGGCGTGTCAAAATTTCACAACTCATGGGGAAAATAATATAATAATCATTTTTTATGATTGAAAAAAAAATGTGCTCAGTTCACACTGTCACGATTTTTTTTTTGGTGGGGTTACCTGCAGAAAAAAAATTGACAAAGCAAAAGAAAAAATCATTGGTCATTCCATACATTTCTCAAATTTGACACCTATCAGAATTCCAGGGGGTGCTGCCCATGGAAAATAATACATGCCGCATCCCCAGCTCCCCCCCCCCCCCCGCTTCCAAGAGGCATATAATCGCGGAATAATTAATCGTATCAGAAAGTATCAGATCAGTCAAGGCGATCGTATTGATCGTAGAAAGTGTTGGAATATGGTTCAACTATTTTGGAGATCAGTTATCAAAGGCCAATCGTGCATGGTGTTCGTGACGGATTGCACTATTGTAGGAATAAGAATATTTTGGGGCGGGAAAGTCGCCTACTTCCAAGCGGTGATGACTTTCGGGGAAAAAAAGAAATTTGTGTTTGAAATTTTTGGGCAAGCCCATTCTGGCGAGGTTCAATGGGTATACGCCTATTCTGATGTATTTAATTTATGGTGATGTGATGCAAATATGTTGCCGATAAAAATATATTATTTTGCCTTTATGGGTGTTTTACCCGGGTGTTTTACAACCAGTGGCGTAGCTAGGATTTTTTTCCTTGGGGGGCACTGGGGGGTCCTTGCTTTTTCAGGGGGGGGGGGGGGCACCATTTTTTCCGTTGTGTGTGTATGTGTCACAAGGGCGGATCCGACTTTCGCCAATATGGGACGGGGCCCGAAATTATCTTCACCTATAATATTTCCCCCGATCAGTCACTTCTTAGTTTTATTCTTATAGGACAACATAAACATGAAATAATCTCATAAGCCTTATAAAAAGTGCGAGCGCGAAGCGCGAGCGTTTTTTTTTTGTTACTTTAATGTACTTTGTCCTGAAAATGTAATATTCTGTGCAATGTTATGTGTGATCCTAAACAAGATTTGTATGTAACTAGATGGTTACTGCGAAGGCCAAGCGCGAGCAGAATTTTTTATTAACTGTTCTAGCATTATCGAAAAGGGACCTGTTAAGGACTGCTTACAGTTACCCACGAAGACGGTATATATTTCAATAATGCGAGCGCGAAGCGCGAGAATTTTTTTTGTTGACATTCCGACCTAAAAAATTGTCATTCTAAGTACTTTTTGTATTAATAAATGGGATAGGTATGTAACTGAACAATTGATGCGAGCGCGAAGCGCGAGAGGAAGAAAATTGAGATTTTAGACCTAAAAGCGGGACACTCTATTCATATTTTGTAAATCATAAATAGGATATAGTTAATTGGCGATCGTGAAGCGTGAGCAGACAATTATTGATATTCTGATGTGAAACTGGATAATTTAAGTACATTTAATATAAAGAACATGCAGGCTATCGCGCATGTTTTAGATTTAGACCTAGAATCTGGGCAGTCTGAATACATTTGTTTAATGGAACATTATGAAATACACGTAGACAATAAGAACTTGGCAAATCAAACAATTTGACCACGCAGCGTGAGCTTAAAAATGCTGATATGTAGACTATAAAAGGGACATTTTACAGCTAGAACACTTAAATTTGTTAATGAAAAAAAATTGGTGAGAGCTCGATGTCCGAGCTAAAATATATTTTGTATTTTGACTTCAAAACTTTCTCCATATCAGCCTATTGAGCAAGATATGAATTTCATTGAACAGGCAATTCTGGCGCGAAGCGCAAGCAAAAGTTTTATATAGTAACATGAAAGATTTGGTTTTTTTTGCAAGTCTTCCCTTCACATTATTTCATTCACTCGTCTTCCTCCTCTTATTTTCTTCTTCTTTTTTTCTTCTGTCTTTCTTCTTCTTTTCCTTTTTTTTCTTCTTTCTCCTTTTTTTTTTACTGTGCCAATTTTTTTCAGGGGGGGGGGGCACCTGGGGGCACACCAAATCTCAGGGGGGGGGGCATGTGCCCCCCCAGGCCCCCCCGTAGCTGCGCCACTGTTTACAACTCACAGGGGGGGGGTCAAGGAGAATACAGTAATAGCTCTGAATACTGACTGAGAGACACTCCGATCTGCAAAAGTGAAGGCAAAGCTGTCATGGGGCAAGCAAACAAGTAATACTTTCTTGAATATGCATACCATAATAAAGTTTGTGAGAATAATATTGAAATAAAGAGAAAATAACATTGAGAATGCGAACATAAGGAATACACACAACCTAAGGTTAGGAATTGTATAAACAGCGAAAAATACAGAAAGATGTTATGAACATGCTTTCACTATTCATGAATGTATAATGCAATGATAAAGGGAAAATGTTTTAAGTTGAATTTAATTTTAACCAGTGGCGTAAATAATGAACATAACAAATATGAAGGGGCCAGATATACATATAGGGCACAAATCTTGTTTTTTTTTTTTGGTAATCTATGATAGATTTTGACATGATATTCAGATAATAGTTTCCCTTCTCTCTTTCCTTTTTTTTCTTGGCCGTGACAAATTTGGGAATCCATACAGCACCAAGCCTTATTTTGAACGCCACTGATTTCAACTGAATATCATCAGAAAAATATTTACAAGGTAGTCAAGTGGCAGCCGACGCAGCGTGTAAAAACAGTATGAATTTCATTGCATGATAATAATAAAATGATAAATAATGTCATGTGTGGTTAGCGGAAACGAGGATAGGACGTTTTGTAATTCGCTCTGCAGTAAAATAATGAGAATGACTGAAACGATATATATTCAAAATATAAATTTCATGAGAGAGAAACGATTCAAACAATAACAGAGTATAATATTATGTTGCGTTCAAATTCCCTTTTGATCGTTCTTTTGATTCCCTTTCAACAATCTATTTCTTTCTTCCTTTCTTCTCTCTCCTCCTTCCCTTTAGGATGGAGGGGGTATCGGATATAAGGAAGCAGTTTAGGTGATATGGCACATGACAAGTTCAATTCAGTGGCCTAGTACTAGTAGGTCCATTGGTAAATTGCCAATTCGTCAACTGCCAACTCATCCATTCACCACATGGTCTACTTTCATTTAGTCCATGCAATGCCAATCCGTCCATCAACATTTCATCGAACAACCATTTGGTCCAGTTAGTCCAGTATCCAATTCATTTTCATTCATTTTGCACAATAACACGTCCAATAACCAAATTGTATATGGACTAAATGACTATTGGATCAGATGGTTATTAGACGGAATGCATGCATGTGGATAGTGAACGAACTGATGGTAGACCAAATAATGATAGTAGACGAGTTGGCATTTGGACGAGTTGGCATCACGACGAAATGGAAGTAAACCGATCCGATCCATGGACTAGCGCCTAGTATCACGCCGGTATAGATATAAGGAGGTACAATGTTGGAAACGATGCCCAACGGACATGCGCGTATCCAGGATCCATGATTGAGCCCGACTATTTTGGCGCCCCTGTGAACTTTTCGGAAAATGGCACCCCGACCCGCCCAGCACGGCAATCATAGGTGCCTTAAATGCAGTTTGAATTATCGTATTTCATAATCACGTGAAAAATGCATCGAAGACCACTTTTTAATGTGTTCATGAAAAAAAAACATCCATGAATATGTTTTAACCACCTTTTGAAAAAAATAAATGCGACCAGAAAGCACAGAATTTTAAGCATTTTGGGGTTTCAATTTAGTTCAACTTCTCATCAGAGTGGTAGACCATGCTAAAATTATGTGCGGGAGCTGTAATTTCTTAACCGGGGGCGGATCCAGCTTTCGCCAATAGGGGAGGGGATATTTTCATCTCTTTTCCGATCGAACATTCTGAGTTTTATTGCAACCGTGAACATGATGGGTATATGTATTATCTAAACAATATTGATGCGAGCGAAAAGAGCGATATGAAAATTGTTCATATTCTTACCTAGAATTTGGAAAAATCTATGAGCACTTTTGGTAATCAAGAACAGGGTGGGTATCTATCAACATTTTATGCGATCGCGAAGTGGAAGCTGACAATTTTTGAATTTCCAACCCAACACTGGACATTATAAGCACTTTTTACATTTGTTTTATAATCACGAACAGGATGGGTATCTAACTAAATAATTAATGCGAGCGCGAAGCGCGAGTTGAAAATTTTTGATTTTCTGACATAAAATTTGGACATTCTAAGCACTATTGGGTAATCATGAACAGGATGGGTATCTAACAAATGATCTAATACGAGCGCGAGGCGCGAGCTTAATTTTTTTGATATTCCAACACAAAACTGGACATTCTAATTTGTAATCATGGAAAGGATGGGTATCTATTTAAACAATTGTTTGTGCGAGCGCGAGGCGCGAGCCTATAAGTGATTGATATTCTGAACTAAAATTTTGACATTGACTAAGCACTTTTGGTAATCATGAACAGGATTGTCATCTAACTAAACAATATTGATGCGAGCGCAAAGAGCGAGATGAGAATTTTTCATATTCTTACCTAAAATTTTGAAAAATCTATGAGCACTTTTGGTAATCAAGAACAGGGTGGGTATCTGTCAACATTTTATGCGATCGCGAAGTGCGAGCTGACAATTTTTGAATTTCCAACCCAACACTGGACATGATAAGCACTTTTTATAACCATGAACAGGATAGGTATCTAGCTAAATAATTAATGCGAGCGCGAAGCGTGCGTTAAATTTTTTTGATATTCTGACCTAAAATTTGGACATTCTAAGCATTATTGGGTAATCATGAAAAGGATGGGTATCTAACAAATCATTTAATGCGAGCGAGAGGCGCGAGCGTAAAATTTTTGGTATTCTGACCCAAAACTGGAAATTCTAAGCATATTTTATAGCCATGGAAAGGATGGGTATCTATTTAAACAATTGTGCGAGCGCGGAGCGCGAGCTTAAAAAGTTATTGATATTCTGGCCTAAAATTTTGACATCGACTAAGCACTTTCGGTAATCATGAACAGGATTGTCATCTAACTAAACAATATTGATGCGAGCGCAAAGAGCGAGATGAAAATTTTTCATATTCTTACCTAATATTTGGACATTCGAGTAAGCATTTTCGATTATCATGAACAAGATGAGCACTAACAAAACAGTTTATGCGAGCGTGAAGCGCGAGCTGATTTTTTTTTTATATTTCGATCCAAAGTCGGACATTCTAAGCACTTATCTAACCATGAACAGGATCGTCACCTTACTAAACAATTAATGCGAGAACGTAGAGTAGGATGATTTTTTTTTGTATTCTGATCTAAAATTATAGGCACTTTTGGTAATCATGAACAGGATGAGTATTTGATGCGAGCAAACATGAATTTGGCGCCCACCCCCCTCTCCCTTGGTTAATTGAACCTGAATTTGGCGCACCGGGACAAACATAAAATAGGCGCCCTCGTGTGGTGAACATCCATTAGGCACCCCCTAGGTTGAACATCAATTCGGCACCCCCTATGTCAAACATCGATTCGGCAACCCTATGAAAAATATCAATTCGGCGCCCCAGCCACTAGGTTGAACATCAATTCGGCGCCCCCTCGGTGCCCCTATGTCGAACTTCAATGCGGCCCCCTCTTATGTCGAACATCTATACGGCGCCCTGAGGTAAAACATTAATTCGCCCCCCCCCCCTCCACCTAGGTTGAACATCAATTTGCCACCCCCTATGTTGAACATCAATTCGGCGCCCCCCTATGTCAAACATCAATTCGGCAACACTATGGAAAATATCGATTCGGCGCCCCAGCCCCTAGTTTGAACATCAATTCGGCGCCCCCTCGGTGCCCCTATGCCGAACTTCAATGCAGCCCCTCCTATGTGGAACATCTATACGGCGCCCCGAGGTAAAACATTAATTCGCCCCCCCCCCCACCTAGGCTGAACATCAATTGGCACCCCCAAGGTCGAACATCAATTCGGCGCCTCCCTAATTCGGACATCAAGTCGATGCCCCCAATGTCAAACATCAATTCGGCTCCCCTATCTATGTTGGACTTAAATTCGGCGCCCCTATAGGTCGATTATCAATTGGGCGCCCCCCTCCCTAGGGCGAATATCAATTCGGCGCTCCCCTTTCCCTCTTTTGTTTTCCTCCACTCTTTCTTTCCCCCTTTTATCTTTCTATTGTTCTTTCCCTCATTTTTTCCTCCCCTTTTCTCCCTATTTTTGGCGCCCCTTTTTCGCCTACCCGGGGGGGGGGGGGCGTGCCCCGAGGGCCCTCGAATACGCGCATGGTGGAGCTACGGATATAGAGAAATAAGGACAAAGATGTAGTGAAAATATAAGAACTCTTGAAATATTCACATTTTCTAGGCAAACAAGAATCCAAAGCGTATAAATAATGCCCGGCTGAATAGACCTCCATTTGCATCCTGTTTGATATGCTCGCGTTTAAATAAAATTTCCTGCAAGTTCCATCGCAGGCTAAATAAAGGGCAAAAGTATAAGTTTTTTCTTTGAGAGGGGGGAATGACGATAAATAAAAATACCAGCAAGTGCGATGGATGATAATCAGGGGCGGCGGAACGTATTTTCATTTGGGGGGCAAAAGAGGGCATTAATATGTATTTTTTATGCAATTGAAATTTTCACCATGAGATTATCATCTGCGTTAAGTAGTTGTGCGTTTTATACTTATTAAGTTGAGCAAAGCCTTTTTGAAGTCTTTTCTGATTGATTAAATATGTAATCAGGCTTTATTTTTCCGGGAGCGAGCGTAGCAAGCAAGCGGTTTGGAAACACTTTTAAATCTGAAGTTGTGAAACTCGCTTTTTGTCAATTATTACCGCGCAAATTATTGTTAAAAGAGCATCCTTGCGAGATGTTGTGAGCGCAAATCGCGGGCTCAAAATTTTGGACATTGCATGTACTAATAAGACCTGAAAATCAAGCATTCCGAGCTATTGTTTTTGTTGTCATGAAAAAGATGTGTATCTAACTGAATAATGGACGCGAGTGCGATATTCCAACCTGAAAACTGGACAATCTAAGCACTTTTTGAAACCAATAAATAATAATTGATGCGAGCGCGAGCCGAACATTTGTGATATTTCAACCTGATGGACATTCTAAGTTTTGAAACCAAGAATAAACAATAATTGATGCAAGCGGAAAGCGCGAGCTGAAAATTTGTGATATTCAAACTTGAAAATTGAACATTGTAAGCAGAAGTTGTAACCAAAACACTTGCACCCCTCTCCCAAAAAAAATCCCAGTAGGGAAAAAATGGAAAGTGCCCTTCTTTCAAAATGATGTGAGTGCGAAGCGCGATCCAAAATTTTTGTGATTTTCTAACCTAAAATGTATTGTTCGACTTCAAGAAAAGGTATTTTATTTTGAAAAGGGGCACACATCATTTTGAAAGAAGGGCACTTTCCATTTTGAAAAAAAAGATTTTTTTCCTACTGAGATTTTTTTTTTTTTTTTTTTTTTTTTTTTTTGGGGGGGGGGGTGCAAGTGCTCTCTGCCCCCCCCCTCCCCCCACCCCCGGTGCTAATATGGCCTCGGGTTATAATTTTTAATGTAAGTTGAAACTGGTATTAACAAAACATGTTGGTTTGACTGCATCAAATTTTGATAACGATGGTTTTCTTTAAAATATATATTTTTTACCATTTCGATCCATGACATGTTTGCATTTATTTTGTTATTGTCCGTTGACATGCCCAGCGCTTAGAAGTCGTGCCAAAACGTGATTTTGCATAGAGCACATTCGCTGAACCATCATCGGAACTTCGGAATAACAAAGAAATGGAAGACCCCTTCCCCAAATAATTCCGCCTAGCTGTATGTCCTCGATATATCTCTCCATGATATGTACGCAATTTTATTCGCCAAGCCCAGAGGACCAAGGAGGAGTGGGGTGAAGGGGGAGGCACCCAGGAGACGTCATCATCAATTTCACTGAGAAAACCGTACTAAAGTTTTGGTCACAAAGTTGGACAAAATCAAACGTGATACTTGTTTAGTACATACTACCATAACAAGTTGAAAAGAAAAATACAAAGAGAAACTTTCGGGGGGGGGGGTTAATCGATGTTACATAAACATCAATTGCTTATAATATACAGGCCTGATGTACCGGTATCATAGGCGGATCCAGGAGGCCAACGGGGCGCCCCCACCCTATTGGCGGTGCATAATAGGGGGAAAGAAAGGGAAACAAGTAATATAATGGAAAGCAGAGGGTGGGGGGAGAAGAAAAAATATAAGGAGGAAGAATGAATAAAATAAGGTAAGGGTAATTCAGACTTGGGGGGGGGGGCATGTCACTGCATAAAACAATTTAGCCCGCGCTTCGTGTTCGCATTGCCTCAGGTTCGATGGAATATCTATTTATCAATACCAATTAATTTATTTATTCATTCAGTCATATTTAAAAAGGTTCACAAGATCAGAGTTGTAATTACTGTTTTTTTCATCTTGGTCCTTGTATAATAAAACATAGTAAAATAGCGATTACAATAAAAAGGTATTATTCATATCAAATTAAAGAAATATCAGCTAATCGATATAAACAAAAACAGTCCTTAGTAAAACAAACAAGGGAACTACCATTTACTAATTCAAATGCTTGAGCGCAGTTAGCCCAGCTAAAGCCGGGGTATTAGCATGGCCCGCTGGGAGAACAGTTTACGGAACTGAAGTCGCTACCCGGTGCACCATAGGCCCTACGTACCGTTATGATTATTTTGTTTTATTATGATTAATCTTCAGAGGCAGATCTAGGATTTTTCAAAGGGGGGGGGGCACATTTTCCCGAGGAAAATTTGACAAGCAAAAAAAAATGATTATATCGATATATTTTTACATAAGAAATATTGATTGTGCCTCTGAAGGGGGGGGGGGCACAGCCGGCCCGTGCTGCATGGATCCGTCAATTTTCAGGACACAATACACGATTTCCGAAAATTTTACCTCGCGCTCGCATGTTTTATAGGGCTTATGAGTATACTGTTACGACTATATAGATACAAAAAAATAGCTTTGAGCTGCGGATCGATCGGGGAAAATATTTTTCAACCCCCTCCCTCTTTATTATAGTGAAAGCTGGATCCGCCCCTGGATATTGTAAAAAAAACACTAGGCCACGCGGTATTTGTCCAATTTAATTGATAAATACGTTGAGGCAGTATATTGACGAATTCAGTGGTGGAGAGCTATAGGACACACAAAGCAAATAACGAAATTGGCGGCCAAGCTAATACAAAATGATTTCTAATTTTTCCTTTAAAAAAAATGTAGCATAGGCCTATTATTTAAACAATTAAGAAATTACAACGTATATTACTACACGTGATAATAATGAACACATCAAAATACAGAACCTGAAGAAAATGATAACAATTCAGTGAATCGGAAACAAAACAAAAATACATATAAAGAACTAGAAAAAATATAATAAATAAGAATATAGCCCTTTCTCTCCCTTGGCTTTCACAAGCACCTTTCTCCCTCCCTCCCTCCCTCCCTCCGTACCCTGGAGAAATAGAGAAACAATACAGATCAACGAAGCAAATGAAAAAGCCGTCAGACTTTGTTTTCAATGTACACGCTTTCTACGAAATGCAATAGAAACCGGGAAAGAAACCCGTGCATTCACGGTGTACAGACTCCGTACCCGCCCATGCGTCCGTACCATCGGCACTTGATTGAGACTCGCGCAGAGGCGAGAGCTAGGGATATGAATATTCATGAGCAGGTATTGATGTCATTTGGTCTCAAGGTGGCGCTCTTCATTTTTTATGTTAGTTTTAAAAATAAATAAAAAAAAGCTCACTCGGCAAATCTTCTCATCTTTATATATTTTTTTGAGAATAAAAACAGTTCTTTCTGGCCAATGCAATACATTGTATGGACTCAGAACTTGTTTATGAATATCGTGGAAAGCAAAGAGTGAAATTTAAAAGAAAGTTTTGAAATAAACCAATGACACAATTTACCTTTAAGATTTATAAATTCTTTTGTTGCGTCTGGCGGCTACTACCCACCACCAAAAATATCTGGCAATAACCCTGATGCTAAGCAAGATAATATCCCAACGATTTCATAAAGTTGCTTTTTCAGCTATAGGCTAGCTTAATTTTGGGGATCCTTTTCAACGCCCTCCTGACCACCCCCACCACCGATGACCAGCCAGACGCGCATTTCCTTATACTTAAAGGTATTATTTAACTTTGTGAGCAGCCGATTAAAAAAATTCTCAAACCAAGAAAAAACATGTGTACAAGTACATGTATTAGGACTAAAAAAAACCCTGAAAACAATCATTATTGAAAATGAAAAGCTAAAAATACAAGGCAAAACCCAATTTTGTAATAAGGCGTCTTTAAGACGCTTAAATGGAACACATAAGTGTATGGGATGAAATTAAGATGGTGTCCGGTCACTTTATATTTCACTTTTTGAAGCACTAAATAATGATTTTCGGATGCAATTTTTTCTGGGCTACATTTTTGTAACATATCACACACACAGGTGACAAGTGTGACCTTCTAGTTCAGATTTTAAAAAAGTCAAATCAATGTTAGCCAATCACTTTAAGGGGTATACATACTATATTACAATGAAGATGGAAATTGGTAACCTTCTCAGCTAGGCAGATGCTGCTGGCTCCCTTACTATTTCGTTGCCTAGTTGAACGTCTTTAAGACCTGGTACCCAGTGTATCCATACTGCCACTAATAATTGCCATAATAATCTTTGCATGTTGTCTTGGTGATACCATCTTATGTGACCGCATACTTCGTGTAATAATCCTGTTTATTTGCTTTCATCTGTCACATTTTTTCTGTTTTATCCAGTGTATAAAACTGGATTTCCATGGATTTCCTATACTACTGATGCTAGCGTGGTGATATAAACCAATTTTATAATGCCAAGTTTGACGTGGAATCTTTCTCGCTAAGGATTATTTCCACCTAACCATTTTGAGTAAACATATTTGTTTCCAAATTGTGTTTAATCTTCGAGCGACTCCATTTAAATAAATAATAATAATATAGGATTTGTATAGCACACGTATCCACCTTTGCTAGGTGCTCAAGGCGCTGTCATACAGTATTACCCCGGCTAAGCTAATCTACCAATTGCGCACAGCTTTTTGAGGAATTACTCTCTGCCGGTACCCATTTACCTCACCTGGGTTGAGTGCAGCACAATGTGGGAAAATTTCTTGCTGAAGGAAAACACGACATGGCTTGGGATCGAACCCATGTCCTTCAGATTGAAAGACGAGAGTCTTAACCACTAAACCACGACGCCCCCATTTATGGTTATGAAAGCGGTACTCCGGGTCGGAAAATTATTGTATCTAAATAAATCGAGTAAAATTTACCTAGCAGAACCCTGAAAATTTAATCAAAATCTTATAACAAATAACGAAGTTATTGAATTTTTAAGTTTAGCAATGTTTGGAGAAAACAGTTATATGCACACCCTCATAGATATGGAAATATGTGGGCTATGGAAATATGATGTCATGCCCCCTCTTTCCTTTTTTTTAAATGTTATTACATGAAGTCATAAATATTTCATATTTTCTTATGACACACAAGTTGCAACAATGATTATCTTACAATTAATACACTTGTCAATCCATTTTTCTTTTCATTATTGGAGGATAAAATATGAGAAATATATATTATTTCATATAATAAAATGCGAAAGAATAAGTGAGGATGTTACATCATCAGCTTGCTCATTGTATATTCATGAATACATGAAATTTTGATAAAATTTTCAGAGTTTCAATTGTCTGATTTTACTTACTCGGTTCAAATCATATTATTGTCAGCTTGAAGTACACCTTTAACGATTTTGTGATCGAATATTGAAGTGGCTGGTGAAAGTATTGAGTGAAAAGATTTTCAGCTGGTAATCTTTACAAGATCACGTAATCACTATAAGGTCACAAATAATTTCTGCTAAGAAAAAAAGATTTATTTAAAAAAATACATAAGAAATTTATAAAATCATATCGTATTTTTTCATAAAAGTTTTGCTAAGAAGGCCGCGAAGACTGCCTCGACCAGAAAATATTGTATTCTGTGGCCCGTTGCAGAAAGAGTTGCAATCAATTGCAACTAATTGCAACTCCAAAAATCATGCGCAACTTGATTTTCAACCAATCAACAGCGCGCATTTTTGACTTGCGTTTCAAAACGCAACTCTTTCTGCAACGGGCCCCTGACCTAACAATTCTAATTTCATGCATAAATTAGCATAATCAAGGAAATCTCATATTTGTATCCCTATTTGTGTACTGGGGGTACAGTGCATTCTACATATTCTTTGAGGGGGAAAACACATCTGGCAAACCTGGTCGCTTATCTACTTTTACTTTTAAGCGCATGATGCTGATTTTGAAATTGATTTTTATGACTTCATTTTGTGTAGGCTCATGCACGTCACACTTTGCAAAGTTATCAAATATATTTAGGTAGTTTAGATGATAGATTAGTGACTTTTTTAGTGTGCGGCGATTGATTGATCGGGTCTCGCCCATCGTAAACCCTCACTAATGTAACATTTTATGTATTACTTTCAGATATCAAACCTCCCGGGCATTTAGTATTGAGACATATAATTCATGCTTACAAAAACACAATTGTTATCATGTAGTTACGCAGTACATGTATATAAAGCCGTTTGAGTTTTTTTTTCTTTTGATCAAACTTTAATGGATGCCCGTATATAAAACAAAGACCAGCCCATTTCTCTTCTCTCCCTGAACCCCAACCCCTTCACACTGCTCACCCTCCATCACACACCCACACACACCCACACACACCACACCCCACACACACACCCCCACCCCTTCTCTTTCTCTTGTTTTATCTCTCTCACCCATGCAGCCATGTATAATGAATACAAAGCTCTTGTTTTCCACACGAAATTTAATGAGATTTTTAGCATTATGCTTCTTTCATTCTTCTATATTGGTTCAACTTTAACACTTTTCTGGCGTGGACTCTTTCTCTTGTTTCATCTCTCTCACCCATGTGCAATGATTAAAAAGCTCTGTTCTTCTTTCCTCATTGCCCTCACGTCTTATTCTTTTTACTAGCAGTCATGGCATTTATTAGTCAGTAAATATTTCAAAACACTACTTTGCTTTTCCAGGGGCTAATAAACATGGATATGAACGTTGTGCGTGGGATGCAAAAAAATACGATTGTGAACTAAAATAAATTTGTCCACATAGTTTTGTATAGTCATCGCATTTTCGCTGTCTTGAATAGTAACATAAGGGTATAAGAGTCAGACGTTTACTCAAAAGCGAAGGCAAAGGTCTCCATGTTGTACTTTTATTAGTTCAATTGAGCAATTTTCATGGTACAGTGCTATCTCAACATTGCTCCTTGCTGTAAAAATCTAGTGTTTTCTTTTTTTCTTTTTTTTTTCTTATTCTTGAATGAAAGCACCGAAAAACATCAAACAACAACCTCTCATTTATATTCTGTTCTCACATTTGTTAAAAAGTATTCGAATTCTATATTATAATTCCCTTTTATTCCGCTATTTGGTTGCTTTCAACCTTAGCCAGCTTGCTCTTTCCATTTGCCATGAACCTTGATTTTCTTGTAAGACAGCTATAATCCTTGAGCACACACAACCATGAAATCGGTTGCATGTCGCATGCCCCTCGTTTTTAAAATTTTCTCACCCCCTCCCCCTCTCATCCTCCTTCTCTCCCCTTCCTCTTTCTCTTTATCTCCCTCTCTCTCTCTCTTTCTCTCTCATCCTCCTTCATGCGCCCAACATCTTGTTTCGTTCAATATTTTTTTCTCTCTCTCCATTTCAAGTTTGAGATCAATTTCATGAATCTCGCTATTACAGCGGGTCGCCACGCTTTTCGGCTGGGCACCACGGACAAGCGATGTTAGTGGTTCTCAAAATTTGTTAAATTAATGGAATGTGCATATAAGAACAATTTACACAGTCGGATAACATACAAAAGGCAGTTAATCACGTTCATTATTTATTTTTTTATGTGTTTATTTATTTTTTATTCATTTTTTTTTTTTTTTTGGGGGGGGGGGATCGTCAAATTTTCAAATGCGCACACCTTCTTTGGTTTGGTTCAGGCAGCCATTCAGTACTTTTAAAGATAATTAGAGAAATAGACTTTGGCAACAAGGAACAATAATTGTGTGATTCAGGGGCGGCGGAGCGAATTTGAAAGTGGGAGGGGGGGCACAGGGAAAAAATCGCACAATTTCTTTCAAGAAGGGCATTATCTTAAACATGGCCGTATGCAGAAATTTTTTTGCTGGGGGGCAACATGCGTAAACTTGTTGGGGAAAAAATACAGAGAGAGCGAAGCGGCCGAGCTTATCATTAAGGCGCTTTTGCATTTTGGTAAGTTGGAATTGATGGATTTTGAGCATACTTTTGGTGAATTTTGTGAAAATCTGCAGTAAAATAATGTGAGTTTTCAAAATTTCGGGGGGGGGACAACTGCCCCCCCCTGCTGCGTACGGTCATGATCTTAAAACAAAGAAAAATAACTTATCAACCCCACTCACATGACTCATGAAACTTAAGGCACGTAGGATTATTTTTACAAGTTTTTAAATTCATAATGCACTTGCAGAAGGAAGCAGAACGGCCCTAAATAAAAAAAAAACCGGGCGCTCGTCGGGCATGAAAAGAGTGGTTTTTCAGGAAACTTATGAAGAACAGGCACCTATGACAAGGCAAAGGGGCACTCGTTAAGGGCACAGAACACGTTCGGAGGGGGCACTTTTCTTAGGTATAAAGGTGCACTGATACGAGAAAGGGCACCTATAAGAAGGCAAAGTGGCACTTGCTAACGGCATAAATAGGACCCGTCTCAGGTGAAAGGGGCACAAGACATAATCATGAGGGCCATTTTTCTTGGGTAAAAAGGGGCACTGATTCGAGGAAGGGTACTTACAAGAAGGCAAGGGAGCACTTGCTCACATATAAAACGGGTCATTCTCAGGTAAAAGGGGCACAGAACACGTTCGCGAGGGGCACTTTTGGGGGTAAAAAGGGGCACTGATACAAGAAAGGGCACCTAAAAGATGACAAAAGGGCACTCTCTAACGGCGTAAAACGGGTCCTTTTCAGGTTGAAAGGGGCACAGAACGCGTCCGTGAGGGGGAATTTTTTGAATAAAAAAGGCACTTATACGAGAACGGGCACTTGGTAACACCTAAACGGGTCCTCTTCCGAAGAAAGGGGCGCAGTACACGTTCATGAGGGGCATTTTCATTGCGTAAAAAGGGCACTTTATCAGTGTTTCAAAAAGTGGCTGGGGCACTGTGCCCCCCCCAGGATCGCTGCCCCTGGTGTGATTTTTAACCCAGTCTAAGTTCGATAAACCTAACCAACATTATTTGATGTCTTTGGTGCAAAAAGGGGTGGTTTCATCTTTCACACTGACACACGCTTGGAACGCGCTTTGAACTTCTTTGTTCTGTGAAACCCTCACCAGCCTTAGGTTCTCACTATCGCTGTCTCAGAGTTGAATTTATTTATTTGTATTTAAGTTTAAGGTTCCAATAATCTGAGTCAATTTGCCCCAAAGGGTGTTCTTGTCATACTCTCCTTGAAATATTACATTTTTTTATCCAAGATTTTTTAAATCCAATAATACTGAATTTTGATATCTCATCGTCTCATCTTTTTATAGATTATGGTTCTGAGAGCGAAATATTAAGTTTCCTTTCTCTTTTTTCTTGAACGGGTGGGTGTTGTTGCTTCAGCATTTTCATTCACTATTTTCAAGATCAAAAGGCCAAGTTCAGGGTATTTATCCGTTGCTTTCGACCATTTTTTAAAGGACAAGTCCACCCCAACAAAAATTTTATTTGAATAAAAAGAGAAAAATCCAACAAACAAAACACTGAAAATTTCATCAAAATCATATATAAAATAAGAAAGTTGTGACATTTTAAAGTTTCGCTTAATTTCACAAAACAGTTAAATGCACATCCTGGTCTGTATGCAAATGAGGAGACTGATGACATCATCCACTCACTATTCCTTTTGTATTTTATTATATGAAATATGAAATATTTTAATTTTCTCCTCATTGTCAAGTGAAACAACAATAATTCCTCCCTGAACATATGGAATTAGCATTGTTTAATACTATATGGTTTAGTCAAGTGGGTCCATATTGTCAAATTTGTTAAAAATGAAATATTGTATAATTCAAACAATAAAAAACAAAAGAAATAGTGAGTGATGGACATCATCGACTCTGTCATTTGCATGTCACTGAGTTGTGCATATCACTGTTTTTTGAAAAATAAGCGAAATCTTTAAATGTCATAACTTTTTTTATTTTACATCCGATTTTGATGAAATTTTCAGCGTTATGCTAGTTTAATTTTTCTCTATTCATTCAAATCAACATTTTGCTGTGGTGGAATTGACCTTTAAAATAACTTTGCTGCAAACATTTTGATACAGGATTGGATTGTCAGCAGTATGTCACAACCTTCAAAATCTTCAGTGTGTGTGTGTGTGTTTTTTACAACCCGATAGTGTACTTGTATCTGTTTTTTTTTTTTCATTTTTATGACAGACATACAAAAAAATTGTCTCAAGTTTTGAAGGGTTAGTTTGTGTTTCCCGAGTACGTTCTCATTATTTCATATTTCAAGAGCTTAATAAAAATCATGAAAACTTCTCGTTTGATACATTAATTTAATGTATCAAACGAGAATCCATATTTCATTAAAAAATTGGGCATTGCCTCGTGCAGTGCTATTTTACTGGACAATACAAATGAAGATAACAGCTAAATTTTCAATTCCGAGTTTGCGGGACTTTTTTTTTACTCAATTTCTTCTAACGTGGTATGGTCAACGTTAAAGTCTAATGTGCGCGAGGTCAACCAACGGTCATACAATACAGCTTAGGCTACATCTGGTTATAAGTTAAAGGTTTCTTTTTCATAAAAACAATGCGCAGATTTTGTATTAAATGAAATAAACGTCTCTTTTCCATAAACCTACTTTTACCCGAGAACACCGGGTTATCAAGTTATCAATCATAGTTTTTTTTGCCCCGTGTTTAAATCAATGTTGGAACTGTGCTTATCTGAGGTTTATTTATTTTAGCGGTAAAATATTAAGGTCTTGCAATTTGTGAATCAATAATTTAATAATCATGACAGAATGACAATCAAAATCGCTCCACAGGTGAGGGGGTGAGATCTCCCCCTCTCTCTCTCTCTCTCTCTCTCTCTCTCTCACACAGACACACCCCCACACATGAGTTTTCGATTCAGTTGAGAAAAAGTGACTTCACTTTTCGGCGTGATTGCCCCCACGCCATATCAACATTATGGCACTGCCCTTGCTTGAATATGTCGTGTTTACACGTGCATATGATGTCATTACATTCCCCAAAGTTTTGATGGTGATATTTTTCGATGAAACGTTAAAATTATAATAGCGTTTAAAAAGTTATTGGAAACTTCTTTAGGTAAGATGTTTTTAAATTACCTCTGTTTTATGGGAAGTAGTTTGACTGTCTCTTTATAAAACAAAGAAGCAACATATTTTTCCACATTCTCAACTCAATTCAGTCCTTTACGAAGAATTTTGAAAACCGAGAATGAAACAATCGTTATTGAGATAATTGAATGTATCGCTAAACATATTTCTCATTGAACGCAGATATCAAGATTTTCATTTGGTTTGATCAACATAAATAATAAGATAATGTTCGAACGTGAGTAAAATCTGGAATCACTTTCGAGAATTTTACAAATTTTGTATATGCATAGTTCTTATAAAATAATGAAATACACGGAATAATGTTGCTTGCGAGGGATACCTACAATTAAGAAACGCGTTGAACCTTAACATCATAGAGGAAAACGCTATTTTATTCTCTTTTTCACGACTTTACGATGATAATAACCAGGGCATTGGCCATCACCCACTCGATATCACCCTGGTTTTACAACAACCCTATTTATCCCGCCAAAATGTAGGGCAACATTTGCTATTATCGTATCGTGGCCTCCTTACCTGTCGTCTGCTGCACACAGGAGTCGGGCACATTAAATCGTTCTACGGCTAAAGTTACCTGACCAACACTAATATTTTGGCGGCAGAAGTGCCCGCGCACTTGTCGTTGAAGATTTGACCCAAATTCCAAGATTTGTTCTTCCACTTGAAGCTGTCTGCCCTGCCTCGTTTCCCCCATCTTGATTTGCATTGTTACACGCGATCAGGAGAGGGCTTGTTTGGACGTAATTAGGGCATGGAATTCATCTAGGCCAAATAGGCCTCTCACTATCTATCGGTCATGGGAATGCCCAGGGGGATCTTAACTTGAACAAGACGCCACTAGAATTTGGTGACACTAGGTAGTTCTCGCGCCACTATGCAGAACGCTTTCAGGAACATAGACACTGTATATTGTCAAATGCCTTTCATACCAAAGGTCAACCACGAAATCTTTGTCAAAAATTGGTGGATAAAAACAGCAGTTTCGTCCTGGACTCTGAACGAACGACATTATTTGCAATTATTTTGCTCTTCCGGTTCACCAATTTTCAACAAAGACCTCCAAACTTTTCATCATAATTTAACGGGCATTTTCAATATATTTTCTTTGTTCTTGAAAGTGTTCTGCGTCGCAGTGCGGAAATTCCTTTTTACTGTGTTTTGCGGAGTATTACATGACTGTGTTCAATCTTATAACCTTGCTGGGAGTGGGTTACTCACATCGAAAAGAAGCGCTTCAATTAAACGAGAGTATTAATCTCTTTGTTTCATGGATGTGATTTCATGTTTTTGTTTGTTTCTTAACAAATATATGTTTGCATAAAAATGAAGTGTTTTGAATCTCATTATTATAGACAAAAACAGAGCATAAACAAATGGACAATGCGCCGTTGATGAAACGGAGAGTGTTTTTAACATTTCAATTCTGATCAAGCTATTTTATGATTGCAAATTAATACTATGCATGGGGCACCAATGTATGAGAGAAATCATTCAGAACCGATTTTTAATCAGAGTGGCTTATATAATTGCAAAATGCAGTATATTTGTATAGAAAAATCTCCACTTAACAAGTATTAAGTGTACTTAGAATTGATTGAAAATCATTCGTCTAAAGGAAGATAAAAATATCACAAACAAATTTATTAGAGAAATACATAAAATGTACCAGCGAAAACAACCTATTAAACTTCGAACACAAATTTTGAAGAGTCGTATGACTGCTTGTGTATGTAAACTGATAATCAGATGCACTAAATAATTATTAATCGAAGAATTATATCGTATATGTTTTTGCTGTAATGTTAGAAATACAACACCTTGTTATTAAAAGAGTTTTGGTAGTTTGTTTAATTTTGTTGTCCCATTTTAAAGAATGAAGGAAGCAGTTGGTAATGATATCAGATTGTCAGACGTAACAGAAAATCCGGCACAAATTACGATGTACTAAAGAACAAAATGTTATCAAAATAAAAACGCTATTGTTTCCCCTTTTTTAGTTTGTATGGATGCGTTGAAATTAAACAAATTTACGGAAAGGATATTGAGCCTTGACAACAACAATATATTGTAAAGTAGTGTATCGTCGGATAGTGATTTGATGATGTTTATAATCTACATCATTCTCTATAAGAGCATTCAGTTTGAAACCAGGAAAACTCCGCACCATAAAAGCGTGGGAGAGAGTATTGGCATGTGGAAGAAATTATTTTTGGATGTCATGGAACGCCCTTGGGTATCGTCTGCGCACGGTAACGAGTGTCCCACTTGGTCGTTCGTCCGGTCTCTTGACACATTTCTCATTAAGATTCCTCGCACGCCTTGACCAACCACAACATAGCACATAAAAGAAAAGGAGACAAAGAATGATATGAAAAGATGGAGCGAGATAGAAAGGGGAATCATCTTTAGATGAAAACAAACAAAACAAGAAACTGTTTTAAAATAAGGACAGAACTATCGTAATTAATTACCCCTGTACCCGAAGTCAGTTGTCATTTCTTGTGCTAGTAAGGGGCGAAGTTACTTGATTTATTTCGCTGTTTGCGATGCATAAAAAGCAGAGTTCATCGACTTACAGATCATGTTCTTGATGAAACCATGGACCTAGGTCCATGATGAAACGCGGTGAAATTTTGCCTGGAAAGTGATTCAAATTGTTTTAATATGTAAAGAGTGAGTTTGGAATGGAAATGTGTATTTTCACTATTTGTTTTGTAGATCGCGAGTAATTTCGAGATTAATGAAAAAATAACACATTTACGCTGTAAAGTGACTTCAGATTAACCAGTTTATTTATAGACCAAGGTGAGAACATTTCATCAACTTTGAAGAGAATGTTGCTATCATAACTGAAGTCTAATATCGTTTCCTAAAGAAAATCGCTTCCAAGATAATTTCCACCATAAGAAGTACATCCACATACCTTGACGTCTGTATTATATACTATATTGTGCTACCTCTTTTTTTCCAACTGCTGTGACTTCTACGAGTACTGGGCCCCGTCTTACAAAGAGTTACGATCGATCCAATCAATCGTAACTCTATGGAAATCCATCAGTGTCATAATTTTTTCTACAGGAAATTTGCAAAATGTCCTTTGTAAACAAAGGAGGACGCACCAAATTGTCAAGAAATCAATGGATTTATGGATATACATTCATATCTAGAAAATCTTTTGAACAAACATAAATTTTATATGTTGACTTTGCTGGCTTTCCATAGTTGCGATTGATCCGATCAATCGCAACTCTTTGTAAGACGGGCCCCAGATGTCTACTGCTACCATACCACCATACCAACGTCACCGTCATTATCATTTCTATTATTGTTCCTGCTGCTACTCCTACTAACTACTACTACTTATACTACTACTAGAACTACTACTACTTCTACTACTACTACTACTACTACTACTACTACTACTACTACTTCTACTACTACTACTACTACTACTTCTACTACTACTTCTACTACTACTACTACTACTACTACTATTCATTCTACTACTATTACTACTACTACTACTACTACTACAACTTCTATCACCCTTACTTCTAATACTGACATTACTTTTCATGTACTACTACTACTACTACTGCTACTACTACTACTTCTACTATACTACTTCTACTTCTACTACTACTACTACTACGACTCCTGTTTGTCCACCATCACTACTACTGCTGCTGCTGTGTACAATGATGCTATTGTTGGTGCTGCTAATGCTTCTAATCCCAAGTAAAGGCTTACAACATGTATAGAAAAAGAATACAAAAAAGGGAAAGAGCTCCATGTAAAATATGTTAATGGTTTCAAAGTGAACGCCCTATAGAAGGGTAGCAGAAATTTGAAGTTGGATTGATGAAAGAAGAATTTATGGATATTTCTAAAGAGAAAACAGCTATTTCGATAAAGTTCGAGAGGAGCGCATCAACGGAAACCATTATAATATTAGAAAAATGCACATACATCTCATAGATCTTGTGCAAGTCTTCAATCAATAATAATGCCAATGAAGATCTCCAAAGCTCATATTAGCAAAGGTCATTAGACGTAAGTAACCTTGGGCTGCATTCACGAGAAGACCATTGCTTTCCAATTATCACCTTCGCATCACTACGCGGCAAGCTAATCACTGCTATCATGGCTACCCGCCTCACATTAAGATATATGTTGTCAGATGGTAGGGAAATAATGACTTCTCGAATCGTAGTATAGAGTCCCATCAATTTAAGGTACACGCCAGTGGAATTCCTGGAAGAGCTATTAGCCTAGACCCTGGTGGAAACTCCGGTGTATGAAGGCAAGTACCATTTCATCGGAATTAATTCATTTGGGTTTATAGTGTACTGTTGATTAGTTTCTGCGGTTAGGAGTTGAGGAAATACACGTGACTGTAGATGGGCGTCACGTGACCTACAAGTGACCCAGTAGTTGAATGTGATAAAGGATAATGACCTCAGTCAGCAGGGAGGGGGGGGGGCATTTGACGGCGTGTCTTGTTAATGAATTATTGGCAATTCTCAGCCAAACCATGGTCCGTACACCACTACGAATGACCAAACAGACGTGAGGATTTAAATAGCTCGTTATGGTTATCGTCGAAACAACTTGGCAAATTTGAATATTTTTTCTATAATTGATATTTGATAAAGCAAAGCGTTCAATGACCAATTGTTGCAGGAGATGCAGCCTCTGTAATGGATTAATGGTGCCATGCACCTGTTTAACAAGTCATGCCAACATGGAACTTTATTTGACATGTACCATGTGTAAAAACCTCCAACAAATTGTTGGAATGAAAAAAAAACCCATTGTTTTAATAAATAACTACAAATTTACACGTCAAATCCAAAGAATTGAGCTTATGTTGGCATATTCGATGACGGAAAAGGGTTCAAACGTCTTGCGGTGGCGCCATCGTTGGCAAGATATATACGGATGGAAACCAATTTAAATGGTGACGTCACCGATGACATAGCTGGCAAATTCGAATCAGATAAAATACAGGCGTCATTGAAAATATAAATCTGTTTAATCCCCAGATGTTTATTTATCAATAGGTTCTTTTCTGTGTAATGTAATCATCATTTGTTTCTATTGGCACAAGCATTCGTAACTGTAGACGTATTTAGGTCTGTTTGTGTAGACTACGATGTGGCGAAGTAGGATTAGGTTATAGTCGAGTTCGCGTATTCACTAGCACAAGGTCGTGGCCCGAATCTATTAAGGCCGATCTTCTTACAGGAGATGTTCTGCGTTACAGCAATGTGAGATTTCAAGCATAAAAAACCCTCGAGTATTATAGAAAAGATCTGATTGACCGCATTGTATTCGTTAGGTGAAAGTTAAAGATGTGATTCGTTCTCTTTTACAACCCTATTTGTTTTCAATTATCATTTATATTATCACTTATATTAATTAATTGATTGATTGAATTGAATTTAATAAAGACCCCATTACATGAAGGAAATGTGATTTTGTGTTGATGTTTGCTGATATATTTACTACTTTTAAGCTTTAGTCAATTCTTGTTTTTTCTCATTGCATCGCATTGTACATGTTGTACTCTAGGGTAGATGTTAAAACACTTTCAATCAGTGTATGTTTTTTTTTTAAAGCAAATCGTACGAAAATTAACCCGTATTCAATTTTGTAAATGTTGTGAGGCAGAAATTACGTGCACTAAAATTACTATTATATGTAAATTAAAAAAAATCATTTCACATCATTCGTCTTCTTTAGATATGAAAATACTAAAAATATTTTTATACAGAGAAGATAAGTCTTATGATCATCATTCGTCTTCTTTAGATATGAAAATACTAAAAATATTTTTATACAGAGAAGATAAGTCTTATGATAGCACGTTAATTAGTATCTGTGGTGGATTGACCGCGTTAGCATGATAAAATATGAGACCATATTTATCGCCTCCTAAGAATCAATGCCATTGATTCCGAAATATTACATTTCCACTCGGCCGTGCCGTAGCATACAAAGCTTTCTCTAAAGCCATTCCAGAAGTTAACACGTGACCCCTTAACGTCCATCTCGTGTGGGGGTCGTAGAATGGTCAGCTACGGTCACTCACATGCACGCCGTATAGCGAATTGAAGCTAGGGGCTATTTTGCTAACACTCCACGGTTGTCTGAGTATATTAACGCAGTTATATGAATGAGCTGTTGACGAAGCCTGATGTGAATTACACAACATGGCCACATTCCAGTTTTACTAAGGTTGATCCTTGTGTATCGAAATGTTCGTAAAATATACAAATAAATCATATTTATAGGAGTTTTTTTATTCCAATTATATTTAAAATTACACATCTATTTATATTCAATTTGAGGAACATTAACATTCACAAGAGATATTCCAAATGAATATCGTCAATTTAAGTAGGTCGATGTAAGGAGGAGGAGAAGAAGAAAAGGGATTGCACATTTCTAGGGTTACTTTCACACATGCAAAGTGGAAAATTCGCATGATAAAACAAATACATCGTAAGCTCACTACTTTATCCCCCAAAATTTGTTTTATAGTAAAATAATACTCTGTCGATCGATTTTTTTCAGTGGTTTTACATGTAGAGCATAATATGCTAATTGAAGACAAACTATGATTTTGTAGCATTTTCAGTGATATGAACTTGATTCTCCTAAAGTTTATTGAACTCCAGATAAACTATTTCATATTCAAAAATTTCAATAATCACCTCTCTCTCATGCTACTTTCCAAGTTTCCAAGAAAGAGATTTGATATGCTGACATAGCCATTCTAATTCCATAATTTAGTTTTTAAACACGGAAGCACCGAATCTCTGATTCAGAAAACCAATTGCAGGAGGGATTTGATACCAGCCCTTTGACAGATAATATATTCTATCTGTGTTTACTCCGGTAAATTGATTCTAGGTTTCTTGGAAAGCCGTGAGTAAAGGATATGAGTCAATATACCCTCTGCATCAGCGGATGATCAGTCAGCATCTTCTCATTTATTATCCATACCAAGCTTCGTCATCAATCATATTATGAAAGTCAAAAGGTCACTTTGTTAATCAAGTCGATATATAAAGCTATTGACCACCGTTAACCCCGTCGTGACTTAAAAATACATTCTATCAAGATGACAACAATTTGATGTTGATACAACTCTGGTTTGTTTAAATCATTTTCTATGGAATATTTTCTATGAACATTTTCTGTCCCTATTTTTAATCAATTAATTTTGTTTACTTTATAAAAATGAAAGCACATCATCTCTCTGTTTGAATTTGCCAGCGCCATAATGAGGCTGCGATGAATGCAAGGAATGCTCCCCAGGGAGTGGAAATTGTGCACTTTTCGTGCGGGATTGAAATGAATCCAATGACCGGGGTAATAATAAGCTGTAACGCGCTTTGAGCCATTCTGGGAAAAGCGCTATATAAAAATTGGCTATTGTTATTATTATTATTATTAATAGATGAAAACACTTAACCCTGTATTCTATCTTTCTTGAATAATACACGTCATTGGAATTACTTTAGTTTATTTCTGATTATATATTTTTGTCAACATTCCTGTCAATTCCTATTAATTCACTTTTGATTGTATTCATTTTCTTATTTCTTCCATATGTAAATATTTACTGTTTCGAATTCCTGTTTATGATAAACGATGGAGGTATTGCAAGGAGCAGATACAGTTCGTGATTGTTGCATTTTTTCATAGTGAGCAAGTATCCCAATGTGATCACACTGTGTGATCACAGTGTGTTCACATAGTTGACTATATGATATATTATTAACACTGTTAAGGTGCTCAAATTCAACGGTGTGAAGATATTTTCACAATGTGGACACCTCGACCGTGTGACTGTTCACAGCGTGTTCACATGGTCGACTATTGTGAAAACGTGATTCACACTGTGGCACACTCGTTGAGACACTGTGTTCTTTCCAGTAGGGAATTCCATTGGTGAAATCATTTCCAAAGCGATTTGGATGCAGCTATATCGCAGCTAGAGGAATCGATAGTTTGTATCACAGATTGAAACATAATTAATTTTGTTTATACATTTTACTTTGCAAACAATTTTTTGAACGTAAAGAAAGGGACTATATTTCTCAATTTAAGAGTGGTACCTAAACTTATCAAGGCAAAGCGAAGAAGTTAAATATTGTCTGGGTGTTTAAAGGTAAAGCCCACCCAAGAATTTTTTTATTTCAATAAATAGAGAAAAATCAAGCAAGCATAATGTCGAAAATTTTATCAAAATCGGATGTAAAATAAGAAAGTTATGACATTTTAAAGTTTCGGTTATTTTTCACAAAACAGTTATATGCACAAATCAGTCACATGCAAATGAGAGAATCGATGATGTCCCTCACTCACTATTTATTTTGGTTTTTATTTGTTTGAATTATACAATATTCAATTTTTTACAGATATGACAATAAAGACCAACTTGACAGAACCATCTAATGTTAAACAATGGTAATTCCTCACGTTCAGGGGAAAATAAAACTTTGTTTCACATGGCAATGGGGAGAAAATTAAAATATTTCATATAATAAAATACAAAAGAAACAGTGAGTGAGTGATGTCATCAGTTCCCTAATTTGCATACCGACCGGTATGTACATATAACTGTTTTGTGAAATCAAGCGAAATTTTGAAATGTCATAACTCTCTTATTTTACGTCCGATTTTGATGAAATTTTCAGTGTTATGCTTGTTTGGTTTTTCTCTTCGTTTTCAAATCAAGTTTTTGTTGGGGTGGACTTGTCCTTTAATTTAGTGCGGGATTGTGGTTGTGATTTATTATACTAATAGTGCATGATTGTGATTGTTTTATTGTGAATACACTGTGACAATAGTCTCATGCATAGGTAGGTAAGATAGTACACACACTACTGGAAGAACACAGTGTCCCACAGAGTGTTCACAGTGTGGAACACAATGTGAAATCACCTTCACACTGTTGAATTTAAGCATTTCAACAGTGTGAATCACATAGTCGACCATGTGAACACGCTGTGAACAGTCACACTGTCGAGATGTCCACAGTGTGAACATATCTTCACACTGTTGAATTTGAGCATTTTAACAGTGTGAATAATATTTTCACATAGCCCACTATGTGAATACACTCGCCCGTATTCTAAATCAGGTTTTACTTAGACCATGGTCTAACTCTGTGCTAAAATTATGGAAAGCCATTAAGTGTCAAAATTTTTATTACATTGTATGTTTCTTATGTTTGCTGTGCTCTTTCCTGATTCTTCAATGGTGAAGACAATTCTGTTATTCATACTTCCTCGAAAATTGAGAAAGATTTGAGAGTCAAATGAGCTGAAATATCATATATCTACTGTTAGTGAATTATGTCACAGTCGGCTATCCATACTTAAACCACAACTTTAAACCCGAGTTTAATTTAAACCCGACTTCAGAATACGGGCCGCTGTGATCACACTGTGAGACACTATGTTCTTTCATGTACTCCAGATAATGGTATGGTCAGTTGTGAATCTTCAAATCAAAACTTGATAAATCAGCTTTAATATGTTAATCAGACCACCATATTGTATTTGATGAGGAAATCTATAGTATTATTAGGTGGTCTGTCATTAAGATGACAGATCACCTATTATATTCGTCAGAATTTACTTTATTTATTTTTATTGCCAAATCTTTGTCCACCTCTATCTCAAAATCGGGCATGTCAATTTCCTTGATTTTCATGTCATGTATGGGCATCATTATGGACATGGGAATGGAAACTTTTCAAGGTTATCAAATCATGATGACGTCATCTAGGCGCCATTTTGTAAAATTAAATGATTGATCATATCATCGCAACTAATCATAAAAAATCATCCATATTTGCATCATATCAAGTTCAGGTGACAGGTCATCAGGACATATCATCAGAGGTCATGCAAAGGTCACGACGCGCACGTACGCGCGCGTCAAAATTTTAAATTTCCCCAAATCGACCGTGGTCAAGTTTGGGTACGTTTCTGGTCATTTTGAGCATGTCAAGAATTTGCGCGCGCACAGGTATGCGTGCGCGTTCTTGCACCTACCATCGTTATGCATCTTCGAGTCATCATTTCTTTCATGTCTTTCCATTGTTCATTATCTTCTGATTAATTTGATACCTCATTCAGCCTCTTACGACCAATAATACGGGAATGCGCGTCCATTCAAATTTGCATTACGCGCGCGTAAATGGGCTAAAATATGCCTATATAAAATTCACTGTAGCTCTTCAGGGAGTCCGTTGACCCCAATTTTTCTTTTCATATTCGAATAGAGTATGAATAGGAGATATGATTTCATGCCACATTTGACTCTTAATTACATCGTGACGTCATCAAAATGGCGTCGGAACTAAGAACAAGTGTTTTCTGTTTCATGATGTCACCACAGTCATTTAAATTGATTTTAATTCCGTAAATCTTGGTCTGTTCTCGCCAAATTTTCAATATGTTTTAGCTTAGAATGTATCCTTTAGACAATACCTCCACTGTTTCATTTTAAAGCTTGTACTATTCTCAAAACTAGAATTTGTAGAGTTTTGTCATCATGCCAATTTGGAATTGCAAGAATGTACATTCAATGTCAAGTTGACAATATGTTTCCTATTTTGCTCTCTGTGCTTGTCGAACACACTGTGGCCGACTGGATAACACACCTGACTGGTATACCAGGGTTCGGTGGTTCAAACCTCGCTGGACCCCCTTTTTTTTTTTTTTTTTTTTGGGGTCCTTTTTAGGTGGTCTGTCATTAAGATGACAGATCACCTATTATATTCGTCAGAATTTACTTTATTTATTTTTATTGCCAAATCTTTGTCCACCTCTATCTCAAAATCGGGCATGTCAATTTCCTTGATTTTCATGTCATGTATGGGCATCATTATGGACATGGGAATGGAAACTTTTCAAGGTTATCAAATCATGATGACGTCATCTAGGCGCCATTTTGTAAAATTAAATGATTGATCATATCATCGCAACTAATCATAAAAAATCATCCATATTTGCATCATATCAAGTTCAGGTGACAGGTCATCAGGACATATCATCAGAGGTCATGCAAAGGTCACGACGCGCACGTACGCGCGCGTCAAAATTTTAAATTTCCCCAAATCGACCGTGGTCAAGTTTGGGTACGTTTCTGGTCATTTTGAGCATGTCAAGAATTTGCGCGCGCACAGGTATGCGTGCGCGTTCTTGCACCTACCATCGTTATGCATCTTCGAGTCATCATTTCTTTCATGTCTTTCCATTGTTCATTATCTTCTGATTAATTTGATACCTCATTCAGCCTCTTACGACCAATAATACGGGAATGCGCGTCCATTCAAATTTGCATTACGCGCGCGTAAATGGGCTAAAATATGCCTATATAAAATTCACTGTAGCTCTTCAGGGAGTCCGTTGACCCCAATTTTTCTTTTCATATTCGAATAGAGTATGAATAGGAGATATGATTTCATGCCACATTTGACTCTTAATTACATCGTGACGTCATCAAAATGGCGTCGGAACTAAGAACAAGTGTTTTCTGTTTCATGATGTCACCACAGTCATTTAAATTGATTTTAATTCCGTAAATCTTGGTCTGTTCTCGCCAAATTTTCAATATGTTTTAGCTTAGAATGTATCCTTTAGACAATACCTCCACTGTTTCATTTTAAAGCTTGTACTATTCTCAAAACTAGAATTTGTAGAGTTTTGTCATCATGCCAATTTGGAATTGCAAGAATGTACATTCAATGTCAAGTTGACAATATGTTTCCTATTTTGCTCTCTGTGCTTGTCGAACACACTGTGGCCGACTGGATAACACACCTGACTGGTATACCAGGGTTCGGTGGTTCAAACCTCGCTGGACCCCCTTTTTTTTTTTTTTTTTTTTGGGGTCCTTTTTAGGTGGTCTGTCATTAAGATGACAGATCACCTATTATATTCGTCAGAATTTACTTTATTTATTTTTATTGCCAAATCTTTGTCCACCTCTATCTCAAAATCGGGCATGTCAATTTCCTTGATTTTCATGTCATGTATGGGCATCATTATGGACATGGGAATGGAAACTTTTCAAGGTTATCAAATCATGATGACGTCATCTAGGCGCCATTTTGTAAAATTAAATGATTGATCATATCATCGCAACTAATCATAAAAAATCATCCATATTTGCATCATATCAAGTTCAGGTGACAGGTCATCAGGACATATCATCAGAGGTCATGCAAAGGTCACGACGCGCACGTACGCGCGCGTCAAAATTTTAAATTTCCCCAAATCGACCGTGGTCAAGTTTGGGTACGTTTCTGGTCATTTTGAGCATGTCAAGAATTTGCGCGCGCACAGGTATGCGTGCGCGTTCTTGCACCTACCATCGTTATGCATCTTCGAGTCATCATTTCTTTCATGTCTTTCCATTGTTCATTATCTTCTGATTAATTTGATACCTCATTCAGCCTCTTACGACCAATAATACGGGAATGCGCGTCCATTCAAATTTGCATTACGCGCGCGTAAATGGGCTAAAATATGCCTATATAAAATTCACTGTAGCTCTTCAGGGAGTCCGTTGACCCCAATTTTTCTTTTCATATTCGAATAGAGTATGAATAGGAGATATGATTTCATGCCACATTTGACTCTTAATTACATCGTGACGTCATCAAAATGGCGTCGGAACTAAGAACAAGTGTTTTCTGTTTCATGATGTCACCACAGTCATTTAAATTGATTTTAATTCCGTAAATCTTGGTCTGTTCTCGCCAAATTTTCAATATGTTTTAGCTTAGAATGTATCCTTTAGACAATACCTCCACTGTTTCATTTTAAAGCTTGTACTATTCTCAAAACTAGAATTTGTAGAGTTTTGTCATCATGCCAATTTGGAATTGCAAGAATGTACATTCAATGTCAAGTTGACAATATGTTTCCTATTTTGCTCTCTGTGCTTGTCGAACACACTGTGGCCGACTGGATAACACACCTGACTGGTATACCAGGGTTCGGTGGTTCAAACCTCGCTGGACCCCCTTTTTTTTTTTTTTTTTTTTGGGGTCCTTTTTAGGTGGTCTGTCATTAAGATGACAGATCACCTATTATATTCGTCAGAATTTACTTTATTTATTTTTATTGCCAAATCTTTGTCCACCTCTATCTCAAAATCGGGCATGTCAATTTCCTTGATTTTCATGTCATGTATGGGCATCATTATGGACATGGGAATGGAAACTTTTCAAGGTTATCAAATCATGATGACGTCATCTAGGCGCCATTTTGTAAAATTAAATGATTGATCATATCATCGCAACTAATCATAAAAAATCATCCATATTTGCATCATATCAAGTTCAGGTGACAGGTCATCAGGACATATCATCAGAGGTCATGCAAAGGTCACGACGCGCACGTACGCGCGCGTCAAAATTTTAAATTTCCCCAAATCGACCGTGGTCAAGTTTGGGTACGTTTCTGGTCATTTTGAGCATGTCAAGAATTTGCGCGCGCACAGGTATGCGTGCGCGTTCTTGCACCTACCATCGTTATGCATCTTCGAGTCATCATTTCTTTCATGTCTTTCCATTGTTCATTATCTTCTGATTAATTTGATACCTCATTCAGCCTCTTACGACCAATAATACGGGAATGCGCGTCCATTCAAATTTGCATTACGCGCGCGTAAATGGGCTAAAATATGCCTATATAAAATTCACTGTAGCTCTTCAGGGAGTCCGTTGACCCCAATTTTTCTTTTCATATTCGAATAGAGTATGAATAGGAGATATGATTTCATGCCACATTTGACTCTTAATTACATCGTGACGTCATCAAAATGGCGTCGGAACTAAGAACAAGTGTTTTCTGTTTCATGATGTCACCACAGTCATTTAAATTGATTTTAATTCCGTAAATCTTGGTCTGTTCTCGCCAAATTTTCAATATGTTTTAGCTTAGAATGTATCCTTTAGACAATACCTCCACTGTTTCATTTTAAAGCTTGTACTATTCTCAAAACTAGAATTTGTAGAGTTTTGTCATCATGCCAATTTGGAATTGCAAGAATGTACATTCAATGTCAAGTTGACAATATGTTTCCTATTTTGCTCTCTGTGCTTGTCGAACACACTGTGGCCGACTGGATAACACACCTGACTGGTATACCAGGGTTCGGTGGTTCAAACCTCGCTGGACCCCCTTTTTTTTTTTTTTTTTTTTGGGGTCCTTTTTAGGTGGTCTGTCATTAAGATGACAGATCACCTATTATATTCGTCAGAATTTACTTTATTTATTTTTATTGCCAAATCTTTGTCCACCTCTATCTCAAAATCGGGCATGTCAATTTCCTTGATTTTCATGTCATGTATGGGCATCATTATGGACATGGGAATGGAAACTTTTCAAGGTTATCAAATCATGATGACGTCATCTAGGCGCCATTTTGTAAAATTAAATGATTGATCATATCATCGCAACTAATCATAAAAAATCATCCATATTTGCATCATATCAAGTTCAGGTGACAGGTCATCAGGACATATCATCAGAGGTCATGCAAAGGTCACGACGCGCACGTACGCGCGCGTCAAAATTTTAAATTTCCCCAAATCGACCGTGGTCAAGTTTGGGTACGTTTCTGGTCATTTTGAGCATGTCAAGAATTTGCGCGCGCACAGGTATGCGTGCGCGTTCTTGCACCTACCATCGTTATGCATCTTCGAGTCATCATTTCTTTCATGTCTTTCCATTGTTCATTATCTTCTGATTAATTTGATACCTCATTCAGCCTCTTACGACCAATAATACGGGAATGCGCGTCCATTCAAATTTGCATTACGCGCGCGTAAATGGGCTAAAATATGCCTATATAAAATTCACTGTAGCTCTTCAGGGAGTCCGTTGACCCCAAATTTTTTCTCACTCTTTTATATATTCAATATTTCATTTGGAGATTTTGTAATTACGTCAATTTTAAGTTATTAGTGAAAATTACATATTTCCGCAACAAACGTCAATGACTTGACCGTATCTTCGTTTTTACTGGTCAGTTTTCTTCCAAATTTTGATATCGTATAGTGAAGACAATTCTCTACAAATAACGTGCGAATAATTTTGACTTTTGACCACAGCATCAATGTGTTATGATGTGTTTAAATTTTTGCAAATTTTTTCTGGACGTAATTTTTGAGAAATTCTTTAGAGAAATGTTTTATTAACCAATTGTACAGTCTTCCTGAAAATTTCAAGCCCACTTGCCTTGCATTTTTTTATGTAGGACAATTTTTGTAATTTTGCCGGAACTTTTTAAGGGGCAATTTTAACATTGTAAAACATCATTTATGTATTTTTTAGTAAATGCTGCAATATTTAAACGCTATTGGGTTGAAAATTTTCATTCCGGACATTTTGCGGAAATTCCTGGATTTTTTTCTGTTTGTTCATTTTTACTTAATATAACATATAACAAATTTTCAGGTACCTTCTGTGAAATGAAAAAATTGTGCAATTTAGTTAATTACACATGTTCCCGAAATTTTGCGGGAAAATTGCCAGTATTTGAATCTTTTACCTGACTTTTTTTCAGTAAAAATCATCAAGAAAGAATTTTCAAGTAAATGTCAAAGTCATACACAATTAATAAATGGATATTGAAAATTTTTGACGGAAAATATTATTTGAAATGTTTAAAAATTTTCAGAAATTTGGCAAACATTTACAAAAAAATATGGTTCTTTTATCAAATACATCACTCATGAGTTTTGAGGTGAATGCTGTGAAATTATAGCATTACGAAACTTCTCATTAAAATCTATTGAAATGTAGCAGAAAATTTGAACAAAAATATTTAAGATATTTTAGCTTTTAAAAAGTATCACCTATGAATTTTCAAGTATTCTGTGAAATTAATACCCACTGACATTGTGAAATGTCAGTGGGTGAAATTAAAAAAAAAATGCTCAAAGTACAAAGAATTTTTAACAAGAATTTGCATAAAAAACATCAAACTGTCGATTAAAAATTAGCTGCTGTGAAAATTAAGGCGCCTTTCATTGCGCAATTTTGGAAAGCCAATTTCGGTAAAATCGTCTGAGATTTTTGGAGAGTTTTTAAGCCGGCATTTTACGTGCTCCTAACTTTATTTCGTATTTAACATATTGCATTATCACCACCATCATTATAATCATCACGATTGTCATCACTACATTTATAATCACATTTAGCAATGGTCAAAATTTATTCCTTTGATGTCTATGATCAAGATTATCAATCATATCTGAATGATTCATTCCCGGGATTCATTTTATACAACATTAGCCGACAATGAATGAAAAATCATGACAGACCACCTAATTCGTCCGCATGACGAATTAAAATCTAGTGTTATTTTTGTTATTATTCATTTATTTATTTATTGGGGGGGGGGGGCTATGGGTCAGCAGAGTTCTAAGTATATGATGACACATAAACAGCAACATACATATTGAAGCATACAAATTAGATATGCCAATGACAAGTCACTCTCCCTTTTCATCCTTTTTTTTAATATATTAATTGAAAAACAACGTTCGCTTTATAATACGTTATGTTAAATATGTTAGAACGAGAGTCATTGGTGCACTTTTAATCGCAGCCCTGCTTGATGGAAAACATTTCCTGGAAAAGAATCTCCATTGTGGTCAACGGACTCGAGATGGCCATTAATAAATTTCAGTTGGTGAATGACTTATACACCCTGACGAAAAAATACAAGGCAAGTCAACAACCAAACAAAGCCTGAATGACACATCTCGCCCTTAAAAAATGAATTCGTATTCAACGTTTGTAATTGATTAAACACAAAAGATGATTGGAAGGCGCGGAGGGGCTCCAAACATCGAACGATCATTTTTGTTCGTCAAATAGCTTATTCCGCCACGATAATTTTCCCACATGACTTTCATGCATCTTTTGTTTGTTTGGTGTGTATTTCTTGGAAACATCCCATACCTTTTTTGCTAACCAATTTTGGCGCGCGTTAATTTTATTATGGACATGGTTTTATTTAGCAAGTGGATGTGGACTGGATAGCGGCACAGAGATAATGCATCTCTATGGATAGTGGTCATCGCCCTTTTACCATATTTGTGGTTGTGGATTTTACACCACCAGATGTTATCCCTCTTTTATACAATTGCAGTAAAATATATATCTAATATATATTCCATCGTTTAGTTTCCTAGACATATAAAACTGTCATAATGAATCCAGAGACACCTTAGTTTTTACATAGAAAAGAAAATTATCTGTGACTTTTCACTTTCCTTGACGTTAATATATTTGAGAATTCGTTAATGGTTTTATTCTATTTCATCTGAGCTGGTTGCTAAAAAGACTTGCGTGCAAAAAACGAGTGCAGTTCTTTTGCAAACCTAAATTAATGATATTAAGAATTCTTTTAACAACTTCATATTCATATCCCACGTATCTCTTCAAGTGTTCTATTTACTGAAACAACGTACATGCACATATAATTATGAATATGTATAGTCATGTCATAATTTAAAAGGCTCACTTCACCTTAAAAAAATAATAAAAAGCGCTCTTAAGAAATTTGTGGGCATCTTAAATGATGTTATTCTTTATTTTGATTTATATGATAAAATAGTAATAATGATGATAATAACAGTAATAACAATAATACTAATTATTGATATCATGTATATATTTATATATATATATATATACATAATAATGATTGATCTGATACCACATTGTAAACTAGAAGACGGAGGACCGTCGAAAATTCGAGTGAATAATAAAAACTTTATTGCCAATCATATATATATATATATATATATATATATATATATATATAAAACAATATATATATATTGTTCTCTTCATCCATTTCTTTACAATATTTAAATAAAAGAGTTGCCAAAGCTGTTGTACGTGTATAACTTTACACATTTATATATATATATATATATATATATATATATAGTGACTGCTTCAAACCCGAGTGAATTGTTTTCTATTCTGACTGTGACACGCTCATCTTATCATTGTATTAATGATGACGTTACCCATTGAATGATGACGTCGCACTTGGAGGTTTATAGCCGGATGTATCCATGTCAACGAGATTTTATCACTGTTTTGGATAATAGACCGAGTAACACGCACCACCTATGATTTTTACACTATGCTTGATAGAGCAGCTATACATTGTAATATTTTGTTTTTAACACTTGTTTTGGATTACAATAAAGTCATAAAGTTTGGAAATATATTATGAAGGATTGTATACGCGTAGTATACGAACAATGAACGAAGAAAGGAACATAAACAAAACATTCTTAATGCATCGAAAATACCTTTTAAAACTTAAAGAGAAACCTACTTAAAGTAGTTAAATGGGTGTTGTGGTGTTAGTCTGTAACCCAGCTATGGTATTTACAAATTGATTCAAAGATTAAATCAGGTCCTCATTCACGTCTTTCGGATGATGACGCTTAAGGGCGGCCTCCAGATAGTTGTGAATAAAATCATAATAATTATATTCTGATACATGTTTTTTTAATCAGAAAGCACATATACACTTGTCTCGCATACACGGGAACACATACAAATATGATGTCTCTTTTGTAATATAGAGGGGTATCATCTTTACAAAAGAAACACTAAACTTTCTTTATGTAGTCATGCGACCCACTCAGTACACATATATATTTATCTTCTGTCTATTTCAAATGACTTTATAGAAAGACAGCAGACATTCACATTTAATGGTAGTTTTGCAGCAATGGAAATTTATTGATCTTAAACATCAAACCAAAAATTTCACACGAAATATTCTACATGCATTATAATTGTCAAAACATTCCCCATTAGATAAAATCACATTTAATGCTCATTCCCTATAATTATCAACGTAACTATATACAACAAAAAAAGTAAGTCCCCCCTTAAACAAACATCAATAATTTCGAAACCAATGCGAGTTTTTAATATATTTTTACATGAGTGTGTAGGTAATTTTATAAGCTACCCTCTGAGTAAATATTATGGACGTATTTTACGTCATGCTTCAGTGAGCACCGTCAGAAGGCAAAAATGTCACTTTTCAAAAGTCACAAGCCAAATATCATGACTTTGATTCCATTTTATTGGAACTAATTCCACATTCTCATCATGAAAAATAGTCAGAAGGCTTGTAAAAGGTACTTTCTAAAAGACGATACAACTTTTTTGGCTAAATTTCACGGTTGAATAAACACAAGTTCAAATTTGCTATAATTTGATTTTTTACACATTTCTATCAATAAAATGATAGAATATGATGACAGTTATTTTTGGGAAGAGTATCTTCAACAATATTCATCGTTTCACGGTTCAATGAACATTTATTGAAAAAAAAAATACGATTTTCAAATATCATAGGCAAGTATTGTTACATTTTGGTAACTGAAAATGATCTTTTCTCAACTTTTTCGTTATGTTCATGACCAATTAACATGCTTCAATGATTCAAAGGCGTTTAAATAAACATTCACGCTTGAATGAACATGTGGAATGCGATTAGCTCTTTTTTACGTTATTGGAAAAAATGCAATTTGTAACTATGGATATCTGTCACAAACCTCCTTGTATAGTTCATTTGATTTGATTTTTATGAAAATCCCGATGTTTAATGCGTCAGTGAGCACACAATATTCGAAAGTTATGCAAATGAGAAGAAAGTTCAAGGCCTTGGCCCCACTCTGTGCCGTATCGAATGGTTATTTTGGTGTGCGCGCCTTTTAGATACTGTTACTCTGAAGCCATGTGCGAAGTTTCATGAAATAACTGTTGGTAGAAGTAACAAAAACCGTCCATGAAACAAACCCTCATTTCATATTTGTTAAAATTTTTACTTCCTCTCTCATAGACTTGTGTACATTATGGGTGCATATGTTTAAGAATAAGTAACCCCCTTTTCAATATGGTGGAACTTTTTTTCAAGGCTGTCTTGAGCAATGTCATTTGGCAGTAATGTTTATCAACCTATGGGCAGAATTCTGTGCAAAAATGAAATCGATTTGTTTATTTATGGATGAGTGAGCACGCATCAAAGTGGGAAAATTGGTATTTTCAATTTCACAGACTCATTTTAAAGGGTAATAAAGTGAATATTGGGGGCAAATTCGGTTTCAAATGTGACTTTAATTGCTGTTGTTTTCATCATCCATCATTCTATCACCACACACTTTCCGAACTTTAAACATTTTCATGGTTAAGCGAGCACATTCGAATCACCTCTTTATACTGCATAAATGTATTATTTTCCTATAACAATTTCTCATGATAAGTTTAATTTATGGACAAATCAGTGGTGGATCCAGACTTTTAATATGGGGAAGCCACCAACATTTTCAAATTTTAACATGATCTAACAAGTTGTAGAAGATACTATCATATACCTATATGATGATACGGCACAATACAGGGCCGCGGAACGGTTTTCAAAGTGGGGGGGGGGCTGACCATGCAAAAAAATCAAAATCGTATGGTCATTTCTACATTTTTGTACATGCTTTTGGAAAAAAGTGGGGGGCTGAAGCCCCCTCCCCCGCTTCCGCGGCCCCTGCAATACATTGTGCTCACTCAAACATGAACATACGACATCAAAATTGTGTGTGGAGTGGCTAAATGATGGATAGTAAAACAGCATAGCACCATAAAATTCACCTAAAAACAACATTTGCCCAACTTTGTATTTGCACAATCTGAGAAACGACTTTTGTGACTTTCAAAAATAGTCATTTTTAATTCAATCTTTAATTACTCATGCATGACTCAACCGATCAATCTCAATTTCCTCCAGGAGTTGCTTAATGACTGTAGAAAACCACCCACAAAATATCATCTCAAAATAATTCCGTTCAAAAGTTACAGCAATTTGATTTAGGGGGAACTTACTTTTTTGTTGTGTATATGTATGAGAAAGTGATGCCAGACATTGATAACAATTTAATAAAAGTCTTGCCATGTTAATCGCAGTTGAATATTTATTTAATTTTAAAAGTATAAAGACAATATTCACAAATATCCATGGATGAATATGACATTTTTTTCTTTCTTTCTTGTAGTGCCAAAATTACGTAAGAGAAGGAGGATAGAAGATGCAGAGTCCGCCACACCGCTGGCTATTGGATACTGGGGCAAACCACCAACGCTAGAGGGCGCCAAATTCGATTTTCTTTGCATCCATGCAACTCTACGATCACTCAAACCAGATGGTCCAACATTCAAAGAGGGTAAGTGGTGACCCGAATTTCAGTAATTCACGACAAAACGTGACACGAATATTGCTTTAAACATATTTTGTTTTCTTAGACAATGCGTGAGTACTTTAGCCAAAACCTTACAAATAGAAAGTGATCATGATAAGGGGGAAAGAAGAATGGACTCATTAATCCAAAACAGTGGACTCATGAATAAAATAGCGGACTAAACCACGGCAACAGGCGTCAGTTTAGCGCACTGTGACCAAAGCAAGAAACAAATATATTGATGGTTCCTATACAAGCCGTCCAAAGGCATTAAAAACGTTTAAGCTTTCAATTCTTCCAAAATGTCGACATTAATAAATTTATCAAAATTTTGCAGCATTATAATGGATAAGTTTAATAAAATAATGAATAAAATATTTTTGTTAACATTTTCTTTTTGAAGACACGTTCATGGAACAATCGTTAGGTAAAGGGAAATTAGTCTTCTCTCTAACTTTTTAAAATCAATTTTGTGATTCATTTTTATGCCAAAGTCCAATATACTATATTAGAAATATATATTCACGTTATATTCACATATCGGTGCCTTTGCATTGCAGTTCCAACTTTTTCAATCCTATAACACGCATTCATTGGTTTATTTATCTATCTACCGTTATTGTTATCATTTATTATCATTGTTGTTAGTATTGTATATGTTAACATTATTGTTATTACCATCATTCATCTTTTTGTTTTTTGGGTTTTTCTCTTTCCCTTTTATTTTTCTTACTTTCTTTCCGTTTCTTCCTTTTCTTTCTGTCTCTCCCCCTTCTCTCAACAATCGATTCAAAGACACAAAATTCCTTTCACTGACCGTTACGTTTCTGATTTCATGTCGTATTTATTCCATTATTCTGTAGATATGTGATTGTATATATTTGTAAATACTTCGTGAGTATAATTGTTTATGAAATTATTTTGAATATGTAACATGTGTAATGTTCGATGATAGTGTCCCCAGTACCCGAATTAGGGTGACATGGGTAAATAAAATCATTGTCTTTGCCAGCATTGGACATTGGCGCAGTAAATGAGCCTAATTTATTCATGAAATCTGCATAAACCATGTGTTCAATCGATGGTTTAAAAAACAACCTTTCTGAATTCGGGCCATAGGATCGGGGGGGGGGGGGTTAAGGTTGTAACGGGAGAATGTTGGGGAGCAAGGTGAAGATAATTAGCCGTAAAGTTAGAATTTGATTTAGATGATGTATGTCAAATATATGTAAATATTCATGGAAGAAATTATAACAGAACCAAATGTCATGTTGCTATTGGTAAATTCTCCGAATGACCACCGATAACGGTGTGACTAATTTCTTGAACAAATTCTTTTATATACTTTTTCAATTGAAGTTTTTATGGTCGATTCTGGGAGTGACGTAGTGACGGCGCGTCAAGAGATTTTAAACCGGTTAGATCTGGAGCTAATCGGTACGATCCAGAGCAGAGGAGTTCATACCACCGTCGAGAAGCAACTATATAAAGCAATGCTTGTCATAGGCAATCATGAGGTTGAAATTGAGGTAACAAAAATCAGTTATTTTTCTCCCTTGCTATACGTTTTTTTTACATGTTTACAAAACAAGAACTGAATATTGTATTTACTGTATTACTGTATACATTCTTCCCCGAGAACATTTGAATATCAATTTGAAGAGAATCATATTTTAAGAATTGATAATTTCGTCGTAAACTTAAGTATTTTTGTACACTGTACAATATAAAATGATTTTTAAGTTAACACATTTACAGCAAGCAATTATAATATTACGCTCAATTGCGTTCTGAATGAAACGTCATATCTTTTTACAAATTGGTAATATTGGTATTTGTTCGAGAGATGTGAATTCAGATCCCTAAACAACAGAATGACATGATTTTGTCAAAGTCAGATTTAGTGTAGATCCCACGCAGTGGCGTAATGAGCCCAAAAAATTGAGGGAGTCAGATTTAACGTATTGGGAAAATTCATAAAAAGTTGCGAGTGAGCTAGCAAAGATGTCAACATTTTTTATTCCAAAAATCCAATTTGTGATAGATTTCGGCATAATTTTCAAAAAATAATATATATTTTACTTCGCCCCAAGCCCCCTCCCCCCATCTGTACGCCACTGGTGCCATGTTAAGGAGAAGCCCAAAGATTTCCCATTAATACTGATATACTTAATACCTGATATGCCATATGTAAAGTCTTTTTTTTTGGTACACCGATGTATTTCTTATGTTGTATCATTAAAAAAAATGCAGATCATGGCTGAGCCATACGAGTCCATTGGAAACCGTGTCATGAGGCACTTCCGTCACGTGATAGACAGCACGGTACACTATTGGTTGCCTGAAAACCGACTAGAACCTTCCGAAGGCATGACGGCAAGCAGCCGAAGTGACCCGAATACCAGCGGCGAGTCGGGCGAAACTTCGGGTACGCCCGAATCGGACGAGGAAAAAGCCGAAGAAGAGGAAGAGGATGAGAATGACGAGGAGGATGAAGAGGAGAATGATGGCGGAGCTTCTCCTGGTGATGTGGTAGATGAAGGGGACGAGGAGGAGGAAGAAGGCGGAGTGGAAAACGGTGCTCAAGAGGCTGTTGGGAATCAGGGAGACCCGTAAGGGGTCATCAAAAGACCAAACTACTGACGGGTAACGAGTTTGATAGAGAAGTCATGTAGTCAAGATAAAGGGTGCCAAAACCCGTTCAGTTCATAGAAATTCACTTCATATTCATGAACTGAAGGACAGGGGTTAGATATTTACTCTATCAACTAATTGATGATTACTGTCTCGCGTGATTATGAGTACAATCCTGAAAGTAAGGGCCATGAACGTGGGCTTATTTAATATTGTCTCATAAAAAAAACTTAGGCTAGATAATTTGTGGAGATTTTAATCTGAGGAACGCCGATAATGAAGAAACGATTAGGCTGGTCCCGTTGGTAACGCATTAGTATTTTCGTGGATTGTTGACATTAAGAATGCACCAAAGGCACTAGGTAGCCAATTATAATTTTTGAGTGAGATCTAAAGTCGTTTATGAAAAACAATTGAACCAAAAAGGGTATAATTTTGATGGGGAATTGTAGATGTATGAGAATAATTAGAAATGATATGAACTGAACGCAACGGACCAATCATTGTTTCTTAATAATCAGAAGAAGAATTGTAGCAGATTGAAAAATTATCAAATTTGAAACCTTGAGGAGATGATGTTCTCGCACTCAAGAAATTTGATTTGATCAGTCTATCTACAGTGCGTATCAAAAAAAAGTTTACACTTAGAAAAAATCCTGTAAAATTATATATTTGTAATATCCTGAAGATTTTTTCACATTCAAACATTGGTTCAGATCCATTTAAGCAAATGACTATATAACTGTCAAAAAATATTTCCGCTTGAGTGAGCACCACTTACTTTTGAAAAGTTAGTGAAAAATGATTTGCGCAGAATGTTTAAATAGTTATGCGAATAAAAGTAGACCGTAATCATAAAGAACACGTGGAATTTAGCTAGTAAAATTGATATGGCGATATCTTTTAACTTTGTTAATTTGTTTCCTTGCCCAAAACACTTTGAAGAGTGCACTGCGCCCCACCCCACTCCACCACACACCGAGGCCATCGTGACGATATTTGCTTTACACTGAGCTGTGATTTACATGAAATGGCTTAGGCTTGATTTTCATTTTGTCAATCATTGTCAAGCTTGGGAAAAGTGTGGAGAAACAAGTATTAAATGAAAAATGAAATGTAAACCCACTTTAAATGATAAAAACTTAGTGAAAAAATGCTGGAGATGTCTGATATAAATTTTTGTTCAGATTCAGTTATGTCCTCAGATCCAGCTGGCACAAAAGGGTAAAGGTTGTGTTTACTAAGTGAAGAAATTTCAATTTGGGTGGCAAAATTGTAACAAAATGCTTGCATGTATCCGTTTTATTTCAATTGACTAAAAGTGCAAAGGAAATGTATCAGAAATGTTTCGCAGGGTAAGTTTGATTTCGCCCTTTCCCCTTGGTACAGCGTGAAAACGAGCATTTCTGCGCAAACAGATTTCTGCGAGCTTTACAAAATGGACAGTACTCACTCAAATGTAACATTCTGTCAAAACTTTTAATTTCAAGATTATATGTGAAAAAATTACCCACATGTTGTATATTTTTTAATTCCCAGGGCTTTTTGAAAGTGTAAACTTTTTTTGATACGCACTGTATAATGACGATTGAATCAGTTTTGAACCTAAAAATATAGTTGACGATGCATGACGAAATTTAAAATGCTAAATCACCTTGCCAAAATGCAAATGAAATATGCCGACTTTTCTTTCTACTACCCCTCCCTGTACAAAAAAGGGATGTGGTTAAAAATTGCACGATTATGTAAAAGCAATCCTGAAGAAAATAATATCGTGGCTCTAGATTTGATTCCTATACTTAATGATGCACCAAAATCGAATATTCGTATAGAGAAGAGGGGTGCGCACCTTCTGTAAACGAATATTTCAATTTGGCGGGGCAATTAATCGAAAATGATGCTTGAAGCTACCAGTCGATAAAATGGTGAGATATTATGCGTTCAACCTTCTGCAGTTCAATTTTCGACCCAAGTCCAGAGAGTGAGAATAAGTGATTTTTCATAAAACATTTCAATCTGAAATCTGGCGTCAACATGAATAACATTCCCATTCATTATCGAAGATGATCAGTGCATTCACGTTAATACGATGAGACGTATTCCAATCGTCATTTAACGTTCATATTGATTTCAAACTTATAGATCATCGAGATAGGCCTTCATTTTTTTTACGTATTTATTACCAATCGGTTGTCAGTGTCTCCGATAATGATCGAAAGGATGAGATACTGATTTTACAAAATATATAAACTGATTCGGATAAATCCATCAAACACTATACTATCCGTACTCTGATTCTATTTTGTATTTTCTCACTCAATCCGGGTTTTAGTTTTAGCATGTTTAGATGGATTCATGTCTAAATAAAAAACGAAGATTAAAAAGTACTTCGAATATGAATATAAACACTGAGGTTGGTAAGTAGATTACGTTGCATTATCCATGTTAGACGTCACCAAGAAAAAAAAAGAATCCATATTCCAGATATCACCCCCCAAACTTGGATCTCCGAAATTCTGACGTCACAGTCTCAAAACAAAAACTCATATTGACATGGCAGGATACAAAGAAGTCTTCTAGCGCACTGTATTCGAATTTCTGAAAGTAATATGGTATAACAGGTACAATAAATATGATGCTGTATATTGTATACATGGTCAGTATTGCAGCGCAGGTTCATCATGTTCATTTGTAGGTTTTTGTCTCTATATTGGTGTATGAAACGTCAGTCAAAGTGGTGAAAATATATTTATTTCCTTTATTTCTATCATTGTTTTTCATATTCATATTGGTGTTTGAAAGAATGCTATAGAGTTGTAATCTGTGCACAGTTTGAGAATAAATAGCATTTCAAAAATGCTTTGAATGATATCAAAATGCAGGTGATTAGGGTTATCATGAATAAGCCGGTACGATATTCTACAATGTGATTTTTTTTTACCAGGTGTTCGGCTGGATTGTTTGGGCTTTAATTTGTCAGAAATTGAGCAGATTGAAAATACTCCAATACCTTGTCTTCTACTATCAAATGTGAATCGTCATATATATATATATCTTTTGAACATCACACCAATCATCATTATGCTCGTTTTAAAGTTGAAAATGAGAAATGTGTGTCAGATGTTTACCGAGTAACGTGCAGTCTCGTCGCATCTATATATATATAATTATATTTATAATTATATGATGTCAACATAGGTACTGTAGTTGTTATCAACTTGCAATGTTTAGTTGCATCTTTACGGATTGAAATTTCGTATAGAATATATTGGCCTAAACTACCTTACATCCAAAGAAAATATCGCCGAGTCATTTTGCACAGAGCCTTAATTTTTAAAAATTGTCTATAGTGAGGTATACACTATTGTTTGAATATACTTTCTAATTTCTCATCTATTCTCAGTAATTTGTGTCGGAATGATGGCGCTAAAACTTTAGTTAAAAATTTCATACGCGGTCGTTGGGTAGTGTTGCGGTCTGCGTAGTATTTCCTTCCTTCTCTCTTTTTCTCCAATTTCTTATTTTCCCAATTTTTCTTCTTCTTCCTGCTCTTCTTCTTCTCCTTCTGTTTCTTCTTCCACAGTACTGTACATATACATACTCCTGCACAATTCTCCATGTACGACGATACACCAACCCAGTGGACTGTACTTTCACGGATGATGATTATTCTTCTTCCCATTCTTTTCCTTCTTCTTTCCTTCTATGTTCTTCTTTCTTTCTTTCTCCTTCTTCTTCTCTTCTTATTTTTCTTCTTCTTCTTCGTCATCTTCTTCTTCTACCAACATTGATATCATAAGTACATACCTATCACTTTAACGCAGAGCGATATATTTTCAACAGAATCAAAATTCGAATTTAGCATTTGACTCATTTGGTGCAAATGTATCATTCATCAGTGTTTTATGAATGTGGGTTGAATGTATACAATAACTTTTTCGTTATACCAGCTTTAGTTTATATGTTATAACAATGCCGTTTTGAGTGTGAATTTGAATTGTAGCCATGGTAACGCTTTAATGCAACGCACTGTCTATATAACATTGCCAAGGACAGGCTTTAAAAAGAAAAAAAAGTCTTAAAGTGTGTCGATGTGGTAGTGTATATTATACAAGAGTTAATATATTCCACAGATGTGCTAATATATGAATTATTCTATTCATGGTATTTTGTATTTTGATGTATCAACATTCTACATTTTGTGAATACGATTACTATCCACGGATGGAATATATTTATCCAGTTATTTACTACTCTGGTGTACATATTCATTGCCTATTTGATGTGACTAATTGTATTCGCTATATAAGCGTCATGTTTTGTCAGAGTTGTAGTTCGAGAAGTGCATGCTGCTTCTTCTTTACAGCTTCATTTTCACATTTCATTATTTAGAGACTTATTCTAAGAATTTAAGAGTTGCTGCGATCTCTTCAGAATTTTTGCGGAATCTTTGATATGGGGGTGAATTCGTGTTAAATTCAGAAACCACCCCTTTTCTTTTGTATTTACTTGCTTACCTCAAATATTCTCTGTACTTTGATCATACCTCCACACTGTAAATAACTGAAGTGTTAAAACTGAGAAACTAGTTGGTGTCCTTGATGGACCACACATCATAGGTGTTAAGATTACACCCTAGGATTCAACATAACACCAAAGAGTGTTACAGCAACAACCAAAGGTGTTCTAATAACACCCGTATACGTGTTGAACTAGCATAAAAAAAATTAACACCAAAGCTAAATGACTGGTGTGGTCATGAATATCAATCAACACCACAGGTCCACATGTTCACGGTAAAATAAGATGGAGATATACTGTATAGTACAAAACGCTACTATTTATAGACAGAGCAGATTATTCCAAATATTTGCGGATAAAATTTGTTTGATTTGAATTTCTGATCAATTGCGATCTTGAGTGATATTTATTTATTTGCGTAATCTTCAATGTATTAGTATGGTTATCCAAACATATTATAGTTATAGTATAATGGGCCTACATTTATTTAGTTTTCTTTAAGTTCAGTAATATTGTAGTAGCTTTCTGAAATACTTGAATGTATAAAAACCAGACATGGTACTATTGCAATGATTAGTACTAGTAGGCTATAGGGTATTTTTTTTTTTCAAAATGAATGAAGAAAACAAAGAATTACAAATTCGAAAGGAATCGTTGATGTCCTCGGGTTAATTTCAATATTTCATTTATTTCGCAAATTGACTATCGGTTACACAGGTTGTCGACACTTTATTCACAAAAGTTATCTGAAAGTGTAGGCCCAACTGAATTCCTTAAACCGACATAAATAATTCTCAAGATAATTATGATTCCATGGATTTGATATTATAACTCGCTTCCGCTATGTATGCTATGGTATCAGAATTTATGTAGATCGATGTGCATTTTGAGCGAGTATTTTTTTATGTTGGGTACGAGATTTCTGATGTCTCTAATCTGCCTGCACTTCATTGGCAAGTATTGTCTTAATTGGTAGGTGTCAATATTGTGCTTTTTTATGAATTCACACATTTCTTGGATCAAAACTTTTGTAATTTACAATCTTTGTCACATTATCTTTGCTCTCCTCTTATATACTTATATCAGTTTATTAGTTTATGACAGCGCTGATACAGTATACTACAATGTTTTTCTTTCTGCTTTCTTTTGCTCTTTCTTTTTTTTAATCTGTACAGGGGCTCGTATGCCGGAAATATATTACAATATTATTTATTTTTAATGAAAACAATCATGCGAAAATCTAGAGAAAGACATGTGGTTGTGTATGGGATTATGGAAACAAAATTACTTGGAACTCAGGACGATTATTATACTACTTCACTGACTCAAAACAAAAGCGATGCAAATGGATGTTTTCTGAATGTTTGTTATACAAGAGAATGCCTTGGAACTGCATGGAGCAAACTTTGGTAACGATTGTTTTTCGTCTGTTTGGTATACACTGGTGTTTTTTGAATTGTAGATAAGAAATTGTTCGATGAATAGGGGGCAATACATTGAGAAGATTCTGTAGTTTTTTTTATCATTTTTAGAAAACTTTTTAATTGTATACTATCAAAACAAAGGCTTGTCCAATCACTCATTTTGTTTGTATGTAGACGAAATTCGTTGTCATGGAAACAATTTTGAAATAAACATTCTTGAGTTTTTATCGGTGTTGGATTCTGATGAGGATGCATGGTTGATTGAGGTACATTTTGATTTGAAATATGACAAAAGTCATTTGAATCGATCGATAATGAATTTGGCAGCATAATTACAGTAGGTATTTCCAACATTTCCAACGATTGATCACCCCTTACGCTAAATGAGTGCCACTATCAGTCTAAATGAACACGAATTAGGTTATATATATACATTATTATTGTGTATTAGTTTTCAAATGAAAATGAAAAGAATTGATAATGAAATAATGCGATAGACCTAACTAATCTAAGTTATGAGACGTTTATTATGGATGAATATTGTTATAGCTATTGTTAGAATTTCCAATGAATATTAAAATTAGCCAGAAGATGTAATCGTAGTTTGAATTGTACAGTAAAAACAACACTTTAGAATGAACAACACTTTCTTTTGGACGAAAATTTCTAAGATTTGGAATATCAATAGTGGGGTTTTTTATGGCGAAAGAAGGATGACATGTGAATGTGAACATTTTTTACTCTGTACAAGTACTACCGTAGATCCAACTCGATATGCACATACATCTAGTCGTAATCAACCCAACAAAACCGTCCCATATATTTCATATTAATTCTCTTTGGATGAAAAGCAAAAGATTCATGTATGACATGAATGTTTCATTCTGATTCCTTTCTCATTTGGAAAATATTTTTTTCATACGTGTACTTGTATTTAACAATCGCCACGACGACAGGCGTGAACAGTATTACTCAAGGAGTTGGATCTTCGGTAGTCATGGTAGTTTTTAGGATTAAAGTTCTTCACCTCTTTGTGATAAATGGCGTAACGTAATGGGTAGGGCACTTTACTTTGAAAATGAAACACAATTACTGACGGGTGAAGTCGATTTTCGGGGCCCTTATAAAAAAGTTTGAGATTAATTATCAGTCATATTTCTTTCTCATGTTTATGAGACGGGGTCTTCATACAGAGCCTACTACGCCCACGGTCCTAGGCCCTGTTTTCATAAAACTCGTTATCAAGCATGACTTGTCAAAGGCAAAGTTACAAGGTACTGTCAAAGGCTGTTGAACGGTGCCACCTGATTGGCCGGGATCAACTTTGCAATAAAATACAATCAGAATCTGTTTTAATAAGAGTCTTATAAGACATGGCCATGATAATCATGACTTTTCACCCTATCTAACCTTTCCCCTGCCTCTCATATAATATCTTTCTCTTTTATACACCTTGGTTTGTGGCACCAGACACCCACGCCCCGCCCATATACGCTACGCCACTCATCATGATATAAATATACTTACTATTGCCATTTGGAGATGGCGAAAATGTGTGTGAAAAAATGCTGAGTACTGGACTATTCAAATCATGAAGTATGTGTGTGTGTCGTATCAGTCCTGTCAAACAGTATTGTGCGATATCCAAAGAATTTTAAGGAATAAGAAGTATGAGATGCACCAGATCTAAGACTTAAAAAGTAGAGGAGCGTTTGAAGAAATTCATGTATATTGTAAGACGTATGAGAGGCGGACTAAATTGGTGTTTAGAAAGATTCGCGACCTTTCACTGTTGGCTATGTTGATAGATTCGGTTACATGTTGTCCAAAATCTTTGTGCTATGTCGGAAAATCTCTCACAATCGCGAGTTTTCGCACCGCCACGCGGAACGAATTCTAAAACACAGTTTTGAATTTGCCGGTCAAATGACAATGAACAGCTTGGAGGTCTTTGTCGAAAATTGGTGAACCGGAACAGCAGTTCGTCCCTGGTTTCGGAGCTGACGAAAAATTGCAAATATGTCGTTTGTCCAGCGTCCAGGATGAAGCCACTGTCTTGATATCACCAATTTTTGACAAAGACTACTTGGTTGCTCATTGTCATGAAGGGCATTTGACAATACATTTTCTATGTTCTTGAAAGCGTTCCATGTGGTGGTTCGAAAAGGGCTGACTTATCTACATAGAGGAGTTGGCGCATTTTGATATAAATGTAAACTTTGCACCTTCCAGGGGGGGGGGTATAATACCAAGGCACACTGAGAATGTTGGGATGAACAGCAAAACCTATGGGGTTCAATCTTGGACCTTTCAGAAATTTGCACCTGTTCAAGGCTATGTGTATCACTGGTCCGTAAATAGTGTGTAAATTGGACTTATATTTCGTAATGCATACCCTATTCATATGTTCATGAATATATACTTATACTCTGTTAACTTTGAATGATATTATCATGATAGGTTACATTTTCACATCTTCGTATTCTGAAAGAAGTCGACATTCTCATAGAATACAATTTAATTTTACGTGATATTGGATTAAATGACCAAGTACGTTTAACGTCATTGTTTTATGAATGACATTCTTATATTTTTGGTGGAAATAGTCTGAAATCTGAATAAAAGTTAATGGTCAACGAGTACAGTAGAAGCACCATGATGATAAAGTTTTTGTTTTCTTTCGATGTTTATTCCTTGCTGTGAAATAACAAACCTTGATGTCAATGGTCACAATATTTTCATGTTGTAATATTGATTTATTGATGGATTGTACATTGAATTTTGAATTGTTATGATTTTAATTGTGATAGTGAGAAGTCTTAATTCTACCAATAACGTACATCATTATTTTTGCGAATTGCAATTTATCATATAGCAAGTCAAAGAAGGTCTTCAATGAAAAAGAAAAAAGTGCTCGTACTGCACGCTGATTTAGCCTGTATTGCTGCATAAGAAAGGTATTATAATGCAAATTTCATTCATCTTCCATAGAGCAATGGTCAAATGAAGTAATTTCCACCACCGAAACACTTTGTTTGTTCAATATTGTGTTAGTAGTTGTGACAATAAATTGTTGTGATGATAATGACAGAACTGCTAAAATCCACATCAGGCATAGTTTTCTTGATGTCAGTTATGAATGTATTTGTGATAGAGTCATGAGTGGTACTTTCTGTTGATAAAATCCGGAATTTTCCGTACATTCCGTTGTCACATTTTCCCGAATATTGTACTTTGTGTCTTATTCTTTATGATAGGAAGACGCCCCTACATTATGAACATGTATATATAGCCAAGAAATATTGAACTTCGTCGTACTGAAAACATTCTTAAACGGGCAACTATCTTCGGTTGATGTAGTCCAAGATAGAATATCTTTATTCAAAAGTTACACCTATTAAAATCACCTTTGGGATTGCAAACTAAAAAGTCCCATATACGTACATGTAGAATTACCCTTTAAAATTGTTCTTCTCTCAATTAGCTTTATGATGGTGTTAACTAATAATATGCTAGGGTTTAAAAATGTGATGTATAGAGTTTAGATAAAAGGACCTGTAATTTAAACGAAAAATCGTTATATTGTTGCCCGAGTTGTAGATTATTGTAAAATTTACGTTATGTGTGTGAACTTATTTGAAATGTAAACTGCGCAAGCCTTAAAAAAAAAATATGATGTTGATGTAATTTGTGTTGTTTGTTTTTCAGGTATAGTAGCAAAATGAAAAAAAAATACGTTTCAATAAAGTGCTCCATAAAGGCAAATGGTTGTTTGTCGGTTGAATTTATTTTTCTGTGGAATGTGTGTATGGGATATGGAAAAGTATAGTAAAGCACATCGGAAGCAATTCTGGATTGGGGGCATCCAAGGGGCTAACCTGTTTTGGGGGAGGGGACTCGTGACACAAGTAGTTTTGGGCGGCAATTCGGTCGTCCTGACGAATAATATTCCAGGAGTGGAGGAATAATGCTATTTTGATCGAATGTTATTGTTCTTGCTATACATGTAAGTTTCTAGAAAGCGAGGGAGCGTGTTTTTTTGAAGGATTTATTATACAATTTTTGGTCATGGTCATGGAAAATAGAAATATATATTTCTTCTTGCCTCGTTATTTGTTGAGTTGAAAATGCTATATGCCCCCTCCCGATTCCGGCTCCCCTGATTTAGATGTCTTTGATCCGATAAAGGGCCTTGTTCTTTTGGGTTAGAAATTATATGAAAGCCAAGGAAAGATACAGCGTAGGATGAAAGAGGGGGAAAGGGGTGAGTGAAAGAAAGATGTGTTGATTGAGAAAATGTGTGTGACAGAGGTAGAGGGAGAGGGGTGGGGGTTGAAAAATAAATTGCAATAGGTCATTAATACTCAGTACGAACATACAACATTAGAAACAAAATTACTCAAATATGCGCTTTATTAGAAAAGTTACTACATATCTTATAATTCAATACCTATTCAGAAGTTTCATGAAAGATGGGGAGAACGATGAAAAAGAGAAGTAGGGTAGGCGGGCCAGATGAACATAACTTTTTTAAGGGGAAGTTATTTATAAAATTATCAATTAGTATGGACAAAGTCTTTATTTGCGATTCAGCCCTAAATTCGATTCCGTCTACAAGGGAAATTATGTCAATACAAAGAGCTCACCATCTTGATCATGACCTTTATTAAAAACCCTTAATAATCACGATATCACGGTTTATATCATTACTCAAATGTGTTTATTCTCGAAGATCAATTAGAGTTAAAGGGATGGTCCATTCTGAAAATATTTATATCTTAATACATAGAGTATAATTCACTGAGCAAAATGCCGAAAATTTCATCAAAATCGGATAACAAATAATACAATTATTGAAGTTTAAAGTTTAGCAATATTTTGTGAAAACAGCCTTCATGAATATTCATTAGGTGGGCTGATGATGTCACATCCCCACTTTCCGTTTTCTTATGTTATTACAAAAATCATAAATTTTTTATCATTTCATACTTGGGTGAATAATATGTCTCCCTTATAATGAAATAAGTTGCAGCAATAAATATCTAATGCACTAAATCAGTTGTCAATCCAATTTTTCTAGTTCTTGGAGGAAAAAAAATGAATAAACCTAATTTCATATAATAAAATACAAAAGAACAAGTGGGGATGTAACATCATCAGCCCACTAATGAATATTCATGACGACTGTTATCACAAAATGTTGCTAAAATTTAAAATTAAATAACTTTGTTATCCGATTTTGATGAAATTTTCGGCATTTTGCTCAGTGAATTCTACTCTATTTATTAAGCTATAAATACTTTCAGCCTGGACCATCCCTTTAATAATACGACGTCCACCGTTGGTTTTTTCACGATTTCTTAAAATATTTGCTCTCCTATCCTATCTATGAATGATTATTGAGTGAGTATCTTTTTATTAAAATTAAAATACTTTGGCCACGTTTCAGGGAACTGCTTGTCATGGTGGGGTGTTATTTGGGACAGATAGTTATCAAGAAGGAGCTCGGGTTACACATCGTTTCTTCCGTAGCTGCGAAGTTTCTCGACCTTACTGAATGGGTTATAGGGGTAGGTGAGAGTGACTGTACGAGACATCGGACCCTTGTGTAGAAAGTGGTCCATGTTGATCAGCGGAAACATCAAAGGTCTGGAGAAAAGTGATGTAAATTCAAACAAAGTGAACTTAAGAAAGCAAAATTGAAAGAAAAATACCATAACTTCTTAGAAAAGTAATATGTTTCAGCAAACTTACTTGGCAGGAATCTAGCTGCACTCATTAACAAACTTCCATGCGAAGATTTGATTGGTGAATTAAGGCATGCATGAGTAAGCAAAATAAGGCCAAAGTGTCACCTTTAAAATGTGAGAAGGGTCATTTTGGTAAATTTCTGTTACAGAATTTGGACAAATTGTAATTTTGGTAGCGTCGTTAGTTTACTGCCCCCCCCCCACCCCCTTACACGTCTCCTGACGTGCATTTTCACATTTTCCGGTTCAATGAACTGAGTTTGACAGTTTAAATCTTTCTTACATTTAGATATTTTATAATCATTTTAGTTTATCGAAAAAAGAAAGAATTGAGATGTGTAGAAAGTGAAAAGCAATAGGATAGGTTGAAGCAATATCAGAATCCGGAGTAAAAATAGAGCGATGGAACCACCAAATATGGAACTTACCTATAACTGGCTTTCATAGTGGTCATCATTCTGAGATTGGGTTCATTCAGATTCTCCATGGGGATTCGAAGCGGTGACCTGGGACGGTAGCCTGCATAACCGGGGCACTGACGGACACTATACCGAGTAATGAGAGAAAGAATACAAATTATGAAATTTAGGGGGGTGGGTAATAGGAATAGAGGACAATCACTGGTGAATCCAGGGGGGCACTACCGGCCCGTGCCCCCTCCCCCCTTTGAGAGGCATAATGGAAATTTGTAATGTAAACATGACGTTATAAAACAAGTGTGCCCCCCCCCTTGAAAGTGAGGACCTTTTTTTTTTGTTGTTGGTTGTCAAATTTTCCTAGGGAGAATGTTCCCCCTCCCCCTTTGGAAAATCCTGGATCCGCCCCTGAGGACAATGATAGTACGTGAAAACGAAGAATAGACGAGAAGTAGATGATACAGATGTCTATTAAGGATCGGGTAGAATATTGTCAGCAATATACCACAACTAAAATTTACAGAAATAACACAGGAAAATGACGGATATCGGAGATAGAAAATTGTCTTATCAGAAATAAAATATGTAATTAAAAAGAGACCAAAAAAAAACGTGTGGCCTTTTTACAAAAGTAGCAAGAAATGTCAGAGAACATTGGAAATTAATCTAAACCTCTGGTGGTGACGATTGTTATTATCAGTATCAAACGAAAGTATCAGAATACCAAGACAATTAGATTAGATAATCATTATTGAATGCAATAACACACACACAAAAAAAGAAAAATAATAACCACCCAAGGGAAACACAAAATGTGGCCTTGATTGACAGTGGCTCCGACAGACATGTTATACACACACAATCTGCCTCCATGGGAATCAAGTTTAGTGGTCACTATAGACAGGTGGCTGCTATAGACAGGTTCTTATACACACAATCTGCCTCCATGGGAATCAGTTTTAGTGGTCACTACAGACAGGTGGCTGCTATAGACAGGTTCTTATACACACAATCTGCCGCCATGGGAAACAGTTTTAGTGGTCATTATAGGCAGGTGGTTGCTACATACAGATGGCCATTAACACAGGTTTTACTGTATATAGGTATAGGTATAGAGGTGGCGTGGAATAGTACTCCCGTTAATTTTCAGACCCCCCCCCCCCCATCCCCGGTATTCGCAAAATTGATATGGTAATGGTAGTTGGAGTTAGAGAATCATGGGAATTGGTTCTAGTTGTTGCTATACTTACTAGGTTGAAGTTAGCCTTTCTCGTTTGACGAGATCTGTTATCTTTTCGTTTACAGAAATACTGCCACCATCTTTCAATTTTGATCTGAACAGAAACGGTAAACACAATGATGGAAAATGTAAAAGTTTCATTTTTCAGTCTTGTGGTTCGCACTTCAATTCCAACCGTACTGCCAAACTGAGTACAAGAAAATACATAAATAAAGTATAATTGATATACCACTATTTGCATAACGGTCTGTTATGACTGTCACCAGTGGCGTAACTACGGGGGGGCATGGGGGGGCACGTGCCCCCCCAATCGGCTGACAAAAAAAATAAAAAAACGGGGAAAAGGAGAAAAAGAGGGAGAAAGGAAGAGAAACGTAGTGGAAAGAAGACATTATTGTTCATTCTAATGTTATATTATATCATAATTATGTTATGTTATATTACATAAGAATTTTTTTTTTTCATAACTTTATGAAGCATAATTTGCTCAGGGCCTATGTCGTCATTGTTCCTGGTGCTCGCATTGTCTGTTTATCGAGATATATAATCCTGTTATACTAAAACCTCCCGTTTCCAAGTCAATATACACCAAACTGCCAAATATATTTCCTCGCACTTCGAGTTATTATAGTTTTTTGTACAATAGTATGCTTCTTTTTCATGACTACTTTGCCCCATTTTAAGGTCTTAATATAAAACATTTCCTGTCCGTGCTTACGTTCGCAGTAGTGAATTGGTGAAATATGTCTGCTCTCCATGAATTCCTAGAATCAGTCCTTAAGATGTCCCTTTTTCTGATCTGAATATCAAAAATTTTCAGCTCGCGCTTCGCGCTCGCATCACTTGGTTAGTGAACTACGTATGGTCTTCGTGAATTCCTACAAACAAGCCTTAAAATGCCCCTCTTCAGGTCTGAATTTCCTAAATTTTCAGCTCGCGCTTCGCGCTCGCAAGATTTGATTAGTGAGATGGGTATGTTAATCATGATTACAAGTGCTTTATGTGCATGTTTAGATGTAATTCTAACAAAATCAGCAAGCGCTAATTGGCACTTTGCATTAGATGACTATGATGAGATGTGTATACTCTTAATGAATTCCTAAAATATAGTCCTTAAAATCTTCCTGTTTGGGGGTCAATATTTACAAAAATTTCAGCTCGCGCTTCGCGCTCGCATTATTTAGCGAGACAGGTACGTATCATGATTACAAAAGATTGATTATAATGTCCCTTTTTAGGTCTGAATAACAAAAATTTTAAGCTCGCGCTTCGCGCTCGCATTATTTTACCAGTGAGATACATATCCGTTTAATGGCACTGTCCTTAAAATGTCTCTATTAGGTCAGTATACCTGGCAACTGACTCAATTTTTTTGCTGGTGCCCCCCCAATGCCGTGACCCACGGTACGCCACTGACTGTCACGCTAAGACTTGTTGTTGAACTGTGGAGATGACATTGCAGGTTTTTCTTTGCCAAAAAAGGGAATCTCAACGATACTAACATGACTAAAACCAGATGCCCGGGAGCTGATCGAATGATCTATGAAACAGGCAAACAACAAGCACGTATCTCTGCCTAAAAGAAATTGTCACCTCAAAAGTGGGTTAATATTTAAAACAAAAGGTCTCCACAAAAAAAAAGATGACGCAGTTGCTTTAGACATAAGCTTATGAGCAAAAAACCGACAAGCGGAAAAGGGTCCCTGCCAAAACTTACTTTCCTGATTTGGGCCTATTGATGGCGGGTATAGGGGTGAATGCCGTGGTGTTAATGACAGGTGTTGGTCTAGGATAGGACTGTCGAGGTTTGATCCTGGCCCGTTCCTGGATCCGATCCCATACTGGAGGTGTTATCTCCTGCCAGGTGGCTGGACCAACGTCGTATCGCCAGGGTCGGTATTTTACCAGGTCTGCATTCCTCTCTAGCGTCGAGCTGGGAGGTCGGAACTGAGGATTGAGAATTTTAAAAATATATTCCTTAAAATATTGTTGGCTTATTTACAAGTTAAGGAAGAAGAAGTAGGAAAAAGAATTTAGGTGAAATTTGCACAATGAAAATTCATCACCACCCCCCCCCCCCTCAACGAAAGAAAACATCTTTTACTTGTTCATTAAATTTTTTTTACAGAGGATACTTTTCAAAGCTTCACTTCTTAACAAAAAACCGGAAAATACCTCCCCCCCCCCCCAGCTGGGATGGCAGAAAAGTGTCTAGCTTCTAAGTTCTACCCGGACCATTTTGCAAGTACAGTGGTGTGTAAATCAATTTTTATTTTTATTCATCTGTGGATTTCTCAGTCTAAGTATCAAATTGAATATTCGTCATCAAAGGAAAGTGCGATCATTATTTGAATTTTGCATATATCATTTCTTAACCACATAATATTTGCAAGGTCGGGTACTAAAAACACAATAAATTATCGAAAGAAAAGGAAGTTGTCACCTAATGTGAGATGTGAGAAACTACCTTTGGGACTGGAAGACAAGCTTGTTCTGTCATCCTTCGAGTCGTCGATGTCCAGAAAGCTCTGATAGCAAGCTGGTTGATTTCTTCAGGACTGAGTCCCTTCAAAGGATCCTCGACTGTGTCTTCCTTGAATGATTCTTTCTTTTCTTCCTCCCCCTCTTCGTCTTCCCCTTCACTTTTCGATTTTCCTCCCTTCTCCGCTTCTTCTTCTTCTTCTTTTAAATCTGTCTGTTCCTTTGTTTCATTTGTCGTTAGACAAGTGTTCTCCTGACAAGGCGGTTCTTTGACATCGTTGTCATAGTTTGGTATCAACTGGAAGGATGTCTTGGTAAGATGGGGAGGGTCTGATCTGACTATAGGTTTGTCAACAAAGAACCTGAAGAAATGAAAGATGGTTTTCAAGGACAAGTCCACCCCAATATATACTTGATTTGAATTTCAAAAATAGGAAAATCCAGCAAGCATAACATTGAAAATGTCATCAAATCTGATATAAAGTAAGGAAGTTATGACATTAAAGGTTCGCTTAAAGGAGAATGAAACTCTTGGAGCAAGTTAGCTTTTGTGAAAGCAGAAAAATCAAAGAATAAGATCAACAAAAGTTTGAGTAAAATAGGACTAGCAATAGAAGAGTTAGAAGAGTTATGAGCATTTGAATGTCGAGATCACTAATGCTATGGAGATCCTCCATTGGCAATGCGACCAAGATCTATGATGTCACAGATGAACAACTCTCCCCTTTTGGACACTGAAAATATACCCCAAAACATCTCTTTTTGCCCATTCTAATCATATGACAAACGATTCATCAATGATATAATGTTGTGAAACCTCTGTACTTGTCCTCTCATAAAGAGAACACCTCACCTTGTGATAGACTCTATAAAAGTGAGAATATAAGTGAAATAAGTACTAAAGTAATGAGGGAGTTGTACGTGTGTGACATCACAGATCTTGGTCGCATTGCCAATGGGAGGAACTACATGGCATTAGTGATCTCAATATTCAAATGCTCATAACTTTCTTATTATTCATTCAATCTTCCTCAAACTTTCAACAATACGTTTCTTTGATTTTTCTCTTTGATATGGATTCAGCTGGTTTCAAGGGTTTCATTCTCCTTTAATTTCACATAATGCACATTCTGGGGCCCGTTTCATGAAGGACTTGCAACTGTTGTAACTTTGCCAATTATGGCAACTACCCTGGTAACAGGGCTCAGCAGCCAATCAAAATCAAGGTTACCATGGTAGTTGCCATAATGGCAAAGTTACAACAGTTGCAAGTCCTTTGTGAAACGGGCCCCTGCATGGTCTGCATGCAAATGAGGGAACTGATGACACCCCCACTCACTATTTCTTTTGCATTTCATTATATTAAATATGAAATATTTCCTCCTCATTCTCATGTAACACAACGTTTTATTCCTCCCTGAATTTGTGGAATTCCTATTGTTTTAATATTTTATGGTTGAGTCAAGTTGGTCATAATGGTCAAATCTGTAAAAATTGAAATATCGTATAATTAAAAAAAATATATAGACAAAATTAATAATGAGTGAGGGACATCGTCAACACTCTCATTTGCATAGCCGAGCTGTACATAAATAACTTTTTTTTAAAGATATGCAAATCTTTAGAATGTGTTATAACTTTCTTATTTTACATCCGACTTTGATGAAATTTTCAGCGTTTTCTTTGTCACCTTTTTCTCTATTGATTCAAATCAACATTTTGTTCTGCGGTAGACTTGACCTTTAAGTTTGATGGAGATATTACTCGTATAACAAACTCAGTTGTAATAGATTTCTGTCATGTTAAGAAAACTCAGATACACATTGAGGTAATGATGGGGAAATATTAGATTGGATACTCTTTGTGTTACCGGTATTGTTATGATACCCCCTGGTATAAATATATGGCATAATTGGAAGAAGTAAATCGGTCTCTCACGAGTCTCGCATCGGAATTGAGGAAAGAACAGCAGCAAACTCTACCACGAATATCTATATATATTGCAAACACGGAAGGGTATTCATTTTGATAATCATAGTGCTCATCTAGGAACATAATTTGTGATTACATCTACATTGAAAGATGTTATTATATCTTCCGAGACTTTATTTTTGTTGCTTGATTTATACTTCATTTTGAGGATGATTGAAGTCTGCAACGAAAATCAAACTAAACTTTACCCCCTTGTTTTTTGTATTTTATTTTTTGTATTTTTTTGGGGGGGGATATAGGATTTAGATTTAGGCATATATAGTTTTTGATTGAATTAGGGAATATTTATTCTTATGTATATTTTTAGATGAATATAAAAGTTTGTTTAAGCCAACATATTTGTTTAAATGATTCAAATTTACTAAAGATTTACGCTGGTAGACCTACTCATTAAAACATAGATCTATGTGAAATAATTTATTTTATATTCTACCTCGCCGATCGTCATGATAACAGAATTATAAATTTTGTCTTTACCCAAAAGGCAAAAATATATATATGTAATAATAAATGATAAAGGAGCAGCAATCAGTCCCAAATAAGATTTTTTTTTTTTTCAGAAGTGATATTCAGAAAATAAATTTTACCTAATGTTGCATCTCATTCCCTGATCCCAGCCAGCCTCCCAGTGCCGTTTCGGTCCTTGGGGCTCGATCGGAAATTGTCTTGGAGAGAGTTTAGCTTCCTTCTCGAGTTCGATTGAGGGAAGCTGATGAAAATGAAACTTTGGTGGTATTTCACTTGGATTATACTGATAGCACAATCGACTGGTTGTGCTAATAGATTTAGGTGAACCCTTTATTTCCATAACATGGAAATATTTGCTAGTTTTATTAATCTGTCCCTGAGCCTAGTTTAAATTACATATAAATTTCACGATCTAAATTACACTCTTGCTATAATAGATTGACAATTCAAGTATTCTTATTGTCTTAAAATCTTATTACGTCATCGCGTTGCCAAGCTTTATTGCGCACGCGCGTACTTTTCGCGCTCTTTGTGACGTATTGAAATCCACTCTTCTTATCCTCCAAGTCATCACATTTTATCGTTATCTTTAATTCGAAGGACTTCTAATTATCTTACGAAACATCACCCTACTCTTTCATTGATTCATTCCTCGCCTTTCAATTTCCATCCAATCTTTTCCATTTAAATTCATTTCTGATAAATAAAATTGTCCTGATTTAGCATGGTGAACTATAAGCCTTATCAGATAGTTCTTGAAACGTGTCAATATTAATGCCACGATTAACATAGAAAAAGAAAAGGTTATATGAATTCTTGTTATTTAATCATATTCAGTTTGTCCAATATATGAAGAGGGGCGATGATTGTATTTACAACTGTCGCTTTCTTTTCCCAAGGGGGGGGGGGGGGGGGGTTACGGACGTTAATCCCGGGGATGGGGATATATCCCCACTTTTCGGAGGAGGGTGGCATGTACAATCATCTCCCACTTTTCAAGACAACCAAATGTTTAATCTTCAATTGAATAATACTATTTTTAATGCGTTGAGTCATCTTTGAATGCAGTCAGAGTCCTTAAATTAGCCTAATTTTGCATTCTAAAAACGCAAAATTTCTCGCGCGGTCGCTCCGCTCCCGCATTCAATCATCTTATGCACAGTATAGGCCTAACTTATCAAAAAATAAAGTTCCTATGTAAGTGGTAATGAATAACTAATCTTAACTTTGTTCAACATCAATTGTCACAATTCCCGAGGAACCCTGACAATTTTTTTAAATCCCCAAGCCCAATCTCTTCCTCCAAATTATATTAATGATTGATTTGACTCTTCATCTCTCAAACAATCATGCTTTCGGATATAGCATGGATTTCTTTACGTACATTTTTGAATCCGTTCCGTTGTCCTGTCGATCAGTGAGAATCGTTGTGTTTGCTGAGGACAAGATTCTGGAGACCTTTCATCTCTCTCCTATTCATTTGCTCTTATTTTCATTTTCCCCCTAAATATACTTTTAATAGGTTTATGATCAAGTTGTCTTTTTTTTTGGGGGGGGGGAGGGGGTGGGGGTCTATACTATATAGGAGGCTCCGCTCCGCTTTTTTAGCAGCCTCCTTCATTTCCAACCTGTTTGTATAATCATTTTGACTATAATTTTTGTACTTTGAAATTTGCTATATGTTTTATTACTTAAAATAATTATCTGCATACCAAGATGAACGAAACCCGTTGTAAACAATGAAAATGGATATGAACGAATGAAATTTAATAACTTTTAAAGATGGACTTTTGAAGGCTAACATTGATTTGACTTTAAACAAATCTGAGCTGCAAGGTCCCTCTTGTCATCTGTGTCTGTGATATGTTACAAAATTGAAGCCAAGAAAAATCGCGTCCGAAAATAATTATTTAGTGCTTCAAAATAGTAAAATATAAAGTGACCGGAAACACGATCTTATTTTCATCACATACACTTACCACTCATGTGTTCTATTATTATCGGCACGATAGAAATTACACAAAATCTTCAATTATAACGTATCAAAAGCATTTCTTTTGATTTTTTTGTTGGTTTCAGAGTTTTTAGGTTGATAGAAAGGCACCCATGTACACATTTCATCTCTCCTTTGGTTTTTTAAATTACATGTCTATAACGTTAACTTATGCCTTTAAGTCCCTCGGAGGTGACCTAAAGCGTTCGGTCCTCCGGTTACTTACAGCATTCATTCTTCCTTGGCAGACTGGTAAAACAAATCATTCGACTCCATTTTTTAAAAGTAGATTGTTTTATTTTATTCGAATAAATGATGTTAAAACGTTTTTATGTATTTCTAGTCATCCTGTGATTTTAACAAACAAACGACAATTCACGTATACACAATCTAAGACATAAAAAAATCATGTTACAGTTTCTGAGGCAATGATTATATTGAAAAGGGTGATAAGCATGATTATTATTCAAACAGGGTCCATCTTCTCACACAGAAGATATTTTGCACATCAATATTCTTAATTATATATGACAAGAAACTCCCGCCGACGTCTATTACACGGAGAAAACGAGGAAAGTAACTTTCAGTGATTTATAGCCTCGGTTAGAAATAATGACATTTTATATAAGCACAAATTATATCAATTTCAATCCATTTAGAGGAAAGCTAAAAAGGTAATGAAATACAGTCATTGTTTTCTACATTATTTTCACAAAGAGTAAGACGATTACTATGAGACTCAAATAACATTAAGCTTTGAAATCATATATACCAGTTCAATGAAATGTTTATGGACCTAAATTATTGTTTGTTTGATGACATGCCACGATATTAAATATACATACCATGTCCCATTTTGTATATATATCTTATCAATAAATTAATATTTACCTTGCTGGGTAGTCGAACTTGAGCAAATCTGGAACCCGTTTCATAAAAAGCTACAACTATTGTGACTTTGCCTCAGTGCTATAACTACCATGGTAACAGGGCTCAGCAGCCAATCAGAATCAAGGTTTCCATGGTAGTTACCATAATGGCATGAATTGTAAGTCCTTATTCAACGGACCCTTGCATGTTAATTGCCAATCCATTATGGACCAGAGTGCCTCGAAAGAATAGTTCAGCCGAATAATTTTGTAATTGTTTCGAAGAATGCGCAGATGTGTCTAACTGCTGTCGAATTGATTTACGTGCCCGAATTAAGATAACCTCCTTGTAATAAGACATCATTATGCCGCTCTTTACCTGAGCTATTCGCTCTCTTAAAAAATACAGTGTATTGAAGATACGCGCTTGTAGCATGACTTATATAACTATAATGTGAGTTTCATTGATCACCGAAATGTCACAGAGAGGTTTCCAAGTTCATTCTAAAATTTAAGAAAACACACATTGTTACTCCAAATTAACTTCTCAAAAAGTGGGGAAAAAGAGATAAAGACCGCGTATATGTTGTGAGCTCCCATCAGTCCTTGGCATTTGATCAAAATGTAACAAGTCTACCAAATTGATGCTTTGTTCTCACTTCTAATGTACGTTGCTTGTCTAATCATATTCCCATGAAGTCAACTTGATTTTGTATCATAGACAGTTCCTTTTTGCATTCCGAACTCTGAAGCCACTACTGTGGTCAAAGAACGCCCTTAAATAGCACATCAAACCATATATGTACTCGACAATAACAATGACGCTTCTTCCGCACTGCTAACTTTGGTATCGTCCAAAGCCTAGCTGCTCAGAAATGCTCAAACACAATAGCAATTCAAATGCTATGACGGCTCGCAGATGGGATATCCTTGACAGGGATCGCTGTAGTACGGTACAAACGCAGACAGGACGTTGACAAAGGGAAAGATGATGAGGGCGCCTGTCAATGAGCCAAGTTGGGTGACGATACCGTACCATGTCAGCAGTCGATGGTTATGGGGCTGGTTACGGAGGATAAACCCGATGGTCGCCTTCACGTGAGCAAAGAGACCGCCTGCTAGGATCCAAGCTATCACCTGACGGATGTAGATGAGGGAGAAGGGAGATAAGAAAAGAAAAGAAGTGGGAGGAGAGGGGAGGAGAAATTAAAAATGAAATGAAAATTAGGGATCATAATGCCTCATCACTCTTTTTACGACTCGGTAGAGACGCTGAAGTAGGTTATTGTTTCTACCTTGGGACTCGGGGTTATGACTTTAGGACACTGATCGAATCTTTGTATAGTTGAGATAATGAACATGATTTAGTATATAGTATGTCAAAATAATTCGAAAGCAAAGGCATATTTTGTTTTCTTCGTTGATCATCAGTTTTTCTGATATTTAAGGAAAATTCGTAATGAACGTGACTAGATTTTAAACTGACATTTGGAAGCAAATCCTTTCTAAAGGATTGACAAAATTATATAGGCTATATATCCGAACCATCAACAACATGACTGCAGAATGCGAATTCAAACGGTATTATCTTACCACAAGAGCGACTCCTGATATCTCTTCCTGTAGGGGTGGAGCTGGACTCAGTAAAGCGGTGGCCATGCAATAACCTCCCATCAGGAGTCCTAAAAGACAGGTCCCTGCTACCAAGACCAGACTCGTCTGTGGGAAGAACATGACGATGAAGCAAGCTAAAGGATTGGCTACCTGGCCCAATGTAGCCGCTAGAAGATAAGCATTGAAGCCGTAGGCACCACAAGAAAAGCTCTGGATGGACGGAAGAACACTGTTGCTTAAGGCATTGGTAATGGCAAGAATGACAAATAAAATGGCATATTCTCCTTTAGAATAGCCTTGGCGTTGCTCAGAATTTTCATCTTCTAGTCTGTCTGAAGACTTCTGTTTTTCCGTACTGTCCTCTTTGTTGAAGTTGGTCTCGCTAGACCTTGACTCGTTGTATTTTTCAGAGGATGACTGTGTCTCGGCATCTTGCTGAGCGTACTCCTTCTTGGAAGAAGGAAGAATGTGCAGGAAAAGGAAGGCTGCGAAGGACAGAAACATGGATGCGCAGAGGAACGAAAAGAAGGTCTCTGGTGGGAATTTAGCCGGTTGCGTTTGCGACATCCATGATGTGCAATTGTCGCCAGTTGAGAGGTAAGTGTAATTGGCGACGCACACCTGCTTGCCAACGCCTTGCCCGAGGGCTACCAAGCTTGGTGCCAATGCACTAAAACCCTGACCAACGAAAAACCATGTCATGTACGAGCTTTTCAGTTTGACCATGAACGGGATGAATGTCACCGAGGATGTGCAGTTCACCAGAGCTAGGACGAAAGACAGGCATATCAAAGCAGTACTGCGTGGTTCTCCAAACACTCCCCAAACAGTCGTCGCATTCCAGAAGAATACAAGAAGAAGACATGCAAATACTCCAGCTGACAAACTCAAGTATATGGTGGGGATCTCAAGCTTGTTTCCCTTCACGAAGTAGCTGAAGGCCGTGAACGAAAGAGGTCCAACGTTCGCTAACTGGATGATGATGACCAGGTAGGAGGCAAGATTGTATCCTTCCGGGATTCCGAGTGCTACCATGAGGGGCAGTTCCACCCATAATCCATTGATGGCCAACCATGATCCCGACCCGAAGAGTACCACCAAAATAATCACGAATATGTTACGAAATCGATCTCCTAATCTCTCATTCATGGCTGTGTATCGAGCCAACGTCGTTTATCCATGCACCTCAAAAAGCAAAGAAATAAGCTGTTGGCTTACCGATTTGTTTCGTTATCTAATCTTTCGATTTTACCGAACACCTGCGATGGCTAAGATGATTAGAGGACACTGATACCACTCACGTAATCACTGGCTTCGTCAATTACCTATAGAAAAGAGCAAACAGAGCGATATAGTTAGCAGTTAATATACATCATCGAAGTGTATGTGGCGAGTGGGAGGGGGGGGGGGCTGACCGACGAGTGTTCGAATGTACCATTATCACTACAATGGTATCGCAGGAAAAAATGCGTATAGCATTACTTATGGACCTAGGTCCATGCACTATCAACTTGAAAATGACAGTCATTATGACATGAATGATTTTGCAAAAGAAAATATACCTAACTGGTATGTGACAATGACCCCAACAAGATGGAGGAAGAGGGTCTCGCATCCCCATGGCGTGATCAACGAGTTACGCTGAAGTGATGTCGTGGTCGATGACAAAACGACAACAGACGAATGAAGGAACAGAGCGATCCAATCGACGAGACACCAAGATAATGACCCAGAAATCTATTCATCCGTGTATACCCCCTATACCCTGTATTCACTCACTGCCCAACTTGAGCTGAGTGATGCAATTAATGAAATAAACATGATATGATACCAGAGATCAAGATAACATTGCTGACCCCAATACAAAGTACAGCAAACAACAATGAGATAAGATTCTGTTAGGGTACCATGAGAAGGAACATAAATTTACCCGAGATCGAACTATAAAGATAGATATAAAAGCTGGACTCGGATTTACAATGATAATCATTTTATATATGGGTAAACTCATGGGGTAGGGTGATTTATTATACCTTGGTCACATTTGCTCTACGGCGGCCGTACGGCGAGTCGAAAACAGCCGTTTTATTAATTTTAATTCAAGCCATATATATGTAGTTGGTACAAAAAATGTTGAAACGGCTGTTTTCGACTCGCCGTACGGCCACCGTAGAGCAAATGTGACCATGGTATTAGTATCCATGCCAAATCAATTTAGGGCCTCTTGTAATCAGCTTCATATCCATGCTATGAATCACGTGACATTATCCGTACCAGTGGCGGATCCAGGTAGGACACATCGGACCTGTACCCCCCTCCCCCCTCCCACCCCCCCCCCCCCCTTGAGAGGCACAACAAAATATTTGTTTATGGGAATATGTCATGCATACGCAAGTGAGGACATTTTTTCCTGGAACAACATGGCCTACATTTTTTTAGTAAAAACTTTTTTTTTGCTTGTCAACATATTCCTGCACACCCCCCCCCCTCCTTTGAAAATCCTGGATCTGCATTCCGTTCCGAGTTAAATTACATTTGCATTAAATGATGGAGACATCGATCTATTTAATCATTCGCATAAAACTTAATTTCGTATAGAAATAAGAAACACGATATTAGTCTTCACTACAAGCACTTTCTTGGTTGCTTGGTTGATTGTTTAATTGATTGATTGATTGGTTGCTTGTTTGATTAGTTAGTTGATTGATTGATTGTTTTAATGATTGGTTTATCGTTTGCTTTCTCTTACAGTGATATCAGTTACAAATCTCAAGAGTCTGTCGCACAGCTTAATATGACAGCGTATGTATTGCTATCTTTATATTTATTAACAACAAAAAATTATTTCTAGATATCAATAAATCAATTATTGATAAAGAAATTTGTTGATATCAAGAAGTGATTCTTGCAATCACTGATTGCCTGCCATATGTCTGTATGTACGTCGGTCGTGGCACTGGAAAGCGGGGTGCGGGGCCTGGTATGCTGCGTATTTATATATATTATATATATTTGCCTCCGACGAAGATTCTGCTAGGATCGAAAGCTTAGGCCCCTTTTTGACTTTCTATTTATATATACCACAGGCAGCACCCCCTTGAAGTCAAGTTGGTATGCTAAAATGTAGAAATTTGACCAATATCACCTTCATTTCGGAGCGAAAAAAACTTCTTTTTCCCTTTCTTCGTCATTTCTTTTTCAAAACCAGCAAGTCACTCTTCAGAAATCGTTCCCATGCCCCTGACGTCGGTACGTGCTGGCAAAAAAAGGTCAAGGAATGACAGCCAAATTAGCAAAGAAATCCAGTTTATTTGTGTTATGGCAAAATTCTAGCATATTGTATAAATTCTTTACATTTTATAACCCAACCGATCCACAAAGCAAATTCACTGAGGAGGCGGGCCTAATAACGCCGAAACTTCTTTAAAGGTAAATAAAAGGTCGGTTTACTTCAAGGCAACGGCATCAGGTCTGATGCACTTTATCATACATTATTTTTCTTTCATAATTATGCCCACATGTCATCTGATATAATTATGTGCTTTTTATTGAAATCTCGACAAAAGATTTACAGGATCCGAACCGAACTAGGTCATGTTAATGCATATAATCAATTACTGAAGAGATAATGTGATCAACACGCGTAACACCTATTTCAATAATTCTTTACTGGTATTCAGTTTCAATCGTTGACGTCTGTGTTGTGGGCTCAGAAGGGGGAATCTTCCACGCAATGGCAAAACTATTATCTTTTTTTAGAAGGGATCTGGTAATGTATTGTTGCCTGCTCGTTATTTGTGAGAATAGACTTCCAAAAGCCAATAAACGAAATAATTATATTATTTTGTCCATCTTGAAAAAAAAATACAATTTCCATTTTAAGGGGATGTATAACATAGGCGGGTCACGGGGGCTCGAGGGGCCCGGGCCCCCCTATTGGCGGAGCAAAAAAATGAAAAAAAGGGGGAAAGAAAAACAGAAAAAGAAGGGGAAAGAAAGGAGGAAAAAAGGAAGAGGAAAAATAAAAGGGAAGCGAGTGAATAAAATAAGGTCAAGGGAAGACTTGGAAAATGATTAATTTCATGTCACTTCATTAAATTTTTGCTCGCGCTCGCATAGCCTGTTCGATGAGATACATATCTTGTTCAATAGGCTAATATGTAGTTTAAAATATCAAAATTTGAAGTCAATATACAAAGCATATTTCAGCTCGGACATCGAGCTTTCATTATTTTGTTTGATTTACGAATTGATTTTTTTTTTAAGTGCTCTGTAAAATGTCCGTTTTATTGTGTGATTATCATTTGCAGCTTTTTGCGCTGTGCGCTCGCATTAGTTGATTCGCCAAGTAGGCCTACATATCGTCTTTGTTTATTCCATAAGATTCGTTATATATCAATTCTATAACAAACTACTTAAAATCCCCCTTTTATGACAGTTTATCAAAAATTTCTTCTCGCGATTTGCGCTCGCATTATTGTTAAAAATATATCAACTCATAAATCCTATTCATGATTACAAAAGTGCTCAAAATATCCAGTTTTAAGGCCTCAATATCAACAAATTTCACTCACCCATTAGGCTATTTACATTAATAAATATGATAATAAAATTTTCATGAATTCCAAATAACTAAATTGTCCCTTTTTCAAAAAGGAATATCGACAAGTTTCATATCAAGCTTAGGAAGAAGAATAGGAAGATAGTCACCATTTTTATATGTTGAAAGAATATCCTTAGGCATAGAATGTCCATAATAATACAAATATCAGCTCGCCCATCGCACTCGCATCATTTATTAAGTGTTATCCACATCCACTTCACAATTTCCCTACACAGTGCTTTAGATAGGGCTTAAATTTACCCTTTTCATACCGGAATATCAAGTATTTTCCGCTCGCGCTTCGTGCTCGCATTATTGATTTTCATGATAAAAAATGAAATGTATTCAGCATGCCCAGATTCTGTCTAACTCTAAAACACGCACACAAATGTTTATTGAGATACACAGCGTAATCTTTATTCAAAACGTGAAAACAAAAAAAAAGAAAAGGAAAGGGATAAGGGTGAAATATAGGCCTATTATTTTCCAATGTTATGTCAAAATCTGTCACAAACTTTGATTTTTGTAATAAAAATGTCGAAATTTTTGCTCGCTCGCTTCGCTTGCTCGCAACTTATTAACTTTACGCTATACGCCGTATCGAGCACCCTCAAATTCGTTGGCTCATTATGCCGCTGGGACAACCCCTTCAAAGAAATAAACAAAAATCAACTTTGAGTTTCCGATCGGGGAGAATATGGGTGAAAAAAAAAATCGGCCCCCCCCCCTATTGGCGGGAGCTGGATCCGCCCCTGGTGTATAAGGCAGGGTTGTACAAATAGCATAATGCCAACAGTTTTCAAAGGTACCCTGTTCTTTCTTCTCCTTCTTTTTTTTTGTTTGTCAAATTTTCGAGGAGGCAAATGTCGACCCATTTCAGCTCTATGGTTGATCAGTTTCATCGACGAGAACCAGTTTATTTTTTCCAAAGTTAAACAACAAAGAGAATTACTGGCTTGTCAAATATATGAAGTTAGAAATTAATTTCAAATTCGAGGGCGTGGCCCTTTCGTGATTATCAGGATTTGGTGCTTGATAAAGGGCATATAGGCCATCCTCACTATGGACCATAGGCTAGGCGCAGGGCCGTAGCTAGAGGGGGGGTATGGGGGGGTGTGACACCCCCCCAACATTCGTGGCAGTCGGCAAAATCATGTACCAGTTGGCAAAATTGAGGATAGGGGAGAAAAAGAAAGAAAGAGAGAGAGAGAGGGGGAGAGAGAGAAAGAAAGAAAGAAAGAAAAAAGAAAGAAAGAAAGAAAGAAAGAAAGAAAGAAAGAAAGAAAGAAAGAAAGAAAGAAAGAAAGAAAGAAAGAAAGAAAGAAAGAAAGAAAGAAAGAAAGAAAGAAAGAAAGAAAGAAAGAAAGAAAGAAAGAAAGAAAGAAAGAAAGAAAGAAAGAAAGAAAGAAAGAAAGAAAGAAAGAAAGAAAGAAAGAAAGAAAGAAAAGGAAAGAAAAATAGGGGTACTAACTTCGAAGAAGGTTACGACTTTTAGAGTAAAGACAACCAATTGGCAAATCCAAGTCCATGTAGCCAGGCTTAGAGCCCTACTAGTCAGCAAAATACTAAGTACATAACAGATGGAGCTATAATAACACACAAAGTAAGCCCCCGATCCTCCCCCAATATGAACAAGCTTGTTAGTTTGCAAATTATACCACAATTATTGACGATTTAACAAACATTAGTTTTGTAAAATTAAAGGCAAGACTAGGTACATAAATATTGGGTGGGATGAATTTCCAAGGTTTAAGTTGAATAATCAAAGCCAAAGAATAGTTGGCAAATTATAAAGTGGGCCTATTAAAGTGGCAGAACACTATACGCTCTACCAGTCAGCAAAGTGATGTGCAAGTACTGCCCCGTTTCAGATCTGAAAAGAACAGAACACAAGACTTAAAAAATGGTAACTCTGCAGTTGGCAAATTCATGAAGACAAGTCTACAACTTGTAGACTTGTCTACAAGTTTGCAGTTGGCAAAAAACACCAAAATTTTCTAAGTTATTTTTACTAAACTTTTTTTTTTTTTTAATGGTGTCAGAAGGTGCTTAGGATGGGGATGGGTGGGAGTGGGGGCAGGTTGGGGTTGCATCATTCCTGGTGCTCGCATTGTCTGACTAATGAGATATATAGTCCTGTTGTAGTTTAAGTCCATAAAGATTATGCACCAAACTATCTCCTCGCACTTCAAGTTATCATTGTTTTATGTAGTGACATATGCTTTTTTCATGACTATATACTTAAAGTGATTTAAGGCCTTAATAAAACATTTCCAGTCTGTGCTTACGTTCGCATTGGTGTGGACCGATATAGATACCGGGCTGGTGTTAAATCACCGGCGTTTCTGCAGTGCACGAATTCCTAAAGACAGTCCTTAAAATGTCCCTTTTTCTGATCTAATTATAACAAATTTTCAGCTCGCGCTTCGCGCTCGCATTACTTAATTAGTGAAATAGTAAATTCCTACAAACAAGCCATAGAATGCCCCTCTTCAGGTCTGAATTTCAAAAATTGTCAGCTCGCGCTTCTCGCCCGCAATATTTCATTAGTGAAATACGTATCATGTTCATGATTACAATGACCACAAAAAGTGCTTCATGTGCCAGTGTAATTCTAACAAAATCAGCAAGCGCTTGGCGCTCGCATTAAATGACTATGATGAGATACGTACGCACTTCATAAATTCCAAAAGATAGTCCTGAAAATGTCCCTTTTTAGGGTTAAGTTATACAAAAAATTTCAGCTCGCGCTTCGTGCTCGCATTGTTTGTTTTGAAGACAGATACGTATCATGATTACAAAACTTTGCTTATAATGTCCCTTTTTAGGACTGAATACCAAACATTTTCAGCTCGCGCTTCGCGCTCGCATTATTTGATCACTAAGATACATATCCGTTTAATGGCACAGTCCTTAAAATGTCTCTATCAGGTCAGTATACCTGGCAATTGAGCGCGCTTCGCGCGCCCACTTAATGACTCTAAATTTTTGCTTGTGCCCCCTCCCCAATGCCGTGACCCACGGTACGCCACTGTTAGCAGTAGCATTCTTGAAATTTTAGTTGAGACATCTTGCACAGAAGGTCAATTAAAAATTAACAAATCTTTGATTTTGATATTATTAATGCATAGGGTATATCATTATATACTGCAAGTTAGCAACTACGGCACACTAGCCTTTCTCTTTTGATCAAAAATGTTTATTTTTAAAGTGCAAATATCTTTGTATAATTTACCTTAAAGTATTCACCAAATGCCACTAATTCAATTCTAAAAATTCAAAATCTTTTAGCAATTGATTATTGTAGGAGGGGGCACATCCCCCATCAGACTCCCCCTGTGCTCACGTTGGCGCTGTCTCGCCAAATTTAGTTGGCAAATTTAGCTGGTACACCCCCCCAACAAAATGCTTCTGGCTACGGCCCTGGCTAGGCGTATATGTTTTCTAGGGTGTACGGTCTTTAACATGGGATTACATTTACCCAGCAAGTTTAGGGTGAACTACGCGGATATAGGTAGACCTATTGCAATACAGGGTCATAGGGGAAGTTCATCCTGAAGAAAAGTTTGTTGTAAAAATAGCAGAAAAATATATTTAAAAATATTGGTGAAGGTTTGAGGAAAATCCATTACAGATTAAGAAAAGTATTATAAGTTTAAGTTTTGGGTTTGTGACGTCATCAACGAGCAGCTGGCCCATACATGTATGTTATGTAATACAAAATGCATAAATTTCAATTGTTTAATGGTTCGTGATGACTTCTTTTTGTTTTATATTTAGGAACGGGTGTGAAATGATTTGTCTATTGATATACTGAAGGCAAAGTAAAATCCATTTTCCATTTTCTGAGAAAATAACATTTCATTGATTGTTCACCATACGATATGTAGGAAAGCTGCTCGCATATGATGTCACAAATTAGATTATTAAAATTCTAATAACTTTTTTGGATGGATTTTTCTCAAACCTTCGGCATTATTTTTTATCATTTTTTCAGCTAATTTTACAATGAACTTTTTGTCATGGCGAACTTCCCTTTTAAGAAAAACAAACTGTGGTCGCTGATTGTTGGCTCTGTCATTGGCCTCTTAGGCTGCTTGCAGGGGGGGGGCATCAGCCAATAGAAAATGTACAACATTTCAGGAACTTCTACGATCTACATTCTAAAATATTAGTGGAGTTATTTTCTATATACTATAGTAGTGACGTACCGTGAGTCATGGCATGGGAGGGAGGGGCACGACCAAAAATTGTGAGTGAATGATTAAGTATGCATTGACCCTATAAGGGAACGTTTTAATCACCGATTGACATGTAGGAATGTTATGAAGAGGATAGGCCCTATACATGTATATGCAAATAATATTTGAGAGTGAAAAGCGCGAGCTGACGTTTTTGTCAGATTGAGACCTTAAAACAGGAAAAGCATAAGCACTTCTAATCATTGTAATAATAAACAGAAGAAGTATCGCAAAAATAAAATATTGCGAGCGCGAGGTGGAAATATTTTTGATGTTCAAAACTAAAAAGAGACTTATTTTTAAGTACTGTTTGTATGAATTCATGAAGAGCGTAGTATCTCACTAATCAAATGATTCGAGCGCGGAGCACGCGAGCTTAAAATTTTTCATATTCAGACCTGAAAATTGACTATTTTTGAAGACCATACCACGTATCTCATCATTCAACAAAGGCGACCTGATGTTTTTTTTACATTTAGACCTAAAAAGGGTACCCGGCTTAAACAGTTAAAGCATTTTAGCCGTTATCCTGAAAGAGATGCGCAGGCCTATATCACTAAATGAAATAACAACGCTAGGAGAAATTTAAATCTATTTTCTATTGACTTCAAAACTGAATGTTTAAAGCGTCATTAAATCCTCTTATCTTGGACGGGGTTATGAATCTCAAACAGACAATACGTGCGTCGGGAGGAATGAACACAAGTCATGTGCAAATTATGCTTCATATTGTGAATTCTGATAAAATTCTGAAAAAGTACCTTTTCACTATAAATTCTCTTTCTTACTTCCCCCATGCACTTTCTCATACTTTCCACCCGTTTGCCGGTTTTTTTATCTCTTTTTTGCCAGGGGATAGGGGGGGGCTCTTGCCCCCAGACGCGTCGATCCTGGGGGGGGGGGCAGGGGGGGCGATCGCCCCACCAATGAAAATATTGGGGGCCAATAATTCCGCATGTGCAAAAATAAAATAAGATTGTAATGTTACACAGAAATCAGCAAGCGAGATTGAGATACACAACACGTTCTTTATTTAAAATCGTGCTCCAAATGTCCGCTTTTTCAGATTGGAATATAAAAAATTTCTGCTCGCACTTCGCGCTCGCATCTATTGTTGTTATAGATACCCATCTTAATCATTGGTACCAAAAATACTTAGAATATCAAGCTTTCAGGTCAGAATATAAAGAAATTTCAACTCGCTCTCGGCACTCGCATTATCTGTGTAGTGATATATGTATCCTCCTCATGAGTTACTACAAACAGTCCTAAACAGGTATACCTTTTTCCGGTTTTCAGGTCAGTATACTAAAAAAAATCAGCTCGCGCTTCGCGCTCGCATTAATTTGTTGGTGAGATATGTGTCCCTTTCTCATGAGTCATATATAAATATATATAGGCCTATGTGTGGGGGTTGTTTGTTTTGTGTGATCGAGCGCCTTTGGAACGTTGATTCATGATTTTGCCCCCCCCCCCCATCTGAAAAATGGATCGACGCCCCTGCTTGCCCGCGTGCCTCCCATAGTTACTCCACAGCAAATGGCGTCCATACAGGCCTCCTTTTAATCTCGGAAGCGCCAATCGAAAGACATATCCTCATAATAATATTGTCAGGTTTTGCTTACCATTCAGAAACTTTAGTAGTCGTAGCAGTGGCGGATATCAAATTGCTCCGTTGTAGTCTTGACTCTGGGCATATTGACTATGGATTGCCTCATTAAAACGTGAAATGAAAGATCATCTGCAAGACTGTCTGGTGTTCATCAAGCCGAATTTTCAAATCCCATTCCTATACAGCTAACCCAGGAAATAAGGCCAGGCTCGTCTAGCTCTATGGTTTGACGACCGATATTTATCAACCATGCTTCATTACACGTGCACTTTCTAATGTTCCCTCATGTTGTTTGGGCATAATTCATGCTTGGCTGGTTTTATCAGGGACGTGTCCATGGTTTTATAGAGCCCCCTTTCAGAGCGGTCATGCGACACACCACGTGTATTGCAGTGAGAGTGTTTACAATGTCTGACCCCGGTCTGACCATGGTAGCTTCCTGGTCTGACCAATTACAACCCTTCTCTCAATACCTTGAGTGTCTGGAATGATGCATGGCCCTCGGAAGCGGGGACCAAAACACCTTAATTTTAATGGTGAAAATCTTTTTTTTTGTTGCTTGTCAAATTTACTTCAGCAAAAAAATCGTTCCAAGGGCCCTGGAATGATCACGATCAAAAGTATTCTTTCAGCCCACTTCTAACATGTCACTGGCCCGCCTCCAATGGAGAGTTGGGTTAAAAAAAATGGAATAGGGGCAGAGTGCTATACACTAGCGTACCTACGGGGGGGGGGGGGGCAGGGGGGGCACTCTGCCCCCCCTGACGAGCCACAACCCATACAAAATACATATCACTGCCCCCCCCTGACGAGCTTGAAAGACCTTTTATGCCCCCCCTGACGAGCTTGAAGACCTTTTTTTTTTCTGGTACAATAACCTTTATTTTTGATTGAAGACCTTTTTTCTTTTTTTTTTTTTTGCTTGTCAATTTTTTTCTTGGAACAATAACCTTTATTTTTTATTGAAGACCTTTTTTTTTTTTTTGGCTTGTCAATTTTTTTGGCGGCCGATTTTGCCCCCCTGTGGAAAATCCTAGGTACGCCACTGGTGCTATAGTCATGATAGTATAGCCATATCTCATATCTCCATGGTATAACGACGAAAATCCCCTTTATTTCAACTAATCAAACTTTAATTTTATGTTACAGCACTTTTGTATGTTCATTATGTACTTCGTGTTATATATATTTTTAACATAATATCTGTTTTATCTACTACATTGTATTCATATTGTGACATTTTGACCATACATGCTTGCGATATGCCATGCATAAATGAATGAATAAATAAATAACATCTGAACCGAATCGACTGAATCAATATTTAGAGTTGTTTTTTTTTTCTTGAAAACTTGGATCTGGATTTAGATATTCACTAAATTAATGATACTCCGAAAACAATAGAGGTACATGTATATGTATCTCATTAGGGGAAAAATGGCAAAATAATATCCCAAAATTACTCTTGTGTGTGTTTTTTTTTATGAAACGCTTTCATTTTTGCTCAAAATCATATCGGCTTTTGAATGAACAATGAATCAAAGGTTGATCGTTTGAAAAGGTCGGCCAGCAATCCTGCGATTTCACACGTAGCGCGTTGATACGTAGGGGCGGACCTGGCTTTTATCCATAGCTAGGAGGGGGGTTGACCGAGAAATTTGACAAGAAAAAAAAAAGGTAAAGGAGTTTTATAAAAGGTATTTTGGGGTTGGCTCCGTAATGTTGGTCATCACTTTTATTTTTACTTGGCAGCCCAACGGGGGGAGGGGGAGAGGTTAAACCCCCTACCCCCCCGTAGATCCGTCACTGAGCCATGTGTTAAGCCCGGTGTTAATGAAGAGTAGATTGGGGAAAATAAGAATAATAATGTTCATGATTAGACAATGGCCTTTGTTTGCATGACTGCAGTATGCTATGAGTTTCTTACCAGCATTATGGTTTCGTTTAGGAACTGATGTACTAGAGGGTTTTGGGGGTACTGACTACTGACATGACTGAGCCGCAACATAATTTCTATGACCAAGAAAAAAGGCAGAGAAAAGGGAAATTAAAAAAATGTGAAATAAATTATCAGTAAAGAAAGATTTCATACCATAGTCCAACCAGGGAAGTGGGAGTAAAAAACCTACTTCCCTGGTTCAACATAATATTCCAGAATAAGCTTGCTGAAAGAAATAATTCCTCACATGAAATAATGAAATTGATATACAAAAAAATAGAATCAAAATCCTCACTAAAATGTGAAACAAATTTAAGATATCAAGTAGATCGATGAATTCCATCAAATTATCGTTGTTCGATTTCAAATATACTGTAATACAGTGACACGCTACCATTGCCATATTCATTCCTGACAAGTTTTCTAACATTTTTGGAAAAGGGTCAAAACTTATTGTCTTTTGTGGTCATGAATTTGTTTTAATGTTGATCTTAACTCACTATAATAATGATCAAATACCATACGAAAGAGGGTCTATGATTCTTAATTAGATATAAATTCATCTAACATAAATGAATCCATATATACACACATTGATATTTGATATTCACCAATTGATACCCCCCCCCGAGCAACGCTTAAACAGGGGTAGAAACCATAAACTGAATTATCAACGAATCGCCATTTACTTATACATAAATCGACAATGCAGAAAAGTACACATGCTGTACAAAAAGACCTATTAATATAGCTCTTTGTTTACGAACTAAATTTTTCGGATTTTTTAGTCATGGGCGGTGCATGCCAAGGTAATTTTATAGGGGGAAAAGAGCCGATCCAAAAGTGACGTCATGTTTTCAATTTGATAATAGGGGTATATACAAAATATACTACCCAGATCTCATTTTCATATCATCTTTTTTTTTATAATTCTTTTTTTTTCTGTCATATTACTCCTCTTTCTCCCCCACTAATTGACAAAGTAGGGACACCTCCTGCCCCATGTAGCTTCGCCTGTGGTTGGAATATGATTACCAATTCTAATTGCCATGTTCACGGTCTCACGCACGTATTTATGAAATGCGAAAAGCGAAAGAAACTTTATTATTATTATTACTTATTATTTGTACTGCGCTTTTCCCATTAGGCCCAAAGCGCTTAAATGAATAGTCAAAAGTGATAATGATCCAAGCGATATAACACATACCTTGTTGGTTTGATAGTTGATACGATTGATGTGTTGAAATAATGGCTCACGTAATCAATAATAAAGAAAGAATTGTTTTCCAACTGCTGGATTCTTTTCGTCAAGAATGTCAATTTTGATCTTCTAAACGATGATGTATGTTATTAAAAACCGAATCGTTGCTGTCCGCATTCACTTCCAGAGCCAAAATAGAGTCAAAGGTGAAGAGACGCGTTAATTCAGTGTTAGGTAAGTCCCCCAAATCAACGTGTTTTGTAACGTCACTCGAACTTGGGCAAAAATTGAATTGACGGAAACGGTTAAAGATAACACCCTCAAACAATCGCTTTTAGCCAATAAATCATTAACACTATTTAACACTAGTAATAGGGGTATTATACAAAATATACTACCCAGATCTCATTTTCATATTATCTTTTTTTTATAATTTTTTTTCTGTCATATTACTCCTCTTTCTCTCGCACTAATTGACAAAGTAGGGACACCTCCTGCCCCATGTAGCTTCGCCTGTGGTTGGAATATGATTACCAATTCTAATTGGCATGTTCACGATCTCACGCACTTATTTATAAAATGCGAAAAGCGAAAGAAACTTGAATGAATAGTCAAAAGAGATAATGATCCAAGCGATATAACACATACCTTGTTGGTTTGATAGTTGATACGATTGATGTGTTGAAATAATAATGGCTCACGTAATCAATAATAAAGAAAGAATTGTTTTCCAACTGCTGGATTCTTTTCGTCAAGAATGTCAATTTTGATCTTCTCAACGACGATGTATGTTATTAAAAACCGAATTGTTGCTGTCCGCATTCACTTCCAGAGAGACGCGTTAATTCAGTGTTAGGTAAGTCCCCCAAATCATCGTGTTTTGTAACTCGAACTTGGGAAAAAAATTGAATTGACGGAAACGATTAAAGATAACATCCTCAAACAATCGCTTTTAGCCAATCAATCATTTACAGTAGTATCCAGTATGATGTAATTGAAGGATGTAAAACACCAAAGTTGGGGTTGATTGAACTTATATTAGATATAATTTATTATCAATGTGATTTAAGGTTTATACCATAATAATGCACGAACTTTAATATTATAACGAGACCCCACCCCCATTATCATGTTGCCAACTGGTAGACATGTCTCATTTGGCCACCAACTGCATGTTTTAAAGGTCAAGTCCACCCCCGAAAAATGTTGATTTGAATAAATAGAGAAAATTCAAATGAGCATAACGCTGAAATTTTAATCAAAATCGGATGTGAAATAAGATAGTTATGACAATTTAAAGTTTCGCTTATTTTTCACAAAACAGTGATATGCACAATTCAGTGATATGCAAATGAGACAGTCGATGATGTCCTTCACTCACTATTTCTTTTGTTTTTTATTGTTTGTATTTTACAATATGTCATTTTTTACAGATTTGACAATAAGGACCAACTTGACTGAACCATATATTATTAAACAATGCTAATTCCACATCTTCAGGGAGAAATTAATCGTATTTCACTTGACACCGAGGAGCAAATTAGAATATTTCATATAATAAAATACAAAAGCAATAGTGAGTGGATGACGTCATCAGTCTCCTCATTTGCATACCGACCAGGATGTGCATGTAACTGTTTTGTGAAATTAAGCAAAATTTTAAAATGTCATAACTTAGTTTCTTATTTCACATCCGATTTTGATGAAATTTTCTTTGTTATGCTTGCTTGATTTTTCTCTTTTAATTCAAATAAACTTTTTGTTGGGGTGGACTTGTCCTTTAAATCAGATTTTCACCCCCAACCACCTGTTAAAATCATAACTCCTGAGTAATTTAGAAATGACAAAACAAAGGATGAATGTACTATGTGAACTTGCACTATTAACCTTCACTGCAGTTAAATGTTTTGAGGAATGTTGACCATGCCGTGGAAGATCAACGGCAGCAGCAAACGGTAGCTGAAACCTGATATCGTGATACGGTTTATGTTATCCTTCAGTGCCATGGAAGCCCGGGGGCCACTTCCATTGACGAGTGGATACCATGCGCGACCATGGGGTCTCGAAAAGCACCCTAAACACGTATTTTCCATTTTCTGAAAATGCACCCCTTAACAGGTATTAGCATGTGAAACCTTACTATTAGAAACAAAACGATACCCTTGGCAAGTATTCCCTGAATTGAACCCCTAAACAAGTACAGCGATATTTTATTGTTAAACGTCACGTACGGGTCCGTCGGTCGTCGGTTTTACCTATACACATCATTTGGTTTAGTATACGGCCCCACCTTCTACACCTCGCGCAAATCGGACTCTAAACACGTAATGTTGGGGCAAAAAGGACATCCTTTATAAAACATTTTAATTTTGTTTTATCATCCCCGCAAATTTGACCCTAAACACGTTGGCTAGCGAAATAGATACCCTTTTTTCATTATTTTTGTGTTTTTTTTTACACCCTTATCACGTTACGTACGTAACGTGCCCTATCTTGAAAAAGACATCCTTTTTACGTGTTTTTTGGGTCGCGCATGGTATCCACTCGTCAATGTAAGTGCCCCCCCCCCCGGCATGAAAGAAATACAATCGAGTATAACAACAAACTTCGCTTAAAAGAGAATGAAACCCTTGAAACTAGCTGAATCCATATTAAAGAGAAAAATCAAAGAAACATATTGTTGAAAGTTTGAGGAAGATTGAATGAATAATAAGAAAGTTATGAGCATTTGAATATTGAGATCACTAGTGCCATGTAGATCCTCCCATCGGCAATGCGACCAAGATCTGTGATATCACACACGTACAACTCCCTCATTACTTTAGTACTTATTTCACTTATATTCTCACTTTTATAGAGTCTATCACAAGGTTAGGTGTTTTCTTTATGAGATGACAAGTACAGAGGTTTCACAACATTATATCATTGATGAATCGTTTGTCATATGATTAGAATGAGCAAAAAGAGATGTTTTGGGGTATATTTTCAGTGTCCGAATGGGAGAGTTGTACGTGTGTGACATCACAGATCTTGGTCGCATTGCCAATAGGAGGATCTCCATAGCATTAGTGATCTCGACATTCAAATGCTCATAACTCTTTTATTGCTAGTCCTATTTTACTCAAAGTTTTGTTGATCTTATTCTTTGATTTTTCTGCTTTCATAAAAGCTAACTTGCTCCAAGAGTTTCATTCTCCTTTAACAACAAATATAAATATACATGAGAAGTTAAAAAAATAAAAGCTTGAAATAATAAGCTCTGACAACAAACAATTACGGCAAGAATAGATGAAAATTAAAAAAATCCCATATATATTCTCAAGAAAATAACGATGGCATTGTCGCTGAAGTCAAGTAAATGAACAAGGGGGACTATAGTGCATTCTCTTGTATAGTAAATGCATATGAGGATAACTCAGGGGGTTGGGTCCGGGCCTGTCACATGGATCTACCTCTGAAAGACATAGTAATCATGCAGTGAATTAACATGCTTTTAACAGGGGAACAGTGCCCAAATAAAATGGGAATTGGCAGACAAAACAATCTTCAGAAATTTTATGAGAAAGTGGCATTTTCATGGAATTTATATTAAAGGGATGGTCCAGGCTGGAGATATTTCTATCTCAAGAAATAGAGTAAAATTCACAGAACAAAATGCTGAAAATTTGATCAAAATCGGATAACAAATAACGAAGTTACTCCGGTGAAACAGTTCTCGGCATGTCTTTATGAATATTCATTATAGGTGGGCTGATGATGTCATATCCCCACTTATTCTTTTGTGTTATATATATATATATGAAATTAGGTTTATTCAACAAATTTCTTCCAAGAACTAAAACAATTGGATTGACAACTGATTAAGTGCATTATTTATTGCCGCAACTTATTTCATCATAACGGAGACACATCATTTACACATGTATGAACAAATGAAACATTTACGATTTCATGTAATAACATAAGAAAAAAGAAAGTGGGGATGTGACATCACCAGCCCACCTAATGAATATTCAAGACGATGTGCATACAACTGTTTCCACACAATATTTATAAAACTTTAATTCAATAACTTAGTTATCCGATTTTGATGAAACTTTCCGCATTTTGCTCTGTGAATTTTGCTCTATTTATTTAGATATAAATATTTTCAACCCGGACCATCCCTTTAAAAAAAGTTATGGTGGAGCGCTGTTCGATTGTGGCCGATGGTGTATCTAGGGGGGGGGGGGACATGTCCTGGGCTGAAAGCCACTAAATTGAAGTCTTTTTTATCTATCAATCAATCAATCAGTCAGTCATTCAGTTATCAATAATATTCACTCAATTACTCATTCAATCAATCTACAAATCAATTAATCAACTTAGTTTCCAAAACAGCAAATAATAATAGTAGCCAGTTTTTATATTGCCCTTTTCCTATATACGGCTCAAAGTGCTTTCCAGCATATTATCACCCTGGTTATTGGATTCGTTTCAATCCTGCACAAAAGTGCACAATTTCCACTCTCTGGGGAGCATCCCTTGCATTCATCGCAGCCTCAAAAGGCGCTGGCAAATTCAAACATACAACTTTTGCATCCTACCGGGTACCCAATTAACACCTGGGTGGAGAGTGGCAAACGCAGACCGACGTCTTGCCAAAGGATGCTAGCACCGGTTGGGATTCGAACACACGACCATCTGATTGAAAGGCGAGAGTCAGTACCACTACACCACAACACCTCTACAAATAAATAATGATCAGCCAATTATGCACCCAATCAATCAACTATCAATAGTGCGACAGCCCAACATTCAATTAATCATTAATCAATACACAATACATTGACCAATCAAAAATTCTCATTACCTAATTTACATCTGAATATTTCCAACAATTAATCATTTTACAATCAAGGAAGTAGAATACCCCCAAACATAGTAGGCAATCCAAAACTGGTCTATTATATATTTTAGAAGTTTGGTTTCACACACAAACACACACATTAGAGACACTAATTTATGTATTTATCATTGCAATCATTTGATCACTCTCTTTAATGATAATTTCTATAATCTGATAATTTTTTTCACAGTACTTCAAGAGACATGACTCTCAAATTGCATAATTTCAGATTTAAGTGAAAAACAAGTCACTGTCTACAAAATCTCTTCTAACCATCTAAAGTGATTTTTTTTTCTGTCTAGATCATAATGCATCCTTCTTCATTCCTTCAAGACATAATCATTGGTACAAAATAAATTTCTGAAATAAATAAGCACCACTACATCGTAACACAATCCATTTTTACTCTCTACACAACTGATGCCAAGAATGATAATCTGATTTAACAATCAAGTCATCGGTGTAAACACAAATTACACACCATTTCAAGTAAACTAAAACAAATCGAAATAATCATATATGTAAAGAAAATTGCAATTTGCACCAAATGATTAAATCAAACATAAAGATTAATTTGGTCAAAACTCTCTCCTAAGACACAATACGATATTGACAAACTGGTATTACAAAACTGACATAGAGTTCTACCAATAATTGGATCTGAATCCAATTTAGTGTCATAAATAATTAACCTCTACAAAATAATCAGTTGTGCTATCAATTTTACCCTGTCTCAAATTCAAATTCTAAGTATTCAAGAATAATTAGAAAAACCGCAGCAATAGTCTTAAGATAATTTTAATATAAATATAAAGATCTGTGATCAATTTTCATATATTTCTATAATTTTTTTACATAAATTTTCATAAATTGATGATATAGTTCTTGAATATTGCTTCCAAAAATTTAGATTCTGATATTTTATTTGAAAGCGTACATGGACAATGTAAATGTAATATCTACCAACACATCTAGGTATTTAAACTTCAAGACTTTGTAACAATATTTTCACTGTAATTCAATCGAAAGGCCTGGTCCCACTGGCCGATGGACACAAAATGCATTCATAACGGATACAGCTGACAAGCAAAATTTTTGGGTGGCTCCATCCGTTTTCATCTGCTCCAGACAATGGACAAAATGGGCGAACAATGAAATCACAGTGGACGGATGCTCGATGAATATAGAGCGTATGAAATATGTACGCAAAGAGTACACAACGGATACATAACATGATCCAACAGATGGCAAGATTCTTTTCCGTTTTACATCCTCTCTACATCCAGAAGTGCAGTGGGACCAAGCTTTAATTGAGTTCGTTCATTAGTTAATCATTAAAACTCATTGGGATCATAAACAACATCTTCTGGATAATCTAATATTAAATAAACATATCTTTATCCAAAGACCAGTTCTTTCCCCCCATTTTTTTCCCATTTTTATTTGATGTGCATTTGCAATGTAAAATTAAGTTGAGCTGCCCAAAAGAGTAGATAATTTAAAATGATAATAATAACGCAGTTCTTGTATAGCGCATATCACATTATGTCAGAACGTCCCTATGCGCTTCCAAAGGACTTGGATATTATTACCCTGGCTTTGCCCCGCACCCTTTTTACAGCGCGGTGGCAATGCAAGGAATATATACCTGCCAGGTACCCATTCATCTCACCTGGGTTGAGTGCAGCACAATGTGGATGAATTTCTTGCTGAAGGAAATTACGCCATGGCTGGGATTCCAACCCAGGACCCTCTGTTTCAAAGTCAGAAGACTAATCCACTGGGCCACACAACCTCTGGCCTGGGGTTTTGAAATGTTACAGTGGACAAATTTCATCAGCATGGTTAGGGTGGTGGAGGAACTGAGTGTTAACACATAGTTCCCTGACATGACTGCTCCCCCCCCCCTCGACATTGTGACCCAACACCAAAATACAGCTTTTTAAGGAGGATCTGACCTTGGTAATAAAGTAATTGAATGAAAGAAGAAAAATAAGAAAACAGAATGGTGACGTTTGAATAAAATCAGACAAGAAATTTCATTGCACTCAACTGTCAGGAATTTGTAAATTAAGTAAATTGTTTGCAAGAGACATTTTACTCAAATTGTGCATGGGGCAAACTGAAGAGAAGTCCCAACCTTATATCACAATGACAATGAAGCACCTCACATATTTAATCATTTGAGATACACAACATTGCAGTACTATGTTGAATGCTATCAAAGTACTCTAGTATAAGTACTTTACATTACACAACCTCTGGCCCGGGGTTTTCAGAGTGTTGGGGGACAGGGGAAGAATTCATCATCATCATGATCATCCGTTAAAGTACAGTCCACCAGGTTGGTGTATCATCGTACTTGTAGAATTATGCAGGAGTATGTACAGTGCTGTGGAAGATCTATTCTACGTACACGTGTGGTTAAAAAAAAAAAAAAAAAAAAAAATCAGCGCAGTCTTAGCCCAATTGGATTTTCTGCACCTCAGCCTTGAAGCTGGCTACTGAAGTGCAGTTAACTGTAATGGCAGGGAGAATTGGGTTTATATATAATGTAAGGCACTCCCGCTAAACCAGAAAGCATATTTACATCATTTCCTTCAGTTCCTGCTTTGATTACCTAATGCACTAATACTGCAAATATAATGACAATAATAGTAGTGATAACTGTTATGCTATATTCCCATTTTAATCACATAAGCATTCACATCTTTCAGTATTCAAATATATATGTTTAAACCCAACTGTATAACGAGTATCCTGTTGTTGAAACCAAACAGAAAAATCCCATACAAAAATTGGATGCATACATGCACACGTAGGAACCTTTAGAGCGTACTTCATGAATGTTTTAATTTTTTTCAAACATAAACTATTACATAGTTCTATGTAGAATCTATCATACCATGCTTTCGTAATGGAAACTATTCTTCTCATCGTGCATACAATGCAGAGCATATAAAAACCTATATCTTGGTTCGATGACATTTTCTCCGGCGACAACTGCGAATGCCATACACTAATGGAATGACCAACTTCAACCCTGGATTTACCACTATAATCTTACCTAAACCTAACATAAAGCTTTATTGCAACCCTGACCCTAAACCTACATCTTTAGACGAAATAATGCCAGGAGCAATTGTTGCCGGAGCAAATGTTGTGTCACTTATATCCTTGCATAAAGAACTGAATGGATGTCATAAACATGTCCCCAACGATATAACAGAATTCACAATTTCCTTGAATAGTATTTGCATAGTAATACCTACTCATATATAATATTACAAAAGGTGTTCTTCAAGGTTACTCAAGGTCAAAGACAAACACAAGTACATGATAGTCTACAGACACAGACCCATGGTTTTTGCATAGTGCATAATTCACAATGCAGAGTCTGAAGTAGTGAGACTAGATTTACTGTGTACTGTGACTGGCTCTTACACAGACAGAGCCTCTGACATGTAGTCTTCACTCCAGACATGGTATAATTGATTAAAGTGTCAAATTTGAGTCTGTGCTTGCAAACTAATTACAAGTAGTGGATTTCACATCATATAGTGGAATGTACATGTATTTTTATAGTGCAAAAATTACACACTCTACTTATTAGCATGGGGGAAGTTGATTGTTAACAGTTTCTATTTTCTTTCAAGAAATGGTACTTTAGATAGACTTCACGGCCTTGCAAAACTACAGCTATATTTAATTATGCATGCCTTGAAGACAATGCTAGTTTTCAATGTACGACTTGAAGGCTTGCCACAGTTTGCCATGCAATTCATACGTGTATTGAATGGTTGAAAGGTAGTATATCAAACTTCACTCTGTATGTTTATAATCAGAAAAATGCATCAAACATAAATGTTTCTTTAGGCGATCAATTAAATCATAATTTCATTCTTCCTTTTTTACGCAACTATAGGCTGCTGTGTGCTAAACAAAATTTGAACTTTTATAGTAATCTATACTTGCTCAGGTTGTAAACTAATTTTGCAATGAATAAACATGAAGAATGAAATCTGTCATGGACATTTAATGAACTGTTGACCCTTCAAGTGGCATTTACTGTTTGCTCAACTGCTGTTCAAGAGTGTACACTACTAGAAACGCTATGACGGGCAAGCCTCATAACCATCGCATGGAGATGCATAGTATGGAGTGAAGAGGTAATAGACATTGACGAGAGGAAACATGATACAGGCACCGACCAGTGAACCCAGCTGGGTCACGGCTCCGAAGCCAATGAGGAGCTTACGATTGTCGGGTTCGTTGCGAAGGATCCAGCCTATGGTTGCCTTGGTGTAGGTAAAGAGGCCCATGACGAGTATCCAAGCAAGCACCTGTAGTAAGAGTAAAGTGTAGCCATGGAAAGAGAAGCAGCAGATGGGAGGGGAATGGTGGGTGGGTGAAAAGGAAAGAAACAAAGAAATTACTTTAAATCTTTGATTCTTACACGATGAAACAAGATCATTTATTGTAAAAATAAACAATATCAAATTTATCATGGGAAACAAAGGATTTTTTTTAAAGGCTATAAAACTGAACTAAAATATACAATAAATTAAATCTCTGGAGTGCATTCAAATTAGACCTCATGCCATATTTCTATATAACTATTTTTGTTTACTCTTCCAAACTATCATAATTCATGAGGTTTCTTCACAGGTCCATACATCCTTGGCCACATTTTTTCTTCTTTCTTAAATATTCCTGACCTTCAGTTTGCTTGATGCATTTTTTTTTACTGGAAACAAATTGAAGTTGATGTCTTACCACAAAGACGGTTCCGGCCATTTCATCTTGCAACGGTGGTGTAGGACTGAGTGCTGCTGTTGCCAGGCAGTAGGAGCTGATAAGAGTCCCACAGAATGCAGTCACTCCTACCAGGATCAGACTCTTCTGAGGGAACAGCATCACAATAAAACAAGCTACAGGATTGGCTACATTACCCAAGGTTGCTGCCAGGAGATAAGCATTGAAGCTATACGCTCCACAGGAGTAGCTCTGTATGGATGGAAGGATGCCATTACTGAGAGCATTCACATAGCCAAGCAGCAGAAAAATGTAGACGTAAGCTTTTTTAGATTTCCTCTGTTTAGGAATCATTGGGTCTTTGCTTGTAGGACTGGGTAGATCCATAGCATCCACAGCATCCAAGTCATTTTCTTCACGTTTGGCATACTTCCCACTGGCACTCAAAGACATGCTGTCTGAGGAAGAGATGGATTTGGCAGAGCCAGACGATTCTGATTGGCCATGAGCATCTAGAACATATTCTCGCTTGGCAAGTGGAAGCGTGTTAAGGAGGAAGAAAGAGATGAGAGATACGGTCATCATAGCGAAGAGGAACCAGAAGAAGTCATCTGGAGGGAAGCGTGCAGGAATGGTTTGTCCCATCCACAAAGTGCAATTCTGGCCTGTAGTGGCATTCACATAGGTGTAGTTTGCAACACACTCATCATTTCCAACTCCCTGACCCAACGCAACCAGACTTGGCAATAAGGCGCTGAATCCTTCTCCCACAAAGTACCAAGTGAGATATATGCTTTTCAGTCTGGACATGAAAGGTGTAAAGGCCACAGATGACGTACAGTCTACGATGGATATGAAGAATGACAGAGAAAGTAGAGGTGTGCTTCGTAAGACCCCTCCAACATAAGTGGTCACATCCCAGAAGAAAACAAGAAGCAAGCACGCTACGATACCTATCGGAAGGATGATGTAGATGGCTGGAACTTCAAGACGTCTGCCTTTCATGCAGTAACTCATGATGGTGAAGATCAAGGGTCCGATATTAGCAATCTGGATGATGATGACTAGGTAGGAGGCAAGATTGTACCCCTCTGGAATCCCCATTGCTACCAAGAGGGGCAGTTCTACCCAAAGACCATTGATGGCCACCCATGATCCAGTCCCAAACAGGATAACAAGCAATATCACTGGAAACTTTCGAAGGCTCTCCTGAAACCCCATTCTGACTTCAATCCACAGCTCTTCAAAGTATTTTTCCTTCACAATTTCTTTTGTAATTTTACACGGGTTTTGACATCTATGCTAAATGTATTAATACTTTTTGGAGGTTAACAATATGTAACAGCTCTGTATCAATTGCAAGTTCCTGAATGATTTTCCTTCAGAGCAAATCATCAATGAACGTAGGTTTGTCAGACTGGTTAACACAGATCTGATTGCACTCTTATGTAAACAGTCAACTTCTGAGTTGTGTAAGGCCGAGGTCAATTACCACATCAAATAAAAACTATCCAGCGGAAGCTCGTCAAACACTTCTGTAGACTCAATCATTCAGCATCGATAATGTCTCGATTCAAAGTATGCTGGTACCATCAGTCCTACACGTTCAATACTCAGTTCTGGATCATACTTAACGGAATCCTCCTTATTCATGTAAGATTGAACACTGAATGATGCTGGTGGCTGTGTGTGTGTCTCTTTCTCTTATCAAGAAAACCCTGCAGAAAATAGAAAAGCAGATAAAGTTCTTAAATACAGGTAAAGAGTCATGGTACTTTTCCTTATAATTCTTGTTAATCTCAATAGGCTTCCATCACAGCAGGAGATCTGAAGATAAAAATAAACTGGCAGTCATACTCTTTAATAAATAAAAGAGATAGCTCAACGACTAACAAAAGTGAATATTGTATTTCTCAAGCTCACATATTCTGGAAATGACAGGTGCATTTAAAAAACCTACATAACAAAAAGTGACTCCAGGTCAAGGAATTAACTTCATGACTTTTGGACTCCTCCTGTCACATGACAGACAAATAAAAAAAATCATATTAAAGTGCTTTCAGACTGACTCTAAGTTTCAGAATACCAGATATTCTCTGATTTTTATGAAATTTATCCTGATTTACCCCAATCTGAAAAAAAAAAATTCCAGTGTGAAAGCAAATTACTTGTAATATCCCCCAAACATACAAGTACTGCTACATATAAATAGTAAGTACTTGACAAAATAATGAGAACTTTCTCATGAAATTTTCAAAGGTTGTGGGTATTGTCGCAGTGTGAAAGTCAATTACAGAATTTTCCCAATCCAGCAAGAATGTTGGGCACAGTTGGCGAGGCTGTGGGGATGCTGAGCTAGCAATATTGACTCGCATGCCTCATCAGTAGTCTGCAGGCACAGACCCTGATTGAAAACTTTGATCAACAAGTGGGTCTCCACGCAAAGACTAGCACATACAAAACTTGCTGGCTACACATTCAGTGAAGGGTTTGCACAGCAGACTACCTCATCCGCTACTCAGACTGTACTGTACATGCTCATAACTTTGAGAACTTACCCCAAAAGTATCTGGTTTGGGTGGGTATGAATGTGAAAAATAAATATCAATTATCAGCCCTGAACAAATTCTTCTAAATTTACAGGTATTCTGGTGATTGAGTCCATTTAAAAGCTCCTTATGATTGTTCATGAAGGTGTTGACACAGTTATGATTTAATCGCTCATTAGCTGTCTGTTATCATGTTTTATCAGTTGTTCAGGCTGTAAATCAATTACGCTCTTATACATGTATTCCTGTTAATGGCAAGAGAGCGAGAGAGAAAGAGGATGGAAGTAGGATATAAATGTAGATACTGTACAAAACTAAATGCAATCTATATATTAGAATATTTGGAACAGTCAAGACAACTTGTTACAATTAAATAGGCCTATAATGTGAACACTAACTAATGCATCATATTGCCTACATACAAAAGGAGGAAGACTGCTTGTCATGGTCACACAAGTCTATTTACAACTGGATGGCAAAAGATACTCATTAGAGTCAACCCCATTCTCAAATGTTTAATTTGATATAGCTGATTGACAAAAGTGAATGAATATGATTGGTAATCTACCATTGATTCTAGGGAGAGTAACTACTACACTCCCTTTTCCAAAATTGGGAAGAAATATCACCAATTTTGGAACTATTAGTGCTATTTCACTGTCTCAGGTGATGAATTTGATCCTGTCAGATGTCTCCATATTATAAAATGCTGATTTATTTGTAGAAATAATTTTCTGGTCAGGTATGGAATGTCAAATCCTATCCACTGGTAGTAAACATTTGACCCTTATTTTTTCATGAATTTTTTTTTAACACCAGAATCTATGGGCAATTTGTTAGCTCTTGATACCTCATATCAATAGTCACAAATTGAGCAAATAAAAGAAAGAGAAGAGACAAACATGGGGGCTCTTTCAATTCCCACTCGCATATCATCAGGGCCCTTCCAGATACACCACAGACCTGGGAGGTGGGAGTCTAAACTCCCACTTCCCTGCACAGAATGTGCAATTTGGAAGAATGGAGGATATACATTGGAGATGATCATTTGGGCATTTTCACGGTAACTGACATTACACGGCACAATGTTTTCACACCTTTCATTGTGTGTATCTCTAAAACAACAAATGATGGGAGTTTGCTTTTGATAGAGTTAATAAAGTGAACCTTGCTGTATACTCTGATACTAAGTTTTCCTATGTAACCACATTTTTTTACGCATCAGCAAGCAAAAATGTGTCGGTAACTGACATTACGCAAAAGGACATGCAATTTCAGGGTGTTCATTAAAATTGAAATATCTCATGTCCCTGAGTAGATAGAGTAATAATTTGAATATGTAAATATACCTCCGTTACTAGGTTAAGATGTGTCAAAATATTAAAAAATTAGTTTTTGTCTTTTGGGGACTATGATAATTTTTCCACAACCATGCTGGTAACTGACATTACGGTAACTGACATTACACTTAATTTGCCATAGAGATAACACATGGAAGTCAAATTTGTGGAATCATTGCATTGTATCTTCTGTGCAGGGCTTCACATGAAAGTGAGCTTGATGTGGAAGTATACCCGAGTTTTTAGGAACATTTCAATGAAAAACTTTTTTCTTTTTCTTAATTCCTTTCTTTGATTTGAACATTTTTATCATTACTTGTCGGTAACTGACAATACACATTAACATTTATCAGTGCTATATGATTTTCAAAGGCATAATTTTCTTGGTACTTACAGTATATGTAAGGCTTTTTAAAGTCATAAAAGTTTCATAATACTTCACATTTTTAATTATCAAAAGATAAGAAATGTATGTTTTACTTACTCGGGGGGGGGGGGTCATAGCAGCTACATGTTTTCCTATAGTTATTTAATATTGCATTGACTGTACACATGGATTTTTCTGACTATACACCCATAATATATTCATCAGTTTTATATTGACTTTTTAAACCTTTTCCTTCTCCAACCTCCCCCTCCCCTCAAAAAAGGCAAAAATGAATAAGGGTCTCCTCCCCTAGGCTACATGTACCCCTCCCCCGAATCTCATGCAGCCATGTAGTTTTATTGATTTCTATTCTGGTCAGTGCAAGCAATGCTTGTTCATATCTGTCGGATTTCAATTCTCTTCATAATTTGTTTAATCATTTTCTTTGCTAATTTCTTTTATAAGCTGTCAACAAAAAATAAACTCCAGCTTCTAAACAGAAACTGAACTATTTGTAAATTAGAAAAAAAAACACAGTTTTAGTAGATCCATGCAACATTGATCAGAACTGTCAAATTTCACTTTTCATCTATACTTGTAAACCAAAAACAAAATTGTATCACACATCCACACTACTAACAGGTATAAAAACCAGGAATTTACTTTTAGCGAGGCAATGCTCAAAAGAATCCTAGAAACTAAAAAAGGGACCCTGGAAATCCCCTTCATCACAATGTTAAGCTTTAAAAATGTTGCAGATTTAGGCAATAGGTTGGGAAAAGTACCCCCTACCCCCCCCCCCCCCGAAAACCAAACAAAAAATTGTCTGATACAAACAATTAGGTACTTGGTAAGTGCATGTACAAAACAATTTCCTAGTGATGTTTTTTTGCACGATGGGAATGCAACTTCCTTCATAATTTCATATAGTATTCCTTGTGAACTTTTTAAAAGTCAATAGCAAGCTCCTTCTGGTGTGACTTGACTTAAATAACAAGTATACAATATTTCTTCACCATAAAATTGACCACATATTTGCATTTCAATATTGGTAACCAACGTTTTATCATGGTAACTGACATTACATCTCGGTAACTGACATTACATTTTCCACTTGGTAACTGACATTACATATATTTAATGGTACCCTATGGCTTCATTGTTAATTGGTAATCTTTAATTTTGGTGTAGAAGGGAGGGGTGTTACCTAGAGAGGAAATCTACCAAGTTTCATATAATATATCCTCTTTTCCAGGAAATGAGAAAAAAAAGTTCATGTTTTCGGTAACTGACATTACATACCATATCACATACTTCATCAATGTTTTTTTATCAGATGAATGAATTACTGGTGTTTCTTTCTGTGGGATTTTAAAAAGTGTTATAATAGCAAGCTAAATCACAGGCGAAAACATCATGATCAAACCTGTTCTTTAAAAATCTGTCAAAACAAAATATGTATCAATATACTATTTTCAACACTAATTTGTATCCATACTTTGGCAGCCATTTTGAAATAAAAAATGGCTGCCCGAGTCGGAAAAAAATTTTGTCTCAGAAACTTCAGGTCTTGTTTTATTAAAAAACATAAAGCATTTTACATGAATATCAACTTGATTTTTTTGCCTCTGTGTCCATCTGTGGTGAAAATGCCCATTTGCAAAAAAATTGCAATTAAACAACTATAAAACATCACATCAACTAGATTTCAACCAATCAGAAGATACATTTAAATGGGTACTCCAGGATGAAAATAATATGATTTGAACATATAAAGAAAAATTAGTAAAAACAAACAAAAAAAAAGAAAATTTTATCAAAATCGGATAACAAATAACAAAGTTATTGAATTTTAAAGATTTGCATTATTCCGGTGAAAAAGTTCGAGGCATGTCTTTATGAATATTCATTAGGTGGGCTGATGATGTCATATCCCCACTTGTTCTTTTGTATTTTATTATATGAAATTAGGTTTATTCAAAAATTTTCAACCAAGAACTAAAAAAATTGGATTGACAACTGATTAAGGGTGTGTTTATGCTTCCATTGCGAGGACAGAATCAGCTTTTCAAACGTTGTTTCAAAACACCGATCGTAAACGTGGTTCTGGGAGTGCTTAACTTTTCAGAGGCGAAATCACGAACTACAGCTGGCTTCGCATCATAATTTTCGTTGAGCAGGAAAGCGAAGTCAAATTGGGCGCGCCCTTTTTCGAAAGTTTTTTCAGAGTGTTGTTATGGGGAAGGTACATGTACGTCGACTGTTATTTAAACATCAAACAATTTCCAATATTTTAGTCATTTCATGGAGCTACTTGACATACATATAATTTCCACCATGGTGAGGAAAATAGTGAGAAAAAAATAAAGAATATTAAAGTATACATGATAAAATAATAAAACAGATATTTGTTTATGCCACTGGGGCATCTGGCGATGTCTCTTCATTATAACTCATGTTCCAGTTTTTTTTTTGGTAAATCCCTCAAAATTCATCGTGATGACAAATTGGAAGAGTAATGCTAGTGATAGGACTTAAAATCAATTATCACGCATTTATGTAACAAGGGAGATGAGAGGTAATTCTGTGGAGGTAACATGCGACCATGGAGCAGTGAGACTGTATTTGCCCGCGGATTTTCATCTCACCGGAAGCATGTACCAAATGACGTCATTTAAACACGTTTACGATCGTGGTTCTGTTTATACTTTCCCCAGAAAGCCTGATTCTGGTCAAACGACGTTTACAAACGCACCTTTTTGTGAGTTTACGATCGGCGTTTTGAAACGTCGTTTAAATGAAAGTAAGCATGGACGCAACCGTGTTTTGGACTAATCACGTATGTATGGAAATGCTGATTCTGGCCTGAAAAGTGGAAGCATAAACACGGCCTTAGTGCAATAAGATATTCATTGCTGCAATATATTTCATCATAAGGGAGACACAGCATTCACAATTGTATGAAAAATGAAATAATTATGATTTTATACTGGTTCGAACCTAAAATTTACTGGTCCCCCCAAATGAAGAAAAACCTAAAAGAGACTAGTTTATTTTGCTGCCTTTTATTGCTTATTCATTGTAACCCCCCCCCCAAAAAAAAAAAAAAACTAGTGCAAAGTACACAAACACACTACAACATAATTTATGAGAGCCATTTTTATGATTAACAAAAGAAAAGAAAATATAATTTGTATCAGTTTGATATATTTTATACTGGTCATGTCGGACCAGTAAATCTGGCTATTTCTGAAAAATTACTGGCCCGACATTAATTTTCACCGGTCTGAGACCGTCGGACCAGTGCCAGTGTCGTGCGCTGCATTATTCTAGATTTTCACTTACCTGCTGAATCCAAACTGTGCATTCTATCATACTTCAGCAACCCATGATACTAATATATCCTCTATCATGTCTATCCAATAAATAATGCAGCTTTCAAAATAAAAAACTGGTACATGCCTCTTTTATTGAAAATGGAATTACCCTTTCGCATGCATACAAATATATGCTTCAGATATCAATAGAACTAGAAGACACACAATGAAACACGAGGATGTCCACGTTTTATTTTGCAGTGAGCAGGCCTTTACAACTGCAGTAGCTTGCCAGGAACATCCTATTCAGAATAGTAAGTGCTATGGTCCAGTGCCTCTAAATACTACACGAGGTTCCTCCCACACACAAGGATGATGTAACACACATTGAGTGCTTTCATAAGCAAAGCCATTGAGAACAGATTGCTTTCAATCAAACCAGACTAATTTATCTTTCTTCTATGTTCTGTTCACGAAAGCTGTGACTGTCTGGGTCAAAAGGAAATAATTAAATTAAGGAGTTCTAACTGACCTGTCTGAAATAAATCTAAATTGAATAAGCAAGCAAATTTAATTATAAAATCAACCCTACAAGTGAAGCATGTTATCAAGACTAGCACCACTGACACATTTACATGTATGTCAAGGCCTCAAGATTGGTCTAACTATTCAACCCGACCAGCAGCATTATTTATTCATTTTATCTTATTATTTGGTTATATGGCAAGAAACAAAGAATTGTTTTGGTTTGATGCCGCCTAGCTGGTATTGAACTCCTGTATTCCCGTTTATAAGGCGAACGCTCTTAAATTAAAACAACTGAGCCAACACGACAATTTTTCATCCATGGAGAACAAGATTGGGGTAACATTTTAGGCAAATTAATAATTTTTGAAATTTTGTTCCATTTATATCATACATCTAGTATATTATCAAATATATGCTGTAAATTACCCATACTCATCCATAAGCACCTATACAGGGCACACATGAGTATTACAGACCCCCATTCACTCACGTGTTATATCATAGCTCATCAAAAAATCATTAAAAATCAATCTCTCGATAGATTTTGCTTTAATTCACTGACATTAGTCACAATTAACAGTACATTAAGACTTGATATGTTAATCAGGTACTTGCCCAGCTCAATCAAAAGTTAAATGGCCTGAAATAAGACTAACCATAATTTCGGCCAGTTCATTGCCAGAAAAAACAGAACTGCATTGTGGGTAATAATAATAACAAGTGGAATGCCTCTGGCCGTCTCACCTGCATCACGCGATTCAATATAGCAGCAGTGCTGATTTTGAAAACTACTATAACTCGCACAAGATGTTCAGTGATACTTGGTTACTCTTATTTCCACGTTTTATGAACTAGACCAATACACTTATAGAGATATGATGGCAATTCAACAAATACATGTACCCCCAACGTGGCCAAAGTTCTTTGACCTTACATGACCTTTGACCTTGATCATGTGACCTGAAACTCGCACAGGATGTTCAGTGATACTTGATTACTATTATGTCCAAGTTTTATGAACTAGACCAACACACTTTCAAATTTATGGCTGTAATTCAACAAATACCCCAATTTGGCCAAAGTTCATTGACCCTAAATGACCTTTGACCTTGATCATGTGACCTGAAACTTGCACAGGATGTTCAGTAATACTTGATTACTATTATGTCCAAGTTTCATGAAGCAGATCCATAAACTTTCAAAGTTATGATGGTAATTCAACAGATACCCCCAATTCGGCCAAAGTTCATTGACCCTAAATGACCTTTGACCTTGGTCATGTGACGTGAAACTCATGCAGGATGTTCAGTGATACTTGATTAACCTTATGTATAAGTTTCATGAACTAGGTCCATATATTTTCTAAGTTATGATGACATTTCAAAAACTTAACCTTAGGTTAAGATTTTGATGTTGATTCCCCCAACATGGTCTAAGTTCATTGACCCTAAATGACCTTTGACCTTGGTCATGTGACATGAAACTCAGGCAGGATGTTCAGTAATACTTGATTAACCTTATGGCCAAGTTTCATGAACTAGGTCCATATACTTTCTAAGTTATGCTGTCATTTCAAAAACTTAACCTAAGGTTAAGATTTGGTGTTGACGCCGCCGCCGCCGTCGCCGTCGGAAAAGCGGCGCCTATAGTCTCACTCTGCTATGCAGGTGAGACAAAAATGAAATGGGATTTTTCTCCAAGGTTGCAGGTATTTTGGCAGTGTGAAAGCACATCACAGGAACTTTTAACCCAGCATGTAGTTGGGTGCGGATTCTGTAGGTGGCTGCTCAGCAAGCAATTTTGAATCTCGCACCTTGCCTGCTTATCAGTCCATACTGCACAATGCACATGCTTGTAACTTCGAAAACTTACTACGAAAGGGACTGCTTGGGGTACGTCCGAATGCAAAAGATAATTAATGGGTATTTCAAGCCTGAACAAGTTCTCGTAATTTAACAGGTACTCTGGTGATTGAGGCGGTCTGAAAACACATATTTACATGTGTGCTGGATAACTTTTATCCATGAAGAGTGACTTGCAGAGTAAAGCCATAAATATAATATCAATTGATTTAAAGGCAAAGTCCACCCTAGAAAAAAGAATATATTTAAATAAACAGAGAAATATTCAACATAACACAAAAAATAATCAAAATAAGATGTAATGTAAAATAAGAAAGTATTGACATTCTAAATTTTCTAAGCTTATTTTTCCCAAAACAGTTAAATGCACAACTCAGTGGCATGCAGATGAGAGTTGGTGATGTTCCTCACTATTTCATAATTTTCATTAGTTTTTTATTGTTTGAATTATGAAATATTTCAATTTTACGAACTTTAAAATAAGGACCAACTTAACTGAACCGTAAATATTAATCAATGGTAATTCCACATCTTCAGGGAGGAATAAAACTTTAATTCACAGGACAATGAGGAGAAAATAAGAATATTTCATATCATCAACTACGAAAAAAACAGTCATGGATGACTTCATTAATCCCCTCAATTGCATACCAACCTTGATGTGCACATAATTGTTTTGTGAAATTAAGCAAAACTTTAAAATGTCATAACTTTCTTATTTCACATGTGATTTTGATGATATGTCAGTGGTATGCTTGTTGGACTTTTATCTTTTTATTCAAATCAACATTTTGTTGGAGTGGACTTGTCCTTTAAAGGAAACTGGGGCAATCATTTTTTATGAAAATGAGGGATTAGAGACAAGCAATTCAAGATGTTAAATCAAAATCAGTGAAGCTTGGAAATTTCATTTTCATTGCATTCCTAAAATTGACGATATTATTTCAAAATAGCAGCACTGATATAAATTAGGCTACCCTTTCAAAGGTATCAGAGGCGGGGAGATACTTAAACTCATGGTTATAAAATTATAGTGATTTGTCCATCAGTTCTTCCATTTTGAATCAGTATTTCCACTCTGTGTGTTTCCATAGATGTTTTTTCATAATCAAATAATCACTTCAAAATAATAATTCAGTATGCACTCAAAACAGCCTCTCATCCTCAACAGAATTCTGGCTCAAGACTCAGAAATGTCCCGTAATTCATGCAACATTTTCACCTCTAATTCACCCATGAACAATATATTTTGTTGGTTGTCATTTTTTTTACATAACTACCCATTAGTACCTCGGAGTTCCTAGGTTGTTTGGACAGCAGGTGGAAAAATGTTGTGAAAATTGCTGATTTTTCTAGCATGGAATTGCCCTAAAGATGTTGTTAAATTGTACAAAGCATTGGTGATACCCACTCTTTGAGTATGGAAATGCTCTTTGGCACCCAAGGTATGTCTGTGACCTGAAAGCCATCAAAAAATTTCAGGGATGCGTTACCAAATTGGTGCCATCATTGAAAATGTAGACTGCAGTAGAAGGCTTCGTTCTATGAAGTTACTTTCCATTCAGTATAGAATGGGAATAGGGGATATGATACAGACGAACGAGATCATCAATGGCTACCAGATTGGTGCCATCATAGAAAAATCTAGAATACATGACATGAAAGCCCATCAAATACTACAAGTTCGCTTCACAACATTTATGCTTATAGTATAAAAATCCAACATTATTCACAAATTAGTTCAGTCAATTAAATGTAATTAACAATAATTTAATTAAGAAAACCCCAAAATTCCTTACATAAATTATACCTGAAATTCTCGCATAGGGACAATCATGATGTGATTTTTGTCTGAATAGAGATGTATTCTCATGAAATTGGTGTTATTTGAGACTGAGAGCCAAGTATAATATCTATAAGGGTTGATGTTATAAGCTTATAATTATATGCACATCAATTTGTATAACTTTGCTCAATAAAATGAATAAACAAGGGTAGTGTAGGGGAGGTGGAAGCAGTACAAATTACATGTGACTCTATGGGATTGTTGTATTGCTAAGTAACTTTGGTTTTCTAGGGGCTAGTCTCAGCTAGACCCCGTCACCCTTGATTTTGGTATTATTTTACAGCTAGGTCAAAACTTAAAAAACTGCTGTTTTTGGATAGATCTATTTGAAAATAACAAATTTGCATATCAAAATTACCTCAATTTCAACGAAATTAATAACTCTCCTTACGTTACATATCATTAGAAAGGAAATTTCATGAGCTATACAAATCTGGTAATGATTGGTCTGGCCAAAGAGAAAAAAATATGGATGTCTGAAATAAAGTATATTCGGGATCCTGAAACGTTTAAAATTTTCACTCATAAAATGTCAGCAGTTCACCATACCGTACCTCATTTTTAATAGCATTTCTGGAATCCTCATGAAGTTTCCTTTAAAAAAAAGTGTACTTTTGTGTGGATAGGGTAAATATTTTCAAGATTATGACTTTATGACCACTTTTATATAGATGCTCCATAATTAGATTTGGGCAACGCGATGTAACTTTTGAATCTAAACCTAGATCTAAAAGTTTTAGATCTAGGTTTAGAATATATTCATGATCAAACACAAAAAATTAAAAATTTCAACAAAATTAAGTCTATAGAAAGTAGACTCTATATAATTAGAATCTTAACTTAGCTTTTGATTTGGCCACTCCCCCACTCGTCTGTTTTAAAACTTTAATGTTAAACTTAAACACAAAAGAGACGAGTGGCCAAATCAAAAGCTTTGCCTTTGGCTTTGCCTTAAAATTCTTATATAGACTAGTCACTAGAGCTGGATCTAGAGTCTACTTTAATTCTTACCGGTAATCTTTAACGATAACAGATTTTCCTCAAACTTTCACCAATTTTTACAACAAATTTTTTGTCAGGGTGAACTTCCCATCTCACTCTCACTCAGACTCAGAGTACAGTGACTTTGGTCCTAACCTCGCACAACTCGTATGAAATTTTCGAGGATTTAGCTCCCGCGTAATTCGAGCGACTGTATCACAGAAATGTGATAATCCTATTGGATATGCGTGCGTAAGAATTGCGTGCGCCGGCAATAGCAAGATCCTCCATGCTCCAGTGTGGTCAACAACGGGGCGTTCGATGACAAAATTACTAATGACAGACATAAACTGGTGGCAAATTAAACAATGATGCCAATAGTTCATCCCGTCGGCGTACCTGTACTGATCATATAATGTATTATTTTATCCTCATGTGACTTACCAATGACTTGAGGTAAACCGTAAATTGTAGGATTCCTTGAAACGGCAGCCGGCGATTGGTAGTATACGGTCGGTCGACTATAGTCGGTATACGGTCGATCGCGGCCGGTCGATCGCATCGCGTATCGGAGCTATGCCACGCCCCCAACAAAATACACAACAAAAACACACATCATACTTCGCTTTTTTCGCTTTTCCCTTTCTTCTCTCTTTTTCTCTTCCTTTTTTTTCTTTTTGTGGGCTTTTTTTTTTGGGGGGGGAGGGGCGACCGACCCCACCGCCCCCGCCCTGGCTACGCGCTTCCCCTTTTCCCTTTTAATATGTTCATAGCTTTCTTTTCACTTTTTCCCTTTCTCCCCCTTTCCCGTTTCTCTTCTTTTTGTTTTCTTTCTTCCTTTCCTTCTTTCTTTCTTTCTTTCAATTTCTTTCTTTCTTTCTTTTTCATTTTTTTCCAGGGGAGGGGGGGGGGCAACTCACCCCTCTGCCCCCGCCTGTTACGCCACTTCTCATTAGGCCTATTAGAATATGAGATTCCTTTTCATGAATTCCTTATCTTTAAATGTCCCCTTTTCAAATCGTAATATCCACAATTTTCAGCTCTCGCTTAGGAAGAGGAATATCATTTTCATATTTGACAACAAAATGTTAGAATGTCCTATTCCTAGGTCATCTTATGATAATAATAATAATGATAAAATGAGTAACTCGCTTCATTTATTAAGTGTGTTCCATATCCTCTTCACAGTTTATTCCCTATACAGGGGCCGCGAAAGCGGGAATGGGGGGGGGGGTAGCCCCCAACTTTTGTCCAAAACCGTGTACAAAAACGTAAAAATTACCATATGATTGTGATTTTTTGCATGGTCAGCCCCCCCCCCCCACTTTGAAAACCGTTCCGCGGCCCCTGCTGTAATAGTGTGAAATATATAGTCCTTAAATGAATTAACCTATTTCAGATCGGAATATCAAAACTTTTCAGCTCGCGCTCAGTCACATTATTGATTAGGGGCATAAGGAAGTACCCATCCTTTTCATGATTACAAAATAGTGTCCCGTTTTAGGTGCAAATCTTTTTTTTTTCCTTTCACGCTTACGCATCAACAATTGTTTAGTTACTTTCATGATTATAGAAAAAGTGCTTATAGAATGTCAATTTTTAGGTCGGAATATAAAAAACAGCTCGCGCTTCGCGCTCCCATTATTTGATTGATGAAATATGTATGTTTTACTAACATGCAAACAGCCCTTTTGGATCAGGCCAGTACATAAATACATACGTATAAATACATACATAAATACATACTCATCTTCTTAATCAGGATGAAATATTTTCAGTACAAAATACATGAAATTTCGAGGGAAAATCAGCTCGTGCTTTGAACGCATTATTTTAATCAGTGGCTTATATCAAATCATTTCGGTTATAAGAATAAAGCTAAGAATTGATGATGACTATACCCCTTCAAAGAACAAAGAATCCAAGAAAACCAGATATGCCGACCGGAGAAAATGTGGATGAAAACATTTTTTTCGGCCCTCCTATAGGCGAAAGGGTCCGCCCCTGGATGTTTATTGTTTTGTACTACTTGCTATTATGAAAAAATATATGTTCAAGTTGTTCGCGAATGGCTTCGTCCTCAATGATTTTTCTCTCCAAGACTACACTATCGCTTGATGCGATGCGAAAAAGCAAACAGAATTCTTATGACAGTAGACTTTGTCATCATAATAACAATAACTAAATTTAGATGGTTGGCTTAATACGCGATCTAACGGAGGAAAGAAATGTGGACATTTGACCTCTGTTTAAGTTCTAATAGTACTAGAGCAGCGCTTCTCAACCTTTTTTTTTACTCGAGGACCAATTTGACTCTCAAATTTTTTTCGAGGCCCACCTACCAAAATTTTAAGAAAGCGATATGACTACTTGTCTCGACTCAAAGATAGACAATGATTATAATGGGCATATAAGTGCGTATAACTATCAGTAGCCCGGCCTTTGAGCCCCTCCTCCAAACGTATATACAACCATGACAACTTAATAACAAGAATGCTGAATACCTTCAACATTCGACACACATTGCTTTGCATTACCGCCATTCATGATGAATCCAAATTTAATGTATAAAAGGTTATCAACCCCCGCCCCCCCCCCCCCCCCCGCTTCCGCCGCCTATGATTCAGGGTCATATTTTCTTAACAGTTACAATTAGAGACTTCAATTTGTTTCCTCCCTCGCCCTTTTTAAATCGCTTTAAATAAAGGTCCATTTTGATGAAAGTATTTTTCCGTGAAATTTGAACACAAAGCCCTGAAGCACGTTCGAAACAAACAGATCAAGAACTAACTGCATTCGCAAAGGTCCGGTGAATGGGCGACAATTAACTAAATTTTACACAAATTAAATGGGTCAAAACCACTATCTCGGCGCAATTGGAAAGTCAACAAATCAGAAAAATAAACTTTGTTCAACACATATCATTTTATTGTGAAAAGAATGCATGTATTGTCAAGTTAATATCCGTTGATTATTGGCTTTTGAATTTTGCTGATTGGCTCAATTTTCACGTTTTCGTAATGACATGTATAATTCAGTGTGAAACCTACGTTACAGAGCATTACACCTTTAATAGTCATGGTGAAATCTATTTTTATTGAGTAGAACTTATTTGCCACTTCTGACATAATCAATTTGATGCCAAAAATTGTACGATAATGGTCTATTACTTCCCTTGAGTTTGATTGCGAAAACCACTGAGGGGAATTGAAGTTTGAAAACATTAATTTCTATAAAGAAATTTGACTGTCAAAATCACGAATTGTATCTTTTTACTTCGAACAATAAATCTGAAAGATAAAGGTAAGATTTAAACATTTATAAAGTCATGTAATGATTAAGTTTACAGGATGTTCATCAAATTCAACGAACGGGCAGCATGTAATATGTAATTGTCTCATTAAATATGGTAACGTAGGTTTCATGAAAGGTATATAACGTAAATTACATGTTATAAAAATCAGAAAATAACTACGAAGTTTAGAATTGTATGCACGAAAATAACTGAAAGTTGATTGGTTACATTCTCAAATAATATCATGAAACAAAATGGACCCAACTATTATCACAAAATGGTTTTAATCCACGGGAAATTTAGATTACATGGTGCTCAGAATATGGGCATTTTTTATTCAAATGTAAAGTGCCAGACATGTGGAAGTGTGAGTGATAATCAAAACGCGGTCAGTTGTGTTTTCAGATAATGTTATTTATATCAACTCCCTCTTTCTGTTTGCAATTTCAATTAAATGTAGAGAGTGAAAATTATAAATAAAGTTACTTTAAAAAGAGTAACGTGTTTTACTTTAATATCTGAAAATGCTAAACAATTGTCCTACCACAACTAACATTTAAAATCTGCTAGTTTGGATGAAATATAACACCAATGTGCCAAGAAATTGCAATTGCAACTTTAAAATTTAACAATTTGTCTTTTTGAACTTTACCAAGATATATGAAATACTGAAAGTGTGGAAGAACTATAACACCAATTTGAAATTGTGAATAAACTATAACTCTTATAGATCAACTATACGTCAAACATTTATGGAAATGTGGTTGGTCATCAAAACGTGGTTACCTTTATTTTCCCGATGACTTTTATATCGATTCCCCATTTTGATTACAAATTTTGATTACGTTTACATGGCGAAAATTAGTAATAAAATTATTTTGAAAAGAGTAACGTATTTTAACTTCAACATCTGACAATGTAAAACAATTATTTCAACTCAGCTAACATTCAAGATCTGAAATTGTGGATGAACCATAAAACCTAATGTGCAAAGAACTCGCAACTTAAAAATTCAACAATTAGCCTTTTTGAGCTATAAGCAGTAACTATACTGGACTGTTCTCCATATTCTATTCGCAACATGACAACCACCTACTGTGGATTTCCATTAAATGGAAATTGTTTTAAAACATATATCATGAGAGCTGAATAACAAAATGATATAATGAAATTGTATACAAAGCTTATTGTAGCATGAAAGCTGATGAACATGCCATGTACATTTTCAAAAACGTTACGGTATATGAGTATCGTGATTTGCTTGAATTGAAAAGATCCCCCACTAATTTTATAAGACATTGATTTGCGTTCCAAAGAAGGTGTTATGAAAATTGAAAGAAAGAGATGAAAACGAGGAAAAGGGAGATTGCAGTAAGTCGATACAAGATGAAAAACAAAAACAAATTACCCCCCCCCCCCATATTCCAAATCTTATTAAAAGGTGTCGCGTTTATCTGATATCAACAGCTTCTTGACACAAATGCCTTATACTGCTATATATAGTTTTTTTTCTCTTTCATTACAAAAAATATTAAGGTATATATACATTTTTTTTAAGAAGGCAATTATATAAATCGATATATATAAAAGAAATTTGAGGGAAGGAAATCAACAATAATACATTTGATAAACCAATATACGCCCCTCCTTTATATTGCGAAAAATAAAATTTGATCATGGGCTTGGGAAAAATCTTAACTACACTCGGCAAAAAAAGTTATTGGACACTTATAAAAGTTAAAATATTCCATATTCAAAACTCGGTACCAAATCCTGAAACCTACGTTACTATAATTTGAAACCTACGTTACTATAATGAGGTGGATAAAATATTAGCATATGAACCTTAATTCAACCAATTGAGAGAGATCTTATTTATGAAGAATATTGGCAAGTATAAATGTAAGAAAGGTATAGACAGTGTAACAAAATACCGAATCTTTTAAAGGGCTAGTTTTATCTTTAAATATTTCATGAAAATAAAAATTGAACGGAACATAAACAATGCTTGAAGTGATAGTAATTGTACTTTTTTCTTTTTTTGTTCCCGAAATTCCACAGGTAATTAAATTGAATGTACTACTAGCTTATTATAAACATAAAGTTACGATTAGCAAGATTAAATCCCCTTATATCATCTATGTATGGGACAACTTCTATTTTGAAACATACGTTACTAGAGTTGAAACATACGTTACATTATTATTACTAGCTTCCAAGGTATAAAAGATCGATTTAAGAGTAATTTCACATTCTTAAACTTTTGTTTGATTTTCTACCACTTCTTAAGAAGCCCTTGACTAATGGTTGCACCTAAAATACACTCAAATATTTAGAGGAGTAGAACCTTTAAAAATTTTGATGGAATTGAATACTTACTAGTCAGCTTGTGATGCAAGGGATTAGAAAAATGGGACGAGATCCACCATAGACTTGTTAAAAGTAGTTGCTTAGCTATATAGGCTTTCTGAGAATGATCGTAGATGGCTCATCTTCGTTATATATCGAGAAAAATCCTTTTAACGCCAAAAAGGCCGAGGTCTGCACATACGGTAACGTAAGTTTCACAACGTAAGTTACATGATGGGGTAAATAAATAGTTTTTGATCCAAAATTGCTCTTTGCAAGTATGATTTCGTTGGCCCTCTGACTTTCCTTTTATCAAGGCTAACTGCTGATGTACATATCAGCATCTAAAGTCTATACACATTTCCCCAAAACGGTAAAGAAAGTTTCATCTCTTTACGCTACGTTTCTATAAATTGCATTTAGTTTGGTTTTGATAAGATAATTCTTACTTAGGAGTGGGAGTACATAGGTATCATTTCTTATCATATACCCGAGGTGTCAAATAAATAAAAATAAACATATTTACGATGACATAAAGTATTTAATTATTGATCTAAAATACGGTAACGTAAGTTTCACTGCATTTGGCGACACATTTGGTTTTATCCGCATGTGAAAACAAAACATTTTTATCAAAAACTTTTGATTGTATTTTGTGGAGGGATCACTTATATGTATATTAATTTAGTTTTAGGGCAGCTGTTATTTACTTTATTTTGGCAAGATACAGAAATTTAGAAAATATATGACCGGCGACACGCTGTTTTTCACTATTACAACGGATGGGTTTGCTAATTTCTCATTATATACCAAAGAAGGTCATTAATATGACTTTCTTTTTAAAGAATGGATCTCATATAATAAATAGAATAGCTTAACTCGACCATTCTATATCGATTTTATTTTTAATTGGACCCATAACATGCGGGACACGAATTTTACGCAATTGCGCCGAGATAGTGGTAACGTATACAACCATGACAACATAACAACTTAATAACAAGAATGCTGAATACCTTCAACATTCGACACACATTGCTTTGCATCACCGCCATTCATGATGAATCCAAAATGTATAAAAGGTTATCAACCCCCGCCCCCCCCCCCCCCGCTTCCGCCGCCTATGATTCAGGGTCCAAACCGCCTCGATCACAAGAAACTTTTTTAGGCTGAAAAATACCCATTAATTATTCCTGCATTCACACCGCCCTGAAACATACCCTTCGGGATAAGTTCCTGAAGTTACGAGCATGCGCAGTATGGTCTGATAAGCAGCAAGGCGCGAAATTCAAAATCACTAGCCCAGCAGCAACCCATGCACGGCGCCGCACCCAACGACACGCTGGGCTAAAAGTTCCCGTAATTTGCTTTCAGACCGCCAAAATACCCACGACCTTGGAAAAATCCCCGCGAAAGTTCTCGTAATTTCGCCAAGTACCTACTTATATTTTCTTTCGGGGATATTACGCGTAGTTTGCTTTCACACCGCCAAAATACCTGGTATTTTCTGATCGGGGTAAATTTCCCGATCAGAGAATACCTGGAACTGGCGAACTTCGAGGCGGTCTGAAACCACCTATTTAGAGACTTAAATTTGTTTCTTCCCTCGCCCTTTTTAAATCGCTTTAAATAAAGGTCCATTTTGATGGAAGTATTTTTCCGTGAAATTTGAACACAAAGCCCTGAAGCACGTTCGAAACAATTCAGATCAAGAACTAACTGCATTCGCAAAGGTCCGGTGAATGGGCGACAATTAACTAAATTCTACACAATAGGTGGTTTCAAACCGCCTCGATCACAAGAATCCCCGTTAAATTACGAGAACTTTTTTTTAGGCTGAAAAAATACCCATTAATTATTCCTGCATTCACACCGCCCTGAAACATACCCTTCGGGATAAGTTCCTGAAGTTACGAGCATGCGCAGTATGGTCTGATAAGCAGCAAGGCGCGAAATTCAAAATCACTAGCCCAGCAGCAACCCATGCACGGCGCCGCACCCAACGACACGCTGGGCTAAAAGTTCCCGTAATTTGCTTTCAGACCGCCAAAATACCCACGACCTTAGAAAAATCCCAGCGAAAGTTCTCGTAATTTCGCCAAGTACCTACTATTTATCGGGTATTTTCTTTCGGGGATATTACGCGTAGTTTGCTTTCAGACCGCCAAAATACCTGGTATTTTCTGATCGGGGTAAATTTCCCGATCAGAGAATACCTGGAACTGGCGAACTTCGAGGCGGTCTGAAACCACCTATAATGCATAAATGATAAGGTTCACATCAAAGTGAGATCGAAACCATCACAATCTGTATGCATATTGCAACATGCATAAAGCATGCTTTACCTTTGTTTGATCCACGTAGACCGATCAAACATAACATATTTGGGATGTCGGACAGGTCCAGGTCTACTATATAGTTTTCCCCCATTTTTTTTCTTCCTCTGGAGCTTCACGCGGCCCACCGTTTGAGAAGCGCTGCTATATAGAGGGTGAGTGGACTTTCGCCAGCATTCTATTCCATCAAGATGACTCTCGCCTTTCAAACAGAGGGTCGTGGGTTCGAATCCTAGCCATGGCGTGTTTTCCTTCAGCAAGAAATTTATCCGCAATGTGCTGCACTCGGCCCAGGTGAGGTAAATGGGTACCGGCAGGAAGTAATTCCTCAAAAAGCTGTGCGCACCAGAATCGGTAGACGTACTAACTTAGCCGGGGTGATATAGGAGCGCCTTGAGCACCTATATAGCAAGGTGGATACGTGCGCTATACAAACCCTATATTATTATTTTTATAAAATAATTGGCCACTTGTGTATATTGATCACCACGCGCAACATAATAATTTCAAGAGTTTTTGCTATACCCTGAACGTATACCAGCCATGCGCGGTTTTATATACATGCATGTCATCATCATCATCATCATCATCATCACCATCTTCATCATCATCGTCATCATCATCATCATCATCATCATCAATATCATCTATATCTCCACCACCACCACCATCATCATCATATTCATTATCATCATCATCATTTTCACCGTCATCATTGCCGTTTTTCATCACAAGTGTTTTATTTTTAATTTCCTTCTACTTTTAAAAAGTTAATATTTTAATAATTTGCAGTCATCCATTCGGCTCATTCAATGTGATTGTATATTCAATCTCAATTATATTTGCTCACAATGACAATCCATATGGGTTTTCTGTTCAGTGATGTATGTTTCTGATTTATTGTCAAAATATTTTTGTTATATTTATTCTACCATTGATATGCAGAAGAAAAATCAAATCAAGTTTTTGGTGCGAGAAGGGGGAGGGGCTAGGTGGCGTAGCTAGGATTTTTTTCCTGGGGGGCACTGGGGGGTCCTTACTTTTTCAGGGGGGGGCACCATTTTTTCCGGTGTGTGTGTATGTGTCACAAGGGCGGATCCGACTTTCGCCAATAGGGGACGGGGCCCGAAATGATGTTCACCTATATTTTCCCCGATCAGTCACTTCTTAGTTTTATTCTTATAAAACAACATAAACATGAAATAATCTCATAAGCCTTAGAAAAAGTGCGAGCGCCGAGCGCGAAGCGTGAGCGAATTTTTTTACTTTCATGTATTTTGTACTGAAAATTTAATATTCTGGGCAACGTTATGTATGATCCTGAACAAGATTCATATGTAACTAGATGATTACTGCGAACGCCAAGCGAGAGCAGAAATTCTTATTAACTGTTCTAGCATTATCGAAAAGGTACCTGTTAAGGACTGCTTACAGTTACCCACGAAGACGGTATATATTTCAATAATGGGAGCGCGAAGCGCGAGCAATTTTTTTTGACATTCCGACCTAAAAAATTGTCATTCTTAGCACTTTTTGTATTAATAAATGGGATAGGTATGTAACTAAACAATTGATGCGAGCGCGAAGCGCGAAAGGAAGAAAATTGAGATTTTAGACCTAAAAGCGGGACACTCTATTCATACTTTGTAAATCATAAATAGGATATAGTTCATTGGATATCATTAATAATGCGATCGTGAAGCGTGAGCAGACAATTGTTGATATCCTGATGTTAAACTGGATAATTTAAGTACATTTTAAATAAAGATCATGCAGGCTATCGCGCATGTTTTAGATTTAGACCTAGAATCTGGGCATTCTGAATACATTTGTTTAATGGAACTTTATGGAATACACGTAGACAATAGGAACTTGGCAAATCAAACAATGTGACCACGCAGCGTGAGCTTAAAATGCTGATATGTGGACCATAAAACTGACATTTTACAGAGCATTATATCATATTGACTTCAAAACTTGCTCCATATCAGCCTATTGAGCAAGAATATGAATCTCATCGAACAGGCAATTCTGGCGCGAAGCGCAAACAAAAATTTTATATAGTAACATGAAAGATTTTTTTTTTGCAAGTCTTCCCCTCAGATTATTTTATTTTACTCGTCTTCCTCCTTTTATTTTCCTCTTCTTCTTTTTTCTTCTGTCTTTCTCCTTCTTTTCCTTTTTTCTTTTCTTCTTTCTCCTTCTTTTCCTTTTTTCTTTTAGTCTCTTTTTTTTGCTCTGCCAATTTTTTTTAGGGGGGCACCTGGGGGGGGGGCACACCAAATCTCAGGGGGGCACGTGCCCCCCAGGCCCCCCCCGTATCTACGCCACTGGGGCTTGTATGGGCGCCTATGTGATATTTCAAAATAAGGATCATGGCGTAACGTGTGCAACAAGGGGGGGGGGGGTCTGTAATATCAGCCTGCCCACCTCCCATCCGCATTGTGATCAATTAGTTTCAATTGATATGCAAGCTAGCGAAAAAAAATATATTCCTTGTATTTTAGAACCTACTTTCATTTTAAACTAATATTTTGATAAATTCGGGGGCATTCCTGTCGGGCCTAATATTGCTGGCCCTCCCCCAAATGACGGAGATTTGGGAGCAATATCATTGGACCATCTTCTTGGACTGAATTTTTCTTCTTCATTTTTTTAAAGCAAAGTCAGCACCCCCTTTTAATAATCGTTTAGAGGGCCCTGTGAGTTTTTTAAATTAAATGCTGTTGAAATATTGACGATTTTTTAATGTTTTATTGAGAAAGAAAAATCAACATAATTACATATTTTAAAGATTTTTTGTTATTAGTATATATCTCTATGGTAAATCTTCCCTTTTTTTGAGTTAGGCATCTTTCCATTTCCGTATACGGACAACAGAGGGCGCGAGACATGTAACGATTTGAGAAAGCTAGCTGCGGACCAACGAACGTAGAGGGCAGCAACACACAAGCGTGTTGCTATAAGGAAGGTCAACTCGATACGCGCATGCAGCTGAGCTGCGCGCGTATTTTATTGTTCATGCCAACGAAATCAAATGCCGATCCAATACAACAACAAATTAGTAGCGATCAAAAAACGAATATGAAAGAATATGACTACAACAATATCAAAGATAACTTAAAAAATATGTTGAGGAATATACATACATATAAAAACATACTTTGATATTTAAAACTTTACAAATATAAGTTTCAGGAAACTAAAATAATTACCAAATCGGTGATTGTTGATATCAGCGATTTCACCAGACGGCTGTATTAGGTGATTTGCGTCGAGACGATTTTGTGACCACTCGCAAAGCATTTCGGGATTGAATATAACCACCTTATTTTCTCTGAGCTCTTCGCTGAACCCATCATCACAGTGCAGCTGCAGCGCAGCGCGCAGCCAATGCAATGCATCCGATGCATGGGTTGTTTTTTCGCCGTCCATGCCATGGTCTCGGACTCAGAGTTGAAATTTAGACCCGGATTTCGGGGATACAGCGCCTTTATTTCAGATTTATAGACTTAAAAGTCAAATGACATTTAAAATTTGAAATCTAACCTTGAACAATCATCGTTGATAAACATCAGCCCTGAAGCCATTACACTTCAAATCAGGCCAGGCAAATTAGACGTCATTGTCTAAGTTGCTAGATCTATGACGAGTCGCCTGAAGCCCCAGCGCATCATCAACGTCACTAGCTAGCTGCGCGACCGGCCCAGACTCGGCGCACCCAGGCCAGAAAAATGACCTCGATTATTACGGTGGTTGTCTATGCATTTATTAGTGGTGCAGCGAAATTCAGCAGAAGAAAATAAGAGATATGAGGTATCCTCGTCACAGGCTTAATATTCCAAAATGAGGAAAAATGTCAAAATCATGATTATTTAAGCTAAATATTTTCTTTAAAAATGAAAGTAATATTTTTAATATTTATACCCAGAATAACCGATCTAATAATTGTTCATTAAAAAATATTTGAAATTAGCAAATGAAAAAAAATCAACTCGACAAATTTCCCAAAACCCCACCTTATTTTTTAAAGTGGTCACAAAATTCGAGCGGAGTTGACCTTCCTTCCTTAGAGCAACACGCTTGTGTGTTGCTGCCCTCTACGTTCGTTGCTGCGGACGTATTGAAAGCAGAGGCGCGGCGTTTGATTGACGGTGAGTTTTTATAACTTTTAACAATTTCATTTTCTCTTTCATTCAGTTAAATCATTCATTTTGATTTGAGTAAGATTCACAAGTATTATTCTATGCCTATTTCAATCGTTGTTTGTTTTAATAATTGTTGATTTGAATGGTGAAAATGGTATCCGATATGACGCGATCGTGAACGCGAGTTGGGAATGGAAACGCGAGAGTACCGGTACGAGCGAGACCACGGACGGGTGTCGACCGGCGTCGGCTGAGATGCGGGGGAAATTCGACCGGCCATTAATCTCTTTGATTTTGCGGCGTAAGTTAGAACAGAACTTCAGTAGAAAGGTGGATGTTATTCATGATAGAGACCGCATAATTTCTCTTTTTCGGCATTATCGTGATTTGGATCCACGAAAGTTTTTCACAACATAAAACATGTCCTATACCCAGTTGTGTGTCCGGACGATCAATTTTAGAAAGTCATTCGGGAAAAATTACAAGCGAAGTTTCATCAATTTTTAGTACAAAATGTTAAGAAATATTATATAGAGAACAAAATAGTAGATGATTAAAACTATTGAATTTACATTTTTAGTGTAATCCAAAGACAAAAAAGAAGGCTTCAAAAATATAAAGTGTCCGGACACCCGACCCCCCATCCTACTGGAAGTTTGTGATAATATATTTTTACATAAAGCTTTATTACCAGCTTTATTACCGGATCTACTGGAAAAATGCAATTACTTATGCAGTCGTGTTTCCAGGTCTATCACTGTTGCTATCTCCATCTAACTATTAAAATAACGTGTGCCTGTGTGCTGTGCCAGAGTTACTATTCCCAAGGGTGAGTATATTGCACTGCAGACCAAAACTTGTCTAACTGTGACTTGAATCTGTTCAACGTTGATGCAGTAACTATCTCTGCCGGCAAGGAGTTCCAGTCATTTACAACTCTGGCACTGAAAGTATTTTTTCTAACATCCAGTCTGCTTCTCTTCACATACAATTTGCATAGATGTCCACGTGTTGTCTGAGTTGATGCAGATGTAAAGAACATCTCCTTGTTCAAATCATCAATGCCATTGATGATCTTGTACGTCTGTATCATATCCCCTCTTCGCATTCTGTACTGAATGGAAGGTAACTTCAAGGAACGAAGCCTTCTACTGTAGTCTTGATCTTTCAATGATGGCACCAACTTGGTCGCACGTCGCTGAACTTTTTCAATGGCTTTAAGGTCACAGACATACCTTGGGTGCCAGATAGCATTTCCATACTCAAGAATAGGTCAAGAATAGGTCTCACCAATGCTTTGTACAATTTAACAATGGTATCTTTATCTCTATTATGTATGGTATGGCATGGGGTCCTAATGAATGCTGCGCGGGTCCTAAAGCTACGCACCACTCATCGCGCATGCAGTTTTTATGGCAAATGCGCACTCTGTGTGTGGAACTGTGATTGCAGAGTGACGAACGATTCCTATTCAATTTTTTCTACAGAGGCTGCAGTAAATCTCAGTCTAAATGCAGAGAAAACCCACACCTGTTTAGAATTTTGGAGTTATATTCGCTTCAATTTCATTTTACCCTATAATAATATGAATATATTTTAGAAATTGAGGCACAGGAAATACTATTTTTTTGCATGATAAATCGAGTGCGTAGCTTTAGGACCCCTTCTATATCGGGTGGCGAAATCAAGAGGTGTTCGGAAAACACGGCAGGATTTTCGTATTAGTGAGTTTTGCGATATTTTCTTCTTGGTTAATGATCTTTAGAATGTTTGCTACAAATTAGTGAAAGACATTTGTTGAAATATTAAAATTGGGATAGTTTTTATTGTTTGAAAACAAAGTGCGTAGCTTTAGGTCCCCCCATCATACATAGTCATACTCATAGAAAATATAGAATCAAGACAAAATAGACTATTAATATATTTACTTAGATCTACTTTTCATCACCATGCCTTGAAACCCTCCCCACACTTGCCTAAGTGGGACATATAAACACGGATGGATTTCATAATTAAAGCTATAAATCACCTAAATTTGTTAGATTTTATATACGCGTGCCCTAATGCGTACAAAAAAACTGTTAGTATAACTATAGTCTATATATGAAAAATGAGAGGCTTCTCGTGTAGATCCCTCCATCCATTCGTAAACATCACAAATACAATAGGCTTGACCCTTAAACCGCTTCGTTATGACGTAGCCTCGATAAGCGATTTTACTAAAAGCCGTTACTTAATGAAGAACAATTTATAGATAAAAATTATTTAAGAATTAATGAAATTTGAACCTTGATTATGAATAATTATCATCTATATAGAGCGTTTTAGACATACATTAAAAAAGCGTATTTTGGTCTGCATCAATATTGGTTGTGCAGTATCGGTGCATATCCCTAGAATGACCGAAATTCCCAAGAGTATCCATAGGCTCCTGTACAAAATTTGCTATTGAATATGAGTGCATATTCAACAGTATAGTGCGCACGTGTGAAATATACAACGCGTACAACAATGAACGCAATGCGGTGCGCAGCTTAAGAGCACGACACTCCATGATGTCATAATGAGTTACATGCAAGTCGCATGTCAACGACCAGATTTGATCTTAAGAAGTGATGATGCCATTTATGTGACTTGTTTAATTTCTCCCTCTTTTTGATTGCTAGGGGTGGGATAGATAATAATTATATTGGATGGCTTTCTTTCATGGAATACCAGAAATATTCCACTCATTAAGGCCAATGTTCCACTCATCTTCGATTCATGGAATATTTGCCCAAACTCTTGGAATATTTCTGGTATTCCATTCTGAGCCATCCAATATAATATAATTATCATCTATATAGAGTGTTTAAGCAATGCATTAAAAAATGTGTATTTTGATATGCATCAATTGCCCTTGCAGTATCAGAGCGTATCCCTAAAAAGGACCGAAATCCGACGAATATTCCATAGGCTCCTGTACAAAATTTGCTATTGAATATGAGAGCATATTCAATAGTTTAGGGTGCGTGCACGAATGCGTGAAATGTACAACACGTACAACAATGAAAGCAATGCGATGCGCGGCATAGAGATTAACTACGCTCAATGACGTCATAATGAACTACATGCAAGTCGCATGTCAACGACCAAATTTGATCCTACATGTATGAAGTGATAATGGCATAATGTGATAAGTGACTCCTTTAATCAAATTGCTCCCTCTTTTTTTTTTTTGGGGGGGGGGTGGGTGGTATAGATGATAATAATTATATTGGATGGCCTTATTTCATGAAATACCAGAAATATTCCACTCATCTTCGATTCGTGGAATATTTGCCCAAACTCTTGGAATATTTCTGGTATTCCATTCTGGGCCATCCAATATTATCATATAATATAATTTCAAGCCTTGTGAAATATTCTAATTATTTCCTCATTGTCCTCTGAAAAAAAGTTTTATTCCTCCCTGAACATGTGGTATTACCATTGTTATAACATTTTATGGTTCAGTTTATTTGGTTCTTAATGTAAAATTGGTAAAAATTGAAATATTGTGTAATTCAAACAATAAAAAACAAGAGAAATAGTGAGTGATGGAGTATGGACATCATCAATTCTCTCATTTGCATGTTACCGAGTTGTGCATATAACATTAAAAATGCGTACTTTGGTCTGCATCAATTGCCCGTTCAAATTCAATACTATATGGCAATTCCATATTCCACTCTTTAGAGTCAATATTCCACTCATCTACGATTCATGGAATATTTGCCAATACTTTTGGAATAATTCTCGTATTCCATTCTGAGCCATCCAATAAAATGTAATCAGTTCACGGGTATTAACCTAAAATCTGTTTATTTGTTCCAGATAATTGCAATACCTTTTCACCATGCCAGATCCCATGGATACAAGCTCAGGACTAAACAACAGTTCACATGATGGAATTCAGCTTCACCAGTGGCAGAGTTGGACACCTGAGGATGTTAGAAGATACTTCGCGGTGAAAGGCCTGTCAGAAGAGGGCAATATCCTCATGGGTAAATCTTGGAACTTGTTGCCTGAAATAGGCCTTGCATTTTATTTCAGGGCATGACAGCTTTGTCATAGGGCACATTTGTAAATTGTATCACAATTACCTGTAGGAAAAATGGGAATAAAAAAAACCCAACAGAATTATCCAAAGCAATAAGAGGGGCATCAAAGAGAGTTAACAGGGAACCCAAGGCTAGACATGGCTTTTGAATGATTCAAGCCCTGATTAAAATTATTATGATAACTGCAATTAATGGTAATGCCTTGGGCTCAGTGATAAACACTAATGAATGTTTCAGGATAGTAACCTATGATGTCAAAGTTGCTATGATTGTACATTTTTTCTGCAATATGTCCCCAGAAGTGGTGTGAGTTTTTTAGCTCTTGATTCATTTGTTTTTAAACATTCCTAAGGAGAAGTATCAGCACCTACATGTACTAGGTATATATCTGATGTTGTGTTTTGTTTCGTAATGACCAGCATGTTGGAATTTCCAATGTGAATTACATTTTCAATCCCATTCTTTCCTTATTTTTGATCTGTGTACCTATTTTATTATATAATTCCCATACATTATGTATGACAAACCTTGTACCAATTATTTTTTATTTATCAGAAAATAAGATTGTGTAATACATATCTCAAATGTCTAACATTTAACCCTAATTCTCCCGGGGGGGGGCCATAATGGCCCCCCCCTCGACAATTTTCGCGATATATCTGCTGCGCAAAATTTTTTGACCTCGCCGCTCACTGACTTTTTACTTTCAAGTCTCGCGCAAATTTTGAGACCAAATTTGTGACGCCCGGGTACGCGGTTACGACATTACGCAACATTGTGTAAGTGCATGTCAGACCCAAAATTGCTCATAAACGTGATTTCACGTACAAATCCAATTGATGCAAATTGTGTATTTAGCCAAAATTCATAAATGTATCATTATTTCTACTTTTACTGATTAAACTTAATTAATTCTGCCTCGTTTATGATCAGAATTAAGTCTGGAACGATTTCCATCGAAAAAACAATAAATAACAAAAAGTAAAAAAACAAAGATATACATAAGAAATTAAAAAAACAATAAAATACATAAGAAATCGGTCTTGGTACCAGAATTTTTTTCATTCACAATTGTTAGGAATGCTATAAAAAATATTTTCACCAAAAAATAGCATTCTAGGAGCTTTATTTAGTGAATCAGAGCAAAAAGTATGATTTCATGAATAAATTAGCATAATTAATTCATATGAAATAAAATTATATGAATTCAGTGAAATTTGCCAATGCAACTGCGTGGATTACGTCATTCTCTACCATCATGCAAATTATCGTTGTGATTGCGCAATCCGCGGCTGAGATCTTAAGGGGGGCCATAATGGCCCCCCCGGGAATGACAAGAATCAAAATACCCCGGGAGATTTAGGGTTAAACGTCACTCGATAGAATGATATCCATCATTTTGTTTTACATATATTTTAGTTCACCATCTAAAGTTTGTCAAAATTATAATTTCTATCCTCAAAACTATAGGTGAAAATATAGATGGAAGTGTTATATCACAGCTTACAGAGGAAAGGCTTGAAAAGATGGGAGTACAGTAAGTACAAATGACTTTATAACAATTTTGAGATCAAAATTTCAGCACCCTTAATGCAGCTTTTTTTTTATTCATGAAATATTGTGAACTAGATTTTTTGCCTGAAAGACAGTTTAACTTTCATAAGTTTACCTTAGATTAGACCGATAATACTGATAATCCTAAATAATAATGAGGAAAAGCATGTATATAGACCTGGGTCCCGTAACACAAAGGTTAGGGATTATTTGTACGCTTGATTTTCATGATTGATTGTACATTATAGTCAATGCAATCAATGGTAGAAAAATGTTCTACGACCATTGCTAAGCTTTGTGTTACAGGCCCCTGATTATACAATGACCGTCATTTTAAATAAAAGCCAAATTTTTAACTATAATATTTGTGTGTTCCCATGAGACTAGACTTATTAATGAAGTTACTTGTATGTATAATGCAGTCTTGATTTCGCTCTTGCCTTTTTTCAGTTGAAATGTGCTCTGTATCATTCAAATAAATTGTTTACCAGGGATGAAACGAAAATTTCTCTTTATTCTAATGAACTGTAATAATACTGAAAATGATACTGATGACTTGTGTGTATAGCCTTTTTTTCAATTCTTTTATGAATACAGGTAGTTTTGTATATAATTGTTATGCAATAATATTCTGTTGTATAAGAGAATATTATTGCATAACAATTATATACAAAACTACCTGTATTCATATCGGAATTGAAAAAAAGGCTATAATGGCAGATATGATAATATACAAATATCTTAGGCTTCGAGAAAGTATAGTAGGAATTATTTATCCGAGGTTAATCTGGCAATTACTATTTTTCCCAAGGGAAAATAGTAATATTGCCAGTTCAATCGCCCTCAGCCCCATGTAATTCCCCCCCCCCCCCTGATTCTAATGAAAGATGCTTGAGGTTTGAACAGGCATGGTTTATATAAGATTTCATTGAAATGTTATACAAATTTTCTTACTAGTTGCTCAACAGTAGCAAGTGCATGTTCTCACATAGATTTTTTTTTTCTTGCAAATAATGAATGAGAATGAGAATACAAGAATTGTTATTTGTTCATCATATCTCTAATATCATAGAACCATGGGAAAGAGGCTGTCTGCCATAAACCTCATCAACAATCTGACAAAAACTTCTCATCAAAGCTTAAAAACCAAGGTAAGAACCATCAGATGATCAGGTTATTTCATTCAGAATAATGATAAATCTTTACAATCAAGATAATTCTTTAAGATCAAACGGAGAGTCTTCAAAATCAAGATCAACATACATGTTTACTATTTCCATATCGTTTAATAAATATTCAATGAAGGCATACTTTTTTAAACAAAAGTTGTTCAGACCAACCTGAAAGCTTGATAGAGGTTTGTCATACATAGCAAAAGCTACATGCAAATTTGATTCCAAGAATAGTTGTTTGTGTATGAATAATGATATTAATCATATCATTTGTATGGTGCTTAATAGAGATGTTTATAAGAGCTCGATGTTCTGACTATAGTATTACTTAATTACTAGGATCTGAAAAACAAAATCGAACAAAACAAAGATGTGCACCTCTGTATAGGAGAGCAAACAAATGATATACTGAGTGGGGAAAATTTGCTTAGTCCGATTTCTCTAAACTCCATTTTGTGATTGTAACCACACCTTGAATTTATGTTCAAGATATCAACAATGTGTCTGAGCAAGTTACTATAATTTCCCAAGTCATCAACTTCAGTCATGCTTGATTTTGCAAGATGAATGCATGCTTATTTTCTTATAACATGACCCCAGTTTAACTTAAGGGTCTGAACTCAGTACCTTGTAATTCAAAGACCTTGGAACACTCCATTGCCCCACAGTATCTCTATTGAAACCAAACTCACTGATCATACACCCTAGCTAGGGAACCCATTCTTGATAAAGCAATGTATACCCAGATACAATATTATATACAATGACATGATTTTTATTGTGTTTTCTGTGTCTTGACTTCCTCTCAGGTTTTCAACGACTCAGTTCATGGCCACATTGACTTTGACCCTCTGCTGATCAAAATCATAGACACCCCACAGTTTCAGAGACTGCGCTTCATTAAGCAACTTGGCTGTAGCTACTTTGTCTTCCCAGGAGCAGCCCACAATAGATTTGAACACTCACTAGGGTAAATATCAAGTGCAGGGACTATGGTAACCTTGAAGTACCATTGATTACATAAGTGCTATTGCTTGGAACTTTAGATTGCACCTTTGGTGAATATTAATAGTGGCCAAGATCTTGGATTGATAATCTTTCCTCTTCGTTCACACTAAAATTCACACAATGAATTAAAGACTTGTAGAATTGTATTTTTCCTTTCCTATCCATAGCATTTCTCAAGACAGGTAGTATGGTTGGATTGACCAAGTTTTTGTCTGGGGCCCATTTTGTAAAAATACAACTGTGGTAACGTTGCCACTATTTATGGCAACTGCAATGGTAAGAGGACTCGGTAGCCAATCTAATTGAAGGTTTCCACGGTAGTTGTTACAATAACGGCAAAGTTACCATAACTGCAAACCTTTATGAAATGGGCCCTTGATGTTTTTAGATTAAGACTGTCGTAGAGCAACAGATCAAGAAAACCAATGTAATCATTTTCTTGACTTAATACAGGGTTTGTTACCTTGCCAGAGAGCTTGTCCTTTCTCTTCAACGCAAGCAACCAGAGCTAGACATCACTAACAAGGATATCCTCTGTGTGCAGATTGCTGGGCTTTGCCATGATCTTGGTAAGAACGAGTGCTGAATAATTTTGATGGTTTGGTTTAGCCTTTAACCCTATTTTAACTGGGCTATATGAGACCAGGCTTTACGTGTAGTAGAATTTTCAAAATAATTTTATTTTTCAAAGTAATTAATTATACGAATAAGTGTATGAAATAATGTTATTGCCTTTAACTCACACTAAATAGATAGGCGTCTGCTGATTTTTGGTGAAAATATTAATTTTGACATTTCTAACAAATATCAACAAAAAATTTGCAAAACATGATCAATTTCCTATGTATTTTGTTGTTTTGTGAATTTCTTTTTTTGTGCAGTGGTGTAGTCACGAAATTGTAACTTACCTTAAGGTTAAACAGCTCTTGCCAAATTCCACATACACAGGTGTCAGAGTTCAGATTTTTAGCTGATTTTCAGCTATTCTTTAAAAAATTATTATTTTCAGCTTATTGTGAACTTTGCCTACAGGTACAAAAATTTTGAAGCATCTGTAATTTCCATGTGGTCACTCACAACTCTGCACATATAGGCATTATTATTCTTGTGAAATTGTAATTAAAGTATTTATATGCCTGTTTTGATGCTAATACATGTCTGTTGTATCATCTGAGTTCTCTTATTTCAACACTGGTCTTTTATTTGTGATGTTGTGGTATTTTTACCATTGATCCATTTTGAAAGTTCTGAATAAATGATTTTATAAAATTGATTATACCTTTGATATTATGGTACACTGTTCTATTACGTATTAGCTTCTCCTTTTCCCAAGGATTTGGATATTCTAAGGGTGTCTCACAGAGATTTAACTGTGACTATTGAAAATTGCACTTAAATTCCCTGTTGCATGTGGTAAATTTTTTTTAACCCCTCAATATGTTTCTTTTAACAATATTTTGTCCAACCCATTAGAGATTTCATGCGGCGTGCCCCAGGGGTCAATCCTCGGGCCCCTCCTTTTTCTGATATATATCAATGACCTGCCTTTTTGTTCTGATAAATTGAAATTCATTTTATTTGCTGATGACACCAATATTTTATTTACTTCAAATGATATTACTTCTCTATATGACACATTAAACATTGAATTATTGAAAGTTTCGAACTGGTTTAAATGTAATAAATTGGTAATTAATGCTGATAAGTCTAACTTCATATACTTTTGTTCCCAATATCGACGTTTATCAGCAGATATCCTCGATTCATTTAAATTGGAAATGTCAGGAAACTATATCAAACGTGTTACCTCAACCAAATTCTTGGGTATTACTATTGACGAAAATTTATCTTGGAAAACTCATATAGCCCAAATTAACAAAACAATATCTAGAAATGTTGGTGTCATCAGCAAACTTCGCCATGTCTTGCCTCAATCCGTTTTGCTAATGTTATACAATACTCTTATTTTACCGTATCTCAGTTACTGTAATATTGTTTGGGCAAATACTCATCCAACCAAACTCAAATGTTTATACCTCCTGCAAAAGAGGGTTGTCAGAATAATTACACTTTCTCATTATCAAGCCCATTCTAGCCCACTATTTAAACAACTCAATATATTAGATGTATACCAGTTAAATGACTATATGTGTGCAATTCTCATATTTAAACATGTAAACACTCAACTTCCTAAATACATATCGGATATGTTTGTAAAGAACAGTTTAATTCATACTTATAATACTAGAAACAGGAATCAATACCACAGATGGAATGTGAATACAGAATTTACTTTTTATTCATGTAGGCATCATGCTCCTACAATCTGGAATTCACTCCCTACATTTATAACCTCTATTTCATTTTATAACAGATTTAAGCACAATGTAATGCTATATTTGATCAAACGTGACTCTCGTTAAAGTTTAAATGATTTTTGTCTTCTTTCCTTTCAATCCCCCCCTCTGCTTTTCATTCTCTCCTACCCTTTTCATGTATGTTTGTTCTGGGTTAGTCTTGGTGCAAGATGCAATTCATTTTTATTTACTGAATATTTACTGAATTTGTTCTCCGCTTTTATTAATTGATCAAATCTTATGCAAGTAAGGGAGCTGTCTTGACAAGACCTTTACGGTCTTTTACAGCTATACCTAATTTCAATACTTTTCTATTCAATATGCATGTACATACCATTCATATACTTTGTTTTATCTTGAATTGCATTTTTTATCCAATGTGTTGTTGTAAAATGTTTTTAATATTGGAATTGAATAAAGTTGAACTTGAACTTGAACTTGTGAAACAAATCACCAACATAGAAAGAGATAAATTAAAGAAGAAAGGTGAAATCTTCAGTGTGTCTGTGTTTAATGCTATTTCATACAATAAAATATATGTGAGAGGATAAACACTTTCTTTGTTTTATTTTTTTATTGTAATACTAGCCAAAAACAAATAGATTGAATTAAATTGATTATCCATAGAAATGATTAAAAAAAAAATTGTCAAGTCTTGCTTGAGTTCTTTAGAAAACCAAATTGCAACCTTATGCGTGCAATGACAGTTTAATGCTATATTATTTTATTTGTCTGAATAGGTAACTAGATAGAATGTGTACTTAAAATGTTATATTATTATTTATCACCAGGTCATGGTCCGTTTTCCCACATGTTTGACTTATTCTTCATTCCTCATGTAAGACCCGACTTTAAACACAAGGTAAGTGCACATCTTTGCAGATGAAAGGAAACCTCTTTCCAGAATGTTATTCGATGAGTATTTAATACATTAATCATTTGAACTATTTTGACTTATTCATTCCTCATGTAAGACCTGACTTTAAACACAAGGTAAGTGCAAATCTTTGCAGATGGAAGGAAACCTCTTTCCAGAATGTTATTTGATGAGTATTTAATACATTTATTATTTGAACTATTTTGACTTATTCTTCATTCCTCATGTAAGACCTGAGTTTAAACACAGAATTTTATTTAAGAGTAAACCATTTTGAAGGTATCAAATATGGTGATATTTAATTTTAAAAATATGATCTGACTGTATAATTTTGTCTTATAAAATAACGATGGAGATCCTATTTGATAAATCACACATCTCAAAATCATTGCTAGTCATAATAATCAGATATTAAGTTTTGCTTACCAAATTCAATTAGCATTTTTTTTGTCATAAGATAAAAGCTTTTATTTAAATTCTGTACAGTTCCGCCTACAAATCTGCAAAGGCTTTTTGTGTAGTATTCTTTTAAAGATTTGGAGCAGTTATTCCCTGATAATTATCATTTATATGTAATTATAAGTAGATTACTTGTTATACAAAATGAATGTCTGGTTGATTACATGTAGGATCCAATATGATAGCAAATATGAGTGAGCGTCTAGCCATTTATGCCATGTGCAACTTGAACCTCCAACTCACTGTCACTGTGGAGCGTTGTGGCCCAGTGGATTAGTCTTCGGACTTTGAAACAGAGGGTCGTGGGTTCGAATCCCAGCCATGGCGTAATTTCCTTCAGCAAGAAATTTATCCATTGCACTCAACCCAGGTGAGGTGAATGGGTACCCGGCAGGTTTATTTCCTTGAATGCATGAGCGCTGAAAGGCAGCTCGAGCTAAGGCCAGGGTAATAATAATAATAACAACGCGCCTCCGAATAGAATATTTCTAGATAGATGGCGCTATATAAATGCCTATTAATATCATTATAGTTTCAGGGTCAAGGGACTGAACTGCCACACTTGTTTTATTTCCTCCATTTATTATTTTTCCCCCTGAACAGCATGAGCATCTGTCTGTACTGATGTTTAATCATCTGATCAAGGAAAATCATCTAGAGAAAAAACTGAAGGAGAATGGATTGGACGAACAGGATCTTGTATTTATCAGAGAACAGATTGAAGGATTACCCAAAGACTCTAGCCAAGATCAGGTCAGATAAGATTTTGCCAAACTTATGGACAGTTCATGCACTTGTATTTATTCTACATACATCTTGTTGGTGTTTTGTAGGTTAGGCATAAGTAACAAACCACTGTTATCCCTTTCTAAATAGATTCTAATTTTTTTATCAAATCAGGTACATATCAGCTATAGGCAAAATTCTATCTTTATGTAAGATATGTCATAATTGAGCACAAGAACAGGTCACAGACATGTAGAAATTCATACTCTACGTAGCTTAGGAACAGCTTTATGAAAAGGCCCCAAGGGATGTAAAATTGTCATATCTTTGCCCGTTGAAGGTGGTCACTAAATGTTTGGTGTTGTTGATTTAGATGTTCATTCATCAGACAAGTATAAAGATAAACTATTTGACCAATCATGTTCTGATGCATATCCATTTCAGAATGACAATGCTATGATTAGATTTGAGATTGCCAACGTCAAGATCTTTATGAAATGGGCCCAAGGCCACTGATTTGTTGTGATCACTAAACAATTGTGTAGTTGCTCTTTATGTGTCCCAACAATTTATCGGTTTTGGTTATAAAAAATCATTTTGAATACACATAGCCCATTTTCATCCACAGGAATATAATTTTATACAAGATCTAGAATCATTGGTCTCCCTGACTGATCATTTCAGATAATAGTGAAAATTGTATTTTGAACTCGTATCATTTAGAGAATTTTTGTTTCTTTTATTAAATTATCAAAAGATTTTTTTTTCTTTTAAATCTTATCAATCTGTGATGTACTGATAAGATGTCATATGATGGAGGAGACATTGTATTTAAGAATCTGTAAAGAATTAGTCACAATTTAGAAGAAAAAAAATATGTGAGAAATGTGCCCTTTATTTGATTGATGATATTTGTGATAATGAAAATTGAAAAGACAGAGGAACAAAGGATAATGATATGATGTATCATGTCAATTTTTAACAAGGTCACCTCCAAGAAATGTCTGAGAGAGAAAATGTTGAAATTTACTTTTAATTAAAAGCTGTGATCAATGGAATGTAATGTACAAGCCATGAATTTTAATCAATCATGAAATATACAAGAAATCTACCATAAGATTGTCTGAAGACATTCCAACTGTCAATCATTGGGTGAAATTTACTCTGAGGCATGGAGAAATTAACACAAATACTTCTCCTCTTCCTGTGTAATGTACACTAAATCTGTAAACAAGCAGGAATCCAGGTCACGTTTTACACTGTATTCTATTACACTTTTTTTGGGGGGGGAGGCAAATGTCCCTTTGGCAGGGATTTCATTTGAACACTATATAAACAAAGTCAGCTGGCATGGAATTGGATACCAGATATATTCCAGAAGTAACTGCAATATTCACCAAGTGGAATCGTTCTGAAATCCCACCTAAAAAATATTTATAATAGGATTTTAATTCATTTTATGGATGGTGCGAGTGGGTTGATAATTGCAGAAATTGAAATCATGGTTTCATTGAAATCAATAAAATTCTCTTTCTTTCGTCTTTGTAGAATGAGTGGCGTTACAAAGGACGAGGGCGTGAAAAAAGCTTCCTGTATGAGATAGTGGCAAACAAGAGGAATGGCATCGATGTGGACAAATGGGATTACTTCGCCCGGGACTGTTACAATCTTGGGATAGCCAACAGCTTTGACCATCAGAGGTACATGAAGTTTGCAAGAGTGATAGAGGTCGAAGGAGAGAAACAGATTTGCAGCCGAGACAAGGTAATTTTTCAGAAAAAAAACACAGAACATGCTCATTTAAGAGAAATTATGTTTTTACCATGCGAGATTCAAAGAGATAAGTTTGAATCCTCTCTTTTTGTATTACACTTCAAGTTCGGAACCATACCACCACCCCCCTCTCCCTCCCCACAGGGGTGTGGCATTTTCTTTCAAAATTCAGCTTTCAGTGTAAATCAATTTTATTGTCATGATCATCTGTACCATGTCACCATCTAATCCCAGTAATCCTTTTGAAATTGGTATACCAACAAGGAAGCATATTGACTTTTAAGGGTAAAGCTTGTCCCCGGGGGGGCCACTTCCATTGACGAGTGGATACCATGCGCGACCAAGGGGTCTCGAAAAGCACCCTAAACATGTATTTCCATATTCTGAAAATGCACCCCTTAACAAGTATTGGCGTCTGAAACCCTACCCTTAACAAGTATTGGAAACAAAACGACACTCTTGGCAAGTATTCCCTGAAATGAACCCCTAAACAAGTAGAGCGATATTTTATTGTTAAACGGTCCGTCGGTCGTCGGTTTTACCTTGACAATTTACACACCATTTGGTTTAGTACGGCCCCAGCTTGCACACCTCGCGCAAATCGGACTCTAAACACGTAGTGTTGGGGCAAAAAGGACATCCTTTACAAAACATTTTAATTTTGTTTTATCATCCCCGCAAAGTTGACCCTAAACACGTAGCTTTCCTAGCGAAATAGATACCCTTTTTTTCATTATTTTTGTGTTTTTGACACCCTTATCACGTTACGTACGTAACATGCCCTATCTTGAAAAAGACATCCTTTTTACGTGTTTTTTTGGTCGCGCATGGTATCCACTCGTCAATGTAAGTGGCCCCCCCCGGGAGCTTGTCACAAAAGGAAACACAAGAAAAGCAGCTGGGGCCATGGGACCACGTTCATTCTTTAAACAATAGAGAAAGCCCAGTAATAGCATGCCTGAATGCACACACAAATACATCCACACCCACACACCTTGTCATGAGTTGAGCTTTATCATCTTAAAACCTATCACCAATAAAGCCGAGTTCAACAATGCCACTGTGCACAGATTTGAAATGCCTTAGCTCATTCATTCAATTCAGTTCAATTCAAGGTTTATCAAAAACATGAGTCACAGCCAAATGGCTGAATTGGTCATGTATACAAAGTTCAAACAATTAATAGACTCATTACATATTACAAACATTAAAAAACAGCAACATTTTAAATACTGAGATAAGAAATATATATGTAGATAACAGGACAAGACTAATTGGGCAATTACATAAACATGCATAAGATAATGAGAAAGTTCATGTATTGCTCATGAACTAGCACCCCATGTGCAAAATGGATTTGTCTGTATAAGCTTATATTCATATGATAGTCTTTGTGCAAGATTTGAATGATTCATCAAAGTGTAATCATTACAAATGAGGAATGGCAGCTTACCTTTGAAGGTTTTTCTGGTAATTAGTAAAATTAAGGGAAAAGGAAATGTTGTGTTACTGTAGTAGTGATATATGATGCGATCAACTAAGATATGACTTGCTATCCAGCATACTTGTAATACACAGGCTATTGGATACACAGTTTGTCTTTTCAAGTTGTTTTTTTTATTTCTCACTTGCTATATGCTCAGAATTCGGCATCTATACAGTCAATACATTCTTTTATTAAACAAGTCATGTTTTTTTAGAGGCATTTAGCCTAACTACTTTTTGTAAATTTTTTTTTTAACTGTCAGAGAATTTTCTCAAAAAATTGTTGAAAATTCACTTCTAAGAAATTCCCATATATTATCCATATTTGATTGGAAGTAGTTTGATTTGGTCATCAGATATCAAAAGAATGAAGAAAAGTATTCAGAAACAGTGTATATATATATATATATATATATATATATATATTTAGTATCACTTTGGTGTCATAAAACCTTGTTAGACATTACTTTTGACATAAAATGCCAGTTGTAAAAATGGCTTCCAATAAAATTCAATAAAATAAAAGTAAGTGTTATGTAAATGAAATATATGTTCCAAATGACTCTGGTAGAAAATGTATAATTGCTAAGAAATGTGCAACATGAGCATGGCATCCAAACCAGGGCCCCGTCTTACAAAGAGTTACGGTTGATTGGATCAATCGTAACTCTATGGAAATCCATTAGTGTCATAATTTTTTCTACAGGAAATTTGCAAAATGTCCTTTGTAAACAAAGGAGAACACACCTAATTGTCAAGAAATCAATTAATTTATGGATATACATTCATATCTAGAAAAGATTTTGAGCAAACATGCATTTTATATGTTGACTTTGCTGGCTTTCCGTACATGTAGTTACAATTGATAGGATCAATCGTAACTCTTTGTAAGACGTGCCCCAGGTCTTTTTCCAAGCAATAGAAATAAACTTTCCCAAATGTGCTTATCTTACCTGTGTTAGCGTTCTACAGCGCGATTGTTTTTCAGCTTAGATTTCATGGTTTCACAGAATTATATTTATGTAAATGTAGATATAGACTTATAATGATATGGTGACAGGCTTGATTTTAAAAACTTTCTCATGAAATCCCTGTTTGCTACAATTACATTCATTGATACCATTAATGTAGTTTATATTTCATTTCAGTAATTATTATTTTTTCTCATGTTTTTTGTAATATCCTTTGTAATTAGGAGATAGGAAATCTGTATGACATGTACCACACCAGAAACACCCTCCATCGGAGAGCCTATCAACACAAAGTAAACAAGATCATTGAAACTATGTAAGTATTTCAAAATATTTATTTTCTCAGTCTAAACTCCTTTGCTGTTCTGTACATCTATCTAAATGATTTTCTATTTGTTTTCAATCTGTGCAATTGTTTCTGTTTTCCTGTTCCCCTTTACATTTGTACACTGTTTTAAAATGATCTTTTTTAAGGCAGAATTATTCTCTTTTCTCTTGAAGCCCATATTAAACTGGTTTGAATGCTATGATAATTCATTTTTGTCTCGCCTGCATAGCAGAGCGAGACTATAGGCGCCGCTTTTGCAACGACATTGAAATCTTAACCCAGGTTAAGTTTTTTAAATGTCATCATAACTTAGAAAGTATATGGACCTAGTTCATGAAACTTGGACATAAGAGTAATCAAGTATTACTAAACATCCTGCTTGAGTTTCAGGTCACATGACAAAGGTCAAAGATCATTTAGGGTCAATGAACTTAGACCATGTTGTGGGAATGAATATTGAAATCTTAACCAAGGTTAAGTTTTTGAAATGTTGTCATAACTTGGGAAATTATATGGACTTAGTTCATAAAACTTAGGCATGAGGGTAATGGTGTATCACTGAAGATCCTACCTGAGTTTCAGGTCACATGATTAAGGTCAAAGGCCACTTAGGGTCAATGAACTTTGGTCATGTTGGGGTTATTTGAGGAATTGTCATCATAACTTTAAAAGTTGATGGATCTAGTTCATTAAACTTGGACATAAGAGCAACCATGTATCACTGAATATCATGTGCGAGTTTCAGGTCACACGACCAAGGTCAAAGGTCATTTAGGGTCAACAAACTTTGGCCATTATGGGGGTATTTGAGGTAATGTCATAACTTTGAAAGTTTATGGATCTCGTTCATGAAACTTGGACATACGAGCAGCAATGTATCCCTGAACACCCTGTGCGTGTTTCAGGAACATGGTCAAGATCAAAGGTCATTTAAAGGTCAATGAACTCTGGCTGTGTTGGGAGTATGTGTTGAATTGGCATCATAACTTAGAAAGTTTATGGATGTAGCTCATGAAACATTGATATAAGGGTAATCAAGTATGAATGATTGTTTGCACATGTATTAGGTCACATGATCATGGTCAAATGTCATTTTGGGTCAATGGAAATAATATTTTATTATCATATTTTAATAGTGTTTTCTTCTGTGAATCATTATTCATTAGCTGTTTTCAAAGGCAGCACTGCTGCTATATCGAATTGCGTAATGCAGGCGAGACTGCCAGAGGCATTCCACTTGTTTTTAATATGAATTATCAAATAAAATGCTAGAATATATTTACCATTACAATGTCTAAATAAAAAAAATAAACAGTCTGTTAAAAAAATCCTCTATTTAGTATAAATTCAGAATGCAATCTTTGAGCTCATAGTTTTCTGATATACTATCAATCAATTTGTATATTAGTTTTCAGAGCATCTCTACTGAGAAAAAAAAGACATTAATGGAAGAGAGAGAGAGAGGGGGGGGGGGGCTGAATATGATTAACTGAAAAATTCAAATGTTCTGGAAGAATCCATCAATAAAAGAAATATTTTTAATTTGCAAAATTTTGTAAGATTTTAATGTTTGAATAATGGTTCAATATTATTCACATGATTGAACCTTTTCCAAAGCTGTAATTCTTTCCCCACAATTTCAGAGAAAATTTGTCCAAAATATTTATTGATTTTATGATTGATACAGCTACTAATAAAGATAATTCAGATATGAGGACATCAATTTTTAGTGTGAAACCATTATCTAAATTTATTTTCATTGCCTTTGCAATAACATTGACATAAATAACTAAATATTCTCTTGTAGGATTGTGGATGCTCTGATCAAAGCTGATAAACATCTCAGGATCTTTCCAGGAGCTAATGGGTCAGTATCTAATTGTTTCGTTTTATATATATATATAAATAAATCCTTTATGAAATAAATGTGTGTAGATGCCTTCATATATATAATATGCATTTTTGCTTCCCTGTATATCATTAATGAATATTATAAATTAATGAAATTATATTTTTAATTAAAAACAAAATGGGAAATATGTTGTAGTTTTTACCACTACCCAGCAGGTCTAACAGTAGAACAAGGGTTAGTCTGGGCCATTATAGTGGATGTTTATATCTAACTTTGGAAGTAAACACATGTCCTTGAACACAATGGAAGGGATTTCCATGGATTGGAAATATGAAAGCAAGATTCTGATTGGTTCCTGGTCAATGATTTCAACAAAATATTCATGGATACAAGGATGTTGATTGGCCATTGCCAAGTTAGCTATTGATGTCAAGCCATGGTTAGCAATCAAAACATGCCCCTGAAAATGCATTCAGTAGCACTTATTTTGTAGAGAGAAAGCAATATGTGCTTCAATGAGTGACTTATTTTGTAAATTCATGCCAATATCTAATTTTGGGACATGTTTTGTAACTGATGCAGCATAAAGCTGACCATTTCTGAATCATTGGATAACTCCAGTTTTGATATTCTTATTCCAATTTATGTACCGGTGATTATTTTAAGTATGAATGGACCTTTGGTTCAGTTTAATAGAATACATTATCTTCTCACAAGACAAAAGGCCTCAATTGATAATACATATACATCCTTATCAGATGCATCTCTTCTAATGGTGGGTGCGTCGTGGTCTAGTGGTTCTGACTCTCGCCTTTGAAACAGAGGGTCGTGTGTTCGAATCGTAGCCATGGCGTATTTTCCTTCAGCAAGAAATTTATCCACACTGTGCTGCACTCGACCCAGGTGAGGTGAATGGGTACCCGGCAGGAGTAATTCCTTGCATGCACTGAGCGCCGGTGATGGTAGCTCGAGCTAAAGCCGGGGTAATAATAGCAGCGCTTTGTATCCTCTGGCAAAAAGCGCTTTATAAATCCAACTATTATTATTATTATTATTAATATCTCTCTTATTTTGGGATTTTTTTAATGCAGGAAAAAGCTGACCATGTCTGAATCAATTGATGACATGCATGCCTACACCCACCTGACAGATAGTGTACTTGAACACATCCTCTTCTCCCAGAATAAAGGCCTGAAGGATTCCAAAGACATCATCCAGAAGATCCTCACCAGACAGCTCTATAAGTGTGTAGGACAGTCACAACCTCCTGCACGCACTGTACTAGAGGTAAGGATTATACAGGATGGGCTTCCTGAAGAGTGAAGCACTTGCGAAGTGTTTTCTGAATCATCGATGCTTTTCTCAAATCAAATGCAAATATTTGAAATTTCTAGTTTATAACAGTTGTCGCTGAACAATCTTGGACATGAAATGTCACATTGATGGAAAATTCATAATACCTTTTTTCATTTTTCTTAATTGTTAATTTTACTTAATCATCTTATTATTGTTGTTAATCATCTTTGGGTTTATTTGTATATTTATTTATTATTATTATTTTTGGGGGGTGAGGGGAACTTTTTAAACAAAAGTTTTCTTAATTAAGATCATATTGCATATTTTATCAGGCAAGACTCGTTCGCGAACCACCTTGTTAAATAACTCTTGAATTAATTGTTTCTCCTTTTGTTTTTAGTCACAAGAGGAAATACGCAAACAGATCTGCCTCGCAGTGTCAGAGGAGGACCTGAAAGGACCCCAGCTTGATCTAGATGACCTGGTGGTTCATGTAAGTGTTCAATGTCATTCTGTAACTTGGTGAATATTCTTGATCCAGATGACATGGTGGTCCATTTAAGTATCCAATATGATTCTGTAACTTGGTGAATATTCTTGATCCAGATGACATGGTGGTCCATTTAAGTATCCAATATGATTCTGTTACTTGGTGAATATTCTTGATCCAGATGACATGGTGGTCCATTTAAGTATCCAATATGATTCTGTAACTTGGTGAATATTCTTGATCCAGATGACATGGTGGTCCATTTAAGTATCCAATATGATTCTGTAACTTGGTGAATATTCTTGATCCAGATGACATGGTGGTCCATTTAAGTATCCAATATGATTCTGTTACTTGGTGAATATTCGTGATCCAGATGACATGGTGGGTCATTTAAGTATCCAATATGATTCTGTTACTTGGTGAATATTCTTGATCCAGATGACATGGTGGTCCATTTAAGTATCCAATATGATTCTGTAACTTGGTGAATATTCTTGATCCAGATGACATGGTGGTCCATTTAAGTATCCAATATGATTCTGTAACTTGGTGAATATTCTTGATCCAGATGACATGGTGGTCCATTTAAGTATCCAATATGATTCTGTAACTTCATGATTTTTTCACTCCATATTTTCCATGGTTTCAAATATGTTTCCATTGAAATCAGTTTGTAGGTAAAGCTAAAGTTGTGCATACATTAATGATGCAAAATATACAACTAATGGTGCAACTATACCACTAATGGTGCAATTTTACTGATAGTTTTAACTCCATTTCTTTCATGGGTTTATAAATGTATTTCCATGAAAAACCCTGACCCTAGCGATAAGTGAAACTGACAAATCATACAACAATCTAAAGCCCCAAAGCTACAAATCATAATAATGCCAGTTTATGCATATTATTGAACCCTGCTATATTTAGTTTTTCTAAGGCAAATACTCGGCTTGCAAGCAGTGAATGAGCAAAAAAAACTTGCATTGTTGTGCTTTGCTTATGCGCTATTGATTTGTAAATTTCACATTCAGCCTCAGTTGTGGTCTTGAATGAGAGCTGATCATACCATTGATGGTGCAACAATTTGTTTCTCTATTTGATTATTATTGTCATATTAGGTGGTGAAGATGGACTATGGAATGGGCAATCAGAACCCTGTGGATTATGTCCGGTTCTACTCCAAGGAAGACCTCAACAAGGCTGTCAAGATCAGGAAAGGACAGGTAAGGAGCTCTCTAGAATTTTGTTTGTTCCTCTTGCAAAATGAAATATTGGATTTATGGTGCACCATATCCACTCTGCAGAGTGCCCAAGGTGCAATGGAAGAAAGAAGAGAGAAAGAGAAGTGTGGTCAGCTGTGTTACATAGGATAACATGTGTAATGAAAGATTAAAGAAATTTTGGCTTGTGATTGGGCAAAATTCCAGGCATGGAACTTATACTACTGACTGCTGCCATGCAGTGTTGGTATAAAATATGTATAAACCAGGCACCTGGCCTCAAGTCACATAATACCCCAAAAGTTGGGTCAAGTTAAAACTCTAGCTACTGGGTGGCATTGACCCTGCAATATGTCCTGACGTATACTGCAGTTCTATTTCCCTGTGGGCTGTAGTATGTCCTTTTGGAGAGTGAACCTCAAATCTGTAATATATCTCATCAATATCATATAACAAACATGGCTTGATATCATCATCAGTAGTGCTAAATACTCACGTTTTGTCTATTCTTTTTTAAGTTGCGTGCTGTGGTGGGGGGGTTGGGGACATTTCATGTTATTTCAGTCACTTGAACAACCTTCACAAACAAATAACACATGCTTCATTACCAGTAAAAGTTTGCCACAGAGTGTGCTCTCTGCTGATACATAATGGGTTATTTATTTGATAGTAATTTGCAACAAGTGCAGGGTTCCCAGCCCATCAGGGAAAATTATTTTGCTTTTTTCCAGTCGGAAAAATCAGGGAATTGAAAGAAAATGCCTCAAATCAGGGAAAAATCAGGGAATTTTTATCAGCCCAAAAGTCGACAGCACTGTAGTCAGTTGTATTTTGTTGCACATCAACCTCTTTCTTTAAAAGGTGAGGAAAGGATGGCTGTATGGAGTGAAGGGAGGCAATTACATGCCTGTGTAATAGTACCAACTTGGTTTTACATTATTGTTTTTATACTGAAAATACATGTAATTCACTGCAACAACTTAGAAAATATGCAAACCTGGGAATGGGTTTGAATAATTATCAGGGAATTTTAAAACTTCATCTGAAATGTGGGTACAAGTGCTCTCAGGACTATATTCATAATAATGCATCTTTGTAATGATGTGTCACTTATGATCAGGTGTCCCAGATGCTTCCAGAGAACTTTGTGGAGCACTATATACGTGTATACTGCAAGCATCGTGATTCTGAGAACGTTGCAAAGGCTGAGATGTGTTTCGCTGCTTGGTGTGCAACAAAGGAGTTTAGCAAACCAAAGGTAAGGAAGAAGAACAGAAACAAAACCCATTTTAAAGTCCATTTCTTTTGATTGGATTTTGTTTTATCTCGCCTATCCTATTTTTCTTTTCATTTGATCGTTCATTTTAAGCTAACAATGCATTTAAATTCTGCCGATCTGCTGTCAGTCTCTCTCCGTTACGCCAATTCCATAGTCTAAAGAATTCCCTTTGGCTGATGTACTTACAGTTTTGATTTCATGAATTGTAAATTAATTTCGCAGACATGGAGAAATTTTAATTCTATCGATTTTGTGCACTCTTTTGTCCATGTTATTATGTGAAAAATATGACTAGATACAACACTTTAGAATAGTTGCCCCATTGGGCCTTCTCCTAGGATTGAATGATCAGATTTTCCTTGCAATTTTTTTATTTTACAATATTACAGCCTGGAAACTTCCTTGATTCTGCAATGACACCAGCTTCCACTAAAAGGCATGTAGAGGATGAACACCGAAGCCCGTTTGACACCAAAAAAGCAAAGAAAAGCCTTGATGATACTTACAATAGTATGTAATAGTAAAATTGTATCGTCTTCAATAGCTTTCAATAATTGTATATGTCGCTTATATTGCCTTAACCCATTCTTACTGTACTGGGAGAAATAGACACAGAGGTGATTGAATGCCAAAGTTGGTTTTAGATCATACAGGTGTATATAGAGAGCGGAATTCCTTTACATTTTTACAATCAAATGTAACTTGAGGAATCGAGGCAGAAAGTTGGATTTTAGTCGTAGTATTTTTAACAAGACAGTTTAGTCACTGGTGCTTTTAATGTGCACAATACTCAACATCCATTATTTTGTTAAGCACAATTGAACTGCCCATTAAATTATGGGTATTTTATCAGTTATAAATGATGCTATTTGCCATGTCCTCTTAATGTCCGGGGTCTATAGATCTACTTAAAGATTTCCTTATTTGTTAAAAAGATGATCACAATTTTGATATCCCTTTGCTTTATTTTGTACGGTTCTGGTAAATTGTACAACAGATTTCTTTTTATAAAGCCATTATTGAACACTGTCAGAGTTTACTGGGGTAATGTGCAATGACTATTTCTATTCCTGCTTCTTTTTATTTTTTACGTCTTCCCTTTTCTTGACTGACATTTTAGAGTTCATGACATTTATTGCTAACTTATGATAATAAAATGAGTATATGCCTAAAAGCAAGGGATTCTCATACTTGTTGACATTTGGAAATCATGAGAAGTAGCCAGCACGGTAATATTTAATTTTTAATGTGACATTTAAACTTCACTTTTAGATTGGTTTTTTTCAGGTCCTCAATACTAATTTTAAATTGCCATCTTAGCCATTTTGTTCTGCCCCCTCCCCACTTTTCATATGGCGCAACTATTTGAGATATGCCTCAAATTGAAGAAACTATAAGTATTGTTTCATTTTGAGTAAAGTGAAGTTTTCATTTGTATTAGCGACTCATGTATCCATGATGTTTATAGAAAAGATTGTAAAAGTAGCACTAAAGATTATGATAGATTAGGTGGTGCCACCTATCAAAAGCTGTGTATATTTTATACTTCTAATTTGTCTAAAATTAAACCCTTCTTTATAGCTGCATTTATCCTTGGATATTTTCTTTTGTTAGATGTTTTTTTTACTCCAAATATAATTGGTAATAGAATAGGATTAACTTATAGTTGATATGACCACTTAATCATCTAGTATGAAATCTTAATTTCAAAGTCTAATTGTTCTTTTTCTTGTCAGAAAAAAAAAAATATTGGTAAAAGACATGAATTTGGTCTAGATGCTTTATTAGGTGCAAAAGAAGACGAATGTGGAATATGTACATTATGGTTGTATGTTATGAACGATCATGATACTTTCATATGATTGTGTGTAAATATCCCAGTGTTGGGAGACTTTTATATGTATACAGTGAATACTAATTACACTTCCATATTTCTGTGATTGACTCAAGTAGCATATGTATGTGTACATGTAACTTGAAATAATGGTAATATAATCAGATATGGAGAGTGCTTTAGGCATTGGCCTTGTAATCTCGATTAGGCAACTCCATAAAATATGTACATCTGACCCCATATAGGTGAGACGTTAATGAAATTTTCTGTCTCTGATTTCTGGTTCTTATGACAGTCTGTAATGTTCTCATACGATTATGACTTGGTCAGTCTATGAAGTGAAGTAAGACGTGAAAAAAATGGGGGTCGGATGTACAAAAAGGTTGATTATTTTACGGATTTGCCCTAATATTACATAATCAAGAGCAACAAAACAGCGTAGTAAAGTTTCATGTTCACAATTAAGTACATACGTATTAGATTATGATGATTTCTTGTTTCTTTTACATTAAAGAAATGTACTTAGATTTTTAATATAAATGATGGATAGATATAGTAGGATTTTAACAGATGTGAAATATAGTACCTTTGAAAATAACAGAATATGTTTTCCTTCAACTTGCCTTGAGGAAAGTAGTGTCAATTTTGGTGACAAACGTGTCAGGTTCAAACATGTACTTCAGTTGTTTCTTAATGTACATTCCATTTATGGTTGATTTTGCAGTACTCATTTTAATTCAGAAGTAATGTTTATGTTTTAATGTACTGTATATAGAATGTATGGAGATCATCAGAGATGCTGCAAGGGGTCTTTTTACTCATACCTTTGCTTGTTTTCATTGTGAAATTTTTTTGATCAAAATCCTATAAATTTTACTGTAGTTAATAGTGCATTGACCGTTTCATTCATGAGATTGATGAATACAGCAAGCATTCATTGACTCAAAATTCTACCTACAAGAATCTTATGCAACAGTAAGTTTTATTTTTGAACCTCAGTCTTGTGTTACAGTAAACATTTTGAGTAAGTTAGTGATTGCTAGTTCGTACTTATAGTAAGTGTTACATTAGAGAACATGTACATGTAAGCAATTGGGGGTGCTGTAATAATGGTTCACATTCTGTTCTTAATCAAGAGATTGAAAATTTATTTCTTTGACTAATTCTATATTTCCTTTATATGATAAATGTGACAGCTACATTGATTCTATATTTGAACAGTAAATTAGTTGAAATTTATGTATTTCTTTGTTTTACATTTTCTTAAATTTCCCATGCATCAACAGTTGTAATTTATCAATACAAAACATTGTTTTCTATTCTAAAATACTTATTTAATATGAGAAGTAGATCGGTGTTGGGGGTGTGTGGGATGACAAGAATAGAGGCTTCAATATAACGTGAGGAAAAGGACAAAATTGTTTAATATTGAAACTCTATTAAACATAATATTTACTATTACAGATACATGTTTATAAAACTTCAAAGAAATGTATTTTTCATACACCGGGTGCACAGAGTCATGTCTGGTTCTATAACTAATGGAAATTGTCTAAAGATGTCTTATAAAATTAGTTTTCATTCCAAGAAATTGCAAGTTACAAATTCTAATGCAAACTCACAAACTCCACAGATTTATCATCAGAGTTTATAGAACCTGTACAATTTTTTTTTAATCAAAAGATAAATTACTGACATGACTGTTCATTTTTCTGGGGAAATTTGACTTTCCTCATTCGCTTGCCTTGTACTGTGTGTACAATGTCACCATCTGAACTTGTACCCCACAATTGCATTGAGAATTGTGTGATAAAATAATTAACACTGGTTAGGTACGACATCATCATTATTGCTTCTATATTGAAGCCAGGCTGAGTTTTGTGGGTGTAAGTTTCGTACAAATATTAAATACTATTTTTCTAACCTAGCACTCTTGTATTATAGTGTTTTTTGTTGTTAGACGGTTGCATACCATGATTGAGCATTTTTAATATTCGTATGGCCAAGAATTCCACCAAATTACTTGTACTACCTCTCTGCAATTCCTTTTCCTCTTTATGATCTTCTCTATCCCTGATTCCCTACTATAGGCTACTTAATTTTTACTTCTTTTCTCTTAAGACCTCATGTACCACTATTTCAAAACTAACAAATTTTCATGAAACACTAAAACTAGTTAAGCTCTTAGATTTTTTTTTAATTGCACTTGTGAATGGTTTTGTGGAATTAGTATTTTTTTTATATACAGTTGAGGCCAGAAGTTTACATACACCCAGGAAATTCAAAGAATAGTTGACACTTGCCAAACATAAAATTTAATATTTGTGCTATCATGACAAATTTGATATCAAACAATGAGTATGTCATGCCCCTTCATCACATTGCTTTGTCATCAGGAGCTGAAAATATTTAGGTGTCATTTTTTCCCCAAAAATCTCCATATTTTAGACAAATTAAAAATAAAAACTTGTTAAAAACATTTCATATTTCATAGTTACTTCTCAACAAACATTTCAGATTACCGGTACACTTTTGTTCAGTGATGACATATCATGATAGAAAATGTAATATAAATCATAGATTTGACATTTATATATTTCTATGAAACGATGTTTGAAAATATGACAAACAATAGAATACATTTAGCACAAATATTACCTTTTTCTTCAAAGAAAATTCCTCCTGAAATATACTTCAATCCCAACGGCATCCCAATTATGTGAAAGAGCTTAATACGCTCTTTCATTTGATACCAAATTAGTCATGGTAGTATTTATTTTTCTGAAGATATATCAAATGATGCGATGTTTGGCAAGTGAACAAATTTCACTTAATTCCATGGATGTATGTAAACTTTTGGCCTCAACTGTATAAATCTTATGACACTGAAAGCTTTGGATGTAGAAGTGTGTCATTAAAAGGGAATCCAAACTTGTTTTCGTCCGAAAGCAGAAAAATATAATGGTGTGACGAGTGGTACATGCAGGGACAACTTTTCCATTTGATAAAGAATTTTGAGGTTTTTCCCAAAAGCACCTTTTTCCTCAGGGTGGTAATAGTAATAGAGAGATATATTTCACAAGTTCTTATAACAGAAAAATGTTATTTTGAAAAATTATAACTTGAGCTCTTAGTGGCAGGTAATTCTCCTGCTCCAATTCATCACATCACACCTGATTAATTCACTTGATCTTATGAAAGATTACTCCCTCATCTTTCTCAACTTTCATTTCCCGTTCAATCTCTTTCGTTTTCATTTCTCATTATCTTCTCTGAATTCTACCACCCAACCAATCACATGGTCAGCTGTAAAGGCCCGTGCACATTGCACGATCCGCCAAGATCCGATTTTCAAAGAAACTGTAAAAGCATTCGATGTAAACATTTCAACCTACAAGTATTACATCTTAAATGATCAAGTTCTGAAAAGAGGTATGAATTAAAAAAAGATTAACTTTCCAATCTATTCTGAGCCTCCCTCTATGAATAAAAGCAAATTCAATCCCAACTGGTAATGCCATCATCAGCACCTGCCACTTGATGCTGAATTGGACTTCACTCTACTAGTATTTCTAGCATTAAGCTGCACTTCATGAAAAATAATCTATTTTCTGGAACTTATATATTTAATGCAAAATGCAATTAGTTTAAAATATTGTATCGTGTAGTGTGCAGTGGGCTTAAACCAACTTTACTGAATACTTTGAAATTATCTTCTCAAATTTTCTATATTTTTTCCTTTTAAAACATTTTCCCCTAGAGTTGGATTGAATGACTCGTAAATATTGTCATCTCGGCAAGAATCAAACTACTTTCATAATAGGTCAACCTCTACGTAATGCACCTTGCCTCTCTCTTGCTTTCATGAAATATCACTACCTCTGTATACTCTCAAAAACTTGTTAAAGGGGAATCCAACCCAAATAAAACTTGTTTTTAGAGGAAAAGGAAAAATTAGACAAATTGATAGGTGAAAGTTTGAACAATATCAAACAATAAGAAAGTTATGAATTTTTAAAAGTTGTAAGAATAGGTAACCACTATACCCATGGAGACTTCAAATTGGCCACATATGTGATTTTACAGTGATTTAAGGCAAGGACTACTCTTCCATGTACTCCAATACATAAAATGGCTAAAATGTCATTTTTTTCAAGTTTTAATTCAAATTATACTTTTCTTTCATGAGGACATAAAACAATATACTACCTGGGTTATATTTAGATTACTGCCCCAGGGGAATGGTTACTTAGGAGAAAACCGCAAATCCCTGATAATTAAGTACATAGCCTATGGGAAAGTTGTCCTTGCCCCTTGTCATAATTTACTTACCCAGTTGCCAATTTGAAATCAACATAGTCTTAGCCTTAGGGATCACAATTTTAAAGCAGCCATAACTTTCTTATTGCTTGTCAGATTTCTTTCAAACTTTCACCATTCTATTTTATTTATTTTTCTCCTTTCCAACACAACATTTATGACCAAGACTGGAATTCCCTTTAAAATGGGCAAAAGAAAAGTCACAACACAATGAAATAGTGTTATACAGTCCAAACATGGCTCTTTTTACTCCATTCCAATAAAAAAAAGTCTTTCATACTTTTGAGTACAGTGCAGTAAGCATTTGACATGTCTGTCTATCTCTGTGTATTATTTGACATCTGTGTAATTTTCTTTCTCAATGCCCAATTCAACCGTGACATTATGAAAGGTCACCAAGAACAATGAAGCAGCACAAAAGATCTGGGCCTAGTCTTACAAAGAGTTACGATTGATCCAATCAACCACAACTATGGAAAGGCAGCTATGTCAACATCTAAAACACTTGTTTGTTAAAAATATTTTGTAGATACATGTATGTATATTCATACATTCACTGTTTTCTTGACAATTCAATATGCTTCTCTTTGCTTTCACAGGACATTGCGCAAATTTCCTTAGGAAAACATTATGGCATTGATGGATTTCCATATACTTGAGTTTGATCAGATCAATCGTAAATCTTTGTAAGACCCTTATGTCGTCTTAGTTTGTACAGCCTTTTCTCCTCTTTTTGTAATAATAAATCACTTGAAATACTTCTATCTCATTGCATCACTGTTTAGAGACATTTCAGCATGTCACATATGAATGGGTCTATGTCTTGAGTGATACCAATCAAATCATCATCGGAAAACAATCACAAGAATCATGGTTAAATAAAACAATCACATTTTGTAAAAAGAAAGGATTTCACTTGAAAAACAACATCGTAATTAGAAACGCAGGTGTGCCATAAATCTGTGTAGTGATCACCAATATACAGTAGTATGGAATACATTCATTTCCACAAAGAACACTTCAAAATGTAGCAATCTTAATAGTAATGCAAAATAAGTGAGGAATATTTCATGTGACTCTTTAGAAGTGCCTATTTTTCATTACCACCATATATAGCTTATAATACAGCAATTGCATCATTGAAAATGTGTCCATGACATGATTAAGTTTATCAGAAAACTTTATTACACTTTATCATTATTTCTACGCATACACATAGAATAACTTCTGTAGTCAATTATATTCGAGGTCTATTAAATTAAAAAATAAAATAGTACATCCCTGAATGAATGGTATAATGACTCGATGTTACTTTCACAAATTAAAACAACAGATTGGTGATCTTATACTGAAACCCATGTTTAGCACTAGGTGGCAGAAGAATTTAAGCCAAACTATTAATGAAATACTTGGGGACTCATTTACCTCATTCGATATTCATGAAAAGGGTAATATAGCAAAATTATGTGAAATTCATTGTATACTCATCATTTTCACTTCATTTCATAACAAAATTACTTGTTCAGACAAATTTTCATTACATGATTAAAATGATTTGTACTTTGACAAAGAACTGGGTATATGGCAATCCGTTTTGAGAAGACCATCCATAGTCTTCAAAAATGTATATAACCTTGAATAAGATTTCAACGACTGAAATCTGCAGGGATGTATTTCAAATATTTGCTCAAGATGATTTTTTAAAATATTTTTTTTCTAATCCAACATTGACCCTTTTTTTACATTAAATATCTTTCTTGTATAATTACGCTTCCCATTAAATATGGTGAAATTGAGTTTCGATGATCTCTGGGAAGCATTCCAAGAAGCAGCTAGTCTGATTTTCACTGAGAAATACTCTCAGCCAATCAGGTGAGCGTTTCATAAACGGACTTGTCAGACGTTTTAACCGACAAATCCTGTTTCATCCGACAGTTTCCATAGTAACAGTGCTTCTCAGCCAATCAAAATCAAGAGAGTTGTCAGATCTGACAACTTGTCAAATGAAAATGTTGATGAAATGCTGCCCAGATGGAAGGACTTTAGTAGCATTTAACAGTTGTTTGAAAGTCACCGATAAAATGCACTCCCCTTACTTCAAAAATACGAACAGACAGATTCATGAGGATCATAATTGATATTCTCATAAATATGACAATTTTTCATGTAAACTAAACATCTGTCTGTCATCTACATGCCCATTTACATCTACCAGATTAATTCAGCAAAATTTAGTATATTGGGGTAAATTTTCTTTTTTCTCTAGTTATGACGCCTTGTGTATTTTTTTGTTTTCTACAGAGACTTTGTACTGTTATAAAATCATCAGAGCTTAACATGACTTTTGAAGCTCCCCTTCAGAGATGCGGAATCCATGGAAACTCTTCCCACACTGGTGGTATTAATATCCTATACCCATACCCATGTGTGAAAGGAGGAGGAGGTGAATGGATGAGGGATGATGATGACCTTCTATACCTCATGGGTATTGTAAGCATCCCACGGATAAAACACCCACACCTAAACCACAGTCACATCTCAGTAAAGATCCCTCAATGACCACAAATATATTTAACTTGCCATTAATACCATTTGATTGAATGCAAAGCCTGCATGGCGTGTAATGCATCGACACGATTGCTTACAAAAATACCATTGCAAACTTTCGTGCAATGAACCAATGAATAACCCTTTATCAGTTTGAAGGTGGGATATAGTCTCAAAATAGATTTCTAAAATATATATATATATAACATTGTTATTTTCTCACTCCCTACAGATTGTATTCATAATTCAAACTTTATTTGAATTACATGATAAATCTCCATTTTCCTAAAATCTCTATAATTATTACATGATTCTTTACATGATTGTTTTTTTTAAATGCCTTTGTGAAAAGGTATAAACATGTACCTGCCAAAATAAGGGCGCAGTTTGATTAAAAAGCAAAACACATATTTCGATGGTATTGATTCAAAGTGTCAAGTTTTCCTTTCCGTCTCATTCTACAATTTCATTACCTTACTCTGCTAATTACAAATTTGACTGGTTGCAAATTATTCAAATATACCAAATATTTTGTTAAAGTGAGAGAAATTAACAATTAATGTTAAGTTGAGGAGGATGAGTGAGATAATTGAACTCAGAAAATTACATACTCTGATGAATGTTTTTTTTTTCAGTCTTGAGTATGCAACCTCATGAATATATTTAACCAAAAACATCACTCAAGAGGAAATCCACTTATACGATAATAAAAAAAAACACATACAGATGATCTCAAGTACCAGAGTGATGTAACATTGTGAGTTCTTCTACCTTGTTTTAAGCACTACTACAAAATTACAATCACTTTAGTCTCCCTAGGGGTATTCATACAAGTCTTTGAAAATACAGAAACAAAATTTAAAAAGACCTCTTAAACTTCTGAGTAGCGATAGTGATTAGCAAAGTCATCTCAGATATCAGACAAAACAAAGTCCTTATAAACCCGATGACAAGATTCTGTGATATACTAAGAACAAGGATGACCTCGTACCATGGAGCCAAGAGTTGAAATTTCAAAACAGAGAACTAAAGCATCTTCCCGTAGGCAAAAATTGCTAGCTTACTGGAGTGGATGTTTTACTCTGAAGGATTTCCTGTTTTGCAAATGATGCTTGAAAAACAGAAACCTAAATTAATTTCAGTTTAATCTTCAAAAGTACTAAAGAAACTCTTTAAAAATTGAATTACTATGACGCTATAACAAGTTTTGATCATATTTTTTAACTGCTATTTTATTTAGTTTTATATAATCAGACTGAAATCATGACATGCATACTAAACTGTAATGAAGAAAGCCTTTTGTTTTTTTCTGATGAAGAGTCTGAAAGGACCTCATAGTGTGTAAAAAAATGTTGCTTTTTTTCCACTTTGTCAAAAATGTTTGATTGCATAAAATCTTATCTTTTCTGGCTCGCGTATACACACAGTCGAGAGGGAGGGGGGGGGGGGGGTATGCAAAACTGACCCCAAGAATATGGGGCTCTTCAACACAGGGGCATAATACAATGTAGCCGAGATCATTTGGGCACCATCTTACAAACAGTTGTTGTGAATCGAACTATATCAACTTTAAAGATCCATTGATGCCTAATCACTCATTTAGGTGGTTTATGCAGTGTCTCTTAACAAACCAAAGATGCTGATTGGTCAATAGTCATACACAGACAGGTGTTTGTCAGCTTCAGAGAACACTTTACATTCATGCATGCTAGACAATGGTTTTCATGGTTTCCGTGGCTTCCCATACTTGAGACTAATTACAACTCTATACGACAGGGCCCTGAGAAAGTTCTTTTCCCAAGTACTCCCTGGTGTATTTGTATAAATATATCATCGAATAATCAGATATCTTCAATAAAGTTGGAAAGATATAATCAATATAAAGAAATGTATACGACAAAAAGGAATAAAAATATCAATTTCATCTCTAGAATCATGATCTTTGTATATCTTTCTATAACTCTGTTATATCAGCCATGAACGTAATACCAAAAAAAACACAACAAAAGATGATGATGATTGTATCACTTTGCATTGCTTGGTCACTGTCGATCCATTATGTGTATACATTGTATAACTGTTCAAACTTATTGTCTTACTGAGCCAGTTCAGATATACACAAAAACGTTATTACACAATAAACCATTTCTCAACAAGTTTTACAAATACACGTACCTCTCAAAATGAGGTACATTGTAACATTTTTATTCACGTTTTCTTAAAGATAAAATCCTCATACGTCAAAAATCATGTTATGCATTCAAATGCATGGCATTTTTACTTTTTTGCACTACCACATACCAATATCACTTTTTGACACAAAATAGTATTTACATTAGATTTAAGTACAACCATACCAAAATAGTTAATAAATTTTGTGATAACTCTGCATTTTACAAAATGTGTAGGCAAAATGACACCCACTATTACATATACAAGTGTATGGTGACAAATATAAAAAGGTTGGAGTCCAGTGTGTTTTTACATACAAAACACTTCCTCCCCCTAAATTTTACTTGATTCATAAAAAACATTTCTTCAATGATATAACTTGACAATCTTATACAACATACTGGCATAGACATGACAACATCCATTAACAAATTGTGCATGCTTTCTGAAGCCAAATATATTGATCAAATCCCTGATAGGCTAGCGCCCCTACAACATGAAACAAAACAACAAAAATATAAAAGAAACCAATTTCCTAGGCAGCTTACATTCAGTAATGATGGATTTTGATTTTTTTTCTTTCTAATAAATGATATGAAAATTGGGAGGCTAATTTCTGTGTCTTAATTCAGTCTATTAAGGTCATTGAATTTCATGGATTGGTATTTTATAAGGTTGGAATTGAGGGTTGTGATATTTTGAACTTGCTTAAGATGTAACATGAAAAATAACTTAACAGTAATTTTGATATAAATGGAAAGGTTGACATCCATACTCATGGAAGAGATGTTCAAATTTCTTGCAAAATTCAAGCTCGAGGTTGGGTCACTTCATCCTGTCCTCTTAGATCCATGTTCTGAAGTCGGGTTTAACTCACACCATATGTATTCTAACTTATGGGAAGCCAAAAAAGTCACTAATTTTCTTACATTGCATGTTTATTATGTTTACTGTGCTCTTCCTTAATTCTTTAACAGTGAAGACAATTATCTTATGATTATGTCCCAGATAGTTCAGAATGATTTGAGAGTACAATTAGCTGATACACCGAACCTCTACCTTAGAGATTTATGTTACAATTGGCTACCCATAGTTAAACCATGACGTTAAACCAGAGTTTAAATCAAACCCGACTTAAGAATATGGGCCTGAGAGTTTTATCAGATCACGCACCAAATATAAGATGATTCTAGCATGGATCTAGTCGGACCATGATTCTAGCTATCTTGTTTTGCAATTGATTCATAGAAATGAAACACTATTTGTGGGTCTCTTTTTGTTCGTTCTTTTCTAGCAAGGTATTCCTCTAAATCGGAGGAAAACACCAACCATGTTCGTGATAGCCATGGCCCCCAAAAGATTGTTTTGTCATAACAAACCTGCTAAAACGTGCCAACTTAATCCCTTTTTAATTTCAAATTTGACAAAATAATATTTATGACACAAATAAAAAGGCTGGCCAAAGGAAGTTGTAGAACATCCATATCATGATCAGAGGATGCTCCTGTCTGTCTGTGTAGGCACGCACAGGAAACAAATAGTTGCAAGAGCTTCATCATGTTTTAAAAAAAAGACCAACCCCTCAACCAACCCTAAATCTTTTACCACTGTTAAAGCAAACAAAGATATTTTTTGCCTAATAGATTATGACATCCAAAAAGAAATAAAAGTGCAATGATGCAATCATGTATGAATAAGTAACCTTTAACAGGGAAAAGACCAAATTAAGAATATAATTAACATATTGATTTCTTTTACTTCATCCTTTTTACAATTTTTCATAATTGAAACACAATCTTCGTATACAATTTTCCCTTATTCACTTATGGTGGATGTGATTTATGATATCAAATTTCATCTATTTATCAATTTATTCATATATTTCTGGAGTCAGTGAACCAATTACCAAAATGAATTAAGCCAATACAGGTTTTCTAATACAACAATCAAAAGTAGTGACATTGTGTCTGTGGATAAGCAAAGTGATGCGATTTTGTCTTAGTTAATCAAATAGACCCAGTTTATACCCCTTCAATCCATTTCTAAACTAAGACTTTTGAGACTTTGAACCAATTGATTAGAGGGGCTACGGCCTCTTTGTTATTAAACCAATATTTTCATTATTGACATGGACTTAGTAAAGATGATTGAAGCAAGCCTGTGTCAAAGTTTTGTTCATTTTGACTGAGTGAAATTTGTATAGTGCGCTTGCGAAGTTTGATAAGTTTCTTTTGGAACCCAGTTTAGTTTAGCCTTTGCATCAAAAGTTAAGATGAGGATTATTTTTTACGAGGCAGGTTTATAGAACTACAAAATATGGAGAGCTGTTTTCCCATATTTAGAGTCAAAACAAATGTTAGACAATAGTGTGTTGTCTAATGGACGGCTTGGGATTGACTCATTTTCTAATATATATACATATCTTTAGTCTCTCTCATACAATTTTTATTTCATAGACTCATGTTTGCTCTGAGAAAAAAAAATATACAGACATGCACATGCAAATTCTATCAAAAAGCATTTTTTTCTCACCATGTTCCCTTTTCTTTCATCCAGTTAGAGATCAGAAGCAGACAAGAAGTCTTATTTAAATTCAACTTTGGCTTAATGACCACAGTAAAAAAAGAAGGGTTTTGTGTCACTTTTCTTTATAGCCCAAACTCCATTGCGTGCCTTTCTAAAAGTCTTTGTTTTCAGCCATTGTGATTTCGCATTGGCAAATTCAGATTTGCTAATAACTGATTCCAGAAAAGTTGTCTTTGCAATTATATTCATTCACCGAAATTCATTTCATACCATTTAAAAAAAGGAACAATGGTGTTCTCCATCCCAAATTACCAGTTGTGAGCATATAAAAAAAGAACTTTCTGGAAAAAAAATTAGAAATGCAAAATTCAGTTTTAAAAAATCTAATCCATACAATAAAACTTACCGTAATAAGATTACTTTGTCTAAAGCTTTAAGACATATTTTAACTTTGTATTAAATGTTATCAAAAAAAAAATTAGCACAAAGAATCAACATACAATGTCTTTTTTAATTTGTCATAAAAAAAGCAAAAGATGATGAATCTCTTGTGAGGTAGGTACCAAAGCTTGTGTTATGGACTATCAAAGCAGGCAAACTGAACCGTCTCCAGCAGTTTAATTCCCCCTACCGGAGAAATGATCGGGCACAACAAAAACCCAGTACGACCTGTAAAACCAACATGTGGATGGTGCATGCATTGACAAGCAAGTTCAAACAATGTGTTGGTTTATTTGATAATCAGGATCAAGTACGCCTTCAATTTTTGACATGCTATTTTCCAATCAAATCTTTTTTCCGTTCAGTAATCATGTCATTCATCACGAAACATAAACCAGTAAGTTAATAAGCAGCATAATTGCTTCACACAAAGTGGCCACATGCCACAGTGATGAAGTCTAAACATTTATAAGTCTCATCATTTTTGTTTTCTTCTTGTAATGCATGCCAGTATGCAGTAGGGAGAATAATGTCACGAGCTGGGCATGCCGGAAGATGGCTTTAACTGTAACCATGTATTACCAAGCACACAAGTAGGCATGGGGGACCAAATAGATACTCCTTATCTAAACAATGGATACAAATCCATAGGAACAAAGTGTTTACTTCAAAAGAAGCCATTTTATAAAATATACACATACATTCATATATACATATATAAAGGCAACGCTAGACGTCTTCACCACACATTGAACAAACAAACAAACAAAACCCCAAAACAAAAATAGCACAAGTGAAACGATTTACAACTTATAAGGAATATATATAGATATAGATATATAGATATAATTATATATAGATATTTTGTCATCAAAAAATACATGTTGAATAAGAAAGAAGGCAAAAGTGCCAGTCACAAATTTACTCATTGAAAAAAATCATACAACTTCTTGAAAAATATGAAGTATCAATCAAAATGGCTCTTAATTTGTACATGCATATTTACAGTAATGATCAATTCCTTTATTTTTTTCTAAAACCTCCTTGGGAGATATGCGGGCGTAGAACCAGCTAACCCACTTATCTCCTTTCGTAAAATCATACGCATCGCAGGCCTAAAGCATTGATATGTTTAAAAAAAAAAAATTCAAAATAGTACTTCTGTTCATACTATAGAATTCAATGAATAGAAACAATTACAGAAAAACAACAAATTTTCAATAAGCAAATAATCATTTCCAAAAAGCTTTGTCTCCACCTCCATGAAGGAAAAAAATAAACTTTGACTCTTACAGCAAAAGTACTACACCTTAGTAAAAGTCTACTGTACTTTCATTTGATACAAACAAAATAAAATCAAACTCATTTTATGCATAAATGCAAATGACAGTTAGTCAACCATTGAATAATTTTTAGTACTTCCATAAAATGATTATTTCAAGAAATCAAAACAAAAATGTTATCTTGGTCATAGAAAAAAAAACTTGAAATAGTTTCACTCCTTTCCTTGTCTACTAACTTTTGGTAGAAGCAAAGGAATAAAAGAAATATCCCTCCAGAGTATTGTTCTGAAATCAGTTTCTGCAAAGATTTATAATTCACAACTACATTTTCAAACAATCTACTAAGATTACAGTTGTAAATGGCTGTATGGATATTTGTTTTTGGAGGGGGGTGAATTCAAATGAAAGTATATGAAAAGGGAATGTCCTACATAGGGATGTGGAAGTTGCATAAACTAAAAAGATTTGAATTGTTCTGGTCCAGGTAGTTTAAAGACTTTCTAAGGTGGATGCAAATACAATTTCCTGCTGTGTAAGTGAGCCCTTATAATATCTTATATATTTCGAGAAAATAACACCAGCAAATACGTATGATGTATGATAAATAAATAGCAATGATTCCTATATGGCACTCATGATTTACATGGTGGACACTTTGGACAAGATTAACTTTTGATTAAAATAGTGTAAAAAAGAATATGGAGTCATTTACACGTAAAAGAATTTAATCAACCATGAACATTCCCAGTGTTGATCACAAAGAAGCAAAATATTCCTTTAAATGCAGCTTAAACTTCGAACAATTTGACTATTTAACTATTCTACAAATATCTATTTGTAGAGCTTGCCTGAATAACATAAGCCCAAAATTAGGGATTTTTCTTTCCATCTTCTCAAAGGGGGATCTATAAGTGACCTATGAATCACAGGCTAGATAACACAAAACATAAGACGTGAAAGACGACTACATCGCACAAGTTCACAAAGACAATACTCTAAATTAGACATCCAAAGGGTCCCTAGACAGAAATTTGTACAACCATGATCAATACTATTTGTGGATTACAGCGAGCACGATTTGCAGCATGATCATATTTTCCAGCAGCATTCATTAGAACAAACTATAATAATCAATCACATGTAACCCCCATCATGATACACCGTCGTTGATTTCCAAGTATTTAAGTAGAAGTAGTTCATTAGAAGTTAGCCAGTCTAGTTAGACAGATGCCATTATGTGCTGACCTTTGAGCAAGAGTAAAATTCCGCATTTTATACCAGATACTGCCAACTTTTAAAAAAATATAAAAGAAAGCTGTCAAACAAACTGAATATGTGCCCTGCCCTCCCCCCCCAAAAAAAAATCTTCAGTATGTCATAAAAATATATATCTTGGTTCAACCCTATCAGCTGCAAATTTTCTAATGCTCTCTTTATAAAAAGCATCTTTATCAGGCACAAAATTACTTAAATACAAAAAAAAAAAAAAATCTACATATCAAACATGGACATTGCTTTACATCATACACTGTTACAATCTTCTGAACGACCATTAATTATAATTACCAGATAGTAATATAGAGACCAAGTGCAGACAAGAAATACAATTTCATAAACTCTACTCTAGGAACATTTAGATGTACATTTGTACACAAATTGTGATGAATTAAGGACATGTGAAAGCTCCTACAACATGATTGTACAATGAAAAGAAAAGAACGAATTAAGAATTAGAATAATATATTTATAGTGCAAGCACTGGACCATACTGGCATTGCACAGAACACAAATTTGCTTCAAACATTAATAATGATCATTGCACCTTGTCTGATTAGATGAAGTAGATCACTGGGATAATACATCTATAAAAGAAACATCTACTCTCTACACTCATCATAAAAAGGACACAACTACATGTACATTCACTTGGAGTATCTAATGCTTAAAATAATAATAAAAAAATACATCCTTGGCACACATCACATACTTATTTTGGTTCAAGCATTAAGCTTGTTCTTATCATATACATATGCTTCCATAATGAGCCTGGAATCAGCCAACCTCACTCAATGTAAAAATAAGCAGCATAGACCCATTCCTGATCTCTTACCTTCTTCGCACCAATCAATACAAACCTCAGCAAAATGTTTTGCTTTCATCTTGGTGTTTACACCAAATTGTAGAAAGGTACATGTAACCTTTTCTGTGCAGGCATACAAAACAACAAATCACCTTGATAAAGCAACCTTTGGTAAGACGGCATGATGCCCTTCATCCATTGGAAAGCTGGGATGTCAACTGAGGACTACTAGAGCCATCATCTAAAGACGCTCCAACACCCGATGAAGATGATGACGAAGCATTACCTACATGGGTGTGCTGAAGGGAATGCTTACGACGCCTGTGCTCTTCGAGCTCAGAGGCCGTCTTGAATCTCCGTTTCTTGCACAACTCGCACTTGTACGCTTTCCAGCCTGTCAGTGAAAAATAATCAAAGCTACCATCTGGATTGTAACTGCTTTTAATGCGCTCCTCTTCGTCGCGGTCTAACTTGCGCTTTCTCTCTGGAATCTCTCGGTATATATTGAAGGTGGACTTTCTGCTGCGTTTCTTGTCCATGTCCTTGGAGCTCTGTTCTTCCAGCGATGTGTTATTACCAGAGGACTGGTCACTCCAGGCTACAGCTGCTCTTTCTGTGGAATAGAGTCCAGACGTGCCACTGATGGCACGGTGAACCTGACGGGTAATGTCTTCAACCTGCACAAGCTCTTGACTGGACTCACTGCTGCCACCATGTTCCAACATTGGAGGCCTCCTCCTCTCAAAACTCCGCATTTCTCCACTTCCATGCTGGGACAAAGACCTTTCCAAACTGGAATACATTAAATGGTCTGGCTTGAGTCCAAGTCTATGAGATGTGCTGGATGAAATGCTTGGGGAAGCAGATTTGTCATCAGCATTTTGTCTCATCAGCATATGGTGGTGGTGGTGGTGCATTCCTCTATGATAATGTGGCCAAGCTCCTTGATAACCCATCATGGGTACTCTACCAGCCTCATTATACTGAGTATGGCCTGTCCAATTTGGAGTGACTCCATCTGCAGAGTGCTGACTACTCAAGGCAGCTGGACTTCTCTTCCGTCTGGGTCCAACATTGCCTGGCTGCCTCAGGCAATTGTAAAGAAATGAGTCCTCTGACATCTGCGTTGGCAGAACACCTTTAGCATGATCAGAGCTTGGCCCTGACGGAACAGAAGGCTCACTTTGAACACTAGCCTGTGATGAATATGTAGGTAAACTGCGCCACATTTTCCTTGGATCATTGTCAACTGCAAAAGGCTGATGAACAAGACCAGAATACCTTGGCCAGTAAGCCATGCGAGGGGAGTTCTGGTCATTTGCCTGGTAATTCGTAGGTACGTGAGGTTGCTCCTTTTCACGGTTAGCATCTGCCTGCTGGTTCACTTGGAAGTCTGGGTTTAGTCCATTAAGTGGAAGCCTGGCATCCCCCTCTGTCAAGCTGTAGCTACGTTGCCTATGGCTGCGGGGGGCCGGTTGACCACTAGAAGTCTCATCAATGCTTCCAGTCTTTCTGAAAATAATACTCTCTGAACCTCTCCGCTGTACCCCCTCGGGTCTCTTTTCCGCTACTGCTCGGCTAACAAGATCGCGTAACATATTCTTAGAACCTGACTCATTTCCCTGTCTCTCTTCCGATCCAGGACTACTCTCTTCTGAATTTTTCCCTTCAGGGGATTGGTCAAGCTGTTCTGTTGGTTTTACGACAGGTTCAGAACTTTGGCGAGGCAGTGTACTAGGAATTGTTGGTGTGGTTCGATCTGTCAAGCTCATTGAACGAGGCAAATTTGAGCCACCGGAAGGCAGTGAAGTATCACTTGGAGGATTCGGCAAGTCCTCCGTTTCAATATCCTCAATCGTATCTTGTCGCCTGAGAAGGCCACGCAGGACAGACTCTGGTCGGCGCCCAGGGCCACCACTTCTCCCACCTGATATTGAAGATCTCCTGTTGCCTGGACTTGAAGCAGAATGTTTTTCCTGCTGGCAGGCATCAGGGTTACCATGAGGCTCAGCTGATTGAGACTTTTGAGACCGATTCTCACTACTGTTTTTTCCTTCCACATCTATATCAATTGACTCTCCAGAGTAAGAGGCCTGTAGCAGGCGTCTCCTTTTAGGGCACATGATCCTTACAGGACTGACTGGCTCTGTCTTGATGTAACTTTCCTTTGTGCTTTCACTCAATTTCGGAGTCTCCATTCCAGGTCGTTCTGGTGATTCTTCAGAGGCTTGTCTTGAGGTGTGTTCCACACTTTTGTCTTGATGTAAAATTGGTGTTTGGATTGGTTCTGTACTTGCAGACAGGTCTTGGTCTGTGGTGGATGGATTGCAGGAACTACCCCTGGAGAGGACTTGTTCTTGCCTGCTTTCACTTGCAGAAGGTGTACCCCTCAAGAACTCTCCTTCCGTAGGAACACTCAGAGATGAAGCACTGTTACCACGTTCCTGCAACAGAGTAAAAAATAATAAAATATTGCAATTCTCTGATTTTTCATTTTTCATCTATAATTTTACTTCAATAAATATTGGCTTACAATGTACAATAGCATTTTCAATATGGCAGTCAGTACCCGCAGGCACCAATTTCCAACTAGCACTCTATGCAAAATCACATCCATCCGCCCTGCACTAATTTGCCCATTGACACACACAAAAAATATATGAAAAATATATTTTCAACATGTAAGCCCTGTAAACTGACAAGTTTTCATCCCTATAAGGAAATGGGATGATTTTTTCACAAATAAATAGTCAGTGCCTCAGTGGGGACAATCCTATCAAGTTCAACTAAAAATATACAATCACCTCCCTAAAGCCTATTGTTTCATTTAACAAGCATTCATATTTAAATTTAAAATAGGAAGCAACAAGGGGTTTAAACATCATTCCCTGTTTACGATCTAATGATAACCAGGAATGAATTAACGCAAAATGTAGAGAATAATAGACGGAAGAAAATATCATAGCACATGAACACCACATAAACAATTTTTTTTGCCTGAATCCTCAAAAGGGGTTTAAACTATAGATTATGTGCAAATTTTGGGCATCACTTCACAAAATTCAGCATATACACTGAGAGAGGTCAAATAATAAATGTGTGCTTATAGAAGAAGGGTTCTAAATTCAAGCTTGTTGCTTAGATTTATTTGAATTAATTTAACTACAGCTTTGGGCTACTTAATTTATATGAACAGAACTAACAAAGCAACAAGTGCATATTCAGTGCACTTTGTCAAATGAGCTAAATCTATTATTGTTTTTTGCAGTGCAAGCGCGGAATTAAGTGGAATTATCCACAAAAGTTGCATAGTCCATGCTTAACCCCCCTGAATCAAATCTCTTCCAATAATTTTGGGCTAAATGTATTACATGCAGGTGTAGCTCAAGGTACAAAACTTGGGCCTATTCTCTTTCTAATAATGATTCATGATGCATGTATAAAATCTCAAGTTCCATATTTTAAATATGTTGATGATCTCACACTAGTTGAAAGTCGCGTACAATTACAACCATCCAAACTACCAAACACGCTTGCTGAATTTAACCGATGGTCTGTTAGCAATAACATGACACTTAATCCATCTAAATGTCAGTGCATGCATATAACTTTCTCTAAAAATATTGTTGATCAAAGTCGTATTTTCATTGGAAATGAATGCTTGAGAACAGTGCAAGAAGCTAAAATATTAGGTATAATTGTTCAGTCTAACTTAAAATGGGATAGTAATATTTCAGACCTATTACGTCGTAGTAATAAAAAACTCTATATGCTTTGTTGTCTCAAAACGTATAAATTACCACTTTGCGATTTAATAACTGTATATAAGGGTTACATTAGGCCAATTTTGGATTTTGGAGTACCAGTTTTTAATGGAAACCTAACACAAGACCAAATTTCCTGTTTAGAACGTATACAGTCAAGAGCATGCAGAATTATGCTAGGTGAAGAATACACTAATTATACCAATGCTTTGAAAGTGTGTTCTTTACAATCTTTATCTGAAAGACGAAAACAATTGTGTATGAACTTTGCTGTATCCCTTGCCAACAGTCCACTTTGTAACCATTGGCTACCTCTCAACAACGATGTTGATTACTCATTGAGAAGACCTAAATATCGTCAGTTTCATTGTAAAACCAAACGTTTTCTAAACAGTCCATTACCTTCCTTTATAAATTTACTAAACGGTAATTTGAAATAAGCTTGTATTGTTCCTTGGTCAGGATCTGAATGTTGGTTGCTGGGCGTTGGGGAGACCCACGGTCACCGGTCCCACGTGGTACGTTCACGGGAGCCTCGCCCTCCTACTTTTCACTCTTGTGACAGAGAGCGCGGGGTGGGAGGATTGGGCGGGTTTGGTGCACGCGCAGTATGGGACGGGTGGCCGTGGGGTTCCGCCAAGGAACGGCTGCCGGCGTTTAGATCTTGACTAGTTATTTTGTTACCCGGTTGATATACACACAAACCTCAGCTGTGCAAGTCGTGTTATGCTATATACATCCCGCCTGATACCAATTTATTATTATTATTATTAGTTCATAAGCTTGTGATGAAAATTTTTACAATTTTACAATTTTTAGAACTTTTTAAACTCAAACATAATTGAATAGGTTTACAGGTGTTTTTGTAATGCTTTTAATGCATGTATTTCACATTGTAACAACTAAAAGGAAACGATGTTTGGATTTTTATACAAGTTTTTTCACTAATTTTCATCAAAATTTCTGTATGTGGTGGAAGACATTTATATCATTTTACAAACTACGTCATCCTTTATATTTAAAGTAAATGTTTTCAGGTTTGAGCAGGACGGATTCTTGGGACGAGCGATCACTCACCCCCCCCCCCCCCCCCCCGCATACCTTTTTTTAATAATTTTTTAATCCGTATGCTTAATGAGTGCAAGGTGCGAGGGGTGACTGCTGGGTGGGTGAGTTCAGTTGTTTGACTTAGTGTCTTTATGGTTGTTGAATGAATGAGGAGCGTGGTATGAATGTGAGTGTGTTTTGTTTTGAAAGTGATTGTTTGTCGGCCCTATTAATGCATAGCTCCGGTGAAGTTAGCTGACCCTAAAAAGTTCCACCTGAGCGATGGATTTGAATAAACAATTCCATTGCTCAGGTTGAATGGTGTTGTGGTGGGATTAGCAATCCTTGGCTGGAGCTGTGCATTGACTTGACTGCTCGCTCGTCCCCAGACACCCTCCTGTCTTTCGTTTTGTTCCTGCTTAAAACTAAGTTTTTATTAAGATGTTTATCAATAAGCATCCTTCCACCACCACCACCTTTCAGCGTTTGTATTTTTTTTAACTTCATCTTTTCCTTTTAGTATACATAATATATTAAGTTGCATTATATTTTCGTCATCATTTCAAGTTTGATGTTTTTAAATCTGTACACTCTATGTATATATACCTGTAAATTGTACACAATTCAGCCTTTTGGCTGCAAAGTGCAATAATTTTAATAAAACCTTTTCAATTTCAATTTCATGTATATGCCTACCATTTGGCCATCATCTGGCAGATTTGCCAGGTTCCCTGTACTGGATGTGACTCTTCCGTTATTCGGCTCACTCTCTGGCTGTTCTTCTGTGCTCTGTCTTGAAAGCTGTTCATCGTCCTCTGAAGATCTTCCAATGCCTGCATGCCAGGTCGGTGGGGAGTTGACAAAGGGTCCAGACTCTCCAAAGCAGACTGCAATGCTGCGCGTTCCATGGGCGGAGTCGAGGTGGCTGTTCAGCTGGGCACGGTCCTCAAAGACAAAGAGGCACTGTTTGCAGAGGAAGCATCGGCGTGGGAAGTGGACCTCTGACATGTGACTGGCTATCACATGTTCAAGGGGACTGCAGAAGGAGCAGATACGGCACTTGAAGACCTGAAGCAAAGAATATCACAACATATACATTAATTCCAATAATGAATGATTAATAGTACAGTTTGTAGCTGGCAATGTATTCATTCGCATTCTCATTACTGGTAGCACGGTAAGTACATGTGTCACTTGCTAAAAGTTGTTAAATCACTCATTGTGAGTATCAAAGTTCAATAATGGAATTTTTCTTGACATGCTTTTGTTAAACTTGAATACTTGAATATTTCTTTTTTATTTTGCTATATACTTTACTTAAACTATTTCAAGCATCGACATGGCTGAAATCCTAGATAAACATCATTTCTTTGTAAAACATGACATACTGCACATGTACATAATTACATATTCAAAATATTCTTTTTTTTTATACTAATTTTTTTGGGGGGTTAAGGCCATTTTTCCATCACACACATTTCTGTATCACAGAACAAATGGAGAAGAAAACCATATCCCAAGCCAATGAGAGGGGCATTGAGGCAAATTAAAAAGGGCATCTAATTAAATGACCTTGGTGATGATGGATTATCTAATCCCTATTCAGTAAATTTGAAAAGTGATCTCCCATCATTACCTGGATGACATCAAAGTAATTTCTGAAGTGCTGTAGCTGGGAGTCAATGACCCTGACCTCCGCGTAGGGGTCAGCGGCCGGACTCCCTCCTTCCCTGGGTTCCGTCATCCTGGGAGTTTCTAAGCTTGGACTTCTCAACCGTCTGGCATGGTTGGGAGGGGATGTATCAACGCTGGAGTTCACAAAGATCTCTTTCCTACAAAGAAATGGATATAAAGACGAATAAAAAATGTGCAGAACTTCTATATGGTGAAATTGTTCTCAAGAACATATATAGTGGTACATCAGCTTCACGTAATGTACAAATCTACTAGGGAGTCAGTATGAAAATAGAAAAACAAACTCAATTTTGTCCTCATTTGTCATTACATTAATTATTACGAATGCAATTTTTTTTCATTTGTCATTACAATAGGATATTTACCCACTATCCACTACAGCCTACATGTATACTGTAAATACATCAATGACGTGACCATAAACATATGAAAACATGCCCAATTTAGAGTGCTTGTATGATCAAAGAATCAGTCTACACACGGGTCTAGGGAAGCAAATAAAGAAAATACCTTGGCATCACAATATAGATGTTGTTAAAACCATAATCAAATTTTGTTCTCATTAGTCATTAAATCAGAAAATACCTTGGTCAATCAACAACAATCAGGAACCACATTGACTGAAAGAATGTTACCACATTAGAGCTTAATAAAAATAGGGATAAATTGTACATTTTGGAGCATGCACCTACAGTGTCCATTATCGAGAGGCTTGTGGGTCAACCACTTTCTTCCTGAAACGTGTACAAGATAGCATGGACCATGAGCAAGAAATGAAAATTCAACAAATTCAAAGTTAAACAATGAATGAAAAGTACAGGGAAGAAAAAGAATTAATAAGTAGAACCATATTAGTGAGGTTTAGAAATGAAAACTGGAATGCTCGTTTGTCATCACTTTGAAAGAGAAACATGGTGATTAATGCAAATGTTGAGTACACGTTCGTCGACCAATCTCTTAGGATTAAAGCGTACAACAAGCACACATTCGTAGAACCACACAAACAGTAATTGAGACTTTTGAGATACTATATCTCAGATTCAATGAGCGATAGGCACATAGAAATAACTGCCAAACTTACTTTATCTTGAGCAACTAGATAGAACACCGTTCTCACTACCTTCCTAAAACTAGTTTACTGGAAACTAGCTTTAACGTGTAGTGGGAACGGTCGAAGTGATCTTGGAAGTGATCTTCCAAATCGGTTCAGAAAACCACCTCACGATATAGTTTTCAAGATCGCTTTGCCTTGTTAAACTGGTTTTAACGTAAGTGAGGACACAACCGTTCTTCGGGAAGCATTCTTAACACATTTTGAGCGCGCTACTCCACACGACAAGTGTAGAATGTGTACGCTGCAGTTTCAAATTTTGCTCGAAACGTGTCACCCCACTGAGAGCGTTTCCATAGCAACAAGATCGCTTTACGTGAAGTGATTTTGAAAACGACTTTCGTGTGATCAAGTGGGAACGCTAGCAAAGCGATATTCCAAACTGGATTCCTGAATCGGTTTCCAGTAAACTAGTTTTAGAAAGCGTAATGATAACGGCCTCAAAGAAAATTAAGAAGCAACATAAATGTATGCCATAAAGGCAGGTCATACATGTACACGTGGAAGTGATTTGCAAGGTCATTTCAAATAAACTCCATCATAAGAATTTATTTGGTATATAAGGTATTTGAGGTTAAATCATTTAAACAGTGGTTTTGCAATGCAATTTGGGGGACCTCACAAATGCTTCTGGGCTTTGAGTGTAAATTACAGTCATCATCCAGTCAACATTTTCAACAAATAGTGCGAAATGGGAATGTTTCAACAACAACAAAAAATCCCTTCAAATTTCTATAAACTGCAGATATTTTGCTTCATTATGATGTACCCGACATCCTCCTGCTTCTACAGTGCGTCCCAAAAAAACTATACACTTTTGAAATGGCTGCCAAATAAAAAATGTAGCACTTTGGGGAAAAAGACTTACATATATGAAATGCCAATAAAGTCAACTTTCAAATGACACCAAAAAGTTGGAAAACTATTCATGCTTGAGCGAGCACTGCCCACTGAAACAAAGGGTATGAAAATTAGGGTGGGCTGGAATTAGCCTTCCAATTTATGTTAGTTTTTGAGAGGCAAATCCTTTCAAACTTGCTAAGTTAAGGGCGTTGTGATAAATTAATGATCAACCGTGACCAGTTTTGATTGCTTAAGCAAATTTTATAAATTATTAAATTGAACTTTAATGCATGAGTGAACACCAATTACACTTTTTGGGCAGCATTTCAACTTTATCATTTGGATCTCTTTTTGGGCAGCATTTCAACTTTATCATGTGGATCTCAGCTATGTGTTTATGGGAGTCGGAAGAATAGGGGGTGAGATAGGACTTAAGTGGGAGAAGTAAGTTGATGGAATAAGGGTCAACAGAACATTCAACCCCCACCCCTCCTGTTGAGAGACTGATGGCTATTGTCATGTACGCGTGAAGTCCAAAACAGAATGTTGATTTAATGATTAATTCTGAATTGGGGCATCAACTTTTTCCTATCAATCATTTAATCATCAATTTATCAGTAAATCAACTCATTCAATGTGCAATGTGATCAATCAAACATTCAGTTTCTTTCAATAAATTATTTAATTAGTCATCATAATCATTAAATTTCTTGGTAATCATTCAAATAAAAAAAACTGACCATCAGCCACCGGTCACTTGGCAGTTAAGTTTTGAATAGGCTACAATCCAGGAAGTGAGACAGAGAGAGAGAGGGGGGGCTGGGAAATGGAGGTGGAGAGGGGAGGGTACATATGACTTTTAATTTGTAAAAGGACAAAAAGAAGAGGAATGCCCTTTTAACCAAGTCTTATAGCATATCTTGCCCTCTTGCTTGCAACAGGTATACCATCACATTAATCTGACTCTCACGAGTACACTTCTGAGGTCCACAAGATGAATATGCTACACTAAAATTACAATTACTGTTCACTCATGCATCAAATTTCAATTTAGTAACTCATGAAATCTGCCTAAGAAACCAAACCACTCATTAATTTAGCTTAGCAAGTTCCAAAAGACTAACCACTCAAAAAAACTGTAAGGCTAATTCCGGCCCACCCTAATTTTCATACCCTTTGTTTCAGTGGGCAGTGCTCGCTCAAGCATGAATAGTTTTCCAACTTTTTGGTGTCATTTGAAAGTTGACTTTATTGGCTTTCCATATCTATATAAGTCTTTCCCCCAAAGTGCTACACTTTTTTTTTGGCAGCCATTTCAAAAGTGTATAGTTTTTTTTGGGACGCACTGTAGACCTCTGCCACTATACATGTTGTTTGGAGGGTTTATGTCCAATTCGTCCAATTGCCAACTTGTCTACTATCATTTGGTCTACCATCAGTTTGTCCACTCCCCTCATGGTCTACTTTCATTTAGTCTAATGCCATTCCGTCTCATAACCAGTTGGTCCAATAGCCATTTAGTCCACATACCATTTGGTCTAGTTGGACTAAGTGTTAAATTGTGCAAAATGAAAGAAAATTAAATGGATATCAGACCAACTGGTTATGAGACGATGTGGTAATAGACAAAATGGTGATTAGACGAAGTGATGATCGGACCAAATGGTTGTTAGACGAAATGTTGGACAGAATAGCATTAGACTAAATGAAAGTAGACCATGTGGTGAGTGGACGAGTTGGCAGTAGACGAATTGGCAATTTACCGTATGAAGCCCTACCTGTAGCTACCTGCGCACTCAAGTTCTGTACTGCTTCAGATGGACAGGTTCTTTCTCCTCTTCATCACTTTACTTTAATGAATCTGTGGGCTTTGCCCTCACTTCTATCAAAACTATATGGAAATGAATCTGGAGGCGGGAGGATATTTTCAAGTCCCATCAAATTACTTTGATCTTTGAAAGGCTTAGTACACATACCTCCCACAGATCTACTGTGCAGTCAACAGGGAAACTAGGGAAACTACATGTATTTCACTATCTTTTTAGATTAGCAAAGGACAAGCAATGGAGATACAGTAGTACAAAACTTTGCAATTTATCAAGGGAAGGGCAACCAAACTAGAATTGAAGAGAGGTATTTTCCCTCTATTGTAATGTGCCTTTTCTTGTACTTATCTCTACTTCTTGTTCTTGCTGTTTTCTATTGTGCCTTCAGCATTTAATCAAAACAGAAAAGATGCTATATAAATCCTGTGTATTATTTATCAGCGCGCGACACTGGCGCCGGTCTGACGGTCCCATACCGGTAAAAATTGCTGTTGGGCCAGTAACTTTTCAGAAAAAGCCAGATTTACTGGTCCTACATGACCAGTAAAAAATATATCAAATTGATATTAATGACATTTTCTCCTCTTGTAAATTATAAAAATGGCTCTGGCGTCTTAAAAAATGACTCTAAAATTGAGAAATGGCTATCATGAATTATGTTGTGTGTTTACTGTTTATTTGTGGCAATAAAAACAATATAAGACAGCAAAATAATCTCAAAGTCTTTTTTTCCATATTTTTCCTTATTTTGGGAGACCAGTATATTTTAGATTTGGACCAGTAAATAATTGAAAAACTGGGTATCTACTGGTCCGACATGAACAGGTTGGACCAGTAGAAAAAAAGGATTAGTGTGGAGCCCTGTTAATTTATTATTACTTATAAGTTTTTGGTATGACTCAGCCAGGATCGAACCCTCGACCTCCTGTTCACGCAGCGGATGCTCTACCACTGAGCCACCATGCCCGAGAGAAAGGTTTGGCACAAATCCATCAGAGAATGATAAACTTATCAATTTTTTTTTATTGAATGTTATTGTGTGACATGAAAGCAACTACTTTTTAATAATGTCATGCACATGTATGTAATACAATTTCCATAAAGTGCAATTTTCTCAGAAAGTCATTTCACCTGTGCATTCATTGCACATAGACACACAATTCATGAACTCAAGAAATTGTAATTTTGTGACATCACATGTACAGCACCAACATGTACATGTAGATTGTAATATGCAATTGAATGACAATACAAATTCAGTAATCCCTATCAAGTGCCCTTTTCTCAGAACATGAATTTACATGAAAATAAACATAATCAGATACCATCATACCAAATAGGTAGTTATCAAGAAAACTCTGTTAAAAGTTAATTATATATCTTTGCTAGTTCAAACTCATGTTGATACACCCTGGTATACATGTATATTGGTAAACTTGCATAGTGTACGGTACATGTAGATCAGCACAAGTCATCGCATTTAAATGGATGAATAATTCAAGCCGATGTGTGGGAGGTTCTATAGCCAAATCCAGAATGGACGATCCAACACAAGCAATGGCTTTGTAAATTAACACACAAAAGTTGAATCTCTCATTACCTCTGTCGACTTCATTTATATCTATATTTTGTACTTGTTTATATACATTGTACTGTATAAATGTATAAAATATTTATATTCAAAGGAACTTAAAAAGCTGTGTGCGCTATGAACGCCTAGCTTAGCCGGGTAATATAGGAGCGCCTTGAGGCTTGAGCACCTAACAAGGTGGATATGTGCGCAATATAAATACCCTATATTATATTATTATTATTAACTGTTGCTGCGCGAGCATTATGGGCATCTCTGGACGGTGTGTGCGCTCAATAAGACATCACTATTATTATCATTATCATTATCACTATCATTATCATTATTACTATCATTATTTTTATCATTATTATTATCATAATTATTATATTTAAATTGATATTGATGAATATCGAACAATCTCTAAGAGCACATGTAGGCATAAAAGTGGGGATGACAATGTATCTGCTAACATGTTGCACCAAAATACATGTACATAAAAATATAAATATGGTATACTGTAAGCATAGCCTACATGTATCAGAGTTCTGATTTTGATGAAATTTTCTCCATTTGCTGTTGTTGCGTGTTTGATTTTACTATTTAAGCCAGAGTACCCAATTAATAGCACCTCCCATTAATATTCTCCTCTAGCATGATTTCATATCCAATACAATGCTCTGTACATGTACATGTATGTTCAAAACATAACAAAGAGATAATATACTGACATACATCATGACAACTGCAGTGGAAAGTAAACTAACATTTCTTTTCTGAATGTTTTGTGGTTTGCATAGTTTCATTCTATTCGATAGCGAAGCCTGATAATTGGATCACATATATGGGCAAGATGCAAACACCTATTGTCCAGGAGAAACCACAAAAATCCCCTTTCCTACTTCCCAAGATGACATAATACTTGCAGGAAAACCCAACGCCAGCCATACATGTACTGAAAAGGGGATTTACAGAACAAAAATATACAAGCTCTGTGGTTTATTTTGAACTGTTTGCACTGTAGGGGTGAATATGAAATAGATATCAAGCGACTGAACAGGAACATTCAGGTGATTCAGTTTTTCTATTTCTTCCTGGTCCGTGGTTAATATTTTAAAACCCACATATGACACAATCACACAAATTAATCACTTATCACTTCATGCAGCAGGAGTTTCAGGACAATTTGATCATTATAAAGCAACAAATAAAAAAATGTTAAAAAAGGGGGGGAAAAAGGTACTGATCAGGAGATGCCTTTAGTGTTGCAAACTTGTAAGAGATAATTTTTGTTTTCAATGCTCATATCATAAACACTACCAGCTAGCATACATACATGTACATGTACTCCAGACCACAGCCCAACCCTTCAGCAGCGATAGACGAAAGAATAGGCATCACTGTAGCAATTCATGCAATCTTCAAGTCCACGATCAAACTACTCCGTGTTCATAACTTGGGCTCCTCTTATGTACAGATGAACAGTTTCCTAGGACTCTAACTTGTATTTCAACCAGGTACCTCGATGTAAGAGCTCTTCTCTGCAGACAATGATGTACGTGCACAACACTTTTCATACTGTACGCATGTAAGAGTTCATCAATTTGGTGCTTTCTGTTGAAGCGTCAAGTGGAGTAATGGCGAATGCAAATGAGTTCACAAGCAAACGCTGCGTTTTCTGCTTGATGGGAGACAAGAAAGATGGGGGCGGCGATGTGGTGTTGGCAATCCCTTTGAACACCCACATAACTTGCCGCATGTGGGTCCACGTGCAAGCTGGGGAAGATGCCTTCTCGGGTGGATTGAGGGCAAAGCAGGATAAAACTAAAAGTGCACCAGAATCGGGCGAAACTTTGAACCGCCTTGAGGTTTCATTTTATTTCTTAGCTATTAGAGGGTTAATTGGGGATAGCCTGGAGCAAACACAGAATCCAACATCGTCATCCTGTAATTCCCAGCATAAATTATTCAATGATATATTTCAAGGATCTAAATAGATTGAGTAGTAAGTGATACAATACTATCCATATCAATTCATTCTATTTCATATAACTCCTGCGATAAGGGTTGATGTAAAGTGAGAGGCCTACCCAAAAAATTCCCTTCAATTTGCCTTCAAAGTTTAAGCTATTTTTCACAGAACTAGAAAAAAAAGTGTCACTGAAAGAAAAAAAAATCACAAATGAAAGAGTGCAGAATTGCTCTAGAATGGATGAAGTCATCTATTTGTGTGAATCAAATCAGTGCAACCTTATGCAGTCAGTAATTAGACGAACGACCTATTAAACAACTTCAGAATAAAATGAAGGCCAAAATGATCAATTGTTGTCTCCAATAGCAACAATAATGCCCTGTAAAACAAACCCTAGATCATATAAACAAGGGATACTGAATTGCCAGGAACTGAAAATTATTGATGCAAATCACACTCGATTTGCCCTGTATACATTTGAGTTAATTACACTTTTGAGTTGTGAATGCAATTTGAAGCATTCTTTAAAGGGAAACAATCCTAACTATAGGGATTAAGGTATAAACCTGTAGTGGGAATGACAAATAAATCCTGCCGAAAGTACTCTTATACTACTCTGCATGCATAGTAATAAATGTGTAGGGACAGTGATTTTCCGTTTTACTGACAAATGAAACGGAAAGTCTGTTTGGTTCTTATATTTTCATGTAAAAATTCATGAAATTCACCTTTGAAAAATGGAATTCAGGCGTTTGCTGTGTACTTTTTCAGTGACAAAATGGAATTTCCATTTTTAGGTCAAGTTGAAACGGAATTACAGATTTTCAGAAGCGGAAAAGACTATTTTTTTTTATGGAAAATCACTGTCTCTATGTGTGTGTGAAATTATTCCATAAATTCTTTTCAATTTTAGTATTTTCTCCAAGAAGAGGAATGCAATGTATTAAACAGTCAAACTCGGCTACATTCTCAGATACCTCCATACATGTAAGCTTGCCATTAAAACAAACAGTGCTTCTGTTGTGTATAATGGCAAAATTAAATGACTGTCACTAAAAAAATGAAAATGGGCAAAAAATTGAGCATTTGGGCTACATGTAGCTACGAAAGTTAATTGATGCCATATTTCTATTGTATTGACTGACGTACAGTATGTGCTTGTATAATTTGCAGAAAAATGAATGTCACCAACGCCAAAAGAGACGTTATTTTTTGTTATATCTGAGCTATTTTTGGATTAAAAATACACGTATAAATGGTGAATATATTCAAAACAGCAGGGTTAGCTAGGCAATTGCAGTATTCATGAAAATCTTTAGTTCAGAGTCAAGGCGAGAACAGAAACCTGGCCAAGCCAAGGACAGTGCTCTAGGTATGCCCTACACGTATGTGCGACAGAACCAGCGCTCTTATTCAGAGATAGACACTCATGGAGATACTATATACCACTAGAACTTGAATTTAGCCTTAAAGGGATGTTCCGAGCTGAAGATATTTGTATCTCAATAAATAGAATAAAATTCACAGAGCAAAATGCTGAAAATTTTATCAAAATCGGATTACAAATAATAAAGTTATTGAATTTCAAAGATTTGCATTATTCCGGTGAAACAGTTCAAGGCATGTCTTCATGAATATTCATTAGGTACATGTAGGCTGATGATGTGATATCCCCACTTGTTCTTTATTTTATTATTTAGGTTTATGCAAAATTTTCCTACCAAGAACTAAAATAATTGGATTGACAACTGATTAAGTGCATTACTTATTTCTTGCTGCAACTTATTTCACAATAATGGAGACACATCATTTACACATTTATGAAAAAATGAAACAATTATGATTTCATGTAATAACATAATGCTAATAACAACAATAATTACACTCGTCGTCTGCAACAAGATCAGAATATCCAATAGGCATCATTCCATGAATGCAAGGCATGTGCAGTGTACATATACTGCCATCACACGTACCATTCAGCCACTAATATGTAATAAATCAACTTTTACATGGAAATCATTAAAATTCTGCCTTGTCTAAATGTTATTTGGCTTGAAACTTGATGGCAAAGCACCATCACGCATCATCTGCCAGGGAACTCTTTTCAATTCCTGTATATAAAATATCAGAAAATTGTTACTTTTTCAAATTCCCAAAATCCTCACAATATTCCCATTCATTCCCATGGAGAGTTTCCACCGCGAAAATTCCTGGAAATTATGCCACCCTTTACCCAAGTTGAAAGTTTGTGGCAAATTTCAAGAGTAATGGTAAAAAAGAACTGGGAAAGTAGTTTTCCTGATTTTTTTTCTTTTTTTGGAAGGGGGGCAATAACACGTTGTTACCATGGCAACATGATTCCAAATACGTTTGGAAAAGGGTATTACATGTTTCTACCCAAAGACCATGTCGGTGCCAACTTTCATAAGCACTGGCCAAAAATGAGGGAAGTATTTTGATCTGCAATGAGTTTTCCTTGGTTTTTGGTCAAAAAATGCACTTACCATGGCAACATGATTTCTGACACATGTAATAATATGTCTTGCACATCTTTACCTTAAAACTAAAGTGTGAGCCAAATTTCATGAAAATTGGTTAAAAACTGATGAAGCAGTTTGAACCACAAGATTTTTACATAATTTTCACCAAATAATGTTGTTACCATGGTAACACAATTTCTGACACACAAAAAAAAAAAAGATGTCTCGCACATTTTTACTTCAAAACTAATGTGTGAGCAAAATTTTATGACAATTGGTAGAAAACTGATGAAGAAGTTTGCACAAGATTTTTACTAAATTTTCGCCATATAATACATTGTTACCATGGCAACACAATTTCCGACACATGGGGGATACGTGTACTGTAGGAGACGTGTACTGTAGGAAAGCAAACAGCTGCGCACACTTAATATGCAAATGCACAGTCAGTCAGACCTTCGTATCGGCACTGCATTGACTTTGTACGTGAAAATACGATACGTTTTGACTGACTGCGTGCATTGAAGTCTTGTTCAGGGTTGTTGTATCCCTATGGCGTTTTTGTACATGGAAAATCTAAACCGCTCAGACCGAAATTACAAGCATGTACATGTACATGCAGCTCTCTTGCAAAATTTTCTCTGATCCTTGGATTTGTATTAAAAATAAAGATATCAATGTCAAGTGATTGTCTTGATCTTTTCAAAAATGTATTTTTCTAGCAATGAAAATGTTGGCATGCTGGGGAACAATGTGTAGAAATTATAGTAAACTTTAAAAGTCTATTTTCTCTACAACGGGTTTGCACTGTCGTATGTGTGATACAACGGTTCAGACGACCACCTGCGATATTTGCAATAATGATGAAAAGTATCAGATTAATGACTGGAATAATTCTCAAAATATGTGTAAAACTTTTAGGTTATGAATAAGCCTGAGTCGAATCGATTGTAAAATTGGTGTTCGATCAATGTCATCGAGCGCTGGTGCAGATTTTGCAAAATCGGTGCATCGAAAAAAGAAAAAAAATATGTCAGCCGGCCAATTCGTTTGGTTCACACAATCATCAAAATAAACAGTAATGTCCAACTTGACTACTGCTTACTTGATTTATATTCCCCCCCCAAATGAAACCGATTGTGTAATTATGATGCCTATTCACCATTAATATGAAGTTTATTTCGATCATAGTTCGAGTCTTACTCGTCTGCTCGTGCCCAGATAACTTTATTTTGTCTATTTTCCATTTTTCTTACCTTAATTTTTTTTCTTTATTCCTTTCCCTTCTCTTCTCTTCTTCTCTGAGGTTCTTATTTGTTTTTCTTTCTTCCTCTCTTTCTTTCTATTTTTAAAAGTATTTATTTTTATTTTTATGCATTTCTTCTTTCTTTCATTTTTATTTTCCCTTTTGACTTTTCGTTCTTTTTCTTTTATTTTTCTTTCTTTTGTATTTTATCTCTTCTCTGTTTCTTTCTTTCTCTCTCTTTATTTTGTAGCCCTTTTTTCCTTCTTCCTTCACTTTTTATTTTTTTTCTCTTTCTTAGTTCCTCTTTCGTTCTTTATTTCTTTCTTTCATTCATTTTTTTTTTACTTTTCCCTTTTATCATCCTTTTTAATCTTTTTATTTCATTTTTTCTTGTTTTCTCTTTTTTAAATTGTCTTTTTTAAAATTTCCTTTCTTTTCTTTCTATTGTTGTTTTAATAGCTTATACGACGCGTGTCATTCAGCAGTGAATATTTGCGCCAGTATAATTTGCGGTAAATTTCATATAACTTTTCTGTATCAATTCAATAAATATAGGATATAGCGCTGCATTATTTGCACAATTTAGGGAGAATCACACCAGCCTGTCATTACTGATCACTTAACCACTTTAGATGTATTTTCTGGCCAAGCCTGGATCGGTATGTTGATGAGGTTTCTCAGTTACAGCATGAAGCGCATGCGTAGCCTTAGGCTGCCCCCCCCCCCATACCAATCAAGGAAGTGTGATGTCTGTTGGCAAATCTCCTTCATCCGAGTTTTGAAATATATATGCTACTGTATAAGTTACTGTAGTATGAAAATGTTAAGTTCAGAAAAATGCAGACGTTTTGGGTCTTGTGCAGTTATTGTGCATTTGGTTAATTTTCACATAATTTGTTAATAGAGTACAGGCCTAAATAATAATATAATCGAGGCCTAAACATTTTATGATATACAATATAGACCTTCATGCATGCAATATCAAAACACATACACAATGTTCTTTTATCAACATTGATTTTACAGGAACAATCAGACATTTACATATTTATATATACATACATAAGACAAAATACAACAATCGATTATTTCAATAAAAAATATGACTTAATTAGATAAATTACCTGAATCTTTGGGTATTTCTTACGAAGGATACCAAAGCTTTTTGATCCGAATACTCTGTTGAATTGAGGAGTCTCTTTATATCCATTTCACTATGGGTGTGTTTATACTTCCATTGCGAGGACAGAATCAGAGTTTTCAAACATCGTTTCAGAACGCCAATCGTAAATGTGGTTCTGGGAGTGCTTTTATACTTAACTGTTCTCAGGAGAAATCACGATCTCCAGCCTTCGCATCGTAATTTTCGTTGACCAAGAAAGCGACGTCAAATTGGGCGCGATCTTTTTCGAAAGTTTTTTTTCAGAGTGTTGTTATGGTCGACTATTATTTAAACATCGAACAAATTCCGATATTTTAGTAATTGCATTGAGCTACTTGACATACATGTAGCCATAGAATTTCCACCATGGTGAGAATAATGATGAGACAAAATAAAGAATATTAAAGTTTACATATGAAAATAATAAGACATCTATTTTTTTTAATACTACTGGGGCTTCTGGCTCAGCAATGCCTCCTCATAACTCATGATCCGTTTTTTTTGTAAATCCCTCAACATTCATCTTGACAACAAATTAGAAGAGTAGTACTAGTCATGCAAATGTACATTGGTCAGATGAGAGGTAATTCTGAGGAGGTAAGTCCCCATTAGAACCATGCAACTGTATTTGCCCGCGGACTTTCATCTCATCGGAAGCATGTACCAAATGACGTCGTTTAAACACGTTTACGATCGTGGTTCTGTAAATACTTCCCCAGAAACCCTGATTCTGGTAAAACAACATTTTGAAATGTACCTTTTTGTGAGTTTACGATCAGCATTCTGAAACGTTGTTTACATGAAAGCATGGACGCAACCGTGTTTTGGACTAATCACGTATGGAAATGCTGATTCTGGCCTGAAAAGTGGAAGCATAAACACGCCCTTTGATTTATCTCAACTAAGAGCATTATCCTTTCTTGCAAGTATTTGGGACATTTCATGAGATAGTGGAGAATTTTTTCCAGCACAGCACAGAATGAGCAGAGACCTGTTTCATGGTTGTTTACAAACTGCCTATTTTCATTAAGATAAATATTGTTCTTCTTTCTTTCTCTTTTTCTTCCTCTCTTTATTATTTGTAATCATTTATTTCTTCCTTCTCTTTTCTTTTATTCATTCCTTTTTCCTTTCTTCCTTCACTCTTTTTTCTTTCTTCCGCCCTTTCCACTTTCTTTCTTTATAAAATTCTGTCATTTTGCTACATTCTGCTACAATTATTCTAACATAAAAAAATAGTTAAAAAAATATTGAGTGTCAGGGGAGAAAGAGACTACTATTGCTGGATCTTGGAGCTTCCGAATACAGGTTTCACCGGAAACAGGTATCTGTGGTGAGAAGCATTTATCCTGTCTGTGTGGTCAGTGAATGGTGTGATCGCTATCATTAGCTTTCTTTCATTGAGCACAAGAGGGCGTTATGGCATGGTACGTAGGAGTGGACAGAGGAGGATAATGACAAATTTCCTGATATTTTTTTAATTTGACGATTTTTGAAAGTCTTGCAATAAATGAAAATATTTCATGAATAAATGCAAGTGAAACAAGGACTACAGGGGAAGGAAAATCTATGTTTGGTTCGGAAGAAGGAAAGGGTAAGTCAAACTCTTTTACCTTTACCAGCATAAATGAATATTCAAGGCGATTATTTAATTCAGTATGGTTGGAACTACCCCTTATCGACCACCTAATTTTCTAAGCATCGTATCTGCGAAAATATTTATCAGTTTTACCTAGTTTTCGTCTCATTTTTGCAGAAAATTTAGCAGATCAGATTCCCATGTTTCAATCGGCGACTCTGATTTAATTTGCGTATATATCGGCGAACAACGAATACGACGATTTTACATTTGCTAATTTGCACCCTTCTTTTAAAACCGACCACCCGCGATACACTAAGTTTACGGCCGATTCTTGTCGCGGTGTCGACATATTTTGACTCTTCCAAATCAGTTCTATGATGACAACATAATAAATGATCGTCTCGCTACTTCCACTGCGAGCGCCGGCACATGATTCGACGATTGACGACGGATATTTGTTCTAAAGCCGTCTCCTATCGGAAACAGGGCGGGGTTTGGGTCTAGTCAAAACAATTTTGATAAATTCTACTAAATTTTTTCCTTTTTTCCCTTCTTTTTCTCTCGTAAAATGGATTCTTACCGTTTCTATGGACACTGCGCCTACTCTCCCGCGCGTATCGTTTGTAATGTGCAATAATTTTAATGTGCGCAAGATGGTCGGTTTTAAAAGAGGTGGTCGATATGTGGTGGTCTCACTATACCATGAGTACAGCTCGTAATGTTGTACTACAATTGTAGTGACATAGACGTAGTGATACAGTCCCGACTCCAATCCCTATTCGCTGTTGGGCAAATGGTATGTACTAGTACTACATTTGTACTTTGTAGGCACGAACGAGTGGCAAGAGCTCAGAACAGAGTTCCGAAATTACCTCTGCTCTGGTGAGATCATTGCCAAGGCCAAGCCAGATGAAGATCCAGCTCGACAACAACCAAGCCCCAGACCCAGTCGAGTCTCGCACAGAACTCAACTCCGTCCATACCACTTTGTACAGGGTCACTCACATCTCGTCATACATAAACACGCACTGGCACCGACGAGCGATTGCGGATTCATGCAGCAGTCGAACAAAAATAAAACTCAGATTCTCTTGAAATTAGTAAAGTTAACAATCTACAGTACTTTCGTATTATATTACGGTAGAAACAAAGTGACAGTTACTTACGGTTTGAACATAGAGGCACTGAACTGCAAAAAAGCATTGGTTTCCTCATCTTACTTCGCATCCTTCTCTATTTTCTCGGAGAGTTGCTCATCAATTGCTCGCGAAAGGTCAACTTTGCCAATTTACAGACCGTGTTTCTATACTGATCAAAGGTCATGCATAATTCTTGGAAGTGAGAGTGAATTTTATTACCTCTTGACTTGTGTTTTTATCATAAAAAAGATTAGATCTCTGTGGAGTTGATGGTAACTTTGTCATTTACTAGTAGTTCTCCGCAACTTTATCATCTTCTCAATACTGTTGTCGGTTGTTCTCATCCAAGAGGCGGGTATTTCAAGAGAAAGCTATAAATCGTTCCCGTGCATAGGGGCGGGGCTCTTCCTCTCACATTATCTACAAGTACCATATATGATTTCGGGACCGGATACGCCATGGGATTTTCTAATGATTGTCGAAATCATTCCTCTAAAATAGCTCGATGTTACTGTTGCACAAAGAATATACTTGACAAAAGGAATGAGACGTCGAGCTGCATGGCTCCTGCAGCATTAATGCAGCTAGGGGCCGCGGAAGCGGGGGGGGGGGGGCGGGGCTTCATGATCAGTCCCCCCCCCCCACTTTAATCCATAACCGTGTACAAAAACGAAATAATTAATGAAAAATAAGAGGAGGAAAATGATTCAGAAAAATAAAATAAGATGAGGAATTAAACAATTCATGTCACTTTATAAAATTTTCGCTCGTGCTTCGTGCTCGCATTGCGTATAGGGGATCTACATATCTTGCAAGCTTGAAATATAAAGTTTTGAAGTCTATATACAAAACATCGGATCGGAAATCGAACTTTCAGTTTCGTTGATTATAACAAATTGAATTTTAAAGAGTGCTTATAATTTGTAAAAATGTCATTTTTGGTCTGATCGAGTATTAATATTTTCTGCTCGTGCTGCGCGCCCGGAAACTTTTATTTGTCAGGTACCTGATTATTTTCGTGTATTTCATAAAGTTCTCAAAATATCCCTATTCACAGGTCTGGTCCGCGTCTTACAAAGAGTTACGATTGATCCAATCAATCATAACTCTATGGAAATCCATCAGTGTCATAAATTTTTCTACAGGAAATTTGCAAAATGTCCTTTGTAAACAAAGGAGATCACACCAAATTGTCAAGAAATCAATGAATTTATGGATATACATTCATATCTAGAATTTTTTTCAAATAAACATGCATTTTATATGTTGACTTTGCTGGCTTTCCATGCTTAGTTGCGATTGATTGGATCAATCGCAACTCTTTTTAAGACGGGGCCCTGATTGTCAAAAATTGTCAGCTAGCGCAGCACGCTCGCATTTTGCGATTGGTGAGTTATGTATACATGCATATCTCAATATTAATTCTTTAACAAACTTAAAATCCCCATTTCATGACAGCTAGTTTATCAAAAATTTCGGCTCGAGATTTGCGCTCGCATTAACAATATATCAACTCATGCATCTTATTCATAATTACAAGAGATTCAGATTCAGATTAAGATTTATTTCCAACAGAAATAACATAAATATATTGATACAAATCATTTTCATACATTGTAACAAATATTTGCGATACAAATCATTGTCATTATAATCAAAGTGCTTAAAATGTCCAGTTTTTAGGCCATAATATTACGGCAGATTTTGCGCTCTCATAGTCTTATTATAATAAATAAGATATTAATTCAAAAGTTAAATTGTCTTTTCTCTTCAGAGTGGAATATAAACAAGTTTTATCTCGCCCTTAGAAAGAGGAATAGGGAGATAGTTATCATTTTCATATGGTGACAAAATGTCCTTAGAATGCCCGGTCCTATATCAAAACTCAAAGCAATATATATATAGCTCTTTGTTGTTAAAAAGTAAAGTGCGATTCATATCCAACTCATAATTTTCCTACAACTTAAAGTGTTTGAAATATAGAGCTCATTATTGACCCCTTTTCAGATGGGAATATTTTAAGCTCGCGCTTCATGATAAAAAGCGCATTCAGAATGCCAAGATTCTATGTCTAAATCTGAAACACACGCTCTCATGTTTCTTTAGATAAGCAGCTTGTTCTCTATTTAAATCATTATCCAGTTTCAGATCAGAATATCAAAAATTTTCGGCTCAAGCTTTGCGCTCACATTATTAAAAAACAAGTCTACCCCAATAAAAAATTGATTTGAATAAAAAGAGAAAAATCCAACAAGCATAATTTACACTGAAAATTTCATCAAAATCGGATGTAAAATAAGGTATATTTTAAAGTTATATATGCACAACCTGGGGCCCATTTCATAAAGCTGTTCGTAAGTTACGAATGAGTTTACGCACGACTGGTGATCCTTTCTTGTGCTAAATGATATCCCTATGTAACTGATTTAGCACCAAAGAACAGGTTTCAGTCATACGTAAAGTTGTGCGTAACTTTACGAACAGCTTTATGAAACACCACCCAGGTTGGTAAGTAAATGAGGAGACTGATGACGTCATCCACTCACTATTTCTTTTGTATTTTATTATATGAAATATGAAATATCCTTATTTTCTCCTCATTGTCAAGTGAAACAGTGATTAATTCCTCCCTGAACATGTGGAATTAGCATTGTTTAATACTATGTGATTCAGTCAAGTCGGTCCCTATGGTAAAATCTGTAAAAAATGAAATATTGCATAATTCAAAAAATAAAAAACAAAAGAAATAGTGAGTGATGGACATCATCGACTGACACATTTGCATGTCACAGAGTTGTGCATATCACTGTTTTGTGAAAAATAAGCAAAACTTGTAATCATTTGATATTTGACCGTGGGGCGCCAAATTCATGTTTCACATGGGGGGGGGGGGGCGCAAACTCATGTTTGCTCGCATCAATTGCTTATACTTAAATACGTATCCTGTTCATGATTACCAAAAGTGCAAATCTTAGGTCAGAATATCACAAATTTTCATCTCGCGCTTCGCACTCACAAGTCCACCCCCAAAAAATGATTTGAATCAATATAAAAATAGCCTAACACTGAAAATTTCACCAAAATCTGATGTAAAATAAGAAAGTTATGACATTTTAAAGTTTCGCTTATTTTTCACAAAACAGTGATATGCACAACTCAGTGACATGCAAATGAGATAGACGATGAAGACCCTCACTCACTATTTATTTTTTTTATTATTTGAATCATAATATTTCATTTTTTACAGATTTGACAATAAGGACCAACTTGACTGAAGCAGTATGCTAATTCCACATGTTCCGGAAGGAATTAATCATTGTTTCTCTTGACAATGAGGAGAAAAATAGAATATTTCATATTATAAAATATAAAAGAAATAGTGAGTGGATGACGTCATCGGTCTCCTCATTTGCATACCGACCAGGATGTTCATATAACTGTTTTGTGAAATTAAGCGAAACTTTAAAATGTAATTTTCTTATTTTACATCCGATTTTGATGAAATTTTCGGTGTTATGGTCGTTGGATTTTTCTCTTTTTATCAAAATCAACTTTTTGTTGGGATGGACTTGTCCTGTTAGTAAGGTGAAGATCCTGTTCATGGTTAGATTGTCCAACTTTGGGTCGAAAGATCAAAAATTTTCTGACGACCCTGTTCATGGTTAGATACCCATCCTGTTCATGATTACCAATCAGGAGCGCCGATCCTGGGGGGGGGGGGCACAGTGCCCCCACTTTTTAAAGCACTGAAATAATACCCTTTTTATGCAAGAAAAATGCCCCTCACTAACGTGACATACTGTGCCCCTTTCATCTGAGGAGGACCCGTTTTATATAGGTGTTACCAAGTGCCCTTTCTCGTATACGTGCCAATTTTTTTACAAAAAATGCCCCCTCTCGGACGTGCTCTGTGCCCCTTTCTCCCGAGAAGGACCCGTTTGTGTATGAGCAAGTGCCCTTTCTAGAATCAGTGCCCCTTTTTACCCGAGAAATGTGTCCCTCACGAATGAGTTCTGTGCCCCTTTCATACCTGAGAAGGACCCGTTTTATGCCGTTAGCATGTGCCCTTTTGCCTTCTTATAAGTGCCCTTTCTCGAATTAGTGCCCTTTTTTACCCAAGAAAAGTGCCCCTCACGAACATGTTCTGTGCCCCTTTTACCTGAGAAGGGCTCGTTGTATGTGTTAACGAGTGCCCCTTTGACATAAGAAAACAATATTCTCATTCTTATATGTTACTTCCAGTGAAGGAAAAAAACCTTTAAAAGTAATTCTACGTTCCTTAAAGGGGGATGAAACCTTTGGAACAATTAGGCTTCTCTCGAAACAGAAAAATCAAAGAATAAGACAAAGAAAGTTTGAGAAAAATCGGACAAATAATAAGAAAGTTATGAGCATTTGAATATTGCAATCACTAATTCTATGGAGATCCTCCCATTGGCAATGCGACAAGGATGTGTGATGTCACATGTGAACAACTTTCCCTTTGATGGACTATAAAATACTCCCAAAATGTCTCTTTTTGCTTTTTCTTATGGTAATACAAACTCTTTATCCATGATGTAGGCCCTATTCTTTAAAAAAATCTGTATTACAAGAATACATGACCTACTGATAGATGTGAATGTGATAAAAGAGGCAGTTTAAGTGAAATACATATTAAAGTAATAGGGAGAGTTGTACATCACACATTATTAATTTTGTTGCATTGCCAATGTCAGGATCTCCATAGCATTAGTGATTGCAATATTCAAATACTCATAACTTTCTCATTATTTGTCCGATTTTTCTCAAACTTTCGTTAATCTGTTCTTTGATTTTTCTGTTTTCACACAAGCTATCTTATTCCAAAGGTTTCATTCTCCTTTAAGTTTCATGAGTCACGTGAGTGGGGTAGATACCCGGTAGATAAGTCATTTTTTCTTTGTTTTAAGACAGTGCCCTTTTCGAAAGAAAATGTGCCCTTTTTCCCATGTGCCCCCCTACACTTTCACTTTGCTCCGCCGCCCCTAGTACCTATAGTGCTCATAAAATGTCCAAATTTTAGGTCAGAATATCCAAATATTTCAGCTCGCGCTTCGCGCTCGTATCAATTATTTATAGATACTCGTCCTATTCATGATTACAAAAAGTGCTTAGAATGTCCAGTTTTGGGTCGGAAATTCAAAAATTGTCAGCTCGTGCTTCGCGCTCGCATAAAAGTTTGAGATAGATACCATCCTATTGTTGATTACCTAAAGTATTTATAGATTTCCAAATTTGAGGTCAGAATATCAAAAATTTTCAGCTCGCGTTTCGCGCTCGCATCAATATTGTTTAGATATACGTATACCCATGATGTTCACGGTTGCAAAAAGTTCTTAATGAACTATCGGGAAATATTTATATGAAAATACCCCCTATTGGCGAAAGCTTGGTCCGCCCCTGGTAAATAAATTACAGCTCGTATACACATAATTTTAGTAGGGCTTACCCTAAATTGAAACCCCAAAGCGCTTAAAATTCTGTGCTTTCTGGTCGCAATTATTCTTTTCAAAAAGTGGTATTCATGGATATTTTTTCATGAACACATTAAGGGTCTTCGATTATATATCCTTTTCACATGATTATGAAATAAGATAATTCAACATGCATTTAAGGCACATATGATTGCCTAGCGGGGGGGGGGGGGGGCACCATTTTCCGAAAAGTTCTCAGGGGCGCCAAAATTAATTGTCGGGCCCCGATGTGCAAATTCCTGGATACGCGCCTGATAAGGCCTGAAAACTGGATATTTTAATCACTTTTATCAATTATGAATAATTGTGATACATGGGTTAACATTTTTAACAATTAATGCGAGCGCAAAGCGCGAGCCGAAAATCTGTCATTAAAAGGTGATTTTCAGCAGTTTGTTAGAATTCATATGGTAGTAAAGGCCAACATATCTTACAAATAAAAATGCGAGCGCGCAGCTCTATAGCTGATAAATTTTGACAATGCAGACCCGAAAACGGATATTTTGATAATTGCGCGGGAGCTGAAAAGATTTGAAATTCAGACCATACATTTTACAGAACACTTTAAAAGAATCAATTTGAAATCAAACAAAATAATGAAAGCATAATGTAAGACAGGGGCCGCGAAACGGTTTTGAAAGTGGGGGGCTAGCTGATGTTAAATTGTTATTTATCAATCTAATAACCCTAATGAGAGCGCGAAATTTGTTGATAGGGCATATGAAAAATTGACGTTTTAAGCACTTTTGTAATTGTGAATAGGATGCATGGGTTAATATATTTTAGAAATTAATGCGAGTGCAAATCGCGAGCAGATTTTTTTCCATGAAAGGGGGATTTTAAGTAGTTGTTATAGATTTACTCTAGAGGTATATGCCCTACATTACTCACGAATCAATTTAATGCGAGCACGCAGCGCTAGCTGATAGGTCATGTAGGTTTTTACGATCAGACCTGGAAAGGGATATTTTGAGAACTTTATGAAATACATGAAGAGAACAGGTATACTTAACAAATCAAATAATGCGGGCGCACAGCGCGAGCTAAAAATGTTGATACTCAGACAATAATAGGGGAAGGCGGGGTAATTAAGTTGAGCATATAAGTTGAGCCACCACCCCCGGCCAGGCCGATAAGGAATGAGTCAGACATTGCGGTGGTGCCATATGACCCACGCATTGCATAACCCCTAACCCCACCACACTCACCGTTTTCAACATTGAAACAAAAAATAATTTTTCAGAGGGTAAAATACAAATTTCAGTTAAAAAAAGTATTTAAAAAAGGTGTTGAATAGATAAGCCTTTTTTACCCACATGCATCTTTAAATAATAAAGGCATAAGAACAATAAAATTGTTAGTCCAGGAATTATGGATCCCCATTTGTAATAGTCTTTTACATGAAGGATGCATAAGAAATGCGTTGATGTGAAAAAATCACATCAAGCTCGGACCGGGGTAGGTTGAGCCAGCCAACATCAGACATGGGGCAAGTTGAGCCATGGTAATAATAATGTAAAAAAAAAACTTGAAAAGCCATTGATATATGCTGAATATGCAGGCAAAATGGACAAAATTCACAAAACAGTTGTTTTACCTTTAGCGGATGTTAGTATTTATAGAGAATAAGCAAGTGAAAAGACTTTAAATAAAAAAAAATGTCATGCTGGTTCTTGTCCCATAACTTTTGTACATAGTTTTTGTGGCTCGACTTACCCCAGAAGGTGGCTCTTCTTTTTTTTTTTCAACGCCGTATAGTGACTTTCAGTGTGGGGGTAGAATAATGTTATAGGTAAAAAAAAAATGTTTCCCAAGAATCAAATTTTCAGGCAAGGTAGTTATTTTCTACAAGATTATGAATCATATAGTTCTAACATGAAAAAAAGCAACAACAACAAAAATGGCTCAACTTACCCCGCCTTTCCATATAATTTTGTTGAAAATTGGTAAATCAAACAAAATAGCCGCGGCTAAATGAGGGCATAGCTATATACATGGGTGTCGATCGGTATTCTTGGTTGGGGGGATAATTGACACAAATGTTCTTGTGGATGGGGATCTTTCAACATTACCCCCACTAAAATCACAAGTTAGGACATTTGGGAGTGGTTGATATGCATGGTGTTCTTGCAGTGGCATACCGTGAGTCACTGCATTGGGGGGGCACCAGCAAAAATTTTGAGTCACTTAGTGAGCGCACGAAGCGCGCTCAGTTGCCAGGTATACTGACCTAATAGGGACATTTTAAGGACAGTGCCATTAAACGGATATGTATCTCACTGCTCAAAAAATGCAGACCAAAAAAGGACATAATAAGCAAATTTTTGTAATCATGATACATACCTGTCTCGCTAAACAAACAATGCGAGCGCGAAGCGCGAGCTGAAATTTTTGTAAATATTGACCCCAAACAAGAACATTTTAAGGACTATATTTTAGGAATCCATTAAGAGTATACATATCTCACCATAGTCATCTAATGCGAGTGCAAAGCGCTTGCTGATTTTGCTACATCTAAACACATGAAGCACTTTTTGTAGTCATTGTAATCATGATAATACGCATCTCACTCATCACATATTGCGAGCGCAAAGCGCGAGCTGAAAATTTAGGATATTCAGACCTGAAGAGAGGCATTCTAAGGCCTGTTTGTAAGAATTCACTAAGACTATACGATAAGTATTTCACTAAACAAATGATGCGAGCGCAAAGCGCGAGCTGAAAATTTTTGATATTCAGATCAGAAAAAGGGACATTTTAAGGACTGATTTTTAGGAATTCATGAAGAGCAGACATATCTCACCAATCTACTAGTGCGAACGTAAGCACGGACAGGAAATGTTTTATATCAACACCTTAAAATGGTGCAATCACTTTAAGTAGTCATGAAAAAGAACCATAATTATGTCACTCACATAAAACAATAATAAGTCGAAAAATAAGCAAAACTTGTAATCATTTGATATTTGACCGTGGGGCGCCAAATTCATGTTTCACATGGGGGGGGGGGCGCAAACTCATGTTTGCTCGCATCAATTGCTTATACTTAAATACGTATCCTGTTCATGATTACCAAAAGTGCAAATCTTAGGTCAGAATATCACAAATTTTCATCTCGCGCTTCGCACTCACAAGTCCACCCCCAAAAAATGATTTGAATCAATATAAAAATAGCCTAACACTGAAAATTTCACCAAAATCTGATGTAAAATAAGAAAGTTATGACATTTTAAAGTTTCGCTTATTTTTCACAAAACAGTGATATGCACAACTCAGTGACATGCAAATGAGATAGACGATGAAGACCCTCACTCACTATTTATTTTTTTTAATTATTTGAATCATAATATTTCATTTTTTACAGATTTGACAATAAGGACCAACTTGACTGAAGCAGTATGCTAATTCCACATGTTCCGGAAGGAATTAATCATTGTTTCTCTTGACAATGAGGAGAAAAATAGAATATTTCATATTATAAAATATAAAAGAAATAGTGAGTGGATGACGTCATCGGTCTCCTCATTTGCATACCGACCAGGATGTTCATATAACTGTTTTGTGAAATTAAGCGAAACTTTAAAATGTAATTTTCTTATTTTACATCCGATTTTGATGAAATTTTCGGTGTTATGGTCGTTGGATTTTTCTCTTTTTATCAAAATCAACTTTTTGTTGGGATGGACTTGTCCTGTTAGTAAGGTGAAGATCCTGTTCATGGTTAGATTGTCCAACTTTGGGTCGAAAGATCAAAAATTTTCTGACGACCCTGTTCATGGTTAGATACCCATCCTGTTCATGATTACCAATCAGGAGCGCCGATCCTGGGGGGGGGGGGGGGGGGGCACAGTGCCCCCACTTTTTAAAGCACTGAAATAATACCCTTTTTATGCAAGAAAAATGCCCCTCACTAACGTGACATACTGTGCCCCTTTCATCTGAGGAGGACCCGTTTTATATAGGTGTTACCAAGTGCCCTTTCTCGTATACGTGCCAATTTTTTTACAAAAAATGCCCCCTCTCGGACGTGCTCTGTGCCCCTTTCTCCCGAGAAGGACCCGTTTGTGTATGAGCAAGTGCCCTTTCTAGAATCAGTGCCCCTTTTTACCCGAGAAATGTGTCCCTCACGAATGAGTTCTGTGCCCCTTTCATACCTGAGAAGGACCCGTTTTATGCCGTTAGCATGTGCCCTTTTGCCTTCTTATAAGTGCCCTTTCTCGAATTAGTGCCCTTTTTTACCCAAGAAAAGTGCCCCTCACGAACATGTTCTGTGCCCCTTTTACCTGAGAAGGGCTCGTTGTATGTGTTAACGAGTGCCCCTTTGACATAAGAAAACAATATAGCATTATGTGCAAATTCCTGGATACGCGCCTGATAAGGCCTGAAAACTGGATATTTTAATCACTTTTATCAATTATGAATAATTGTGATACATGGGTTAACATTTTTAACAATTAATGCGAGCGCAAAGCGCGAGCCGAAAATCTGTCATTAAAAGGTGATTTTCAGCAGTTTGTTAGAATTCATATGGTAGTAAAGGCCAACATATCTTACAAATAAAAATGCGAGCGCGCAGCTCTATAGCTGATAAATTTTGACAATGCAGACCCGAAAACGGATATTTTGATAATTGCGCGGGAGCTGAAAAGATTTGAAATTCAGACCATACATTTTACAGAACACTTTAAAAGAATCAATTTGAAATCAAACAAAATAATGAAAGCATAATGTAAGACAGGGGCCGCGAAACGGTTTTGAAAGTGGGGGGCTAGCTGATGTTAAATTGTTATTTATCAATCTGATAACCCTAATGAGAGCGCGAAATTTGTTGATAGGGCATATGAAAAATTGACGTTTTAAGCACTTTTGTAATTGTGAATAGGATGCATGGGTTAATATATTTTAGAAATTAATGCGAGCGCAAATCGCGAGCAGATTTTTTTCCATGAAAGGGGGATTTTAAGTAGTTGTTATAGATTTACTCTAGAGGTATATGCCCTACATTACTCACGAATCAATTTAATGCGAGCACGCAGCGCTAGCTGATAGGTCATGTAGGTTTTTACGATCAGACCTGGAAAGGGATATTTTGAGAACTTTATGAAATACATGAAGAGAACAGGTATACTTAACAAATCAAATAATGCGGGCGCACAGCGCGAGCTAAAAATGTTGATACTCAGACAATAATAGGGGAAGGCGGGGTAATTAAGTTGAGCATATAAGTTGAGCCACCACCCCCGGCCAGGCCGATAAGGAATGAGTCAGACATTGCGGTGGTGCCATATGACCCACGCATTGCATAACCCCTAACCCCACCACACTCACCGTTTTCAACATTGAAACAAAAAATAATTTTTCAGAGGGTAAAATACAAATTTCAGTTAAAAAAAGTATTTAAAAAAGGTGTTGAATAGATAAGCCTTTTTTACCCACATGCATCTTTAAATAATAAAGGCATAAGAACAATAAAATTGTTAGTCCAGGAATTATGGATCCCCATTTGTAATAGTCTTTTACATGAAGGATGCATAAGAAATGCGTTGATGTGAAAAAATCACATCAAGCTCGGACCGGGGTAGGTTGAGCCAGCCAACATCAGACATGGGGCAAGTTGAGCCATGGTAATAATAATGTAAAAAAAAAAATTGAAAAGCCATTGATATATGCTGAATATGCAGGCAAAATGGACAAAATTCACAAAACAGTTGTTTTACCTTTAGCGGATGTTAGTATTTATAGAGAATAAGCAAGTGAAAAGACTTTAAATAAAAAAAAATGTCATGCTGGTTCTTGTCCCATAACTTTTGTACATAGTTTTTGTGGCTCGACTTACCCCAGAAGGTGGCTCTTCTTTTTTTTTTTCAACGCCGTATAGTGACTTTCAGTGTGGGGGTAGAATAATGTTATAGGTAAAAAAAAAATGTTTCCCAAGAATCAAATTTTCAGGCAAGGTAGTTATTTTCTACAAGATTATGAATCATATAGTTCTAACATGAAAAAAAGCAACAACAACAAAAATGGCTCAACTTACCCCGCCTTTCCATATAATTTTGTTGAAAATTGGTAAATCAAACAAAATAGCCGCGGCTAAATGAGGGCATAGCTATATACATGGGTGTCGATCGGTATTCTTGGTTGGGGGGATATTGACACAAATGTTCTTGTGGATGGGGATCTTTCAACATTACCCCCACTAAAATCACAAGTTAGGACATTTGGGAGTGGTTGATATGCATGGTGTTCTTGCAGTGGCATACCGTGAGTCACTGCATTGGGGGGGCACCAGCAAAAATTTTGAGTCACTTAGTGAGCGCACGAAGCGCGCTCAGTTGCCAGGTATACTGACCTAATAGGGACATTTTAAGGACAGTGCCATTAAACGGATATGTATCTCACTGCTCAAAAAATGCAGACCAAAAAAGGACATAATAAGCAAATTTTTGTAATCATGATACATACCTGTCTCGCTAAACAAACAATGCGAGCGCGAAGCGCGAGCTGAAATTTTTGTAAATATTGACCCCAAACAAGAACATTTTAAGGACTATATTTTAGGAATCCATTAAGAGTATACATATCTCACCATAGTCATCTAATGCGAGTGCAAAGCGCTTGCTGATTTTGCTACATCTAAACACATGAAGCACTTTTTGTAGTCATTGTAATCATGATAATACGCATCTCACTCATCACATACTGCGAGCGCAAAGCGCGAGCTGAAAATTTAGGATATTCAGACCTGAAGAGAGGCATTCTAAGGCCTGTTTGTAAGAATTCACTAAGACTATACGATAAGTATTTCACTAAACAAATGATGCGAGCGCAAAGCGCGAGCTGAAAATTTTTGATATTCAGATCAGAAAAAGGGACATTTTAAGGACTGATTTTTAGGAATTCATGAAGAGCAGACATATCTCACCAATCTACTAGTGCGAACGTAAGCACGGACAGGAAATGTTTTATATCAACACCTTAAAATGGTGCAATCACTTTAAGTAGTCATGAAAAAGAACCATAATTATGTCACTCACATAAAACAATAATAAGTCGAAGTGCGAGGAAATATATTTGGTGTATATTGACTTAAAAACGTTATAACAGACAATACCGGGAACAATGAAGACATCTAGGCCTGAGCAAAATAAAGTTATGAAAAAATGTTTCTTATGTATTATAACATAACATTATTATAATATAACATTGTAATGAACAATAATTTCTTCATTCCCACTACATTTCTCTTCCTTTCTCCTCTTCCCCGTTTTTTTTTTGGCCAGCCGATTGGGGGGGCACGTGCCCCCATGCCCCCCCCCCATAGTTACGCCACTGTGTTCTTGGAAATTCTTTCATTGTTGCAGTGTACTGTACTTATATAATTTTTTTGAAAATTCAATTTGTGTTACAAGTAAGCCTATTCTAAACTCATACGAAAGAAAAAATGACAAAAATTGTCTGGACCATGTACAAAGTGATCTGTTTATTGAACATGATGTATACAACTTCTCTCTTAAATCTAACCCGACTGGCGATATCTTTTTTCTTAATGCATGATGATAAAATGCAGATTCGGACAAATTAAGACTGGCACAAATTACAAACTGTGTGGCTTCTCGTGCGCCATCAGGCTTACCGTCATTCCTTAGACGATTTTAACCCTGGATTTTAACATGTTTTAAATGCTTTATAAGTGCATGAAACAAAAACAAACATAAAAACAATCAAAACTCAACTGTCATGTTATGATATTTCTCCAACATTTTCTTGAACCATCGGTGTGTAATATCAGCTAATATACGTGATATATGTGTTAAAATGAAATTTACGTACCGCATGAGTGTGCTCATATAGAATGCAAAACTGTCATCCCTTTCCAAACTCAAAAGAGATGGGTGGAGGTTCAAGATGTCAATCAAGTTTAGTTATTCAAGTCCATAACAATAACAAGAATAACATGGAAAAAAAAATATCCGAAGATACGCTTTAGAGAGAAATGAATGATTATTCTTTCTGAAACCATTAATTGATTTCACTTATCAAAAAATTTTAAAAATATGATCATATTACCACTGGTGGGATGGAACACCCTATCAACAAAAGTTGTTTTTCGTCGGGGTCCTTTTATGTCATGTGTTAAAAAATATCATATACATAAACATTTAATTCTTTTTCATCTTGAACCTCCACCCATCTGTTTAAAAGTCCTGGAAAAGAATGTTTTTATTTAATAACAATATACACAAATTGCGAGGGAAACAAACTGATTGATGGCATACTATAATCATCACTATAATCATCATGATTAAACTTTTCATTTTTTCATCATCATTATTTTAAATTTTCTACCCTAAATTATTGGGGGGGGGATGATAATACAGGCCATCCCCCCCACTTGAAATATTGGGGGGGATATATCCCCCCATCCCCCCGTGATCGACACCCATGGCTATATATAATGAAAGCTCGATGCATGATCCGAGCTGAAATATGTTTTGTATACTAAAAAACTTGATATTTTGAGCTCCATATCAGCCTATTGAACAAGATATATGTATTTCATCGAACATGCAATGTGAGCGCGAAGCGCGAGTGAAATCTTTATGAAAGATTTTTAAAAATTATTTTCCAAGTCTTCCCCTAACCTAATTATTTTATTCACTCGTCGGCTCTTTTTTCCTCTTCTTCATTTTCTCCTCTTTCCCCTTCTTTCTTTTTATTTTTCCTTTTTTTTTGCCTCGCCAAAAGGGAGGGGGCGAGCCCCTCGGCCTCCTGCATGGATCTGCCTATACATATGCATGCATGGTTTCACAAAATGGAGGTCGGTCCCCCGGGTCGGTCCCGAGATTCAAAGAAAAATATTTTGGGTTTACCTACAAAATCAAGGTCATTTTCCTTACGTACATTTTTACACATCATATCTTCCAGAATACCTAGCTGGGGTTGCTGCCTATATGGATAATAATACACGCAGCACCCCCAGGGCTACCACTGAACTAGAAATACGAGGGCTACCCGCGGGCACCCCATTGGAAAACTAAGTTTTCCAATGGAAGACTCCCCATAGTCATAGATATATATTGCAAACTAGTAATATATCTCTATGATCCTCCACTTTTTACCCCCCTTTAACTTTATTTATTTATTTATTTTATTTTTAGCGCCGCCAATAGGGGGGCCGACGCGACATACATGAAAGATATAAAACAAATTGTTGAAAGACTATCATTTTGTTATGGTGTAGTGCTAGGCCTACCGTACACAGTAATAATCGAGCGATTCTGACTGAGCAAGCTGATACAAGTCAACGCAAAATAAATACATTCCTAGGTCATATATCTGTCAAAAGGTGAATATATTTTGCTCTTTATATTATTCACTGGTAATCGCTTGTATTTTAAGTGTAATTTTCTGTGCAATATGCATCTTTATTTAGATTTAATTTCTCTTCATATGTGTCCCATGTTCAGTACCACGAATGATGTATTAGCATTGTCCCACATACCTGTTATTGTGTTAGTATATTAGTTTTAAATGAGATCGCGTCGGACTCGAGCTTCGCCGACGATCGCCGCCGGGCCGGGCTGAACCTGCCGAAGTCGGGGAGTTCAAGGTAAAAAAAAGGTTTTGCATTTAGTGAACATGGTACAGACTCTTATAGGGGAAGCTGACTGCCCATCTCTAATTTTTTGTTTGATAATTTGAAATAAAAATGAAACTTTGAACTTGATGACTAAACTTTTTTTTCTGTCGGTGTCAGCAGTGCCAGTGCGCGTGCGTGCGCAGCGGGTGTAAAATGAGTTCAACTACATGTATCTATTGTTTATGCTTCCAGTATGGAGACAGAATCAGCATTTTCAGCGTCATTTTAGAACGCCGATTGCAAAGGTTCTGGGAATGCTGTTTATGCTTCATTTTTCAGAGTCAAAATCGCAATCTGCAACTGGCTTCGCATTATAATTTTTCGTTGAGCAGGAAAGCAAGGTTAAATTGGGCACGCCCTTTTTTGAAATTTTTTTCAGTAGAGCTGCTGGTCCAAAAATTGGGTTTGTCCCAATCTTGTTCAATGTCCAATGGCCTGTTGCATGACGAGATGAGCGATACGTAGGAACGTCCTAGGACCATTCTTCCGAGATAGGAAGATTGGCGACAAATCAGCGCTTTCCGTTTCACGAAGGCAATTTTGTAATAATTAAAGAGTCATATTGACTGAAGAGCCAAGTTATATGATGATTAGCTGTAATGGAATCTGACAGTGTCGAACAATCAAGCATTTGTTCCATAGAAAAAGAGAAAATAAACCAAATTTTGCCAACCTTATTTTGCCACACATGGAGTACAAACAGAGAACATGGTTATAACGTCATAACCTTGTTCATTGAATGAGTGGTTTATGCTAGTTTTTCAGAGGCGAAATCGCAATCTGCAGCTGGCTTCGCATCGTAATTTTCGTTGAGCAGGAAAATGAGGTCAAATTGGGCGCACCCTTTTCAAAAAATTTTTCACCAGAGTGTTGTAATGGTACCAATTTCCGGTCTTTTAGTAATTGTATGGAGCTAATTGACATAACCATATGATTTATAATAGCACTTGCTTACTGCAACCATCCTGCCTGTGGGGAATCTACAAGTAGGACTATGGCATACCAATACAGTACACAACACACACTTTAAAAAATCATTAAAAAAACACTTTTGTGACAAAAAATACTAATTTCTTTACAATTCATTTTTCATTAGTAACTTGGGAATAATTTTTGTATTCACCAGAGTGCTCAAAAACTTGATTTTTTTGCATATTTTTGTGTACGCCCTCTATTGGTGGAAAGTAATATGGCAAGAAAATTTTCATTTTTCAGTCTCTTTTTTTTTTTTTTTAGAAAAAATAATTAAAAGAATGAAATTTACTTAAGAGCCAAGTTATATGATGATTAGCTGTAATGAAATCTAACAGTGTCAAACAATCAAGCAATGGTTCCAAAGAAAAAGAGAAAATGAGCCAAGCATTGCCAACCTTATTTTGCCACATACGGAGTAGGCCCTTCTAACAGAGAACAAGGTTATATCATAACCTTGTTCATTGAATAAGTGGATAATAGCACTCATCCAATGAATCAGGTTATATATAACCTTGTTCTCTGTTACTATACCCTGTGCGGTGAAATAAGGTTGGCAATGTTTGGCTTATTTTCTCTTGTTCTTGGGGACAAATGCTTGATTTTTTTATTTTTTTTTTCCTCACCAGTAATTGTTCAAAAATGTCATATCAAGTCTCTCAATCACATTTCAAGGACAATATTCCTACTGCCAGGACTGTTTTTCTGAATATCGCGATCGGGTGTGTTGTATGCTCATTCAGAGTTGGACATTTTGCTTGGCATGTTCGGCTTCGCCTTAGTTTTGATATGGACTGAAGTTAGCAACCAAAAAATCTGCCTGCGGCAGCTCAGCCGTTTGTGGCATGTTTGCATAATTTTGGTCTTCAGTCCAAATCAAAATTACATTGATTTCAAGCGAAGCGATGTCTAACTGAGAATTCAAACAATGATGTCGAGATCAAGGCCAAAATACAGTCATTCAATTAAAATATTCAGAAAAGTGGTGGGCATTTTGACCTTGAACTGTGATTGAGAGACTTGCTATGACATTTGCGAACAATTAGACTCTACTGGTGTTAAAATTTGTTGGAAGTCGGCTGGTGTGACAGTGAAACTGCATTAGCGCTGTTTTTTAGAAAATGACATTTCATTGACTTTTTTTTTAAATTCACGATACATGGGAAGCTGCTCACATATTACATACATGTATGAGTATGACGTCACAAATAAAAAAATTAAAACGCCAATAACTTTTTAAATCTCTGCTGGATTTACCTCAAACCTTCACCAATAATTTTTTTCTGCTATTACAATATAAACTTTTTGTCAGGGTGAACTTCCCCTTTAAGTAATATTGCACACATTTATTAAATATGGTTATTTTGCAATGTATCACAGCATACACTTTACACAGGACAGATTTCTTGTTTGGCAGTAGCTGTGATCACTGCAATACTGTGATAAACATACTTTTGATCTATTCATTACCACTTTGTTCATTGTATTATACAATATTCTATATTTGAAATGATATCAGATTTCTGTAACTGTACTTTTATAATGATTAAGATTATGAGAGGAGTAATGAGCAAAGTACAAGTCAATTTCCAATTAAATTGCTCATATTTTTATTGTTGTAGTGTAAGCACGATGAGACTGAGTAAGAGTGACGTGAAATTCTTTATTCTTCATTTTTTAAGAAATTAAAAGATAAGTACGATGGAGGTCAATAAGGTACACCAGACCTTTAACTAATATGGAATTTTCGAAGTTCATTGCCAGTATTGTTTATAGTAATTTATTTTAAAATGTGAATATTGAGAAATTATCCTACTTTATAGATGGTGTCCACTATCAGAGAATTTTGTCATAAATTTTCACATGCAGTTTCTTTTTCAGAGATGATCTCCAATATACTGTACATGTAGGGGACCAATTATTATTTTATAATGGTTAGTTATCGAGTTGAGGTTAAAGGCTTTTCAGATCAATTAATTGATTGAGAATTTTTTAGAATATTTAAAAATATCTAATCAAATCAAATGAAACTTGTATGAGATGATTATTGGAAATAACAAATGATATGAAATGAATAACAAGTTTATAACTTTCTAAGTCAGAAATCAGTCAGAAATTAGAGGTCAGCGAAGTTAGGATTTTTAGTGAGTGAGCCCTGCTGCTATTTTGAATGAAATATTTTAATGCAGGTGAGACTGCTAGAGACGTTCCACTTGTCATAAATATATTGGATTTTCAGGCTTATAAGAAAAAGATCAGTGTTTTCATTGAACACGTACACATGCAAATAATGCCTTAGGCTGAGTTCACATAGTATACTATTCAGATATACGATGCACGTTTTCGAGGGTGCATGAATAGCTTGAATCGAACAATAGGATTACGTCATACTGGTTCACTTAAAAGGGTACTATTCGGAAATGTCGTATACATGCAGCTGCATATAATAAAGTATAGTATAGTTTAGTACAGTGCGAATCGCACTTGTTCGATTTTCGTGTAGCATAAACAATCCAGTTCGAATGTGGCAGCTGGTGTGCTGTGGTGAAATAAGTCGAATTAATTACAAATAAAATGATTTCTTGGTTCCCATTTTATTGCTATTTCGTAGCACATGTTGTCATATTTAAGTTATCTAGAACTTCAGGAGGCAAGACTTCCATATGTCCCCTCCACCAAAATGAAAAAAAAAATTGGAAAGGGTTTATAAAGTCATGTCTGACATTATCTAAGAGATTAAGGAAAGAAAAGTTGAATACATACCAAATATATATGGCTTTATTCCGTCAAATTTTCGTGCAGGATCGAGTTTGTGTGTTTCCCACTGGTATCAGTTTATTTAGTCAGAAAAATAAATTCGCTACAGTCTCGGTGACTAGACTAGTCGCGATATCGGCTTATAATCACTGTGAAACCCTTGGCTTTCAGCAATTCCTGCTAGCTCAGTGAGTTAGGCGACAGACTGGAGATACAACGGAGACTCATCGAGAGGTTCGAGTCCAACCAGAAGTAAGTAGTAAAAAGAAAAAGAAATAGAGAACAAAGGAGGAGTTTTTGTAGTAGAATTTTTTTAATTAGTGGAGGGGAAAATGCACAGAAGTCTTTCCATTCAGGATTGCAATGTCAAACAAAATTACCCCCCCCCCCATTTTTTTAAACTGAAAGAAAAATATCTCATGCACATTTTGCATGATTTATGTGGGCTCCTCACTTTTCTTTCGTATTTGACCTCGAAATGATTGAAGACACAAGTTCAAAGTGGCTAAGCTAACCCGCAGCGCTGCATGGTTAGCTTAACCATGTTGTTGTGTATAGTTGAGCCATATGTATCTAATTACTTGATTATTCCTATAATAAGTTGAAACTATTGAGGAAATAGATTTAATTAAAGAAAATAATGTTTATCAAAAAAATTCTTTATTATTTCACTTTTGTGAAAGTTCATCACAGAGCTGTGATGGGGGAGTAGAATTAAGCTACCCTCATCATAAAAATGATGATATCACAGCAAAATTAGGAATAATTGATACAAATCAATTAGGCTGATAAGTGTTTTAAATGTTAAATTTTTTTGGGGAAACATAAGCACTATATTTTCATTCACATTTCCCCCAATGAATAAAATGTTAGTTTTGGTGTGTAAAATCCACTGACTCGAATAACACCATCTTGATCAATTAACAGTTGTATTAAACAGAAGTTAAATATTTTGCAGAGATGTTTGCACACAAAGGCCGATCCCACCCCACCAATCCCCTGTCTTGGCCAAACAAATTGATGCCCCAGAAATCTCCTCTTCATCTTATACTCTATCAACCAAATGATATTCTTCAACAGGTTATCATGGATGACTACAAGTACACAGTAATAGAAAAAGTTAGACAGATGCCTCTGCTGTGGGATCCAGAACATTTTGATTATAAAAACAAGGATCAACGACAGCTAGCATGGGACAAGCTTGAAAGTGATATGAAGCCGCCCAATAAAGGTATGTATTACTGTACTTGTTTTTAATCATTTTCGGGGCGTTGTAGTACATTTCTGAACACATGTTAATATATTGCCATCCCACACTCCCCTGCGGATCACAGTAAAACTCTGTGATAGCATCTCTCAGGTCAACTGCGTCGCCAACAAACCCTTCCCCAAGTGGGTGAAGATTGAAGAAACCATCTCCTAGATTCTGGAATGTGCCATCGTACTTCACAGATGATGTGCAATCTTTCATGTGGCCATCCCGTCTTCTGACATGGTTGTGAAGAACCGGGCCTGCATTCGTAAATACAACTGCTTTGTCCGGCTGAAGGCGCATAGGGCATTGAAAACAATGTTTTTGCCAAAATGCAGAAAGCGCATTCGGGCTCTGGAATGTCTATAGTCTATAGTTGTACATACATCTGTCATCAATCAGTGTATGGGCTGCAAAAGGGCGCATCAAAGCCGTCTTTAAGGGGAACGATTCATCCCTGATGATCGTGAACAGAATCTGTTCATCTGACATGTTTACTTTGAAATTGTTTTTGGAATGTTCAGCTGATTCCTTTCCAAAATATCAGTTATCACTGAATTCTTCAAGATGCCGGCATCACAAAATTTTACATATTGACTACAATCAACCAAGGTGGAACAAGAATCTGCATCACTTAATGCCATGAGCACAATACTAGGAAAGCCTTGTAATTGTTTTTGGTTTGATTTATTCTTTTACATTCCACAAAAACATACATCTTCAGCAAATGAGAAAATAATGACAATTACATTCACTTTTTCAAAAAGTAATATATAGAATCATGCGAAATATGAGGAACGTATTAAACAGCATTATTTTGTAAACATGTCATAGGTTCCCAGAAAAAATCTGTAATGATTACAAATTTCTAACGCAATGAAGAAAGTCATCATTCAGTGTATGGGCTGCAAAAGGGCGCATCAAATCCGTCTTTAAGGGGAACGATTCATCCCTGATGATCGTGAACGGAATCTGTTCATCTGACATGTTTATTTTGAAATTGTTTTTGGAATGTTCAGCTGATTCCTTTCCAAAATATCAGTTATCACTGAATTCTTCAAGATGCCGGCATCACAAAATTTTACATATTGACTACAATCAACCAAGGTGGAACAAGAATCTGCATCACTTAATGCCATGAGCACAATACTAGGAAAGCCTTGTAATTGTTTTTGGTTTGATTTATTCTTTTACATTCCACAAAAACAAACATCTTCAGCAAATGAGAAAATAATGACAATTACATTCACTTTTTCAAAAAGTAATATATAGAATCATGCGAAATATGAGGAACGTATTAAACAGCATTATTTTGTAAACATGTCATAGGTTCCCAGAAAAAATCTGTAATGATTACAAATTTCTAACGCAATGAAGAAAGTCATCATTCAGTGTATGGGCTGCAAAAGGGCGCATCAAATCCGTCTTTAAGGGGAACGATTCATCCCTGATGATCGTGAACGGAATCTGTTCATCTGACATGTTTATTTTGAAATTGTTTTTGGAATGTTCAGCTGATTCCTTTCCAAAATATCAGTTATCACTGAATTCTTCAAGATGCCGGCATCACAAAATTGTCCATATTGACCACAATCAACCAAGGTGGAACAAGAATCTGCATCACTTAATGCCATGAGCACAATACTAGGAAAGCCTTGTAATTGTGTTTGGTTTGATTTATTCTTTCACATTCCACAAAAACATACATCTTCAGCAAATGAGAAAATAATGACAATTACATTCACTTTTTCAAAAAGTAATATATAGAATCATGTGAAATATGAGGAACGTATTAAACAGCATTATTTTGTAAACATGTCATAGGTTCCCAGAAAAAATCTGTAATGATTACAAATTTCTAACGCAATGAAGAAAGATGAATCAAATGAAGAAAAACAAATACATTATATAGAGGTAGTCACTCGAGCCAAGAGTTTACCTACATACAAGCATACAACTGCAAAAGAAACTTTTTCAGTCTACATTTAAAAGTACACATAGAGGATGATTGAATTATATGGGTGTCTAAATTGTTTTAAAATGTAGGTCCTGTGTACATGTAGGTAAATATTTGAGAGCAAGAACAATACAAACTGTGGAAACGTGGAAATCGTGTACTTGTCGAGTTGGGTTTTTGTAGTACATTGACCCACTGTTCGCTGGGTTCACAAGCACAATGTGTTTCCCATTAAGTGTACTGACCGCAAAAGGATAAGCCCACAAGTTGCTGAAACATTTCACCATTCGTTTCCAGTCATCTTCGGACGGTTTGGGCATCTCGAGAGGCTGAAGTAATGTTCATAATTTCTCACAGGTTTCATACACATGTTGGGCTATCGTATTTTTGATATGTGAAACGATGCTGACATTGACGCAGCAAACAAGGCTCCTGTGGCAAGATTTCTGAAAACAAAACACATGAAAAAAACATTATTTTAAGATACATGTAAAGATGAATAGATGAATACATAAATGAATGAATTAATAAATAAATGAAATTTTAAATAAATTTACAATTGCCATGTTTTTTTGTTCAATTTTCTTTTCATTTTCAGGGGTGACAGTGAAACAAACTTGGGAAGGCTTGAACCGTGCTTTCAACAGTGCCATGAGTCGACGAAAAAAGAAGACATCCGGTAGCGGCCAAGGCAACGATAAGCCATGGAAATTCGAAACATCAATGGGTTTTTTGAAAGCTGTCAAAGAGAGAAGGAGCACTATATCCAATCTGGAGGAGATTGATGATTCTGATAGTGATGAGAATTGGAGTAGAGTGGTATTGGAACAGGCCATAGATAAATCGGGCATTTATGACGTCCATGATGATGACGAGGACAACATGGCTCCATCAACGTCATTCAGACCCATTCCTCATAAACCCAATTCAAAGAGGAAGGCAACTGATGATGTGTATGACGACACACAAGCTGGATTGTACAAAGTTATGACCCAATGTCTGGAAGAAAAACAAACATCCCCTCGACTGAAGTTCTTTGAGTCAATTATGCCACAGGTTGATGAAATGACAGATGATTGTTTTTTAGACTTCCAGATAGAAGTTCTGAACTCTCTCAAACGTTTCCTATATGATCCTGGCCCCGATTGCTCAAACTACAGTCACCCAATGACCCCAGCAACATGATTAATGTCATCGTCAGATTTTTATTACAAGAAAACTATAAAAAAAAACTGACCCAACTCCACAGGGGATCATTTTGGGCAAATCAGTTAAAACTGATTTAATTAAATTTGTTTAATTATATTATATCTGATCATGATATAAAGCACTGTATCAGAATATCAGTCTGTATATGTCGTTCTTGTTTTTTTTTTTGTTAACCGTCAAGTTTCAGTTAATCGGAGGAAGTCAATTTGTCTCGCCTGCATAGCAGAGCTAGACTATAGGTGCAAAAGCGGCGGCAGCGTCAGCATTGCAATCTTAACCTAAGGTTAAGATTTAAAATGTCATCATAACTTAAAAAATATACGGACTAGTTCATGAAACTTGGACATAAGGGTAATCAAGTATTACCGGACAGCTCAGTCGGTAGAGCGGGGGTTTCGGATTCAGGTGACCCGAGTTCGATTCCCAAGTGGTGCGCTAGTGCCCTTTGGTAAGGGATTTATCCTCATTTCCAGGTCCCTCGGAGAGGACCTTAAGCCATTGGTCCCCTGGTTGCTTGCTCACAGGCATTCGTGCTTTCTTAGCAGTCAGGTAAAAAAACCTCGGTATATAAGTTTCAGGTCACGTGACCAAGGTCAATGGTCATTTAAGGTCAATGAACTTTTTGCCATATTGGGGGTATTTTGGGGGATTGCCATTATAACTGAAAGTTTATGGATCTAGTTCATGATGAAACTTATCAAAAGAGTAATCAATTATCACTAAACGCCCTGTGCGAGTTTCAGGTCACATGACCAAGGTCAAAGCTCAATGAACTTTGGCCAAGTTCGGAGTATTTGTTAGATTACCATCATAACTTAAAAAGTTTACGGATCTGGGGCGGTATTCTGATGTCATTTGATCTTTAAAATTTTTTTTTTTTATCTCTTAAAATGAAATTGGTATTCTGAGATGACATTTTATCTCTCAGATAAAATTAAAATTTTTATCTTGCGTATGAATTTTATCTTGCGTATCTTTGATGATACGCAATAGAGCAGTGGCTGCGTAGACATACCCATCGCGTAGCTGGCCATTGCAACGCGAGTGATGTGCTTGCGCCTAAGTTACTTTGAAGAAAAAATATAATAAACTTAAAAGAGGGTAGGGGCTATTTTATCTCCGCGACGTTGATTTCGTCAATATTTCTAGGTGAATTAACTCCAAATGTTGACATGAAAATGAAGAAAAATTGTATATTCATTGAGACACCTTAAAGTTATTCCTGTACAATCGGGAAGTATTTTCATAAGACTTTCCTTGACTAATATTGTCTTTGAAGTGATGCTTGAAAAGTGCAAAATAGACTTCGAAAAAAAGATGAGAGTATTGTCAGTTTTGTCAAAAAGAAATCTCTGAAAGACGCGCAAGCGTATAGTGCAAGCGTATTTGAAGGCAATAAATTGACGCAATCTCACCTCTTCGCCACACCTCCTCGCGGAATGGATTTCCATTGGTTGAGTGATATGAGAGAGATATAAAAGCGCGTTTCTAATTGGATATTGATTAAAAAATAGGTGTGTCTTACAGATATAAAATAAAGATAAAATTGTTCTCAGAATACCAATTCATAGAGATTTTAAGGGCATTTTATCTCACTGATTTTAACGGATATAAAATGTTTCATTTTATCTGAGATAAAATGGATCTCAGAATACCACCCCTGATTCATAAAACTTGGACATAAGAGTAATCAAGTATCACTGAACATCCTGTGCAAGTTTCAGGTCACATGACCAAGGTCAAAGGTCAATGAACTTTGGCCATTTTGGAGGTAATTATTAAATTTCTGTCATAACTTTCAAAGTTTGTGGATATAGTTTATGAAATGTGGACATAGGGTAATCAAGTATCACTGGCAAGTCTTAGGTCGCATGATCAAGGTCAAATATCATTTCGGGTCATTGAACGTAGTATTGTATCGTTATATGAATGTTTTTTGTGAATAATTTTTTATAGTAGTTTTCAAAGCCAACACTGCTGCTATATTAAATCGTATAATGCAAGTGAGACTGCCAGATGCACTCCACTGGTTTAATCATAGAGTTGGGTCGACTTTGCATTCATACAAAAGTTTGGTACATGTCTATAATAAAATATTAGTTCTGCTACATAGCATCGTTATCAAGCACGTTACATGTATTTATTTTTGTGTATGTATGGTGATTCGGTGTGTGAGCTGTGTTGTGTGATAGTGATGATGTGAGTGATATGCATTTAAGCGCAAGATTATTTAACCCTAATAAGACGGGTAGGGGGCTGATTAACCCCCCCTCAAAATTTTGTGACCTCATTGCTCGCTGGCTTTCTACTTTAAGTCTGGCGCAAACTTTTGAAATCAAAATTGTGACCCCCAGGTACGCGGTTCCAAAATTACGGAAAATTTTGTAAGTGCATGCAGACCTAAAATTGCTCAAAAAGTGAATTTGTGTACAAATCCAATGCAAATAGTGTTTTTAGCCAAAATTCATAGATGTATCATTAAATTATCATTAAAAATAAAAAGTAAAAAACAAAGAAATACGTAAGAAATTTAGAAAATAATAAAATACGTAAGAAAATAAATGTGATGTTGAAATTTTTTTGGAGTATTATATTTGATCAGATTCTTAAAGTTATCATTTTAGGGGCATTATTTAGAGCTAACTTTTAATTTTACGCATAAATTACCGTAATTAGCAATGAGATTTTTCACAGAATTTGATCTTGTAGTTTTGTAGATTATGCCATGGGTAATGCGCGTGCCAATTTTCATCCCGATCGCACAATCGACAGCTGAGATCATAAGGGGGCTGAATCAGCCCCCCTTCCAGTCTTAGGTGTTGAAATAGCCCAGTCTATTTAGGGTTAACTCAGTTTAACCAAAAATTAGAGTTGGGTCGATTTTGTACTCACATACACAATTGATGTTTGTTTCACTCACCTGATTATAAAAACATGTTACTGTTCCCCTGATATCAGTGTCCTCCAGTTTGATCCATTTGGCCCTATGGAGGGGAAAATCAGGGCCCCATCTTACAAAGAATTAAGATTGACCTGATCAACCTCAACTCTATAGAAATTCATCAATGTCATAACTTTTTCTACAGGAAATTTCCACAAATAAACATCATATCTAGAAAATAATTTGAACAAGCATGCAGTTTAGATGTTAACTTTGCTGGCTTTCCATAGTTGTGGTTGATTGGATTGCTCGCTACTCTTTGTATGACAGAGCCCAGGGGCCGATTGCACGAAAGGGTCTTTGCAAGAACCGTCTTTCTTGTCACCCATTTATTATGATGCGCCATGGAAACGCATTTTAATTAAATTACTTGCAAACATATTTTATTCATCCAATAAATTAAACAAAATCTTTGTTTATAAAAAGATGTAATATATCATGAAATCGTATACAAATTGATTTAATACATTTCAGAAATATCCCGCGTACAGCTTATCATAAAAGATGGGCGACATGAAAGACGGTCCTTGGAAAGACCCTTTCGTGCAATCGGCCCCAGGTCTTTTTTTTGTAGCTGTTGTATGACATCCGCATGTAGTTGAAAAACACCATCTCATCAGGGTGGTCTATCGGGTTCAGAGATGTTATATGGAACTCCCCCAATGAAAGTGATGACACACCCCTTCACATGTGCTTCCTCAGCCTCGGCCAGTAGGAGAAGAGCCAAATCTTCTTTGTTCACTTTGACAGCACCAAAAGAATACATAAGTAGGACATGCGTGCTTACCTTGTGTGACCCGCCGTGCCCATATAACGTATCGCGAATACCGTATACTTCTATGTGAACTCAGCCTTACGCAAGTCAAGGGCATGCAGTGGTTGGGATTTCATGTAACCAATGGGGGATTTAAACATACCAGACCATGCCTCAAAATCAATCAAGTATACACTATGGGGCATAAGTTCCAAGTTTATTTCAGGGCCTGAAAGCGGAAAGTGTAAATTTGCTTCCCAATCATCTTTTGGACTGGTGGCCAAATACAAAATGTATCCAAAATGCTTAAAAAATAGAAACAAGAATGTTGAGCTTTAAAAATCAAACAATCTCCCCAGAGAAAATCAGGGGGGGATGTCCCTGTCACCCCCCCCCCCTGATCGCTGCCTATGAAGGCACACATGTACTTGTACCTGGAAGTGCAGTGGCCAGGGATATCATGAAATGTGCTACATCTTTGTGATCACATGGATTTCAAAATAATCTTTTTTTTTTCTATCTCATTTTATGTGCAGATGAGCTTTGATCGCAGAAAATGGAGTCTCGGGAGAAGAAAAAATTGGCAGTTGTGGCTGGAAAGAGAATGTCTGAAGAGAGTGACTCGGCAGATGCCTCCATGGAAGACCTATGTCGGAAAAAATTCAAACCAATCGCACCTAAACCTGTTATTAGAAAAGATCAGCATCAGGCAGTGTTATCAACAGCACATCCTGTGAAAAATGATTCAACACAGAGAAAAGAACAGGTGGTGTTTCCATCTCCCAAGTTTGATCCCAGCAGTGCATTCGTTATGAGACCAGGAAACTCCTTCCCATTCATGTGTGGTGGACCCATGATCATGCCGATTCCAGTGCCAGTTGTCCCTGGCAAAGACGGTTCCTACGTCCCCCTGCAGGTTCCAGTTCCAATTCCGGTTATGGTGCCTGTTGTTGTAAGTCTCAATCAAGCTGCTTCTCCAAGTGCCTTGAACACAGTCGCAGTATCTTCAGATTCCACCCATAATGCTCCATGTGGTGAAAAGGAAAGTCCCGGTGGCAGCAAGAAGGACAAAAATAATAAGAAGGTGGCTTCGTCAAAGCAAGACAAAACCTCTTGCTCAGGAGACAGTTCAGACAGTAAAGGAGCCAAAGCTAAGCCATGTCGGTACAAGTACAGCATGATAAAAAATGAATCTTTATTCAGGGATATTCTTCGTGGTGTTGGAGGGGATTTCATGGCAAACCATGGCATATCTCTTGCAGTATCATCCAGTGATGCCATTGATGTTAATAGCATATCAAAAGGAATGGTTGCAACATTGGGTCAGAATAAGAAAAACTCTGAGAGCATTAATGATGAGGCACCAGAGTGTAGTCAGAGGCAATCCAAAGTCCACAAAGATGCAGACGGTGATGACTCGAATCTATCACTTAAAGATATAAATGAATGTCATGATGGAAGTTCCAAAAGCACTGGAGATGTGACGGATACTGTAGTATCAAGTAAACCTCAGTCTTCACTTTCCACAACTACCGGTAATCAAGGATCAGTGGTGACAGTACCAGGAAATGTTTGTGTGAACAACGGCCCATCAACATATCCATGTTACACTAACTCATCAAAAGAAACAACAAAAAACTCAACTGTGTCTGCTTCTCAGGCAAATTCAAACCAAAGATCGCTTGGAAATCAGTTAGGGCAAAGTGTGCCGCATGAAAGTAATCGTAATAATTTTCAGAGTACTTCCACTGTAGAAATGAGTCAATCAGTGCAGCCTTCTGGAACAGCTCTTAGCAATAAACCATCAAGTGTGCGTGCTACCACTGCTTCATGTCCTTTGAGTGTTCCTGAATCATCTGTCCATACATTTTCTTACTACAATACATCTTGTCATAACAGTGTGCCTTCCAACCTGACAAATTCTAATACCCTTGTTTCCACACTATCCAGCTCTGTAGTTCCCAATAACAATTTGCGGGGATTACGTCCACAATGTCCCCCAACAAGTTCCACCATCGTCAGTGCTTCTCACAATCCCCATTGGAATTATGCTCAAGGAAATTCACAAAATATGATGAGAAATGAACCCCCAAACAGGAACGTGCTGAGACCCTTTCATAATTTAGCACAGAGGATTGCAGCAGTACAAAATTCTGAGCATGATCACCCCGATGAATCTAATTTTTATGGTATTGATGAGCTTCATTCCTTCGGTGTAGAGATGGACCAGTCTGCAGGAAGCTTACTCAGTTCTTCCGATGACAGTGTCAGTGGTGTTCTTGGCATGGCAGATGTTGCTGCTTCTGTGCCTGGAACTCTGACAGATAGCCCAACAAGGAGAGCTGTCACAGCTATTGTTACACCACTACCTCGCAGTGTTCCCCTTGCAACCAGCACAACTGGCAGTACTTCTGTGTCTCATATGTCCGAAAATGTTCCAAATGCATCCCAATCAGGATCTCAAAGTTGTGATGTTCCACTTGGGCAAATGCGACCATCTTCTGACCAAGGTAATATTGATAGCAATACCCCAGGATCCAGTCAAAGTAACAAGTTTCTTCAAGCAATTTCATCTTCCACTCAATCAACACATCAGTGGAGTTCTCCAAGTAACGATGGTGCGAGAAGACTACCTAATGCTGAACTATCTGCAATGCGTAATCACTACCCACAACCAACAACTTCCGGTAGTCAGGCAAACGGAATTATGAATGCCACATCTTCTGTCGGTCAGCAAAGGAATATGCATATGGAAGGGTTGCAAAGTCGAACATGTCCAACAGTAACGTCTTCTGGTCTCTTGTCAAACGAGCATGTTCCTAATGCACAAACCTGTGTTGAGAACTCACCGTCTACAACCCAAACACCAGCAGCATATTCTGCTGTTTCTCAGAGTGCTACATTAAATAAAAGATCACAGTCATCCATGTCTACAAATTATAGTATGCCAAACATGAGTACACATCAAACCCATGCATCAAGGCCAAGTTTTGATAATGCTAATAGGAATAGTTCAGGAAATGCACCTTCATATAGAAATAGGAATGATATGCCAAACCCCCAACAGATGCCAAATCCTCTAATAGCAGGAAATTCCACCAGTGGCTATCCAATACAAAGCCACACCAAGCAAAGTTCATACGCAGTTGGTGTAAATTCCAAAGAGAAATCTCCAAACAAAACAGGAGGCAACAGGCAAGCCGATCCTCGGCAAAGTCAAGTACATAATTCTGTTCCATCTTCATCTCGTATGGTTCATCAGTCTCAACCTTCCATTTTGCCTGGTGTTGCCACCAGCCAGCCCGGGTTATCAGGTTTCAATAGTGGGAATTTCTATAATGCAAGTAGAAGCCAGGCACCTATTACAACTCGTTCAGTCTCTGATTCAAGAGGAATGACAGTGACATCTTCTGTGACTGGTCCTTCCATGAGCAATGTATGGCAGCCTTCCTGGTCTGGTAATGTCCCACCCAGTCAGAGTCATCCTTTTACTGGTGATGGGAGTCGACATCAGCAACCAGTATCTGCTGCTCATGCTACTTGTCCTGATCAAACAGCAGCACAAGCAAGACATGTAAGCACGACGACTGTCACTGCAACTACCTCGGTACAATCTGTTCCATTGCAGAGCAATGTTCAGACAAGATCAAGCTTGATTGAAACTGTGCCACCACCTGATAATCAGTCTAGAAATCATATGGGTATGTCGGACACTAGAGGGAGTTCTTCTAATCAAATGCACTTACCTGGTTCAGTACAAACTCCTATGTTTTCAGGGAACAATCAGAGACAGTCACTTCCGCATCCTGTCTCTTCAGGAAGTTTCAATGTCCCTTGTACAGAATCAGGACCAAGAATGCCCTATCCACTAGTTCCTCCCATCATGTTTGGAAATTCAACACCTCGGGGTATTCCTATGGGAAGTCCTATGGGAGGAATCCGTGGTGTACCACTCCCAGGAAGCTTTCCAGCAACTAGCATTTCAGAACAGAATGTTCAACCACCTCAGGTTATGTCATCGTCGCCATCTGCCATACATCATACCCTGTCTCCTGCTATGCATGAACGCCATCGGATGTACTTGCCTTCGCATTTCAATACTCTTCACAGGCCTCTCTACATGCCACCAAGTCCTGCACCAAGTACAGATCTTCCCTTGCTTTCTCCCCACTCATGTGGCCAACTACATGTCCATGACAGTGTACTGTACAGTCCCAGATATCCATCTTCCATTCATAGTTTGTCTCCAGGAGTCAACACCAGTTTCCATGCTTCTACTTTGCATCGGACCTATTCATCCTCCGAACATCAAGAGAATTTTGCCAGAAATAGCATCAGCCATCCTGCACCTCATTATGATAGCCCTATGCCATTGCGAATGACACATCTTGGACAGAGTTCGATGGGTGTGGCAAATGCAGTGAGCTCTCAATCAGGTCAGGTACCACCATCGATAACCTCCTTGCAACATAGTAGCATTGTAGCCAATAGGGAGCAAAATTCACTTTTTGAACAGAATCTGAAGAGACTCCTTGAGCGAAGTGCTAGAAGACACAGCATGGCTTTGGCCAGCTCACATGGATATCCAAGATCATTGTCATGTGACCATACATTTCCCCCTAGACCAATGAGCACCTTTTCTTCACTTTCATCGTTTCCCCCTCCACATTCTTCATCCAGTGTACCCTTCAGTGCTCCATCCACAATGCCTTCAACTCCATCAATCCAACCAAAGACAAGGTTACCATCACAACCACTGCCAAGCAGGCATGCAACAACCACAGCGTCACCAGGAACCGGTACAGCAACTGTCACTACAGTGTCAACAACTCTTACACCGACAACATCCTCAATTGTGACAAGTAGAGCTATTCTTGGTAACACAAGTGATAAGTACCTCCCTCTTGAGTTGCTCAGTCCAGATTCTGCAAACGCTCAACCAGCAACACCTGCCACAACCCCCTCGGTACCTTCCCCGCAGGTTGCCGTTGACCTCGTTGTGAAATGTGGAGACACTGTTTTGCAGTGTAGTCGCCAGGTTCTTCGAGAGTCTGGTCGGACTGTTCTTTGCTGCTGGCATTGTGACTACCACACTGCTGAGCCACGTAAGATGAAAAGACATCAAAAGAAAGAAAACGAACCTCTTAAATGTCAGCTCTGCAGTTACCAGAGTGGCTCTCGATGTAGTGTTAACCAGCATTACAAACAGGAACATATGGACAAGGATGATCCTTTTCGTACTATTAGTCATTAAGAATTTTATATTTGCATGCCATGGATGGAAGCTTTGTGGAAAGTCTGACTATCTAATGTAATTTATGCACCCAGTTGTGAATTTTCAGGATTTGGGGAAAATTACTGCTGATCTCCTTCGGACATACTCTCCTGTACCTTACCGTGGGTCAAATTTTCATATATTTTGTTTACTTAATATTGGGTATTCAATATTTTATTCGTACACACAGAAATACTTGCTTGCCCTTTCTGATGAAGAATTATTTTTTACTGCTTGTAAAATATCCCACAAAATACCTTTTATACTTTAAGGATAAAATTGGACCTTTGAAAAGTCAGAAGTTGATTTGAATGAATAGAAAAAATCAAACAAACATCACACTGAAAATTTCATCAGATGGGACGGAATCTAGGAAAGTTATTCCAGTTCAAAAGTTTGCTTGTTTTACAAATGAGTTATATGCACAACTTTGGGATATGCAAATGAGTCAATCATGTGATATCACATCCTCACTGTTTCCTCTGTATTTTATTATATGAAATATTTCATATGATAAATAGTGAGTGTGTGACATTGGTTCTCTCATTTACATGTTACCTGTGTTGTGCATATAACTTTTTTTGGGGAGAAATTTGATCAGAACTTCATAGCACCATAACTGTCTTTCATATTTTACATCCAATCTTGATTTACATCCAATCTTGATTTACATTCAATCTTGATTGGATGTGAGCTTTTTGCTTGTCTAATTTTTCTGTTTAATTCAAATCAGCCTGTTCTTTTGAGTGGACTTGTCCTTTTAGAGTCTGAAATGTGACAGTAAACATATTTTGTTGAAAGCAAACTTTTTGTCGAAAACCATTTTGGTCACCCTAATTTTAATGGTATTCTGAAAGTTATATATTGTTGATTTTTCATTGATGAAATTTAAAAACTTGAGTTTCTCTGTCACAAGAGTCATTTTTTTTGTTGGGGTCTACTCCGCACATCCCTATCAAATAGTCTAAACTATGTGCCCCCAGCTATTATGCAGTAATTGTCCCAATATTGTTCCAATAAAAGTAACTTTTACATGACTGGCAAAAAGGACTTCAAAATCTGCAGGATGTGCATTACAGGTGTAACTATAAAGTGTACATATAAAGTTATATGATGTAAAAAGGTATTATTTCAAATATGAAAAGGTTTCTAAATCATCACCATGTACAACCGATCTTGCACAAACTAACTTTAAGAATTGTGTATTCACATTTTGTACTTTTACCTGCAGTACTTAACATATGTAATTAAGTAGTATGTGATATGCATTGATGACTGTGAAAACTAGTTTAAGTTTTCTTTTTTATAGTTTATTTTATATACAGCTATAATAAGATATGTTGACATGAAACACTGAATGTCTATAAATAATTCAATTTCAATCAAAGGACAATTTGAGGGGGGGGTACACTATATTGACTTATCACATGATATTAACCGAGGTGACATCGGTGAGTTCTGAAAAGTTTGCTTTAAATGCAGATTAATCAAAGTACTGGTACTCATAAACTCAATGACCCGTATTCTAAACTCGGGTTTAACTAGACCGTGGTCTCACTCTGGGCCAAAATTATGGGAAGCCAAACATGTCAAAATTTGTTCATATGCTATGTTTCTTATGTTTACTGTGCTCTCCTAGTTTTTTAATGGTGAAGACAATTATCTTATTTATCCTTCTCAGACTGACAGGAATGATTTGAGAGTCAAATGAGCTGATACTATGAACCTCTACTGTTAGAGAATATGTCACAATTTGCTATCCATAGTTAAACCACATTTTTAGACCACAGTTTGAATTGAACCCAACTTCAGAATACGGGCCATTATCTTCAGCTCTGAGCCATCAAGAGATTCATTGATTCATATCAATTTCAACTGGGAATTCTGAGGAAAAGGTGTCGATCATCATTCTCAATATGAGATTCATTCGTATATCAATCTCAGTTGTGTACTCTTAATTCTGAAGAAGTAGTTGCAATCATTCTCAATTTGATAATATTGACTTGTGGGGACGAAGTTCCAATCATTCTGAATTTGAATCAATCACAACTTCTTTAATTGACTTGTCAGCTCAGTACCCACAATAAATCTACCAAAATGACTTTTGAGTTACTTTTGTATACAGTTTGAAGAAACTGATGGTAAACTTTTGGAAAGTGATAAGTAGCCTGTTAAAATTGATCAAAAGTAACCCAAGGAATGCTGATTTATTTTTGAAGAATTTGGCTAGGATTCACTGAGTAAGGCGGGGGCAGCGGAAACGGGCGGTTTGAGGGAAGGGGGCTGGATTGGCTTCAGCACCCCTACTTTCTTTCCCAAAAAAAATGTACAAAAACGTATAAATGATCATCTGATCGTGATTTTTGGCATGGTCAGCCCCCCCCCCCCAATTTTCAAAACCGTTCGTAGGCCCCTGGTTGGCTTATACCTTCAGGGTTCTTTCTCTTTTCGTTGCTTTTTTTTCTTCAATTTTTTCTTCCAAAACCGTAAAAATGACAATCTAATTGTGATTTTTTTTTGCACGATCAGACTCCACCCCCACTCCCACTTTCAAAACCTGTTCCGAGGCCCCTGGTTGGTAATTCAGGGTTCTTTTACTCTAGATTGTTTTTTTTTTCAATTTCATCTGTACTTAGATATGCTTTATATGTATAATGGTTTATTTCTTCCTTGTTCATGTATTGATGTAAAGTTCATATCCCCACATTCTGCTATATCAATGCACATGATATGTATAGGTTAGTATTCATGAGTATACTATGGTTTGATTATTTTGTGAACATTTTGATTTTTGTGCAAGTTACGATATTTATGTTTATATTGTCTGAACTATCTAAGGTTTTTATTGAGTTATGTGGGCCGTGTAGGGGTAATAATACATGGTATCTCCCCAAAGTAAAACCAGCCAATCTTTGAATCGGACATTTGGGGTGGTTTTCATGAAAGGATTTGTCAGACATTTTATCTGACAAGTTCTGTTTTATCCTACAGTTACCATAGTAACTGTATGATGAGCTGTTGTTTCATCCCCCCACTTGAATAGTATGACGTCATGTGCAGGTAACTCTGCCTAAGTCAAATATTTTGGGGCCACAGAAATCGGATCGATTTAGGAGAAATTGGACTTAGAAGAGGTAGATAACACTTGTTTTGATTAATCTGTTCTAAAATATTGCTTCGACTTGGGCGATTATTCGACTTATAGAAGGTCAACTTATAGTTCTCTGTATTTACACCCATGGGCAGTAAATTCATGTTTGTTATTTTAATTGGCCCATTGTTTATGCAAATATGAATTTACATAAACAGACATAAGTTCATTAATGCTGTAACCCTTTAACAACTGTAAATGTAACTCTCTGAGACAGAAAGCATGCATTCATTATTAGACGCTTTCTCAATAAAAAGCGCAATTTTTGGAGTGAAGTCTGCATAAATCATGGTTTCAATCCACAGATTGATGGCTAAGCGCATGAATTTGGAAAAAAAAGTTTAAAGACTTTCACAAAAGATGGCGATATACGAAATATCTAATGAACAGAAAGCATGAAATGTGTATTTTTACTGTATTATTTTAAGGTAGTTCCAACGTTTCTGTGCTATTCATACTATTTTCATGTGTACATGAGTTATGATCTCAATGGCAATCAAATGTTTGGGAAAATGGTCAGGATTCATAAAATGTTATCTTTTTTCGGGAATACAAGGGCGAATCTGTGGTGGAGCTATTCTTTGTAGAATTTCTTTCTTAGTTGACTTACCCATCATGTTGAAATTTCTCAATACTTTGTACAACTTTGTTGTGATATGTTGTATTTTATACACAGTTTATTTATTTTGTCATGTTGCACCTGTATTTTAAATAATAGGTTTCTTGGTAATGAGTATACTATGTATAATTAAAGACTCAGACCGGAGCTAAAAGTGAACTTGGCAAATGAGAAATATATATGCTACATAGTACAACAATGTAAGTTTTATGCATATATTTACTGCTTGACAGCTGAGTAAATTGCTTAAGAAAAACTCAAATTTACAGGTTTTGACAATAGGCTTTATTGAGCCTCTAACAAATGGCCTGAATTATGTTATATCACATTTTGTCAGGGTGGTTGTGATTCCATAGAAAAGAAAGATAATGTTTGATTACCAGATTATGAATTAAATTGGTTTTCAATTTTTCAGAGGAAAATGACTTGGGCAATTACTCATTACCCAAAACGGATGGAAACCTAGAACTCTTCACTAGTTTTTTTTTTATTTCTTTGTTTGGCTATTATTGGGCCTAAATTGCTATGTCAGGAAAAGTGTTACACATAATCTGAATGCAGATTGAATTGAAAAGCTGTGCCAAAATTAAGCGGGAAAGAAAATATGGCAAAAACTTTTCTAAAACTGTATATTTTTATAAATTCAAGCTTGAAGGAAAGATGTTATTATTTCTGTGATAGAAGTGAATAAAATAAATGCATAATCAGAAAATCATAAAGTTTGTGTAAAAATCTATGGAATCACAATACTTAAATACAACATGACATGTTCTGAGGCCGGTGAAAAGCAAAGAAAGCCAATTGGAGCATGGTAGGTCCGTGATTGGAGCTACATATATTCTTAAGCAAGTACTCGGTTGGTAAGCAGTGAATTGCATTGCTGTGTTTAGTAGTTTATAAGCTTTCAATTGGTGTATGTTTTGTTAAAATCACTTTTGTGTCCGATCTTGGTCTTTAAAAATGAGAGAGGTATGTACAAGTATTTGAGAAGAGTGTTGTGGGATTACATAGAAAATTAGGTATGCCCAGTTTTATCATTTTTAACTAATGGATTTCATAATGTGTAATTGAATCATCTTGGATTTTTTATCAGTTTTGTAATCAATATTTTCCCATAATATTGTGCCTTTAGTATTAATAACACAACAAATCAATGATAACATAGTTTTGTATTCTTCTATTATAGATACATAATACATGTAAATGTAGGCTTATAATTGTCACCTATTATGAATATCAACATTTGTTTTAATGCTATGTATTTAGATTTTGTACTTTTGCACATGAGAAAATCATAGTTTATTTCATTTTCATCATGTTTTGACTTTCCATCTTAAAAAAAAAAATTATTTGGGATGATTTGGAAAGTCTGTAGGACATATGTAAATGTATTTGATTTTGTTTGTAATTGGTTATGTGTCAACTTGCAAATGCATGATCAATTTTGTGTTCAAGGCATCATTATTGAGCTGTTACTAGGTACATTATAATGGCTGTAAGCATGGGGTGGGAGGGGGGGGGGCAGAGGAGAAAAAAAGACCCAAGAAATTTCAATAACTCCCAAGTTTTCACAGTTTCTACCCAAATTTTCTACAGACCCTTAAATTTATTTTAGTTATAAAGAACACCCCTGTGATCAGGTCTGTTGCTTCTTTAGAAGTATGAATTTAAATTTCAACATTTTTTTATGACTGGGATAATTATGTCTGGAATCCAATTCAAGATACTTTTAAACACTAATATCTAGTTGCCTATTAAAGCAAAGATGCTATGTGCTTACATTCTCAACGTAGCCCAAATGGAGATGAAATGATCTTTAATATTCATAGTTTATTTGACAAGTGAATGTTGATGATGTGTGTGACAGACAAGTATTCAATATACATTATAGAAAACTTCATTGTTTAAGAATCCGTTGAACTATTGCTTATGCAGTTATGATTATGAGCTATATGATGATTATAATGTGTATATAAAAATTATATGTACTTTTTTTCATTTTTAGAAAAGGCTCAAGTTGGTTTAAGAAAATGAAAATACATATATGCAATGTATATTTTGTAGCCCATGTTTTCTTCACTCTAGTACTTAATAAAGTGAAATTAAACCCCAGTTTAAAATTTGGGGAATAGCTGTGCTAAATATTGTTCTTTGTGTTAACTGTGCTCTGAGTTCCAGCTTTTATAGTTAAGGAAAATAGTCATACAGTATTACAAACCATTCCTCAGCTTTTAGTTTTCTTCCCCAGAATCTTGATAAGTTTAAAATCTGTTTTGTTATTTTGTGGGGGGAGGAATTGATGTCACATTTGGCTACCTTTAATTGGTCTAGCAATTTCAAATCATTTAACTTATCCTAGTAAGCTTTCATATCACTCAGTGAATATTGTATGAATGGGTACAATATTTTATACTGTTCTTTTTATTGTATTTTTGCACTGCTGGCAAATTTTAAAGAAAATATTTTGTTGTCAATGAAAATTAAAAATGAAAATCTACATATTAATATGGATCCTAAATTGAAGTAACGAATGTGTAAATTTCATTTATGTATAAAACTATGAAAGGGACCATCCTTGAAAATTTTATGTTGAATTATATACATATGTTTATATATTTATAATTTTTCTTAGGTAATTTTATCCCCACATGCACAAGTGCAAGCTGTTATAGTTTCTTTTAAGTAACTGGGGATGTTAAAAAAGGGAGAAGTGGGAGAGTAAATGTCTTCTTTTAAATGAGAGAAAAAAGGTATCCTGTTTTGGTTTGTGGGGTGTATATTTTTACTCAAAACATGAAATAATGTTTAGCCTCCTTTTGGGAGTCAAGTGTTTGAATTCGCTGTCTTTTGTGAACAATTGATAAAACTTCATGATACTGAACTGAATAGGTTAAGATGAATATATATCAGATGTAATTATCATATGTATTATATTGGGGGGGGGGGGGAGCTCTCAGTAATATGTGATAATACAAGCTGTGTTGATGTATTCTATAAGTGGCTAGTTGTACTTTGAAATTTACCATTTGTTTTCTAGATTTTATGCACCAAAGATCCAAGTAATAAAACAGATTCATATATGATCTTTTGTACAAAATGGAAGAAACGTTCTTGTGTTAATTCTCTTTTGTTATAAGTGTATAAATAGTTTGCATGTTTTCATGGAGACAAATTAAGAGCAAATTGTCAGTGGAAATATGATCAAATAAAAGTAAAGTATTTTTTTTTTAAAGGTGACAAATTTTGAAAAGATGTATGACCCAAAGTGAGCACTCTGAATATTTCTTCATTGGGGTTTAATGTTGTATAATATTAATTATGGAATGCATTACAATATATCTGGAAGTATACAAAAACATCACATCCTTAGAAAGCCAAAGAAAACATGGAAAAAGCAAGTAGAGGAGGAGGGTTAAGGATGGAGGATGCACTGAATCGAGCAAAGTAGAAGGGGGGGGGGGGGCAACTCGGGTAAGGGGGATTACTGCAAGTGTGAGGTGAATCTGGCCACCCCTGTTAACGGGGACAAAACTGGATGTATATTATTGATTGATGATGGTGATATTCTCATCCGTCCATATGGGTTAAATGTTGAATATTGTTTCCTCTATTTTTTTACATTTCACATTAAAGTTTTCTGAAATATTGTTGATGGTGATATTCTCATCCATCCATAAGGGTTTGAATTTTGAATATTTTTTCCTCTATTTTTTTACATTTCACATTAAAGTTTTCTGAAATACATAGTATCTTGTCCAAATATCAAATCTGGTGTTGCAAAAACATTTCAAAATGCAAAGTCTTATTCTGGTTTTTACATATACATATATATAATTACCGGTATATATATTGCAAGAATTCAAATATGGGGATTGTAAGGAAATAAGATTTATGAGTTGTAAAGGTTCATTGAACATGTTTTCAGTAATTAAGCTTTCTTTAAAGGTATGGTCCAGGCTGGAGATATTTATATCTCAATAAATATAGTAAAATTCATAGAGCAAAATGCTGAAAATTTGATCAAAATCGGATAACAAATAACAAAGTTATGGAATTTTAAAGATTTGCATTATTCTGGTGAAACAGTTCTAGGCATGTCTTCATGAATATTCATTAGGTGGGCTGATGATGTCATCCCCACTTGTTATTTTGAAATTGGGTTTATTCAAATTTTTTCTACCAAGAACTAAAACAATTGGATTGACAAGTGATTAAGTGCATCAGTTATTTATTGCCGCAACTTGTTTCATCATAATGGAGACATCATTTACACATGTATGAAAAAATGAAACAATTATGATTTCATGTAATAACATAAGAAAATGGAAAGTGGGGATATAACATCAGCCCAGCTAATGAATATTCATGACAATGTGCATACAACTGTTTTTACAAAATATTGATAAACTTTAAAATTCAATAACTTCGTTATTTCGTATCAGATTTTGATGAAATTTTCAGCATTTTGCTCTGTGAATTTTACTCTATTTATTTAGATATAAATATTTTCAGCCCGGACCATCCCTATAACAGATTGGGACATACCCGGTAATCCTCTCTTTATTTCAATGGAAACGGATAAATGGCAAAGTGAAGAGCCATTTGATAAATGTTTAATTTTTTCAAAGTTATCAAACAAATATAATATCTTGGCATTGATGAGAGGTAGCTAATTTTTCCATCCCTAAACTATAGAAAGCAACAGCTTAATTATAATTCGTAAATGATAATTCAAAGATGTAACACCAAATTACTGTATATTTTTCAAGACACTGGTGATCCCGTGTACAATGCCCTTCCCAATTAACTACCAAATGAAACAATTCTTATTTGATGCCGTCGCAATCATTTTTTTTTCTGATAAAATGAGACAAGGTACAATCACCGATTTAATCATAATTGATATATATTTCATATATAAATACTCTGTATCAACAAAATCAGAATTGCAAAAGAAATGTAAAAAAAAATATGTTTTTACAAATTTACGATGATTTCTACAAAGACACAGAGCAAGTTCATAACAGTAAAGCTAATCATAGAGCAATTGTTGCATCCATACATTTATGTTACTGTTTGGTTTCTGGATTTAAAAATGCAAAAAATCAGTAAAATATGAAGTTACAAAATGCATAATAATGAAACTGTAACATGGAAATTACAAGATGAAACTACGAGGGACAGAGGGATGACTTCATTCACTGCCTCTGTCAAAACACTATGGCAGATGAAATGAATGATTTCAAGTATTTATATTCCACATACTAAGAACCTTGCTATACGATTGGTCAAAAGTAAATTATGTGAAAGAAAAGAGTAATTTTCCCTTCAATGTCACTGGAAGTGATGGAACTTTTGCATTTCCCGTTGTCACTTACTTCAGCTGATGGGGTCATAACGCATTGAATTATTAAGAGTATGTGCGAAATACAAAGTCATTGCCACTTTATTTTTTGTTTGTTCCATCTATCTCCATCACATGCAGTGATGATCATGCAAAGTACATACACACTAACAGTAAAACATTTATGCAAATATCCCTCGATTGTTTTGTTGTGAAGGTGAAACTCTTTAGTGAGGTCACAATAACCTTCCTTAAGCAAAATCTAGGTACTGTTCTTGTTCACAATTTATCTACGTGCTAACAGTAAAAACACGCATTGACTGCAGTGAAGAAAAAAACAAACGACTTGATATCTTTAAATCAGAGTTTTGACCGCTTGGTGTTTTGGATTGAGTACACAAGCAAACAATTTTTTAAATGCATAGATTTCTGAGAATCAAAGCTTTTAGGAAAGTTGGTAAAATCAGGAATATTCTGATGACGCTGTATCTATTTCTGCTCCAGCACCTCTCCAATATTGACTGTACTTCATACCCTAATTTAACTGGCTATTTCAGACCAGGATATAGGGGGAGGTTTCAGATCTCGGTCGCTGATATGTGATCGCCGCAAAAATTTGCACGCACATAGAGTCCGTTGTAAACTACAAGACTGTATCGTAAAATTTTCTAAAAATTGTTTATTTTTATTATTAATTAATTATGCGAATAAGTGTATGAGTGTTTTTAAATTGCGCGATGGCGTAGTGATGAAATTTGTAGAGGGGGGTCAATTTGACCCCCCCCCCCCCCCCCGTTAAATAGGGGTTAAACTGAAATACTTTGGTTACGTTTGTATTCTTGCATGATTTATAGTTAACAGTTGGAAAAGTAGAAAAATATGTCTCGGGGGGGGGGGTTCTAAGCAGTGATATTGGCAATGCATTCAGTTTTTGAACCATTTGGTTGCTTTTAAACATACAAAAATATCATATTACCATTACAATCAAATGTCAATGTCACTTGTTCATGTGACATACACACAGAGTTTATCTGTAAATTGCACATACAAATTCTATATTACTTTTACATACTGAATATTAATTTCATGAGAAATAAAACGTCACATCCTGGGAATGTTCAGAGAATGTCTGAAAGTCAATAATATGTTTACTTTTAAAGTAAGCAAGATAGATTTTCACTCAAATCTTTACCAAACTTGAATACAAGTCAATATTCTTGGTTATAAATAGCAAGCAATGACAATGCTAAGATATGTATTCAATAATATGGTTGCGAAAATCACGTTGGGAAGAGCACATAACAAATATTACAAAGAAAAAATTAAAACAAAGGTGAGGTTTTTTAGATTTATTCTGTTTTCCTCCCAACATTAACCCTTTTGCCATAAAATGGCTCAAGATAACTAGCTAAAGCACATCCATTTCATAGAATCTTATTCCTAATTAAACATCACCAATATAGGACAATAACATGACAATCTATGAGCCATATAATCTTTCATCATAAATTTTGGTTGACTGTCTTAAAGAAAACCTCTGAATATTTCAGTTATTTTGCTGAGATACAAGCAGCTCCATTCATTGAACATTTGACGGCTTACTTTCTGAGTCGGTAAACAATACTAATTCTTTCTTCATATTTTCAAACTTTGTAATCCATGTATGTTTAAAATATCAGAGAGAAATGCCAAATTGCCATCGAGATTAGGACACTTCCATAAAATGTTCCAACCTTTTTTATGTCCTGCTAATGACACGATAATTAGAGAGCATGACAATATCGCGACGACTAGAAAACTGATCATTTCAGGAAGCTCCCACTAATACAGTGGTTAAACACCCAAGTATATTTTTCATCCAGAACAAAAAATATAAATATTTAAATAAGAGAGATAGAGAGATGAAAAAAAGAGACCGAGAGTGAGTGAGCAAGAGGATGCCATAAAGTAAGAGCTTCTTAGAAAGATGGGATAAGTGGAGTGATTGCAGTCCAGAGAGAAAGAAACAGGAGAGACATAAATTCAGCAGCTTCAATTTGACATTTAATTCCATTGAAACAAACCAATCCTCCATCTCAATAAGACCATTAGTCACAAGATACATTAATGAGGCCTAGGCCCCTATCTTACAAAGACATCCGGGCGCCGTTACACAAAGGTAAGCGGTTAATCGCTACATGAAATGGCCTATGAAGATCATCGTTGCATGCGCATTTTGCTCGGTAGACTGACTAGGAACCAATCAGAATTGTTCTTTCAAAATAGGGCAATTCCATAAAATGATCAATCTTTTTGTACATGAGACCCCCATTTTTCTTGAGTCTTACTTCACTTCATAAACTGACCAAATCATGGTCATTTGAGAACATAACAGACTGTCAAAAGAACGAGAAATCAGAGACAGAAAATTTCATGAAGGTCCCACATATATGGGGTCGGACGTACACATTTTATGGAATTGCCCATTAGTGATCAATCGCTAACCTTTGTGTTACGGGACCCTGAACTATGGAAATCCATCAATGTCAGAATTCTTCAGATAAGAAATGTATGCAATTTCCCTTTGAAAACAAAGATGGACACACTGATTTGTCAATACAATAATGCATGTACCAGTATACATCATATTTAGAAAACAATTTGGACAGACATTGGCATTGCTGGCTTTCCATAGATGTGATTGACCAGTCAATCTTGACATGCTGTAGGACGGGAGTGACCCTGGCCTAGGTTTCCTCTTGCTTCCAGGATTACCTTATAAATTGATGATCGCACCTCGGTGAATTCAACACCATTTACAGTTCATTTCATAGTAGATATTTCATGGAAAACCAGGCATTCTTTTACAGTACATAAAGAATTTGGTGATCCTAGCAAGCACCAACACAATCCTGCCGTAGGTATGTTCATACTATGTTCATTCATTCATTCACAATAATCTACTTAATTATTCACGATGAATCGTACAGAGATCTTGTTGTCTTTGGCACTGGCTAATTGACAATAGATTATCAGGAAATGAACCATAGAAGCTTTTGACAAGAGACCATGGAGAATGTGTCACTTCAAGTTCACTGGCAATAGTCTTTGGCATCCGCATACTTGTCATTTCCTATCCTTCAGAGTTAAGGATCTACAATGACTAGCATAACTAAGCTGTCATCTTTGGCAATGGCTCATCAGCAACGGATGCTGACGAAAAACAAATAAAAGTGACAACAACTTCTAACCAAAGCCATGGGGGATGTCTCAAAACCTTGGCAATGACAGAATGCATCCCCAAACTGCCATATCCTCTCCTGCGTGCAGGAAGGCATATCCAGCTGAATGCATGAAAGCCGGCATCCCTAAGATCATGATCTCAGGATCGTCCAGATGACAGGGTCTCCATGGGTAGATGTCTGGATCTCTTAGCTTTACTGTGGTCCTGCTGGATCTGATGAAAGTGCTCCAGCATCTGACTCCAGTTGATATTCTTCTTGTAAGATGAGTCGCCCTTACTGTAGGATGGAGACAAAAAAAAGGAATAAGAAACAACATCTCAATGTCATGGCAAGGTATTTTCAATTATGAAAATCGTTGTCTCTCAGTTGAAATCTACTTAGATTGATTAAATATGTGTGACTTAATTTGATTTACATGGCAGAAAACAAAGTAAAATTAATATGATCTTTTTAAAAACTACAGGGATATGAAAAAAAAATCAACTTTCACAGAAAGTATATTAAACTTCTCAGAGTTTGATTTACATCAAAAAATCATTTTGGTTTATTGATTAACTCGGTTATTTTTTAGTTGAACACTGACTTCCATACAGGTATTTAATGCAAGTGTAAATCAGAATTTTAATTTTCATTTTTTATGAAACTTTTAACAGAATTTAAGAATTCTTAGCGTTGGTAAATTGCAACTTTACTATCATATATATCTTTTCCTTTCATTACAAAAAAAGCTCTGCTAACCTTGAGTCAACAGTAGCCTTATTCCCCGGTAGGAATAGTTTCTTGGATGTTCCCCCTGTACCCGACAAGTACTGAAGATTAGGTACACAAGTGAGCCTATGATGAAGGGTGTTGAAGGCAGTACTCTGTGGTAGCAGCATCAGCAAACCATACAGGCTCTTCAGAAGAAAGGGGTTGTGCTCTGCATCTAATAGCTGAAGCCGAAGATCTGTGAAAGGTCAGAGATCAAAGGTCATTTGGCTAGATGGGACCTGTTTGCTAATGAATTATTTTTTTACATGAGGTTTTATCCATTACATCATAAGACATTAGTAAGCTATAATATTCAGACAGTTTATCAACATCTGGGGAATACCTTAAAAAAACATAAAACTGCTCAGATAATCTTGTCAGGGAATATGCAGTATTACCTACTAGTAAATATATTATACACTGGTATCTGAGAAACAATGTACAAGTCAATAGAAGAAGAGGGAGTCATAATCCATATTTTCGTGACTGAAATACAGTTGTGCTCAAAAGTTAATGAACTCCTTCACAAAATTAACTCTTTCATGCTAAGTGTTGAATGTAGACAACAACACTACAATGTTCGGTTAGCCCAGAGAAACAAACTTTATTGAACGTAATATTTTATCACCTGATTTCACAATTAAATATCTAAAACACGACAGAACTTGAACACTTTTAAATATTTTCATTTTCTGGTGGGGTTCACTAACTTTTGAGCACCACTGTATATATACTGATTGATTGATTGCATTTATTCTGATATACAAAAATGAAAAGGTATATATGAATATACCTTCTTAGAAAACTATACTTACAAGTGAATATAGGTGACTCAATAAGCTGGACTAACTTGTCAATCTCCGTGAGAAAATCAACAGTGACTTCCAAGTCTCCACTGTAGCAGAAAATAATTCAGGGATATAAACATAACAGAATAACCCTATGTCACCCAAGCCTCAAGTTTAATTAGCTGTTTATTGTACAATACATGGAGTTCTACATCATGAAAACGGGCAAAGAAATTCAATGTAAATAGGGTTAATATTTCTAGGGTTGAAATAATCAACCATCTTGTACAACCATCCCCCATTTTGCTCCATTCTTATTTCACTTTAAAGCAGAAACAAACTAATAGCGCCATCTCCAGTCCTCAACTACTCATCCTGGGCACATTTCCTGACCCATAATGCTGGTGTAGTCTAGCAATATAGACCCACTTGAATGATAACATGCTAATTAACTACTCAATACATTTATACCGCAATAATGATGTTACCAAGTAGCAAAACAATTACTTTTCCTCTCAAAACATTTGAGTTTCTCTATACAAGCACAATTATAGGTCAATTTATTCTCTGTATAGTATTAACAGATATCTGAAAACGTATATTCTAAGACTCAAGTATTTATAAAACACAGTCAATGAGAGACCACATACAGTTCCCTCCCCCTTTAATAAAGGACTGCTCAAGCCATGATAATATGAGGGACTTGCATCCTATCATTTAAACCAAAACACAAAGAAATCATTTCAAAAAGATTCTAGTTATAAGGGGTAAGACAAACATGTTTCATGGTATCACCCTATTAAAAAATGTATAGTCTGGTATACAAGGGGGGAAACCCCAATTAAACATCCATTACTGCCTGATCTCTTTTCAGGGAGGGAAATGTAATAATCTATTAAAACATTGTCAGCCATAATTTGTGAAGGTTACGCCCTCAAAATGTGTTGCTAAGAGAAAAGCTATAAGCATAACAGAATATCAAAAAAATATTTGAGACATAACATGACATTGATTACTGTATTATTGCTGATAAAATATTGATTGTCATAAGGATACAATTGGTATATAAGATCACAGGAATGTTTGTAGTTTTGAGTGAGAAGACACAGTGAGACAGTAGCAACGGGACTATGGCACCAAGACTTGTAAAGACAGCAGAATAAACTGCAACTAGCCTGAAAGAGAACAAAGACAGTGAAAAGAACAACATTAAATTGTCTTAAATGCATAAATTCTATGCTCATAGTGAGTTCTTTTCCAAGGCTAGCAATGATAGCTTACTAATTTGAAGTACACCAATAAAATGGTAACAGCTTTCAGATGGAAATATCAAGTTTTGTTTCAAGAAATGTGACCTTGATACAAAATTTTGAGATTCTGGAAAAACATCAAGCAAGTAGAAAAACCAACATTAAAGATAATCATAAGTTCAACTTGTAGCACTGAATTGTGGAAAATTTGTTCTGAATTGATTTTGAAATATAATCATAAGAACTTGAAAAACTTGTGCATACTATCAGCATACCTGCCAACCTTTGATAATAAAAAATCAGTATCAAAGTTCCGTCGGCGCCGAGCGGGTGTCCGGTCCGGCCCGCTCCAACGGTAGGGACTCTTTGCATTTTCAGCATGTAAAAGTAGCATTTCCCTACACTTTTTAAGCAAATTTACCCTCATTACCACACCAGAGGATGACCTAAATGTAGAGTCTACCTTTATTCATCAATTAAAAAAAAAAAAAAAAGATCTTTAAAATATCACTTTTGTCACAAAAACCACCCAGTTTCATTCAGGTGTGATATGTTTTCATTTAAATCTATATAGTTAGACTTAGGGTTTATTTTCTTGTTCATCAGAGCTCTCTAAAAACTTTGATTTTGAGCATATTTTTGTGAGGCCCTCTATTGGTGGAAAGTGAGATTGATGCAGATCTTCATCTCCACACATTCTATTTTTGATTAGACAAAAAATAATTTCAAGATTTTATGATGAATTTCGATTTAAGTTATCCCTACTGGTATTAAAAACCAATAAATCAAACATTTATTATCAAGCCTATCAATCATGCATCAAGAGAAAATAAGCCAAACATTGACATTGTCTTATTGTTATTTCACCACACAGGGGTTACTGACTGAGGACAAGGTTATATCATAACCTACATTGGATAAGTGCTTGTTGGTAGAAGAAAGCAGATTTTCAACCATGACAAATACGGAGCCGAAACTAACGACTGCATGCGCCCGACCCGCACCCACCACTGCACTTGCGGTGCGCCGGTAAGACGGGGAGACTGAGGCGCAGCCACTGGGCGGGCGCCGGGAGTTTAGGCAAGCGAAGCAAGCAAAGTAGATTTGGCGTTCGGCTCCGAAGGCTCAACCCGAGATCGAAAGTTGATCATCTTTCTTCCTCAAAAAATAGACAATTATTCGAAAAATAAAGTACAGATCAATGTTAAAATTGCATAGGGATAGATCTAACTTAATTGCGTCGGTACGCGGGCCGGTGTTCAACGACCTGCCGAGTGCCGTTCATATCATCAGCAGACTCAGCGATATACCACTGTAATCACCAACACACTCTAGATATGTACGCTACATCACTAACTCACTCCCACACTACAAAATCATCCGGCGACATGGGCAAAAACCTCAAATAAAAAGTAAAATTTTCTTACCTAAATCACCATGTTTCGCGTCAAAAATATCACCATCGGTGATTCTTAACATCGTAGTTAGGAAACAAGGGGTCTAAAAAGGTAACTTTTTCACGGTTTTTCCGATGTTCGTGGATTGTGAAAACATGTCCTCACTAAAAACTGGCTCTTTCGCTAGCCAATGTCAGCCGCCATTTTTTTCCGGAAGTCAAAGCTAACGACAACACCTCAAAATGTAGCGCCCTCAGTGCTGCCGTTGTGTGTATGCTCGTTAATTTTCACATGTATTTGCAATGGAACTGCGCACTTAGCAGTGTTCGCGCCGTTTAAAGTCGCTCTCTGTGTATATCGTGTAGCTAGCGCATTTGCGTAGCCGTGCGGTCCAGTCGTTTATGCGTTAGTCGCATCTTACAGCCGTGCATGCGTTAGTCGCATTATACAGCCGTTTCAATAATTTCAACACTATATTGATTAACCCGAAAATCGGAATTTTGGTTTTAAAATTCGGAATTCGGAATGGAGGTCGAAAAATCGGTATAATTCCGCCAAAATCGGAATGGTTGGCAGGTATGTATCAGACTCTTGCCTTAAACCAATCTCTTGGAATCACAGATGTTTGTTTGATTTGGGGCGAAATTTGACTTACATGCAGAAGTAAATAGTGCATGCTTCGCAATTCCTGATCTGAATAGCTGCTCCCACTTGGCCAATCTTTTAGACTTGACTGTATATTTTGCTGTGAGTCATAGGATTATTCTTCTTTAGGATCATAGGATTGATTCTTTACGCTTGATTACAATAAATATCATGAACAATCGAGTGTACAAAACAACTATACCAGGGATTCTCAAATGGTGGCGCACGCGCCACTACTGGCGCACCAAGCCTTTCGGAGTGGCGCGTGGGAGCCGGTATAGAAAAAGAAAAAGCATTAGAAAATAAAAGGCTGATCTACCATTAATCTGGAATTGAGGTTTGATCATTTAATTACAAAGGGAAAATAAAAACTCAGCTCTTTTTTAAATCTAATTGCTATTTGATTTCCTCTGATTTTGTGTAATCTAGCATTCGATAACCCCTATTATGGAGGATCTATTTAATGTATTCATTTACAATTGGTACAAAGACTATGTACATAATATGTGAACATAGATTTGTGAACAGTGCTTTTAATAATAACAATAATAATCATAACTACGTTTTATTTACTCAGGGTAGCCATTTCGGTTAGGAAACTGAAGCGGGCCCTGCATTTCCATGTATGTTATTACTACCCTTCTCCAATCTAAATGCTGTGCGCCAAGCAAGAAGGCAGAAGGTTCCATTCCTATATTATATTTTTTTTGTATGACTATGTTGGGGATCGAACCTACGGCCTCCCGTTCATGAGGCTGACGCTCTACCACTAATCAACATACCCGGTTTGCTTTTCAAACACGACCCTCATCAAGAACAACATTTAATACAGAAACATAATAATTAACACTAATTTGAGCAAGTCACTCATCATTTTTTAAATAAATTGTGTAGTTGGTATTTTTATATCTTCTGTTGATTGAGAACCCCTCTTGGCCATTTAAAAGGCTTTTTACTTAAAGGACACGTCCACCCCAACAAAAATTTGATGTGAATAAAAAGAGAAAAATCCAACAAGCATAACACTTAACAATTTCATCAAAATCGGATATAAAACAAGAAAGTTATGAAATTTTAATGTTTTGCTTAATTTCAGAAAACAGTTATATGCACATCCTGGTGGGTATGCAAATGAGGAGACTGATGATGTCATCTACTCACTATTTCTTTTGTATTTTATTATATGAAATAGGGAATATTCTAATTTTATCCTCATTGTCAAGCGAGACAACGATTAATTCCTCCCTGAACATGTGGAATGAGCATTGTTTCATACTATATGATTCAGTCAAGTTGGTCCTTATTGTCAAATCTATAAAAAAATGAAATGTTGTATAATTCAAACAATAAAAAAAAAAGAAATAGTGAGTGAGGGACATCATCGAATGTCTCATTTGAGTTGTGCATATCACTGTTTTGTGAAAAATAAGCAAAACTTTAAAATGTTGTAACTTTCTTATTTTACATCCGATTTTTATTAAATTTTCAGCGTTTTGCTAGTTTGATTTTTCTCTATTTATTCAAATCAACATTTTGCTGGAATACTTGACCTTTAAGCTCTTCAGGTGGTCCTGCATTCCCCCCATACCACAATATTTCGCTCTCCGCGTGTTGGATAGTGGAGCAGTCCAGATTCTCAACAAGAAATTTGGCGCTTCAACAAAATTAATTGAGAATGGCTGAACTATACATTCAATTGTCAACATTTGTGTAACAGCCCCCAGAACTGAAGGTTGCCTTCATGATAGGACAATGCCCATGATACAAATGACAAAGAGAGAGACGAGAGTGCGTGAATATCACCTCTGTTTTAAGATCCTTGAGTTTACTGCGGAGTTCAAACAGCTCGGTGGAGGTCAGCAGGATGGTGTTCAGGGTCTGGACCATCGTAGTAGCAAACTTCATGTCGGGCGAATCCAGAAGAATCTTAGACAGGGCTTGGTAGATGTGTTCAGCATTCAATAACAGACACAGCTGCCTGCCATGGTAAGAAAGAACTCAAGCAATACCATCAACCATTCCAATGAGTCATTGATTCCATGTCGTACTAGTATAAAGATTATTTACTAGTCTAAGGTATGATTCAGTCATAGCAAAACAAAATAAGCATACAATTATTAGAAATAGTATCCCATTGTCACAGTTTTCTGAAAATAAATATTGCCATAGATCATCTTAAATTCCACTCATGGTGTTGTCAGGCAACTTTCTAGTGAAATAATACAAATGGTCAAACACAAACTGTCGCAACACTATAGTCATTCATGGCCACAGCTCCCCCACACAGATGAGCAGAGCGCTTTGTATACATGATCACATGACCAGAATCGCATTGGTTCTAGATATGAATTTTCAAACATATATGAACCAATTATGCTCAAATAAAAAGTTCCTTACGTTTGAAATCTATTAATCAAACTTTGAGCCATTTTCATTCCAACCAACAAAATAGTTAAATATCTAAAGCACCAACTCTTCCACTACTGAACCTAAATTGTTGAAGTGTATCTTATTCACCACTCGGTCTTGTACCACTCCAAATAAAATCTCAAACAAACCCCCAAATATGACCAATCTCAAAACCATGTACCTACCTAATGATAAAAGAGCCTCTATCCTCAAGAAGTTGTGGATCAGTGGAAAAGAGGTTGAGAAGCTTCACCATGAAGTCTTTGAAGTACTTGTTGGTACCTGATACTGCCTTGAAGGATGTGTTGGATGCTGATTGGGCGATCTGATTGGCTGCTTGCTGGTCGGCAATAAACTCCGGACCAGCCGATGAAGAGACTATCTCGGCAAGGACCTCAAGGTCACGGAGAACAACCTACAGAAACGAATAACAGAATTTATCACAATGATAATTATTTTACAGAAAATAATTGAAATTCATTACTTTTATGAGCAAAAATAATCAGCACTGTATACAAAAAAGAAAAAAAAAAGTCTCAAAGATTTGCTGAAAATTGCAATTCTAAATGAAAATTTGGTTTGGAATATGGTGTTGGTTGTAATCAAATGAGAACAAATAGTTTATAATTTTGAGATTCTCAAAGGCACATTTTTCATCAGACTAAATTCAGCTTTTGCAGGAATTCAATTCAGTGACTACCTTGCACCTTATAAAATTTTTAAGAATATTCTTTGGTTTTTGGTCTTCCAGTGATAAAATGACACCAGACCTCCATGGGTCTTTTTTCTTAGGATGACAAATAATCATTTTCACACTACAAATCAAATTAGAAATTTCAATTCCATTTTACCAACCTCATCGGATGGATCTGATAGAGTCTTCAGGAGAACTGGGAAGAGTTGCTCAACATGATAGAATATCTGTTCAAAAGGAAAATATGAAGTACTAGGATATTACTAGGATAATTGTATGGCCAAGCCCCTAGTTATCTTTTAGAATTGCTTTCCGTGAAAATGCCATCAACCTCACACAACCTGTGAAATGCGAAGGATAAATTCCTTTTGGAAATACCCTACTCTAAAACCAAGGCTACTCTTGGAGACTGTGCATTTAGCTACGCAGCTCCAAAATTATGGAACCAACTTCCCCTTAGCATTAGAATGACCCAATCTGTTCCTTCTTTCAAAGCATTATCGAAGACACATCTGTTCAAGGAAGCTTTTAAGTAGATCATCATGTTATGTTAGTATAAAGAGTAGGAGTAACCAAAGCACAGTAAAGTATATTTATATAGTGGTTGCGCTATAAAAATCTATCTTATTATTATTATAATATTCATGTATGGCAGGTGTGCTGTAGGAGTGTCTTCTTGGAATACGATAATCATTGATAAGGAAAGGCTTTTCCAAGAATCCTGAAGATCTTTTTGTCAACTCAAATCAAACCATCATCTATGATCACAGGAATAAACTTTTTCTGGCCCCTTTCACTATTTCACTAGTTTCCATTATACAAACTGTATCAATTGATTGTAAAGTCAACTGATTGCGGTTGATTGCATGGATCAATATTAAAGTGCAATCAATCATTTAAATCAACTTCATGATCAATCACTTAAAGTTTAGAGCTACAAGGCATTAGTCTAGTTTTCACAGATTTGTATGATTAAGTGCTGTAATCCATGTCATGGAATGGTGACCTAAGCAGTAACAAAAGAAAACCCCCAAATGGAGCAAGAAAGTTGTTCACCTCTCACTTTAATTAATAAAAAGTTTGCAAGTGCATTAAAACATTTATTATTGTTAAGTCACTTCACGATAATTTTGAATCGAAAATTCAGGTAGAATGTAAAATTATATGTAGGAAGGAGCCAACTGCTTTTTCTCCTAAGTAAAAGGATAGAAATTTAATAATCATAATTTACTGTGCATGAATGAAATACCAAATGACAAATTTTACTTAAAGACTTCTGCCTGTTTATATATTTTTATGTACATCAACTAATTTCATTATGAAGCATTTCATCTTTCTTTTTAATTGAAAAAAAAATGGTTCAAGTAAATTTGAAAGCTGACCTTCTTTGGTGTCTTGATGTGTAGATGATAGATCCACTGTAATACAGCTATCCTGGTCTGCATTGACTTGTGACCTAAGTACCGGGTCAGGACCTGGACTATCGGGGCAAGCTGGAGCTTCACTGGAAGAGTAATACTGGTTCTACACGCAACATATCATACACCAAAATATAAATGAGTTTATACAACATATAAATAGATCCTTGACAGCTGATTGGATGAATGCAGGTCACATGATATTCAAAGGAATCAGCTGTAGCACGCCAACACGTGACAGTCGTGCAATAGACATCTATTGTACGCTTGAACAAGAGAGCGAGTAGTGCCATAGATCCCAAACACAATTAACGAGGCCAATCAAGGGGGGATATGGCCACTATTGGTGACCATTCTAGACAGTTTCAATCATTTCTTGTGCAAGGGAGACCAAACACATGGCCATTGTAGAAAATTGGACACTGAGGGGGGCATTTAATGACACTTGCAATCAATTTGATGGATTCACAATACGGTGTGCCATCTATCATGGGAAAAAGTCAACATCTGTTGCGCGTGCTAGTACTTTGGTGAATGTATGCATGCAATTATTCAGCGCTGGCCGACGCAGCTTGACCGGATATGCCGTTTACCTGGGTCCAGTGAGTAGGAGAGAAATATGCCCGCATATTTCTTTGCGCAAGTTAGACCGCTTTTGGTGAATTCTTGGCATATGGATTTCATGTTTGAAGCACTAGCACTGTGCGCTGCCTGCGCACGATGTCGAACTCAAAGTTAGACATTAGGCCTATTCGCTGCAACCGATAGATGGCGCACCGTATTGTGAATCCACCGAATTGAAAGTCAATTTTGGGTCACAAATCAATCATTTACAAATTTGGAAATGATTGTTTATCTGCTTCTTGCAACAGAAAGTATAAATGAATTTGCAAAATTTACAATTGAAATAGAAAGTATAATCCATTTTGTAAAAGATAGCAAATGGTTTCAGGTCAAATATAAACCCAAGAGCAAATTCATGTAATATTCAAATATTCGATGAACAGTGGGTGAATTGAAATAGCTACTTACATATCAGATTTCTCAGGAGTACTTGTTATTGCATGTTGGTTCGTATCTTCGTCATCACTCTGTGTTACCAGTCTCATCAGACTTTGATTGACTGATGTAGCAACATCTTTGATACGTGAATACCAAAGGTCAAGGAAAATTCTTTTATTTATGATATCACTCTGGGGAGACTGAAATCTAATTATTTTATTTTATAATAATAAAAGGATTGAAAATGAAATAATAAAGGATTGTAGAATCTGAGATTGAAAAAAAAAAGGAAATTTGTTCCTATTTAAATATCAAATTCGTAAATAAGCTTCAAATAAGGATGATTTGAAAGACATAGTTAATAAGCAACTTTCAGGTAAATGTCATTTTTAAGGCATTGCAATTTAAAATCAAGCCACAAGAAGCATTCACGTAAAGTACATAGCTCCCTGTACACAAAAATCTGCGTGCACATTGTGCACAGAAAAAATACATCAAAACATTTCAAATGAACGCAAGTATGTTTACAAATGCCAGAACCAAAATTGGCAATATTTCACTTGAAAACTTTTCTCATGAAAATGCCCCATCCCACTGTTCTCATAAACTTATAAACTTTTGTTTATCCAAAGGATATTCTTCCGATGTTGTTCTTCATAAGCCAGACAGGGAAGTGCGGCACTCATTAATGCTGACATAAAATGAAGCAATGATCTTCCCGCTAAATTCAAGAATTCTCTAATCCAAGTCATTGCTGTAAGCTGGATCAATTCAACTGCAAGCAAGCAACAACAAAAAATGGTAAAAGGAATTAAAAACTTAAGTAAACAGTACAGGTAAAAGACATTCATTTTTAACATGTCTATGAAATATCTCCTGTATACAGGAATGACATTGTCAAAGACCAGCAACGCACACAAGGTTGAAGACGGGGACATGTTGTGAGTGAAACTACAGGCATTTTATATATATGGCGGTAGACTGCAATAGAGGCATAAGAAAAATATTAGGGGGAAGAACAAGCGCCCCTTATGCAAGAATCTCAAGTCTAGAACTACTACTAAATACTTTTAGAAATAGCAAGTTTTCATATAGCGTTAATGTCCATCAGATATCCCTGTGATGCTCAACATTACTAACCTCACTTAAGCATAGATGCCAATGTTACACATTTTGAATAAAGTCTTAGTCAGTGGCCCAAGCCACTATGTACAAGCACCAGCCTACATCCAAAACTTACATGGGCTATTCCACGGTTACCCATGTTACATTTGGAGACACCTTGACTCATACTTGGAGCTGTAACTCCATTATTATTGATAGGAACTAAACATCTCTTTATCACAACATAGTACGCAGTCTGACTATCCTTTTAGACGGGTCAATATACGACCAAAAATAGCCTTACCCGGAACAAATTGCAACAAATGATTTTTCAATGGTATTTTGTACTATTTGACCTCAGGAATAACATACTAAAAATCTACCAAAATCCGAACCCGGGAAAGTGGTTATTTTCAAGATGGCGTCCAAGATGGCCGCCATTCACTGAAAATTGATACAACTGACACATTATCCACTCTAGAATCCTATTTCGGTTCATATTCCATGTTCTGGGGTTACAAAAACTGATTTAGGCTAGAATGAATTATAAGCCCTCCAGTGTACCAGGCAAATCCAAGATGGCGCCCAAAATGGCTGCCATATAGGCTGAAAATCAACAATTCATCTAAATTTGTTTTTATTCAATGGTTTTAAGGGTAAAATATTACGTCGAAACAAGTTATAAGGACAGCCAGTGGTCTGGTGTGTCCAAAAATCCAAGATGGCTTCCAAAAATGGAGTTTAAAATGGCTGTTGATAATTAAAATGGACATAGTTCATTTCATATCCGCCTGGGACATAATGATTTGGTGCGAAGACCATGATTTCAATGGTCAAATAAGACATTGGGACAAGTTACAAACACAGTCAGTGGTCTAGTATGTAAAAAAATCCAAGATGGCCTCCAAGAATGGAATCGAAAATTGCTGTTGCAACTTCAAAAAATCCGTCATAGTTTGCTCAATGTCCAGAAATATGATTTTTGTGTCTTGTACCATGGTTAAATGGGTCGAATAATACATTGGGACAAGTTACAAGGAAAGTCAGTGGTCTGGTATGTGCAAAAATCCTCGATGGATTCTAGAAATTGATTCTGAAATGGCTGCTAATACTTAAAGCGGACGTAGCTCATTTCATTTTGGCCTGGGATATGTGATTTTGATGTCTAAACCACTGGTTTCAAGGGTCAAATAATATCTTAAGATAAGTTAAAAGGACAGTCAATGGTCTGGTTTGTCCAAAAATCGAATATGGCGTCCAAAAATTGGTCTTAAAAATATGCTGCTGATACTTAAAGTGGACAAAGCTCATTTTATATCGGCCTGGAAATGTGATTTTGGTGTCTAAACCACTAGTTTCAAAGATCAATTTATACATTAGGGCAAGTTACAAGGACAGTCAGTTGCCTGGTCGGTCAAAAAATCTAAGTTGGCTTCCAAAAATTGATTCTAAATTGACTGCTGCTACTTAAAGCGGACATAGCTTATTTTATATTGGCATGAGAGATGCGATTTTGGTGTCTAAACCGCTGGTTTAAGGGCCAAAATAATACATTAGGACACGTTTTAAGGCCAGTCAGTGGTCTGGTATGACCAAAAATCCAATATGGCTTCCAAAACTTGATTCATAAATGGCTGTTGATACTTAAAATTGGCATAGCTCATCTTAAATCCTCCTGTGAGATATGATTTCGGTGTCTAAACTATGGTTTCAAGGGTCAAATTATATATTAGGACAAGACAATGGCAGTCAGTGGTCTAGTATGTCCAAAATTACAAGATGGCTTCCAAAAATGGAGTAAGAAATGTCTGATGTTACTTATAAAAGGACATAGTTTGTTTAATATCTGTCTGGGGAATATGAGTTTGGTGTTTAAAGCATGGTTTAAAAGGGTCAAGTAATACACTAGGGTAAGTTACAAGACCAGTCAGTTGTCTGTATGTTAAAAAATCGAAGATTACTTCAAAAAATGGGGTGTAGATTGACTGTTGCTACCTAAAAGTATGCATAGTTTATTATAAATACACCTTGGAGGTATGATTTTACTGTCTATACTAGAGTTTACAGGGTCAAGCAATACATTGGGTTAAGTTGAACAGACAGTCAGGTGTCAGGTATGTCCAAAAATCAAAGATGGCTTTAAAAATGGGGGTCTTAAATGACTGCTGTTACGTAAAAGTGGATGTAGAACATTATAAATACACCTTGGGGATATTATTTTGGTGTCTACACTAGGCTTTCAAGGGTCAAACAATACTTTGGGACTGGTTACCAAGATATGCAGCTATCCATTTTGCCTTAAAAATGGGTTCTAAAGCATGTAAAGTGACTACTGCTCCATAAAATATCTACCTGTTAGGAATAATCTTGGTGTCTACACTTAAATGCATGGGGACAAGTTATCATATTGCTTCATGAGTTAGTAACAGCACCCATTTTGATGAAATTTTAGAATCTATCATGGATTCTTTGACAAAATGGAGTACTAACCATCCTGTTACTTGTCCGAGTGTATTATTTGACCCTTCATACCACAATTTGGACACCAACATTATTTCTTGCAGATGAATATTGTAGAACTCTGACCACTATTGAATGATATGAGTCGTTTTAGATTCCTTTTTTAAAAACCCTCTTGTGTTTTAGGCAAATTGGACAACTGCATATCAATGTAACCAGTCCAAACGTATTATTTTAACCATGAAACCATAGTGTGGACACCGAAATCATATCTCCTAGGTGGATTTTAAATGAACTATGTCCATTTTTTAAGTAACAACAGTCATTTTAGACTCCGATTTTTGGAAGCTTTCTTAGATTTTCGACATACTGGACCACTGACTGTCCTTGTAACTAATTTTCTGCCTTTTGAAACCATGATATAGGCAACAAAATCATATGCCCTTGACGAATAAAACATGAATTATGTCCATTTTTAAATACCATCGCGGCTGATTGATACTATTTTTTTAGCCACCGTAGACTTTTGGACATACTTGACCACCAATCGTCCTTGTAAAAGATCCCAATTTATTATTTGACCCATTTAACCATGGTATAGGCAAAAAAATCATATTCCAGGATATTGAACAAACTATGTTGGGTTTTTTTTTTTAGTAGCAACAGCATTTTTACTCCATTTTTGGAAGCCATCTTGGATTTTTGAACATACCGGACCACTGACTGTTCTTGTAACTTGTCCCAATGTATTATTTGACCATTGAAACCATGGTCTAGACACCAAATCACATCTCTCAAGTGGATGTGATATGAGCAATGTCCAATTTAAGGATTAATAGCCATTTTAAACTCATTTTTTGGAAACCATCTTTTATTTTTAGACACACCAGACCCACTGGCTGTCCTTGTAATTTGTCCCGATGTACTACTTCATCATTAAAACAATCGAATGGAAACCAAATTAAAGCCACTTAAGTAATAGATGAATTGTGGATTTTTTAAACTACGGCAGCCATTTTGGGCGCCATCTTGGATTTTCCTGGTACCCTGGAGTGCTAATATTCACTCTAACTTGTATAAATAAATTCTTTTACCCATTGGACCATGGAACATGAACCCAAATAGGATTCTAGGGTGGATAGTGAGTGAGTTATATCCATTTTTGGTGAATGGCGGCCATCTTGGACGCCATCTTGAAAATAACCATTTTCCAAGATGCGGATTTTGGTAGATTTTTAGTATGTTATTCCTGAGGTCAAATAGTACAAAATACCGTTGAAAAATCATTTGTTGCAATTTGTTCCGAGTCAAACCATATATTGACCCGTCTATTTGTATAAAAACAAAACTTGGGAAATTTCATTATGCTCCTCGCAAATCTTTGAAATGTGTCGGTTAATCATGTTACATGATTTGGACATGCATAAAATGAAAAGTGGACATAAGTGAAGTGTCCTCATACAAGGCTTTTATGAAAGTTGATTATATCCATTTCAAAGAAGTATATTAGGGAGACAAATTTGTATATAATTCAAAAAATAAAGAACACATGGTTTTTACTAGAGGTGCAGATAAAGTGGTTACTCACGTTACGGTTCAGATGGGCTATATGTACAAAGACACATTGAGCTCATGTCCACCAACCTATGGAATTGCCCACGTATGCAATATTTTGATGTGGTCTTATGATATATAAACCCATCAATATTCATAAATGCCAATAAATGAAATATTTCATATGCTTCCAGGAATTCCTTAGTTTTTAATAATAAAAATAACAGTATATTTACCCAGGGTAGCCACTTCAGTTCCGAAAACTGTTCTCCCAGCGGGCCCTGCTATTATCATTACCCAGCTAAGCTAGGCTACCTATTCAGGTGCACACAGCTTTTTGAGGAATTGCTTCCTGCCGGTACCCATTTACCTCACCTGGGTTGAGCGCAGCACACTGTGGATAAATTCCTTGCTGATTCTTGCTTTTTCAATAAATATTGAAATAAGAACTCTCCTCATGTTGATATACAAGCTTTTTAAGACCATCAATTCAAATTTGCAATCTTTAAGTCACTCAACGTTTAATAATATGTCAGGTAATGTCACAATACTGATACATAACTGAACCATAAACACAATGCTCACTGATTTTTTTTCTATCAATGTTTTACAATATCTTGCACCTGGTAATCTGTGAAATCAACCAGTACAATTTAAAAAAAATATTGATTGCTATGTTTTGTGTTTATGGAGCCCTGAACTAACCTTGGGATGTCGTGTGAGTGGTTAGAATGTTCACCATGTTTGGAAAGTCAGCGCTGCTCGGATTCTTGCGGATTCCTTTCAGAAACTCATCAAGACAAAACTCACACCTATTCAAACAGATTAATGACATATGGTTTTAATACAATTAATGTCAGTTCCAATAAATCCACTAAGACTTGAATCTATATTGCAATAGGATAAAGCAAGTTGCTGTGTATATAAAATTGTTACATGGGAAATCAACATTTATGAAAAATTGTCTGTCCTACCAAAACCCCGATATCAGCAGAGATTAACATTCACTGGCTGCCACAAAAAGACAAAATATCAAGTTAACTATTAGAGCTGTAACTTGAAATTGCAATGTCAAGCAAATTAGTGCTGTCATTCCTAGAATTCAGTGATAACACAAATTACTCATTCTAAAATTTATGAAAATCCCTGGAACTTTTCTTTATCACTCATTTGCAGACCTGCCAACCTTCTACAAAAAAAAGTATTCTTAGAAGGAAAAAATGGACTTTTGACCCAAAAAAAAGAGTATTTAAAAAAAAAAATTTAAACATAACAATTGCCAGCTTGTTGTAGTGAGATCAGTGAAAAGAAATTGTAAAATGACTCTACTTGAAAACTTGATAATTCACCATTTTAAACACATGCTCGTAGGCAAGAATTTACTTGTTCTTTTCATGCAACAAGTTACCCGCCGGAAAGTGATTTTTACCGGTCTGGGACCATCGGACCGGCGCTAGTGTCGCGCGCTATGTATAATACATTTCCATGATCAGAAATTTTTTTTTAAAGTAACAAATCATACCAAAAAAGTATTGGCGTACTCATAGCCAAAAAGAGGAACAAATACACTAACAAGGCAAAAGTGATTTTGTGTCTCGCCCATTTATGAAAATAACCAGAAATATAGTGATTTTTTGCGAGGGCATGCAACGGAATTGTATCGAAACTTCATTGTGAAATGACTGGGATGGAATAACACTTGTCATAAGACTGAGTCTTGCATGTAAACTTTAATGTTGACCACAAAATGAACTTTGACCATACCATGTGACCTCCCAACACAATAGCATGCAGGTCCCCTAAGTACATCTACCAACCAAGTTTGGTTGAAAAGTGATTTACGGTTGCAGAGTTATGTGTCAGAAGAGAGTCTTGCACGGAAACTCTAACGTTGACCTGAAAATGACCTTTGACCTTATCATGAGACCTCCGACTGCAGCATGACATGCAGGTCTCATAACTACATCGACAATCCAAGTCTTGGTGAAAAGTGACTTGCGGTTGCAGAGTTCTATGTCATAAGAGAGTCTTGTATGTAAACTTTAACGTTGACCTGAAAATGACCTTTGACCTTACCATGTGACCTCCGACTGCAGCATAACATGCAGGTCTCCTAAGTACATCTACCATCCAAGTTTGGTTGAAAAGTGACTTACGGTTGCAGAGTTTGATGTCATAAGAGAGTCTTGCATGTAAACTATAACGTTGACCTGAAAATTACCTTTGACCTTACCATGTGACCTCCGACTGCAGCGTAACATGCAGGTTCCCCAAGTCCATCTACCATCCAAGTTTGGTTGAAAAGTGACTTACGGTTGCGGAGTTAGGTGTCATAAGAGAGTCTTACATGTAAACTTTAACGTTGACCTGAATATGACCTTTAACCTTACCATGTGACCTCCGACTGCAGCATAACATGCAGGTCTCCCAAGTCCATCTACCATCCAAGTTTGGTTGAAAAGTGACTTACGGTTGCAGAGTTTGATGTCATAAGAGAGTCTTGCATGTAAACTATAACGTTGACCTGAAAATTACCTTTGACCTTACCATGTGACCTCCGACTGCGGCGTAACATGCAGGTCCACTAAGTCCATCTACCATCCAAGTTTGGTTGAAAAGTGACTTACGGTTGCGGAGTTAGGTGTCATAAGAGGGTCTTGCATGTAAACTTTAACGTTGACCTGAAAATTACCTTTGACCTTACCATGTGATCTCCGAATGCAGCATAATATGCAGGTTCCCCAAGTCCATCTACCATCCAAGTTTGGTTGAAAAGTGACTTACGGTTGTGGAGTTAGGTGTCATAAGAGAGTCTTACATGTAAACTTTAACGCTGACCTATATATGACCTTTAACCTTACCATGTGACCTCCGACTGCAGCATAACATGCAGGTCTCCAAAGTCCATCTACCATCTAAGTTTGGTTGAAAAGTGACTTACGGTTGCGGAGTTAGGTGTCATAAGAGGGTCTTGCATGTAAACTTTAACGTTGACCTGAAAATTACCTTTGACCTTACCATGTGATCTCCGAATGCAGCATAATATGCAGGTTCCCCAAGTCCATCTACCATCCAAGTTTGGTTGAAAAGTGACTTACGGTTGCGGAGTTAGGTGTCATAAGAGAGTCTTGCATGTAAACTTTAACGTTGACCTGAAAATGACCTTTGACCTTACCATGTGACCTCCGACTGCAGCATAACATGCAGGTTTCCAAAGTCCATCTACCATCTAAGTTTAGTTGAAAAGTGACTTACGGTTGCGGAGTTAGGTGTCATAAGAGGGTCTTGCATGTAAACTTTAACGTTGACCTGAAAATTACCTTTGACCTTACCATGTGATCTCCGAATGCAGCATAATATGCAGGTTCCCCAAGTCCATCTACCATCCAAGTTTGGTTGAAAAGTGACTTACGGTTGCGGAGTTAGGTGTCATAAGAGAGTCTTGCATGTAAACTATAACGTTGACCTGAAAATTACCTTTGACCTTACCATGTGACCTCCGACTGCAGCGTAACATGCAGGCTCCCCAAGTCCATCTACCATCCAAGTTTGGTTGAAAAGTGACTTACGGTTGCGGAGTTAGGTGTCATAAGAGAGTCTTACATGTAAACTTTAACGTTGACCTGAATATGACCTTTAACCTTACCATGTGACCTCCGACTGCAGCATAACATGCAGGTCTCCCAAGTCCATCTACCATCCAAGTTTGGTTGAAAAGTGACTTACGGTTGCAGAGTTTGATGTCATAAGAGAGTCTTGCATGTAAACTATAACGTTGACCTGAAAATTACCTTTGACCTTACCATGTGACCTCCGACTGCGGCGTAACATGCAGGTCCACTAAGTCCATCTACCATCCAAGTTTGGTTGAAAAGTGACTTACGGTTGCGGAGTTAGGTGTCATAAGAGGGTCTTGCATGTAAACTTTAACGTTGACCTGAAAATTACCTTTGACCTTACCATGTGATCTCCGAATGCAGCATAATATGCAGGTTCCCCAAGTCCATCTACCATCCAAGTTTGGTTGAAAAGTGACTTACGGTTGTGGAGTTAGGTGTCATAAGAGAGTCTTACATGTAAACTTTAACGTTGACCTATATATGACCTTTAACCTTACCATGTGACCTCCGACTGCAGCATAACATGCAGGTCTCCAAAGTCCATCTACCATCTAAGTTTGGTTGAAAAGTGACTTACGGTTGCGGAGTTAGGTGTCATAAGAGGGTCTTGCATGTAAACTTTAACGTTGACCTGAAAATTACCTTTGACCTTACCATGTGATCTCCGAATGCAGCATAATATGCAGGTTCCCCAAGTCCATCTACCATCCAAGTTTGGTTGAAAAGTGACTTACGGTTGCGGAGTTAGGTGTCATAAGAGAGTCTTGCATGTAAACTTTAACGTTGACCTGAAAATGACCTTTGACCTTACCATGTGACCTCCGACTGAAGCATAACATGCAGGTCCCCCAAGTCCATCTACCATCCAAGTTTGGTTGAAAAGTGACTTACGGTTGTGGAGTTATGTGTCATAAGGTTTGTGACGGACGAAAGACGACGGACGACATTTGGATCCCTAAGTCTCGCCTTCACCTCTGGTGGGCAAGACAAAAAGGGAACAGTTGGCGTGTCTGCATTTGTAATATGAAACTGACAGAACAAGAAGTAATGAAACAAATAGTACATCCACCTTTCAATTCATTTAAGTAATAACATGATATTTAAAGAAAAACAATGATATCAAACTACATCACAAGAAGAACTAATTGTAAAATAAGAATATTTCCAATAGAATTATGTACATTACAAATGCTAAAAAATAGTATTAAGTGGGTCTACAGAATTAATCTGAAAGTTTGTTTGCTTTTCATCCAGTCTAATAAAATGTTGGCATAATCATATAGCTTTCCATACTCACTGAAGTTAATCTTAAATTAACATAAAATGCAAGTCCATAATATGAGCTGTATGTTTTTTCTAAACATATCTTCAAAGTCCCTGTTTTAAATGCATTCTACCAATCTAATCAGATAATCCCTCGTCTAATATTTGATTACAATTTGGTTTCAGACTTGGTTTCAGACTCAGTTTCAAAGAAAATAAAAATAATAAAGCCCTTTTATGTAAAATTCCCAGATGATTAATAGGAAATGAGGAATAAATAGTTTACATTTTTCTGACTTCCTTGTTCTGATCACTGAGAATATGAAAGAGGCCATCCAGTATCTCAGGTAAGAAAACCAGCATGTTGATGTCTGGTACAGAGTCCAATGTAGTCACCTAAACGTGATTATCAGAGATGAGACAATCATTGTCAGGAAATGTGGCATAAATACAAGAAAGCTCAAAGAAAGAGACCGAAACTCATTTAGGTTCCAAGATATTTCCTGTCTTTTCTTTCTGCAGGTTCTAAGTCTTCCAAAGACCATTATAATTCTGTTCATTTTAACTAGCTTACTATCATCACTAGGGGATAAAACCTTGTATCTAAAAATTCATTTTTATTTCAGGAAAGCAGTCAGAGCAAAAGCTTGATTTAACAGTTTTGAAAGAAGCAGCATCCTTCTTTTATCCAGAAAGTGTTCTTAACAGGAATTAAGAGACTGTTTTCACACATGAGGTTGCCGCCATTGCCATATTTCTACACTACAGCTTTTTCTGAGCTAATTTTTTTTACAGTTCATATACGAGGTCCTAAGAACCCATCGTCGATATGCTGAATTATCTCAAATATCTATAATTTCTTTATGCAGGGACTACTAGATTCCTGAAGATATGAGGTTAATACATTCCCTCTCTCCCAGACGTTTCATTTCATCCCAAATAAATACTCAGTTTCTTAAACTATTCATCCATCCCTCTGTTCATTAAAGAATAACAAACGTTTGCAGCTAGAGCAGCTGCAGCTAAGAAAACAACATAAAGTCAAATGAAATGAAGGGAAAATACGATAAGGAAGTAACTATGTCTTCTGGGTCCCGAAACACAAAGGTTAGGGATGAATTGTACGCTTGATTTTTGCGATTGATTGTACATTATTATCAATGGAATCAATTGTAGAAAAATGTTCTATGATCATTGCTAAGCTTTGTGTTCTGAGCTCTTGGAGCAAAGAGCAACAAAGAATCTTTTAAATCAACAATATCTGGGTACACTACAACTATTAGGCATAAATTATGTGTAAAACAGTAATCGAATGAAACATGTAGTGAAAACATAGTAAACAATTATCTTCTTGGGCAAGAAGGATCAACCAAGATTTTTTTTTCACAGGGCAGTCCAAAATATGTGTATAGAATTAAGGGCAATGCTTTTCTTACATCATCAAACACTTATCTTGTAGAAAATATGAACAAACTATACATACCCATGATAGAATAAACTGGCCCACAAAGGAATTCTGTGTGTAGATCCTCTCTCGTAATAAGTTGATGAATGCATTCAGATCAAAATTTGGGCTACCTGTGACAATGTCCTACAAAAAATATACATAGAATTTAATGACGTTTTCAATTTACAAAAATGAATGAATTTAAACAAATAAAATTGAATGAAATTAAGAAAAAAATAAACAAATTACAAATAAGTAAATGAGTGAATAGTTAAATAAATAAAGGTTTGCCTTATCATTTCTTTCTCTTGTGTTGCATTGCAAATATGTAAGAAGTGAAATTGAAATAAAAGTTCAGGTATTATCAGTATCAAGTGGGCTTATAATTGCTGCATTTACCTGAACAGAAACTACACAGATCTGAAGAATTGAATTAAATAAAATAACATTTACTCTTTTGACTAGTTAAGAAAAACTTATTCAAATAGATCACTAAAAAAAAAAGATAGATTATGCAACTATTTAAGATAATCTGAGACATGATTTAAATAGCATCAAATAGTAATATCAGGTGGGTGTTTCATAAAGCTGTTCGTAAGTTAAGAGCGACTTTAACGACTGGTGATCTTTTCTTTTGGTAAATGGTATATTCATTGGCGATGGTTTACCGCATAAGAATGGTTCACCAGTCGTTCTTAAAGTCGCTCTTAACTTACGAACAGCTTTATGAAACGGCCCCCAGGTTATATAAAGATTATATTTGGAATTTACAAAGACACATTAACTAAAAACACTCAAGATCACGATATAAACAAGTTCAACAGAATACCAAAACAAAGAGCACTGTCTATTAATGAAACTAATATACTTTTGTGTTGGTCTGATAAATCTGAGATAACAAGTAATTACCTTCAAGAGTCTATCCAACAACTCTGAACCATTCTTGACATTTATATCTGGATCTGCAGCAAGCTGTAGAAGATAAGGACACATTATGAAACTAATACTCATTTAAATGAAGAGCATCATTAATATAATGGGCCTAAGTCACATACACAACTATCTGCATAATATGAGTGTTTGATCATCAAGTATCTTTCTTGAAAATAGGGGCCTCATCTTACAAACAATTGTGATTGATCAGGGGAGCGTTTCATGAAAGGACTTGTCGGACGTTTTATCCGACAAGTCCCATTTTATCCGACAGTTAACATAGTAACAGCACCTCTCAGCCAATCAACATCAGAGAAAGATGTCAGATCTGAAAACTTGTCGGATGAAAATGTTGATGAAACACTCCCCAGGTGGGTGTGTCATAAAGCTTTTCGTAAGTCAAGAGCGACTTTACGAACGACTGATGATCCTTTCTTACGTGCTAAATAATCACCAATCAACATTCAATGGTGAATATCATTCGCAACAAGAAAGGATCACCAGTCGTTCTTAAAGCCACTCTTAACGAACGGACAGCTTTATGAAACGACCTCCCCCCCCCCCCCGGTCAATCTCTACTACTGAGTACTGAATCTACCAAAGTCACAATTCTTCATCAAGAAAAATACACAACATCCCTTTTGTAATCAGGAGGCTCACACTGATTGTCAAGACACTTATGCTTGCAGCAGTATACATTATAGCAGGCAAGCAATCAATTCTCGCTACCCCAAATAGCGATTTCGCCGAGATCCGGGAAAATCCCTGTAACGTGCATTGCATTATGGGATAGCTTTTTCGGTATTACAACTTCCTGTTCGGAAGTCCAACGCACTGTTTTGCCATTTAGATCAACAGTGCCGTCATGCACAACAACACAACGTAGCTTTCGCTCGGAAAGTTCGTGATCACAACCTTCTCTTTCACTAACAGTTTTACAGCCTTTTCTGCTAAAGTCACTAATTCTGCCTGACGCTTTCCATCGCACGGTATTCATCTGTCAGTTAAGATTTGTTTAAGTTCCGAAACTGATTTTTATCCATTTTGTGGTCGACGAAAAATTGAACGAAATGAATGCTGAATATATTTAGTGTCTAGTTGAATACGATCGTGATGTCAGGCCGGTCGCTAAATGCAAAATTTTAAGATATTCATTATTTGTTTGATTTTTTATAACCGAATAAAAACATGAATAAAAATTATTCTCACGTGAAATATATTTTTTATTTTTATTTATAATTCAAATGGAATCAAAACTGACCAAATGTAATAAAAAGTATTATACTCTGTACATATTACGCTGATTGGCATCGATTTCAGCGTGGTGGAAAACTCAGTATCGCGAACCTCGCGCGAGCATGACTCTAAACCGGAAGTGGTGATGACGACCCGACGGAGTGAAAATTATCTCGTCTCGCGCATTATGAGATTTTTGTTCCTATTTGGGGTAGCGAGAATTGTTTGTTTTTCGGGGGCTACATTTTACAACCTACTGCCTAAATTTGGATAAGCTTTAACGTTGCAATGATTGGGGAATTTCCAGGGCTCTTTTGAGCATATAGGGGGCTAAGTCGTCCTGAGCCTCCTTGTAATTTTTCCCAGTATTACAGTTCGAAAACACTTTGAATAAAAATATATGCATTTAGAGGTTGGGGTTCTTGGCTTTCCAGCTATGAAATCGGTTGGATCAATCACAACTCTTTGAAAGAGCCGTCTGTTTCAGGTTGGTATCAGGTTTTCCCCGGGAAGGTTGAGAGTTTCCAATAATAATTGATTCATCTCTTAATTTGACTCCAAACCGGCTCAATGGGATTCAGATCAAGGTAACTTTTCACAAAACAATTACAGTTACAAGCCACTGAAATTGTGTCCTTTGATTGGCTGATCAATGGTAGAACTCACCACAAAGAGGACATTGAATACATCATTGAAGTGCTTGAGGATGGCATTCCTGGTGACCTTGGCTATGTTATAGAGTGCTTCACAGGCTAGGTAGCGGGTCCTGCTATCTGGGTCTTTGAAACAAGGCAGGACTGGTTTGATCAGCTCTGATACATAGCCTGAAGACTCCTGGTGCATTATGTAAAATAAACATACTCAGGTACAAAAATTGATGATAAATGTATAGAAGATAAATTGCAAAATAGTAGACATAATTCATGAAATGTATTTAGTAATGTGGGTGACATTCAAGTGGATAAAATCAAATTCTTTATTGATCAAATATACATACAGTAAATCTCAATAAAAAACACATAGCTTTAGACAGACAAGATTTCTGCCAATACAGTGAATACAAAATATTGCAACATAATTTTCAATGATAAAACATTGCAAGAAGCAATGTGGACGTACAAATGATATTAAGCAATGGTTGGGAATGAACTTCAATATTACTATTCACCACGACATGGTCCTCAATAATGAAAAGTATCCTCAATATACGGTTGGAAAGGTACTCAATCATTTTGCAGGTAGATTATTTCTTACATATCATGGAGCGACAATATTACCCCCTCTCCTATAAGACAGACACAAAATGGTTTCTATTGGTGCATTTCTCTTCCTACAGGGTAGAGCGACACTTCATGGTACATAACACAATGACACCCGTCTGATAAAGATCCACAATTCACTATTGACTGTGGCATCCTACCATATTTATTTCAATCAACAAAAAGGCAATGCAAATGAAGATGCTGTGATTAAAAAGTCTTTTTTTGTACCTTTCCAAGTCCAGTGGCTGTAGCAGCAAGACCGATAAGCCCACCTCTCTTGAGACTTGTGTTTGGCGAAAGGGCAAAATCAGACCCAAGGACAGCTATCAACTTATGGATCTGGTCTTTGTCTCCCTTGGCTGCTAGATCACGAACAAGCCTGACAGAATATGATAAATATTGAGGAGGGATCAATCTCCTGATAATCAGGATATAGTTAGTATGAGTAACCTCGAAGGCCACACCTCACCATCACAGTAAAATACATGTCCATTAACCAGTGTGGCGTGGCAAGGTTAAAGGGGAATCCAACCCAAATGAAAACGTGTTTTTATAAGGATAAGGAAAATCAGACAAGTTGATAGGTGAAAGTTTGAACAATATTGGACAAACAACAAGAAAGTTATGAATTTTCAAAAGTTGTAAATATTGGTAATCACTATACCCATGGACACTTCAAATTGGCCGTATATGGGATGTCATAGTGATGTAAGGCAAGGACTACTCTTCCATGTACTCCAATACATATTATGGCTAAAATGTCATTTTCCCCAAAAGTTTTATTTCAAATTAGGTGGTTTCAGACCGCCTCGAAGTTCGCCAGTTCCAGGTATTCTCTGATCGGGAAATTTACCCCGATCAGAAAATACCAGGTATTTTGGCGGTGTGAAAGCAAACTACGCGTAATATCCCCGAAAGAAAATACCCGATAAATAGTAGGTACTTGGCGAAATTACGAGAACTTTCGCGGGTATTTTTCCAAGGTCGTGGGTATTTTGGCGGTCTGAAAGCAAATTACGGGAACTTTTAGCCCAGCGTGTCGTTGGGTGCGGCGCCGTGCATGGGTTGCTGCTGGGCTAGTGATTTTGAATTTCGCGCCTTGCTGCTTATCAGACCATACTGCGCATGCTCGTAACTTCAGGAACTTATCCCGAAGGGTATGTTTCAGGGCGGTGTGAATGCAGGAATAATTAATGGGTATTTTTCAGCCTAAAAAAGTTCTCGTAATTTAACGGGGATTCTTGTGATCGAGGCGGTTTGAAACCACCTATTATAATTTTCTTTCATGAGGACATAAAACAATGTACTACCTGGGTTATATTTAGATTACTGCCCCAGGGGAATGGGTACTTAGGATAAAACCACAAATCCCTGATAATAAAGTACATGGCCTATGGGAAAGTTGTCCTTGCCCCTTGTCATAATTTACTTACCCAGTTGCCAATTTGAAATCTACATAGTATTAGTGATCTCAATTTTAAAGCAGCTATAACCTTCTTATTGCTTGTCTGATTTCTTTCAAACTTTCACCATTCTGTTTAATTTATTTTTCTCCTTCCCAACACAACATGTTATGGCCAAGGCTGGATTCCCCTTTAAGTTTTAGAAGTTTTAAAAACCCAGGTTTGAGAGTTCTATTCCATCTTTAATTGAGGAGTGAGGGAACATTAATGGAAGACTGTGGCAGCTTATTCCACTTGCTGGTTACTCTTTGACTATATATAAGTCTTTCTAAATTGAAGGCAGCTTCTGGTTCGAGCAAATTTCATAAGGTGTTTACTCATCAAAATCTCACAATAAGTAATTGTGTACAGAGTACAAAGTAACTTGAAAATAATGGATCACATTAAAAGGGATGGTCCAGGCTGGAGATATTTATATCTCAATAAATAGAGTAAAATTCACAGTTATTGAATTTTGAAGATTTGCATTATTCTGGTGAAACAGTGCTAGGCATGTCTTTATGAATATTCATTAGGTGGGCTGATGATGTCATATCCCCACTTGCTCTTTTGTATTTTATTATATGAAATTAGGTTTATTCTATTTTTTTCTACCGAGAACTGAAACAATTGGATTGATAACTGATTGTGCATTAGTTATTTATTGCCGCAGCTTATTTCATCATAAAAGAGACACACCATTTACACATGTAAGAAAAAATGAAAAAAATTGTGATTTCATGTAATAACATGAGTAAAAGTGGGGATGTGACAACATCAGCTCACCGTATGAATATTCATGACGATGTGCATATAACTGTTTTCACGAAATATTGATAAACTGTTATCCGATTTTGATGAAATTTTCAGCATTTCACTCTGTGAATTTTACTCTACTTATTGAGATATGAAATATTCTCAGCCCAGACCACCCCTTTAATAGGTATCATGCATGTTGCAAGGCATGCACATGCACACTCTGATGATTTCGATCTAACTTTGATGTAAACCTCATGTGCATGCATATTGTGTATGTAGTTAATTGTCGCCCATTTATCGGACATTTGCGAATGCAGATTAGTTCTCAACTGTTTGTTTCCAATGTGCTTTAAAAGCTTTGTGTTCGATTTCACGAAACATATTTTCATCAAAATGGATCAATGTTTTCTTAAAATTATGGTAGGTGGGCCACGAGAAAAATCTGAGAGTCAAAGTGGTCCTCAAGTAAAAAAAAGGTTGAGAGGTGCTGTGATATATGAACTTCCCTTCTATTGAACTGAACACACAGTAGACCCAGGTTGCTGCAAAAAATATTCCAGGGATTAAATCCAGGGGTAAAATCCATGATTTTGACTTCAAAAGATTCTTATGACCCTTGCTAATTGTAGACTCCAACAGATCAATGACCAAAAAAAATCTTGTAAGGGGGAAGTGATTTTCGCTGGAAATATCGCTGCCGAGATGACATATATTCGATATCGCAAAATAAAATCTGGAATGGCCGTCGCAGGGTTTTCCCATGGTGGAAATTCAACACCCTTCCAAATATGGCACTCTCCCAATTTCCCAAATATCGGACATCTCAGCCGAATGAATTGGAAATGCGTGCTGTAACGCGTGAGAGCTTGCTTTCCAGAATGGAGGCGCGCAAAGCTGAGCAAAGACGTCCGATGTTTAGAGCCGAAAGAGGTCAGTTTGGCACGTAAACAATTATTATTCACCAATTTCTATATGAAAATTATTAAAAGTAATAATCCAAATCGGCATTTGTGCTGCTGAAATAAGTTGATTTCTCAACAATCAAGCAATTATTTTGGGTTTAGAGCGCGATTTAAATTGCTAAAATTGATCGCGACGCACAACATTGCGTGTCCCATTTCCAGCCACTGCGTCTGATATTTGGCGAAAAACAACTCACACCAGTACAAGTGCATGTAAATATATATATTCAGTGAAGTTTAGCTCTACAATCTAGTAGTTAATGTCATTTTTCTACCATCTTGTAAATGTTTGTTGCTATATCATGACCTTTCGCAGAGAAATGGGGGGAGCATATGAATGCTAATTTAATTTATTCATGAGATTATGTTTTTGGCTGCCAACACTAGGTTGCAAGTTGCACTGTACATGTACCTCGATGACTCCAGCAATGCTGAATGATTTGTGGATATGCTGTGTGTGCATTTGTCATGTGATCACGAGAGTGGCTGAATTGCTGCAAGTACAAAGTGGGGAGATTCAGGCTTATGAGGAGGGGGGAGAGCGGGGGGGGGGGGGGGGGGGGCCGGGGAGAGCAAAAGATGTGAAATGTGGTTGTGTGTATGACTGTGTATTACATGCTGTGTAAGCTTTTTCGTTCAAAAGTTGCAGTAGAGGCGGGTCCAGGATATACCTGCATGAAGAGGGGGGGGGGGGGGAGTTAAAAAAAACTGAAATTCTTGAAAGGGTCAAGAGCAGGTCAACAGCTTTTTCAAAGCTTCTCCCAAATGTAGATCTTGGGGGTGGGGAGGGGGGGGGGGTGCATGCCCCCATTCCCCCATCCCTGGATCCGTGTCTGATCATTTTACTTTTATGGCTAAAAGACGCTGCTGAAAACTGCTTATCTAATAAAAGAGAGCCAATGGAGTAAATTAGAAAGTCAAAAAGGGGCCTAAGCTTTCGATCCTAGCAGAATCTTAGTCGGAGGCAAAATGACAAACATGTAAAGTGGAACAACCATGATATAGACCACAAACAAGCTACAGCAACACTAGAAACAAGGAGACAAAAGGGGCATTAGTGAGTAGAGAAGACCAATCAGGTTAGTGAAGGGGATGAAAGAAAAGGAGTAGGCAGACACAAAGGGAAGTTAGTGTAAGCATGGACCTATTACGAATGGACATTCAACGAATCCCCTCCTTTGACCCAAAGACCGTCGCCGCTAATCCTTTTATAAACAGAGCGCTGGCAGCTGACACCCATCAAGCCGGTCGTAAAACACGCTCTCACTGATGGACAGCGGAAATCAATTGTACGCTGCTCCGAGTCCTACCCATTGCGATGTTGTTCGTTCACTTTATCAAAAGCAACGCACAGCAGCGAACGTTAGCGCTATGAAAATGATAGCAGAAACAAGAAAACAGGCGTGCATAAACATATTTTTTACGTACATCGCTAACAACCGGAAATGAAATGCATTGACATCACCTTGCAGATCCGTATATCTACGGCAAAAAAGCAGTTGAAATTTGACGAAAAAATCTGCGGAAAAACGTTAAAATTTCATCTTTTTCGGACAGTCTTGATGTCGATAGTAGCGCTTACCTTCGGTCAGAAGTTGATTTTCATTTGGGCATAAAATTCCACAGGATTGATGAAATTTAACGGGATTTTTTTTGATGGACAGACGACAATCGCACATTATAGACAGCCTAAAATAATGTACTGAAAAACCGGATATGAATTGCGCATTGCATTCTAGGTAATGTAGGGACTTTCCCTATTGGCAATCGGGGCTACAACATGAGCTTCTGGTCGAAAGAGGGCCAGTGATCGATCGGTGACGATCATCGGCCGAAAGGAGCTTGTGTAAACAATCGCCCCGGGCGGTCGTCGTAAAAACCGCGTAAAGAGAAAGTTAAGGGTTAGACAGCAATTTTGACAGCTGGTAACAGGTGGTGGTCATAAAATGCTCTCGTTGAATGTCCATTCGTAATAGGCCCATGGTGTAAGTAAGGCCAGTAAAAGACCTCAAGCCAAGAGGGATTAAGATAATGAGGCAGGCAACATCAAACAGGATCTGGAACAAAACAGTGAAAATGGGATGAATAACATGAGAATTAGTGAGAGGTGGGTCAAACAGGTTACAAAGAAAGGCATAATAAACTGGTGCATAAGAGTGGGGGAAAAAAGGAAAAGAATGGGGAACAACTGATAATGTGCAAAAGACATATAAGTATATATGATAAAGCATTAAACAAACTAAGAGAAGAAGGTAAGTGTAAATATGTATCTATAAGTGATATGTATATAAATATATAAAAAAAAAGAAATGTATATGAACAAATATAAATACACATATATGGTGTAACTGATATTGTAATCCGCTAGGTGTGACGGGAAAAAAAACATAAGACTACCTGTATATAGTAGGGAAAAAAAAAAAAAAAAAAAAAACCTGTATGAAAAAGAGGAAGCAAATTGCCTAAAAAGGTAAAAGCAAATATAGAAGAGAGGGGGTGTATTATGAAGAAACCATAGTATACATGTAAATAAGCAAATGTGGTAAATCTAAAAGAGGTGAGTGGAGAAAAAACAAATATATATATATATAATAATTATTATATCGCCTGAATAAGGAAGGAAAAATTGGAGCTGAGCTTGTATGAGATATGGGAGGAAAGTAGAGGAAGAAACTATAATGTAACTATTCAAAAGAGTTGAGGGGAAAAATTATATGTATATATAAATTGAAAGTGGATAGTAAAGAATAATCAGTCGTTCCCCTCTTGGATGTTCAGGCCATGAGGTTGGGTGGTGCGAAGCCGTCTCATCCAGAGCTTTTTACTTTTAAGAAGATTAAAGCAATATTGACTGGCCTTGGGGTGATACGACATATATCGCCCAAACTAGATTTATATCGCCCGAGTCGTAGACGAGGATGGTATCAATTTAGTGAGGGTAATATATGTCCTTTCGCCCCAAGGCCAGTCAATATTGCTATTATTAACCAAATCAGACATCTAGAGCAAAAATCGTTAAAATTTAGATATTTTAAAGTTTAAGAATGAGAATCTAGTTTATCATGTTGAACAGACTGGGCCTCTGAACTTTACCATTGTGACGTAATTAAAATGACGCATCCCTGGCCTAGGGACGCAGTATCCAGCGTTGTGTCAACTTGATAACCATTGACGTATAGCACTGCGCAGTTCAAGGACGCGTACACAAACGCGTAGAATACCCGGATGTTAGCTCTGCTTTATTGCCCGCTACATTTCCACGCATTTTTTCATTGACTTTCCTGAGCGGGCAATAAATTGGGCCCGTGGATAAACAATTGGAAATTTATTGACCGGCCATTTGATCCCAGTCTTAAGCAGGCAACAATGTATCAAAGTTGCCCTGCTCAGATGTCTGATACGGTTAATAATAAAAATGATCACATGGTCATGTGCAGGGGCGGATCCAGGATTTTCTAAGGAGGGGGGCACATTTTCATTTTGGAAGGAAAATTTGACAAGCAAACATGAAAAAATAATCACCTTAAAATGCATTTCATTTCGTCCAGGTACAATTTGAAAAGCAAAAAAAAATATTCCTATTAAAAATGCTGTGACTTTTAAAGGGGGGAGGGTACACGTGTAAAAGCAGCAACATTAAACATTTTGATAATGGCTCTCAAGGGGGGGGGGGCAGGTACGGTGTGCCCCCCCCCCCTGGATCCTCCACTGGTCATGTACAGGAGGCATATGGGCATTTTCACCACAGATGGACACAGAGGCAAAAAAATCAAGTTGATATTCATGTCAAATGCTTTGTTTTTTAATAAAACAAGACCTGAAGTTTCTGAGACAAAATTTTTTCCCAACTCTGGCAGCCATTTTTTATTTCAAAATGGCTGCCAAAGTATGGATACAAATTAGTGTTCAAAATAGTATATTGATACATATTTTGTTTTGACAGATTTTTAAAGAACAGGTTTGATCATGTTTTCGCCTGTGATTTAGCTTGCTTAATATCAAATTTGCCCTGCTCAGATGTCTGATACGGTTAATAATAAAAATTATCACATGGTCATGTGATAAACACTTTTTAAAATCCCACAGAAAGAAACACCAGTAATTCATTCTTCTGATAAAAAAAACATTGATGAAGTATGTGACATGGTATGTAATGTCAGTTACCGAAAACATGAACTTTTTTTCTCATTTCCTGGAAAAGAGGATATATTATATGAAACTTGGTAGATTTCCTCTCTAGGTAACACCCCTCCCTTCTACACCAACATTAAAGATTACCAATTAACAATGAAGCCATAGGGTACCATTAAATATATGTAATGTCAGTTACCAAGTGGAAAATGTAATGTCAGTTACGGAAATGTAATGTCAGTTACCGAGATGTAATGTCAGTTACCATGATAAAACGTTGGTAACCAATATTGAAATGCAAATATGTGGTCAATTTTATGGTGAAGAAATATTGTATACTTGTTATTTAAGTCTTTCACTTTAAAATACACACAAGAAGGAGCTTGCTATTGACTTTTAAAAGGTATAGTTCACAAGGAATACTATATGAAATTATGAAGGAAGTTGCATTCCCATCGTGGAAAAAAATTACTATGAAATTGTTTTGTACATGCACTTACCAAGTACCTAATTGTTTGTATCAGACAATTTTTTGTTTGGTTTTTTTTTGGGGTAGGGGGTACTTTTCCCAACCTATTGCCTAAATCTGCAACATTTTTTAAGCTTAACATTGTGATGAAGGGGATTTCCAGGGTCCCTTTTTTAGTTTCTAGGATTCTTTTGAGCATTGCCTCGCTAAAAGTAAATTCCTGGTTTTTATACCTGTTAGTAGTGTGGATGTGTGATACAATTTTGTTTTTGGTTTACAAGTATAGATGAAAAGTGAAATTTGACAGTTCTGATCAATGTTGCATGGATCTACTAAAACTGTGGGGTTTTTTCTAATTTACAAATAGTTCAGTTTCAGTTTAGAAGCTGGAGTTTATTTTTTGTTGACAGCTTAAAAAAAGAAATTAGCAAAGAAAATGATTAAACAAACTATGAAGAGAATTGAAATCCGACAGATATGAACAAGCATTGCTTGCACTGACCAGAATAGAAATCAATAAAACTACATGGCTGCATGAGATTCGGGGGAGGGGTACGTGTAGCCTAGGGGATGAGACCCTTATTCATTTTGCCTTTTTTGAGGGGAGGGGGAGGTTGGAGAAGGAAAAGGTTTAAAGAGTCAATATAAAACTGATGAATATATTATGGGTGTATAGTCAGAAAAATCCATGTGTACAGTCAATGCAATATTAAATTACTATAGGAAAACATGTAGCTGCTATGACCCACCCCCCCCCCCCCCCGAGTAAGTAAAACATACATTCTTATCTTTTGATAATTAAAAATGTGAAGTATTATGAAACTTTTATGATTTTAAAAAGCCTTACATATAAGTACCAAGAAAATTATGCCTTTGAAAATCATATAGCACTGGTAAATGTTAATGTGTATTGTCAGTTACCGACAAGTAATGATAAAAATGTTCAAATCAAAGAAAGGAATTAAGAAAAAAGAAAGATTTTTCATTGAAATGTTCCTAGAAACTTGGGTATACTTCCACATCAAGCTCACTTTCATGTGAAGCCCTGCAAAGAAGATACAATGCAATGATTCCACACATTTGACTTCCATGTGTTATCTCTATGGCAAATTAAGTGTAATGTCAGTTACCAGCATGGTTGTGGAAAAATTATCATAGCCCCCAAAAGACAAAAACGAATTGTTTAATATTTTGTCACATCTTAACCTAGTAATGGAGGTATAATTACATATTCAAATTATTACTCTATCTACTCAGGGACATGAGATATTTCAATTTTAATAAACACCCTGAAATTGCATGTCCTTTTGCGTAATGTCAGTTACCGACACATTTTTGCTTGCTGATGCGTAAAAAAATGTGGTTACATAGGAAAACTTAGTATCAGACTATCAGAGTATACAGCAAGGTTCACTTTATTAACTCTATCAAAAGCAAACTCCCATCATTTGTTGTTTTAGAGATACACACATTGAAAGGTGTGAAAACATTGTGCCGTGTAATGTCAGTTACCGTGAAAATGCCCATATGCTGCAGGCTTGCTTCCCATGCAAATTTTTATGGGGCATGAAAATATTTTACTTGCATTGAAATGACACATAATAAAATGGGGGGGGGGCATTGGCGGTGGAAGGCAAAAAATTTAGGGGGGGACCGTCCCCCCCACTTCCGCCGCCTATGGGGGGTGTAACTAACCTCTGGTGTCAAGCACTGGCGGATCGAGGGGGCACAGCCAGCCCATGCCCCCCCCCCCCTTTGAGAGGCACAATTAAAATTTGTAATGTAAAAATGCTGTTAAAACTTAAAACACAAGTGTGCCCCCCCCCCCCTTGAAAGTGAGGACTTTTTTTTCTTGTCAGATTATTTCCTAGACGAAATGTACTTCATTTTTGGTTGAAAACATTTTTTTTTGCTTGTCAAATTGTGCCCCCCCCCCCTTTTGGAAAATCCTAGATCCGCCCCTGCGTCAATACTATATTTGAAAAGAGATATACCCTTTCCATCCCTGATGTAACCCATTTGCTGTCAAAAAATATATATTTGAAGAGGGGGCTAACATACCCCTTTGGCTTCACACCTGATGATTGCACATGACTTGCCATACTATACATGCACACACACCACATGCAGATGTACACGTACATGTTCTACCGGTGACACCTGCACAAGCTAGAGACACACAGAGATCGATAGGTCCATGATCCGCTCGACTCATTCATTAGCTCACTGCACAATTTGAATGCGGCATTTGTTATTAATTAGAGGTACGAATTGTTATCTATATCAATCAACAATTTCTAAAGGGTCATTATTAATGCCAGTTCATCCTCGCTCAAACTCGAGAAAAATTATTACTCATTAGTCCGAAATCGCCTTGCGTTTTAGCTTTGAGGGCAATATGCGACACATTTGTGAAGTCGGAAAATGACCATCGCCCGAAGAAAAAACCTTCCTTAATTCATACATTGGCGTCAAAAAAACGTCGCCTGAGAAATAAAAGATAAATAAAGGCTGAACAAAAATTGATAATATTCATGAATTTTGCAAACAAAAAATCACTTAAAAAAACACAATTTTGCTCACCCGTTTCATATTTCCAGCATCGAAAGAACTTTTCGAACTTGAAATCATGCTCGCAAAGAAAGAAATTTGATGTTTCATCGAATAGCGACGATATGAGAGAGAAAATAAAACCCAGAAGTCAGATCCCGCGAAACTTGATATTTTTAAGGTGGCGACTTTTTTTGGGATGTTCGAGTGACAAGATCGTCTCTGTAAAATGGATTATTATGGACCTCAATGTACATGATGTAAGTTTTAAATGAAATTATTTCGTAAACCATAAAACTTATTTCCCTTAAATACCATTTTTATTTTTTTAAAGTGTTTTGCAAATGTTAAAATTTATCACGTAATTATAAATAATTAGTATAATAGTTACTAATAATTATTTATAATCACGTAATAAATTTTAGTATTTGTAAAATAATCATTTTTATCTATAAATTATTCATCAGAACGGCATCGCTAGCCGGAAGTACGTCATACATAAGCTGTTCAAGGGTCGACACTATTGTACTTACGTTGTTTACATGTGGATCGAGGGGTCTACTCGGCATCAGTTAGGTAAAAACCTTAATTTTTTCACATTTTAATAATATAATTTTAAAACCTTCCTACGCAATTAGGCGTAGGAAGGTGTAAAAATCAATGAAATCCATAAAATTCAAGTGATTTTTGTTTCAAAAGATGGATTTCCGAGGGAAATCAATCTTTCATTCTTTGTTTTGCACTTTTGGTCCTTCTCTTCTGCGACTACGGCACGGGAAGAATGTCAAGACGCGTACGTCAATGATGAAGAAGTATATTTCATTATTTTAAAAGTCATCATCATTGTGTCCTCAAGACTACGTATGATGCGCGCGTTCGGTAATACAAGGCCGGTCGGTAATACAATCACTCACTATACTAACCTCGCAATACGTGTGAGTGGCTCAGCCCTAGCTACGGCTACGCCCACCGCGCCCCCGCCGCACCCCCTCGCTCGGGCCGACACCCGAGCGCAACTAACGGCATCATCATCGGGCATGCTGCCATGAGCCGGCATGAACGGGAACTCCTGATAAAGTGATATTGACAGGTATACGGTAGAATACTTACTTTTCTATATCCAGTGCTGCTCCCTTCCTTTTCTCATACATTTTATCACTGAGAGCCCTACCAATCGCTTGTGGAAGAGGGCCATAATCAGACTGATTACTTGACATTTTCGCTGTTTGTTGATTTTCCTGTTCTCGTGACTGACGTGACTTCCCAATTTCACTCGCAAAATATTATGGAACGCTTAATCGTGCCGATAATGTTCAGAAACACCCTCTAGTCCAGTCAATCTAGCCAGAATAGGGGGGTAACCCACCACTAATTGCAACACGAGATATTCGACTGAAATGCTTTCTAGGAAGGTCCCCTAAACAACATACTAAAAGTCCCAAGAAATCCAAGCAGTGGAAATTCATGAAATTCGCATATTATGCAAATTAGCCCTGAAAAATTAGAAAAAGAAGGGAAATAATCCAAAGATTACAAATTAAATGTCCAAAACAATTTAATTTGAATGGAAATTCATGATAAATAACTGAATTCAATGTTTTTAATCAAAAGTGCAAAAATTTCTACCTCATTTGCATATTATGCAAATAAGCATCCTTATATGGAAAAAATGTCAAGATATTGTGATTTTTCTCATCCCAGGACCAAAATCCAATTGAAACCAGTTGGATTTCCAACTGGTTTCAATTGGTTTCAATTGGTTTCAACTGGTTTCAATCGGTTTTAACTGGAATTTAACAATTTCCAGTTGAAACCAATTGAAACCAGTTGGGCAACTGGAAATCCTAACTGGAACCAGTTGGGTAACTGGAAATGACTTCCAATTGGAAATGATTTCTTACTGGAACCAGTTGAGTAACTGGAAATCCCAACTGGAACCAGTTGGGCAACTGGAAATCCTAACTGGAACCAGTTGGGTAACTGGAAATGACTTCCAATTGGAAATGATTTCTAACTGGAACCAGTTGGGCAACTGGAAATCCTAACTGGAACCAGTTGGGTAACTGGAAATGACTTCCAACTGGAAATGATTTCTAACTGGAACCAGTTGAGTAACTGGAAATCCCAACTGGAACCAGTTGGGCAACTGGAAATCCTAACTGGAACCAGTTGGGTAACTGGAAATGACTTCCAATTGGAAATGATTTCTTACTGGAACCAGTTGAGTAACTGGAAATCCCAACTGGAACCAGTTGGGCAACTGGAACCAGTTGGGTAACTGGAAATGACTTCCAATTGGAAATGATTTCTAACTGGAACCAGTTGGGCAACTGGAAATCCTAACTGGAACCAGTTGGGTAACTGGAAATGACTTCTGGAAATGATTTCTAACTGGAACCAGTTGGGTAACTGGAAATCCTAACTTGAACCATTCAGTTGTGTAACTGGAAATCCTAACTGGTACCAATTGGGTAACTGAGATGACTTCTAACTGGAAAGATGGGTAACTGGAAATGAATTCTAATTGGAACCAGTTGGGTAACTGGAAATTATTTCCAATTGGTTTCCAATTGGAAATTTTCCAGTTACCCAACTGGATCCAATTGAAACCAGTTAATTTGCATATTATTTGCCAGTGTGCACAGATTAATGTTTTATGAGATTAATCATCATTAACAATGTATCTATTTAATTCTTTACAATTTCAAGTACCACACTTTTTAAAGATTAGTATTTAGAATACTTAGCAGTGAAAACCATGTTCATAAATGTTATAGATTATAATTAAAACAGATTAAAGGATAATTAGTACACCACTAACTGTTACCAAATTACATCAAATAAAAGTACATATATTTGAAGATCTTCCATATAAATATATATACATGAAAGTCTGTATTTTATCAATGCCCTTTACATTGGTATTAATAGACATATAACACTGCTTCTGTGTTGGCATGAGAAATAGTTACTGCAAATGCTAATTAATTTGTAACTAATTAAGTTCGTTCCAACTGGAAGTTCCAATTGGATCCAGTTGGAAACCAATTGGTTTCAACTGGTTCCAGTTGAAACCAGTTGCCTCCAATTGGTTTCAACTGGAACCAATTGAAACCAGTTGCCTCCAATTGGATTCAATTGGTTTTAATAGGGAAATTGGAACAACTGGAACCAATTGACAACAATTGCCAACTGGTTCCAGTTGCCCAATTGGTTTTAACTGGAACCAATTGGCAACTGGTTTTCAATTGGTTTTTAACTGGAACCAATTGGCAACTGGTTTTCAATTGGAACCAGTTGTTCCAATTTCCCTATTGAAACCAGTTGGCCAACTGGTTTCAATTGGTTTTGCCCTAATTGGTTTTAACTGGATTTTGGTCCTGGGATATAGACTGCTTGAAAACATTTCATTAATGTTGACATTAATATGCTACAACAGTGCGTATCAAAAAAAAATTTACACTTAGAAAAAATCCTGTAAAATTATACATTTGTAATATCCTGAACATATTTTCACATTTTAACATTGGTACAGGTCCAATTAATCAAATGATGATATAACTGTCGAAAAATATTTCCGCTTGAGTGAGCACCACTTACTTTTGAAAAGTTAGTGAAAAATGATTTGCGCAGAACTTTGAAATAGTTATGAGAATAAAAGTAAACCTTAATCATGAAGAACACATTGAATTTAGTTATTAAAATTGATTTGAAGATATCTTTTACCTTTTTTAACTCGTTTCCTTGCCCGAAACACTTCGGAGAGTGCATTGCGCCCTACCCCACTCCCCCAAACACCGAGGCCATCGTGACGATATTTGCTTTACACTGAGCTGTGATTTACATGAAATGGCTTAGGCTCAACTTTCATTGTCAAGCTTGGTAAAAGTGTGGAAAACCAAGTATTAATGAAAAATGAAATGTAAACCTACTTTAAATGATAAAAACTTAGTGAAAAAAAATGCTGGAGATGTCTGATATAAACTTTTGTTCAGATTCAGTTATGTCCTCAGATACAGCTGGCAGGGTAAAGGTTGTGCTTACTGAGTGTTGACATTTCAATTTGGGTGGCAAAATTGTTACAAAATGCTTGAATGTATCCGTTTTATTTCAACTGACCAAAAGTGCAAGGGAAATGTATGAAAAATGTTTTGCAGGGTAAGTTTGATTTCGCCCTTTCCCCTTGACACAGCGTACGTGATGACGAGCATTTCTGCACAAACAGATTTATGCAAGCTTTACAAAAATGGACAGTGCTCACTCAAGTGCAACATTCTATCATAACTTTTACTTTCATTGGATAGATGAGACCCAAACCCAAGAATATATGTAAAAAAAATACCCACATGTTGTATATTTTTTTATTCCCAGGGCTTTTTCAAAGTGTAAACTTTTTTTTGATACGCACTGTATATCACTAAGCATGAGAATTCATCCCAATGCCTGAAAATTAATTTGCATATTATGCAAATTAGCCATTAAAAAAAAAATTAGGAAATTAATCCAAAGATTACAAATTAAATGTCCACAGCAAGTAATTTTGAACAAAAGTTCATGACGAATAAATAAGTTCAATGTCTTTATTTAAAAAAGCTAGCAAATCTGCCTCATTTGCATATTATGCAAATAAGTATCCTTATATGGAAAATGTCAAGAAATTTTGATTTTTATCACATTGCCTGCAGTGAAAACATATCAGTTTTTCAAATTAATATGCTGCTATCACTAAGCATTCAAATCAATCCTAATATGATTTATATTCAAGGAAAAATACTGGAAATATGTTCTTCGCTTCCTAAGCCGCGTTGTTAGTCTGACAAGATGATGGGATCGGCAAGAACAAAGCCCAGTATTTGAACTGGTGTGTAGTTTGTTAGAGTTGACAACCCTTTCTTATATGGATGGGAACGACTTATACTTTGTTGAAAATTCACCGTATAAACATGGTAAAGGGAGGCCAGGAAAAGCAAACTTATGGCAGGTAAGATCTGATGAGTAGTCTCATTAAGAAGTGTAGCAGAGATTCCGTCTGGCCTAGTAGCTTCATGCAGGGTGTTTTCTTTAACAATTTCTTCAGTAGTCTGGCTACACCTGTTTGACTAAACAATATGTTATCTGGCCATATCTGGGTCAGGACTGGGTCCCAGGACTTGTAGAGCAGCGTCATCATCATCGTCATCATGATCAGTGGTGAATACTAAGACTAAAAATCTTTGCCTTCCTTTAATAATGCTATTCCAATGCAGTCATAGCTATTGATATTATAGGCTCCCAACATGCTAATTGTTACAGCCTTGATCATTGTCAAGCCGGTCAACAAGTTATGTATTACGTAGGCTTGTCTACAAACCCTCTTATGGTCCTCTTTAATGCATTGTAGCAATTCTGAGCTTTACTTTACTGATGCTTTTGAAGCTCTTAAATGTGCAAGCCTTCCTAAGCCTTTCTCTAAAACCTTTGACATCTTCCGACACAACTTATGTCCATTGTCCATTTAAGGCAACTTGTGTCGGAAGAAGGCATGGTTAACGATGTGTTCTTGTTAAAGTCCTCTTGATTGGCATTCAGTCTCCTATGCTCGACTTGTCGGATTTCAGTACAGAGTTGTATGATTGTCCAAAGTACATCTGCATGACACTATTAAAGTCAGCATTCCTCCAGAAGAACATCCTTAGTCGTACCATAATTACTAAAAGGTTTATTCCTCTGGATAACCTCACTGTATACCCAATGAGTAACACATTGTGGCAAATAAATACTGGAAGTGGTACACACTGTCTAATCAATGTTGGATGGTATTTGATGGTAATGTTAAGGGTGTTCCATTACGTTGTGTCCTCTTGTTGGAAAGGCAATAATCTGGCTTAGTCCTCCATCTGGTTTGTTCATTGTCTCACTGAGGAATTTTTGTTTACCATAAATATCAGGACATTAATATTATTATTTGCATACGACTTACTTAGAAACTATAGCTTTAATATTTGGAGATGGTTGCCATAGGATATTTATCAAAGAGGAAAGAACAGAAAATGGATGCTTCATCATGAAGCAGCAACTGGATTCAGCAAGAACGTCTAATCACGATTCCTGTATCTGAGAAAGATGCCTACAATGCACTTTAAGCCTTCATCATGAATTTATGAATGGCTTTCATGTCGCTCGTATAGGCAAATGCCCATTGTTACTCTTATTAAGCATGCCCAGAGATCTTGTGATCCAAGCAAGTACTCATATTCACCACCAAGACAAGTGATGATGATGATGGGCTCTTGTAAAGCGCCGGCCCTCCGCCTCAGCTGGGCGCTCATGGCACTTGCTCAAAAATAGGAAATATCTCACAAATTTCAATGTCTTCAAACAGTGCTTAGGATCATTATTCAGTTCAAGTACTGTTCTAGTAATGCTACAATCGAGTTATTCTTGGGGGATAATGTTGGAGTGGGGAACAGAAAGGTACGACTCAAAAGTTGATTGGGTCTCTGCTCTCCTGATAAATTGGGGAAGGCTATATATTCCACAGCTTTGGTCCAGAGATGTAGAAGGCTCTGTCATCCCAGGTTGTGTGGCTGAGAGATTCCCTCAGCAATGCTTGATCTGCTGATCTGAGACTGCGTGTTGGTCTATGCTGAGATAAGAGTTCTGATATGTAATGTGGAGATTTATCGTTAAGCGCTTTAAATACAAGGACCCCAAGTTTATAAGCTAAGTGGTGTGCTACAAGGACCAAATATTCGAAGCTAATGGACTTTTATTTGTACGGGTGTGACATCTTGTGCTGATCACTTGGCAATCCAGGAGCTTGCTAGCGTGGACTATACTCGCAAGAAACGCAAAGTCTCTACAAAGTCAAGAAGAGAGCAAGACTTGGATGGAAATAATGAAGCATTCAAGCAGTGGGATCCATGTAGAATGGACTCATCATTGTACAATATGGGTGGGGTAACTGCTCGTGACAAAAGTCAATATCAACCAAGCAAGAAATGTAGGGAAGGTCATCATGGTTAATACACATGATCTACATGGAATTTTAGAGGAAAATATCACTATGTGTTTCCTTGAATATTTATAACATGTCGGATGCTTATTTGCATAATATGTAAATTATACTTAATCAGATATTAAGCTTATTAAGATTATTAATGTTTTTGCCATTCTTAGTGATCACATCATATTGATCTAGACTGAAATTTTTTCCTAACTGTTTTTGTGAGAAAAGTCAAAATTTCTGGATTTTTTTTTCCATATAAAAATGCTCATATATATGCAAATGAGGTAGATTTATTTACGATTTCTTATTTAAAAAATAACTAAATTTGTAAAACTTATCATGGGCTTCAGTTCAATTCGTATTGTTTTCTGCACTTGATTTCCAATATTTGGATTATTTTCCTTATTTGTAATTTATTATGGCTAATTTGCACAAAATTCAAATTTTGTGATTTTCCTATATGCTTGTATATTTAAGGACTTTTAATATGGTGTTTAGGAAACCTTCCTGTAAGGTATTGCCATATTCCAATTTCAATAGATAATCTACTTGCAATTTTTGAGGGATGTATCACCAGTGTGTTTTCTTGAATATTTATAACATGTTAGATACTTTTATTTGCATAATATGCAAATTACACTACAGACACTAAGCTGAATACAAATGTATTCAACGTCCTTAGTGATAGCAGCATGTATATTTCAATATTAATAAAATTTTCAAGCAGTTAATGAGAGAAAAATCACAATACCTTGACATTTTTCCATATAAGGATGCTTATTTGCATATTATGCAAATGAGGTAGATTTTTTGCACTGTTGACAAAGAACATTGAATACAGTTATTTATCATGGATTTTCGCTCAAATTAAATTGCTTTGGACACTCAATTTGTAATCTTTGGGCTATTTTCCTTATTTTTCTAACTTTTTATGGCTAATTTGCATAATATGCGAATTTCATAAATTTCCACTGCTTGGATTTCTTGGGACTTTTAGTATGTTGTTTAGGGAACCTTCCTTGAAATAATTGCAGTGGAATATCTCATGTTGCAATTAGTGGTGGGTCAAACTCTATATTGACTGGACTACTCCTTCGTCAGATCATATCCCTCTCTCGTTTCAGTTCCGTTCCTCAACAGTTCGAAGATTGGCGGGTAATCAAAATTCATCATATAGCCGCCTTGTCCCTAGTCCACGTCCTGGACGATTTTTATTGATTGGGCAATTCAAAGGGGCAAACCCTATTGGACCGTACCGATACCCCGCGCGCACACATAACCAACACACACACGCCCTCACTTACCCCCAGTGATTCGCCTAACCCAGTGATTCACCTAACCAACTGATTCACTTTCCCCGAAAAATCAGGGGGTGTGTGTTATTTGTTTGGTAGTCGTATCGTACCAAATAACAACAGTCCAGGAGGTGGACTACCTTGCCCCCGGCCCCCAGCCCTCCCCTAGTTTAATTCCGCCAATAATTGAGCGGTATATTATCTACTATCATCATCATCTAGTATCCCCAAATTAGACTCCAAAATAGCCAATCTGGAATAAAATTATTGGAAATGGTTTTTCAACTGATTTGAGTAGGTATATGGGTGTCAACATTTACCAAAAAAAAGTTAGGAGGAATATGGGGAAAGTGATTTTTTTCAAGGTCAAAGTTCAATGACCTTTTCATATATATACTGTATAACGGTATCTCTGAGATCGAAAGGCGTTGGTTGGTGATAATGGTGTCAAAATGCACAAATTCTTACCAGAATATAAAATAAAATAAAATTAATTACCTAGAACGCACATTCACCGATAAAATTCAAGGTCAAAGCCTTTCAAAGGTGAATGACCTATTTTACATTATATACCATACCATATAATGGTATCTCTGAGATGATAAGGTACAGGCTGGTGATCATGGTGTCAAAATGCACAGATTCTTACCAGAATTAGATCAAATAAAATAAAATTAAGTAGATAGAATGCACATTCACCCGTAAAATTTAAGGCCAAAGGTCAATGACCTTTTATACATTATATATATATGTACCATATTATATAATTGTATCTCTAAGATAAAACGGCGCAGGTTGGAGTTCTTGGTGTCAAATACACAGATTCTTACAGGAAGAAATATAATAAAAGTAAGCATCGAGAATGCACATTCTTCCATAAAATTCAAGGACAAAGGTCAATGTCCTTTTTAGCATTTTTATCTAATAATGGTATCTCTGAGATAAAACACCGCAGGTTGGTGATCTTGGTACCAAAATGCAAAGGCTTGTACAAGAAGATTAAACAACACCACTGAAATAGTATAAAAAATAAACTTTCACCCTTAAAATCCAAGATCAGAGGAAATACATAATCTGTATGACATAAAAATAACAAAAAAAAATATCCTTTGTGTTCATAATTTATTTGTGAATAATGTAAATAAAGATGGCTAATTTGTAATGAAAACATTGAGGTTTCATAATTTCAGTCTGAAATATTAAAGGTCATGGAGAATGTATTTAGGGTTCAGAGGTCAATTAACCCTTTCCAAAATATCAGTGGAAATTAAGTTAAAAAAAAGTTAATAACCAAATAACACTTCTTCATATACTGCGATGCGTTGCCAATAGCAATGAAATCAAGTATATTATTTAAAATGATTTATATCTTAAGTAGCAGCATTTGATGCATCATAATATCTAAATCAATGTTGTCGTGTCTTTTTCTCTCCAGGGATAGACCACTCACCTCAATGCTATAATAAATACTATAAACTATTAGCTTAATCTTCTGAAAATGGATAAGATAGGTCTAACTCTCATGTCACAGCTAGCATCATCTGAGAGCATTTCCAAACGGCAGAGGGATGATGATGAAGATGAAATGAAGGCCATCATTAGAGCTGCAGCTTCTGTCATACATGTAGTAAATGGCATGTATATCAACTTCAACAAAGATGAATTCCCGTATCATTATTATTGCGAGCAGCCAGAATCTCTTGAGATGCTAATGCTGCAGGACAAAACTTCATATCTGCTCTCTGCCGTACGTCACCCATAATGCTATTCTTACTAGGTATCGGTTTGTACAAGGATCGTCTATTTGGTCCAGAACAACTGATTGTTATCATGCACAAATTAGGCATATAATAATGAAATTCAAAAGGAGATAATAGCTTACAAGACATCCATCCACCTAACAAAACTCCTACAGCACCACTTCCAGTTCTTGAGAGTCAGGCTGTGCAACATATCAGTAATAATATAGATCCTGATCTGATATCCCTTGACAGAACGTTAAGCTTTCATTGAATGGGCCAGATCAGAGTCTTGAAAATGTCAGAAGGTTTTCAAGAGTTTAATTACTCTTTGATGAAGTTGAGACAATTAACTTCATTTACTATGACAAAAGCTGCAGCTCTAATGATCGCCTTACTTTAATTCTTCATCATTGTCCCTGGCTATATGAAAATGTTCTCGGATGATGCTTGCCATAAGAATTAGGCCTATCCTGTCTTTTTACAAATCAAGTGATAGTATTGATTGAGCATTTGAGGATAGTGACCTATTGCTCCAGAGAAATTAGTACCTTGATTTATAAAATGCATAAATAAATGCTGCTACTTTAGACAACTTCACCATTTCAAATTATACCATCCATGATTTTTTTAACACTTTTGGCAATGCATTACTACAATATATACTAAAAAGTGCTATTTGATCTCAATTTCATCTCGAACTTGTATTTTGACATGATCATTGGTCAAGGATTCAACTATCAAATTTGTGTTCAATTTCCACGCAGGTCAGTCTTTTTCCCATCAGAATCACTATACCTAAATGCCACAATCACGTTATATCGACCTATTTACTTAAATTCCCTGACGTTATTGACATAGTGTTGATTGACCTCTAACCCCTAAATATATTTTTCATGGCCATTTTCTATCCTTATTTCAGAGTAAAATTATCAAACATCCAAGTTTTCATTACAAATAGCTATCTTTCTTTATATTATTCACCAATAAAATGTGAATATAATGGATTAATTTCTTTTTGGGGGAATCATGAATAGATATATAAATATTTATTAACTTTTGACCTGCGACTTTGGATATCAAAGGTGACGGATTATTCTTTATGATTATTTTGTGCCTTTTTATCTTCTTGCAAAAATTGCTTTTTGACACCGAAATGACCAACATGCAGCGTTTTATCTCAGAGATACCATTATAAGATATATAGTAAAAAGGTCATTGACCTTTGACCTTGAACTTTATGGATTAATATGCATTCTAGGTGATTAACCTTATCTTATTTGACCTTCCTGTAAGCTTTGAAAAGCTTTGACCTTGAATTTCATGGGTGAATGAGCATCGTAGGTAGTTGATTTTATTTTATTTGATCTTCTTGTAAGAATCTGTGCATTTCGACACCATGATCACCAACCTGTAATATTTTATCTGGGAGATACCATGATACAGTATATTTAAAAAGGTCATTGACCTTGACCTTGAAGAAAAAAAAAACACTTTCCCCGACCCGTATTCCTCCTTAATTTTTTTTGGTAAATGTTGACACCCATACCTACTCAAATCAGTCAAAAAACCATTTCCAATAATTTTATTCCAGATGGTGACTAATTATGGGATACTAATCATCATCATCATCATCATCATCATCAGCATCAACATCATCATCATTATTATTATTATCATCATCATCATTATTATTTTTATTATTATTATTATTATTGTCATTTATTGTTAATATTACACATAATATTACACTTAATGCTCATGACACTCAATAAAGTGACCTGAAGTTTGGCACTTATTAATTTTTCTTCCCTTTCTCCTTACTAAGCTTCCTCTAAAATTCTTCTTTCACGTTATTTCTTCATTTATCATATTTATGCGAGAGAAGAATGATGTGAATCGAATAATATAGGACCAAAATTGCTAAGACGGACGGTACTATTTCATTTCAAGAAAATATGATTTTTTTTTTATTAAAGACCTCTCATTTCCATATTCTCTTTAATTAAAAAACCCAAAAATTTTCGATAGCATATTCAGAAAATAATATCATCTTCTTTTTTAATTGCATCTATAACTTTTTTATTGAAGTAATCAAAATTATTGGGGCAAATTGTAGATCGCCCCTGCTGAAAGAACCAGGCGCGGTTTAGGGTGGGGGCTTTGGGGACTGAAGTCCCCCCCCCAAAAAAAAAAAAAAAAAAAGATCGCTCAAAAAATCGACCACAAAGAAAATATATATATATAAAGGTCCTATATGCGAAGGTCTATATACATTATCACATTCATGTCGTCAAGTGCTAACAAATCAAAGTTCTTGATATTCAAATTATAACAATTTCTCTCTCGGTCGCTAAACACTCCCTCGCAAAATGTCATCTGAATGAAGAATACATTAATGCTCTCTGCAATAGGCTATAGTAGACTGTCTTCCAACTTTTTTCCCCAAATTTTTTGTTATTCTTTAGGATATTTTTCTTTAGAAAATGTATCCGTCGCTATATACTCCCTGGTAAACTTATAGAAAACATATAGTTATAAAGTCAGTATAGTGCTGATCCATATTTTGGATGGCGAGAGGGAGTAAAGACAATGTCCAAAATATTTCGGCGCGCTCTGCACGCCCAACAATACACAAGTTTGCACGTGAAACTCACCGAAAAGTTTACAGTTTTATAATGTTTAATAATTTTCATGTCAAATCTGATGGTTTTATAGCGGTTTCAAATGTTTGTCAAATACATTTTTGCAATGGATTCTTAAATTTTTCAATATCTGTCAAAATCATTAGGCAGGGAAAATCGATATGTTTGCTGCATCCCCAATATTTTCATGGCGATCGCCCCCTACCCCATGATAGAAGAAAGATCTATAATGATTTGACTCTACTCTCTACCATATGTGTATACTTTTGTGTTATACAGGGCAGTGATCATTGGGCTGTTTTTTGGCAGCCTTTATGAAAGTTAAAAGTGTATCCCATTCAGCAATTTAACGATGTTGCAGGTGTAGGCCTACATTCAATTGTAAATATCATAAAGTGCTCCAAATGCTAGGTTTTACTTTAAACTTTTTCTCCCTGGTCACCATATTTCCTCGTAATATTTTAAGGGGTGTCATTGATATTAAAACCCAATCCCCTGCCATGTTCTACTTTTACGTTCAAAGTCTAAAAAACGCATCAGGAGAGAGTACCAATTAACACAAACCATTTCCTGATAACCAGTCCTACCCCCCCCCCCCCCCCCTTATCGTTAAATTCCCTCATCTACATCTATAATGATATAGATGAACAATTCTCAAGCATTAATTTGAAAATGTGATTTCTTTCGCTCGGTCGCTACGCTCCTTCCGCACGATATTACAAATATTTTTATAGGAGGGGGACAAGCTATTTGGTGTATATCCGCAATAGGCCATTTTCATTGTATTGAATAAACCGTCGAAAGTTTTTCAAGCCCTCAGAAGTCCCAAAAAAACTTTTAGTCTACAACCCAATGTGAAGTCATATTCACTCGTGTTAATTTAAGCATTTCAATTAACAGCGTGAATCATCATCATTTCGACCATGACTGTGAGCACGCTGTGAACCGCATACATTCGTAATTACGACGCTTCGTTATTCAGAAGGTTCGAATATTCCGAAGGTTCGTAATTTCGAAGGTTCGTTAGTCCGAAAACGAAATAAGGTTCGTAATTCCGATGGTTCATTAGTCCGAAAACGAAATAAGGTTCGAAATTCCGAAGGTTCATTAGTCCGAAAACGAAATGGGTTCGTAATTCCGAAGGTTCGTTGGTCCGAAAACGAGAAAAGGTTCGTAATTCCGAAGGTTCGTTTGTCCGAAAACAAAATGAGGTTCATTTATCCGAAGGTTTTTTAGTCCGAAAAGGAAGTAAGGTTCGTTAATCCGAAAATGAAGTAAGGTTCGTTAATCCGAAAATGAAGTAAGGTTCGTTTGAAGTATTTATTCTATTCATGTAATACATGAAGTTCTCAAAATATTCCTATTCAGGTCTGATCGTAAAAACTTATTAGCTGGCGCTGCGTGCTCGCATTTTCATTAGTATGCATAGGCCTGCTTATATGAATTCTAACAAACTACCTATTTATGACAGTTTATACAAAATTTAAACTCGCACTTCGCGCTCGAAGTAATTAGGCATGAGGCAAAAATTTTGAGGGGGCGATATGGTGTATCGGGCAAAAATAAAAATGCGAGCAAGCGAGCAAAAATTTTGACATTTTTATTTTTAAAAAAAAATCAAATTTTGTGATAGATTTTGACATAATGTTAAAAGATAATATCATATTTCACCCTTCTCTCTTCTTTTTTTTTGTACACCACGGTGAACAGGATTTTTGCTATGATTGTGCGCATCAGGGCGAAGCTCTATATACCCGAGGGGGCCAGTATGGCGCGTGTGGCAAGAAGTAGCTTAATATAAGTCCCGAGCGAGCGAAGTGAGCAAGACAAAAAAAATCACCTTTTCATGAGAATCTAACATGAAGATAAATTTTTAACGTGATATTCAGAAAAATATAATACACTTTTCCTTTGCCTTTCTTTCTTTACTTCTTTTTTGTGTTTGGTTGTAGAACTTTTGGGGCCATAGTCCAAACTCATCCATACAACAGTGCTATGTGGGTGGGGTCCGGGGCGGAGCCCCAGAACCTCTTGATATTAAAGCCATTTTAAACCTTACAGATGGCCACTAATTTTAATCAAATTGCGTGTATATTTATATAGCTTTCACACAGCACATAAATTCATGAAGTCAATTAAAATGTTTAGAATCACCTATTTCATGTTCTATGGAGATAAAAAAGGGACTTTTTCAGTTCAATTCAATTCAATTCAATTACTTAAAATGAAATAGGCCTACTATTTATAGTTTCTGAATCCAAATCCTGCAATTAAATGCAGTATATATTGTGTGTCGTACGGGACAACTTTTAATAGGACAATTATTGAAAAATGAAGGGCAGTAATTAGATCCTTATGGGATAAATCGATCACCCATGGGTCAAAGATAGATAAACTGATATTGTGAAATTGCATCATCAAAAATAAAATTATAGGAAAAACTTTTGCATTTTCATGTGTCGTACGGGACATTGCCAAAATTAGGTTCTGATAAATCAGGGCTGCCCCCATTATGGATCATGATAATGTTGTAGATGTTATTTGGAACCATCAATGATACATTATTCCATTGACCCGCAATATTTTCAATCTTCTCGTGCTTTGCCAATAATGGTTTTACGCAGTGTTTGTACTTGACTATTTAATTAGGAAATTATTGAAAATTGAAAATTCCATTGTTTCCCCCCCAAAAAACTATATCTGACTTCACTTTTGGTTAAAACTCATAATTTTCATAAAATTTAGGTATCATAGTAAAATATTACACTACTTATGACTTATTGAAAGCATGTTGAAATTTATGATATTTTTGAAGTTCTAGTGTGGAATCGCCCCAATTCACAATTATATGCAATATTTAGAGTCAAGCAAAGCCAAATTATGTCAACATTATATGTCCCATGCATTGGCGGCGGGAGCGACAAATTTTAGGGGGGGGGATCACAAAAATTGTTTGACAAGCAAAAAAAAAAGGTTATCAACCTAAAATTTTAGGGGGGACGCAGGAAAAAAAATTGACAAGCAAAAAAAAAAAAAAAAAAAAAAAAAAAAAGGTTATCAACAAAAGATTTAGGGGGGGACCGTTCCCCCACCTAAAATTTAGGGGGGGGGGACACGTCCCCCCCCCCGCTTCCGCCGCCTATGGTCCCATGTTACAATGTACACAATACTTTTAGGACCTATGACAGCCATTATGGATTTCAAAGTACAGCATTTATTACCTCCACGACCAATATATGATGTATTTAGTTATAAATCATGTTTAAGACAATATGTTTACTCGTACATCACAGTTATATGCATTTTATGATTCTCACTCTTGTGAAAATTAGTTTCCCTATTTGCATGTTACATAATTTAGTTAGGGCTTGTAGAGGTTATTTTTAATGTCAAAATACAGTATTTATCACCTAGATGGCAGAAGAAATGCTATAATTTTTTTTAATGTTTTCATATAACATTTTACTCATACAACTGGATTATATGGATGTCATAGTCAAGCAAATCCAAATTCTTACAAACTTATATGTCCCCATTCACATTGTAGATAATACTGTTATAGGGCCTATAGGGGCCATTTTGAATTTCATAATACAGCATTTATCTCACGCATGACAAAAGAAATGATATGTCTTGCTATAAAACATGTTGTCAGACAATATTTTACTCGTAGATCTCAATTACATGCGTTTTATGTTTCTTACTCGTGTGAAAATTAGTTTCTCCACTCGCATTGTACATGATCAATATAGGGCCTATGGCGGCCATTTTGAATTTCAAAACACAACATTAATTTTATCACATAAATGGCATATTAACAATTATGTTTTTAGTCAGTATTCCACTCGTTTATCTTAATAATATGCATTTTAGTGCTCGCTCTTGTCATTTTTTTGGCCCCGGCCATTGCCATTGTATATAATACTCTTTGGGCAAGTGGCGGCTATTTTAGATTTTAAAATACAGCAATGTTCCCATATAATAAATGATATATCTCGTTAGTAATGATGATTTGCATATATTACTTCGTTCATACATCGCGAATTTTTGCAGTTTAGTGCTAATTTTTTGAAAATTAGGTCTCCCTATTCTTATTGTACATAATAGAGTATACAATGGTCTATGGCGGCCATTTTGAATATCAGGAAAATAAATATTTTGTCAAAAATTATTTTTTCAGAGAGTATTTCACTCCTGCCACACAATTTTGTGCATTTCATATAGCCAATGTGCGGACAATTTTATGATTTTCATGGGTAATTTGCATATTTTGTCAATTTGCGGAAAATACTCAAGGTTACACGAGTGGCATCATCCATATTCGTAATCAGCACCCTCGAATTGACAAGAAACCATGTTTCATAAAATATTGTATATACAAAAAACAAGGTTTGGTCAATTTTCTATGGGGCCTATCCTGGACTAGATCTAAAAAATCAAAATTTCGCTAATGGAAGAATTAATTTTTCACTCGTTCACTTAGCTCACTCGCGTATAAATGAATAAAATGCCTGGAGAAAGTAACAACACAAACCTACTTCCTAATTACCAGCACTGTCTCACTCAGCACATGACCTCATCTTAATCCATCAGGCCCTGATGGGTGTTATACATGTAGATGAAATGGTTATCAAAACATTCTCAGGCGTTTTGAATTTGTGATATTGTTTTTGATCGGCCGCCACACTCCCTCGCATAATATTAGAGACATTTTGGGGCCGAATCCGGTAGCTATTGTATTGTATTTATTTTCCATTCATAAAAAAAAACATGCAAAATACAAACAAAATACATCAGATATAATTACAAACAAAATACAAAATGAATACATATCAATGACTGGAATGGCCACTCAGAGTGCAAGGTAATTGTAACCACTTTGTTCTGCCTAGGGGTCCAGAACGTAATAAATGATAGATCAAACTGTAGGCCTATTATAAACATCTTCAACAGGCAGAAAAGAACGACATTAAACACAATATAAAGTAATGAAAACTAGACAATAGACATAAACAAAATTTAAAGTTAGGGCCTATGAGTTCAAGCTACAATTAAGCAAATTCTTCTCCCGGCATAACAACGCGTTGCTCGGAGATCAATGTAATTTGATATCTTAGAGCTCAAAGAAGTAATGTAGTAATTTTTTTGATAAATTTCATATATCTAAAGGGAAGTCATTATATGGGCGTGAACCTTTATATAACATACGGCAATTTTTTTGTATTTTGGTTTGGGCATAATTACATTACCTACGGATCTTAAATTATATGAGTAATTACAAAGTGAATCTGCTAAATGTAATGGAGCAAGGCCGTTCGATGATTTGAACATGCACCATACTGTACATGAACATTTTGTTGTTCTTGTTGTTTGCTTGGGTTTTAAGGCGCGTACACAAGGGAAGTATGACTAAATAATTTAAATTACTTTCTGTTACAAAATGTCTTATACGTGCTAAATATTTGACAAGATTATTAGTTTTTCTCACACAGTTCTTCAATATGGATATCGCGCTTAAATTTTGGATCGAGATACATGCCTAAATATTAGTTAGATTGCTTAGTGGTTTCATCAGATATGTTAACATTTATATTTGCACATTTTGATAACCATGATAACATAATATTTGTTCCGAAAAGCATGAAATTCGTTTTATCAACAATAGTTTGTTGTGGCACAGCCAGTCATATATGTTATGTAGATCAATATTTATGTACTAGTAGTATTCTATTTCACTGATATTTTTTCCAGAAAAATAAAGAACTGTGTCGTCAGCATACAGATGCAGTTTACAATATTTTATATGTTTATTGATATCGTTTATGTATAACATAAAGATAATTGGCCCTAGGGTTAAACCCTGTAGAATCTCATACTCTACTTGAGACATTTGATGTAATATTCTCGATACATGTACATACATGTATATTCCGGTTGTATAAATAACTTTCAAACCAGTGCAAAGAATCTTCTGAAACACCAATCTTATAGCGAGCTTCTTCACAAGTATTTTAACATCCGCAGTGTCGAAGGCCTTTTTTTTAAGGTCGATGAATACTGTTCCCGTATAAAGACTCTTTCCCCTTGCATTGAGTCAGTCATCTGTGACTTTCATTTGAAGACCGTATAATAAGCCCTCATTGACATTCATGAGCATGAAGATAGTCATAATCTAGCCTTTTCATTGGATAAGAGCGTTATTAATACGCGATTTCCTCGATTCTTGGCCATCGATACTAGTGGTATCGTGTTACAAAAATAATTGTTCATTGACCTCATTACGTCATCTAACTTAATCATTCTGAAACTTTTCTTTCCACACAAAATATGGACCTACGAACACTTCAGTGAGTACGTCTAAATTGATATAACTACTTGAATTCAGTTGACTATTTACACATTTCACACTATTTCTTGTGATCTTAGGTTAATCCTTTAACTAACTAGAAAGTTTGCCATCATTCTTCTGTAAAAGAAAAGCAGAATTTGGTCTTTAAATTTGAACTTAGATTGTCTACAACACTCTACTGAAGGTTTTTACCCCGGGTTTTTACCCCGGGTTTTTACCCTGGGTTTTTACTCCGGGTTTTTACTTTTCTTTGCATCGACGAGGAGAAGGCCAAGGAGAGACAACTCGTAAACGCCCACAGACTACCCCGTCGCAACCCGATTGGAACCCCAGGTACCCGTCCATCAGGCCGACCAGCCCCCGCCCCGATCATCGCAAAGTTTTTACGGATGCCCGACCCGGGACCTGGTCCTCTCCACCTTCGAGAACCTGAAGCGACCTACTCCACAGTCCGCCCCGCAGCCGCAAGGATCAGCCTCAGCTATGCTGCCACGCCCCCTCGCATAACAGTAAGGACCGTTATTATTACTAAGGACGGTGACTTTTCGATATCTAATTCCAAAAAAGAGCAAAATTCAAAAATATTCAAAAAAAAGTAAAATTACGTTATTTTCATCAAAATTTTCACTGATGGTGTGAACTTGTATCCACAATATGTACCTAAAAAAATTGAATGCTCAACTTTATGTAAAATATGAAAAAAACTTTCTATAACCGTATATAGTGGATTTAGCTCCTTTTGGAACAAAACTCAAATTTGCAATTAATGTTTACCAACCTTTCCAAAATAATTTTCAACTTTATGTAAAATATGAAAAAAACTTTCTATAACCGTATATAGTGGATTTAGCTCCTTTTGGAACAAAACTCAAATTTGCAATTAAAGTTTACCAACCTTTCCAAAATAATTTTCAAATGCGATACGTTGCATTTGATTCCAACGTCTAAAATGCATAAATTTGTATAAAAAAATCAATTTTGGTGAAAAGTGGATTTATCTCCTTTTGGAATTAAGCTCTTATATTGTAATTTTGTACAGAAATGCATTTATTGCATGATTCCATCAGGCCAACACCTTCAATTTTATTTAGAAAAAGAATAATGAAGAAGAATAAAGAGAGTTTTAATCAAAATCATTTCCCCAACGAAGATGCTCATCAATATCTGGTAACATTAACTCCTCCTCATTCTATCTGCATACTATTAGGCAAATGGAACAAGCTATGTTGAGGATGATTGAAACGCCGAGCAATGAAGATACCACTGATATGATGATAATGGACAACTGAGATAAGGCTTGGGTGTACATATCACAAGCGCACGGAACATCTGAAATATCATGAATGAAACAAAGTTTAATGGTGGTATGATTTGGTACAATAAATTAAAGAGCAACGTCATTGAAATTGTTTCTCGTGAGTCAGGTTTTCTTTCCTACTCTTTGAATTTGTGTGCGTCACAATACACTCTAAAAAATATTGGGTAAAAATACTCCATGAGGGTAATTATGTGTCCAACCAACATTGGGCATTTCTTTTAGGGAATTTTATTAATCCAGTGTGATGAAAATTTTGCCCATTCTAAAGTAATTGCTGCTTATTTTTGTAACCTTACTGGACAATATGCTTTCCGTATTGCCAATGGGTAAAATACTGCCCCAAATTGGTTGGACACATAATAACTCTCGTGCAAGTTAAAAAAATTTACTCAATATTTTTTACAGTGTACTCATTATACACCCAAAACACTGAATTATATTTATTTCTTGTTTTGTGGCTTAAAATGTTAGATCAATCTTCGGAGGTTGTGCACATGCTCATTATACAAAATGACATATAATTTGAACAATACTAGATTTTCAATTTAACCAATCTTAGAATAAGTTAGAATAAATTGGAAAGGATGCCATCATTTTGTAATTGGAGAAAATAATTTTTCCCTAACTTCCACAAAAAGTGGCACCACTTTTAGACAAAAATAATAAAGTCAAAAGGGGCCTAAGCTTTCGATCCTAGCAGAATCTTCGTCGGAGGCAAAATGACCATTTCGTCGGAGGCAAAAGGTCATTTTGCCTCCGACGAAGATTCTGCTAGGATCGAAAGCTTAGGCCCCTTTTGACTTTCTAATTTACTCCATTGGCTCTCTTTTATTAGACAAGCAGTTTTCAGCAGCTTCTTTTTGCCAAAATAATAAAGGAATTTAAAATTCTCATACAGGTATATTAGTAGTGATTATACCTAAAACTATTTAAAAACATATTACTTATTCTATCAAAATTTTATTCAATTTTCATCCATCTGATTCTCTGCTGCCTCTTTTCCCCCTCCTGTTTAAAGAATTTTCCATCTTGGTTGGATTCCCTGAATGTTTTTGCTGAACTTACATGAAATTTGCGTTGGAGTGGTGACGAACGACCGGATCCAATCTTCATAACGTGTCAGCCTAGTATAAACACCGGGTGATTCCCGTATGCCACACTTATACCCCCAGCTCACCACACCGATCTGAAAATACTGGTCTGTATAATAATAATGATCGGAGAGATATACCATGGGACCACCGCTGTCGCCCTTTAAGGGTAAAAAATGAAGAAAAACGTATTACATGAAGATAGTAAAATATCGGCTCGGTGTAAAAATGGCAGAGGTAATAATGGCAGGGGTAATAATGGCAGAGGTAAAAATGACAGAGGTAAAAATGGCAGAGGTAAAAATGGCAGAGGTAATAATGGCAGAGGTAAAAATGACAGAGGTAAAAATGGCAGAGGTAAAAATGGCAGAGGTAATAATAGCAGAGGTAAAAATGGCAGAGGTAATAATGGCAGAGGTAAATATGGCAGAGGTAAAAATGGCAGAGGTAATAATGGCAGAGGTAAAATGGCAAGGGTAATAATGGCAGAGGTAAAAATGGCAGAGGTAAAAATGGCAGAGGTAATAATGGCAGAGGTAAAATGGCAGGGGTAATAATGACAGAGGTAAAAATGGCAGAGGTAAAAATGGCAGAGGTAAAAATGGCAGAGGTAAAAATGGCAGAGGTAATGATGGCAGAGTTAAAAATGGCAGAGGTTATAATTGCAGAGGTAAAAATGGCAGAGGTAATAATGGCAGAGGTAAAATGGCAGGGGTAATAATGGCAGAGGTAAAAATGACAGAGGTAAAAATGGCAGAGGTAAAAATGGCAGAGGTAATAATGGCAGAGGTAATAATGGCAGAGGTAAAATGGCAGGGGTAATAATGGCAGAGGTAAAAATGACAGAGGTAAAAATGGCAGAGGTAAAAATGGCAGAGGTAATAATGGCAGAGGTAAAAATGGCAGAGGTAAAAATGACAGAGGTAAACATGGCAGAGGTAAAAATGGCAGAGGTAATAATGGCAGAGGTAAAAATGGCAGAGGTAAAAATGGCAGAGGTGAAAATGGCAGAGGTAAAAATGGCAGAGGTAAAAATGGCAGAGGTAATAATGGCAGAGGTAAAAATGGCAGAGGTAAAAATGGCAGAGGTAAAAATGGCAGAGGTAATAATGGCAGAGGTAAAATGGCAGGGGTAATAATGGCAGAGGTAAAAATGACAGAGGTAAAAATGACAGCTCTAGGTAAAATATGGCCAGTCTTAAACCCCCATGCAATGAATTGTCAAAAAGCCCCCGCATGTACATACATTAAATAAGAAGTACATGTCACGGTTAGGCATTTCATCATCATTATGTCTTCATCGGCCTAACAATGCTATTTACGAATTCGTTGAAGGTGTACCGTGAACGCTTTTTAAAAAGAAATCAAACGACAGATATTTTTTCATTCAATTTATCAGGAGCAAAATGAAACTGCACTATTCTCATTCATCATTTTATAACATTCCTTTTTGTCTGGCTGTTTTTCTTTTATATCTAAAATTTTGCCAGGTTTACCGATGCAAAAATGAGGAAGAGTAGACATAAGAGAGGTGGAGAGACAGAGAGGGTTAGGGGGCGGGGAAAAACATAGAGAACATAGCGGGGAAAGCTTAGACGTTGAAATTATTACGAATGATTGTGGTTGAATATTATGTCCTTATTTGTAATGTCGTCTGTACTATTCTTTTTAAATAATTGAATGACAATAAGCATGCGTTCCCAGGCTTGGCACTGAATATGTAACTAACTTGTTTTGACTGGTAAACCAATTTAGGGTCGATCGAGGGAGACCGTCTGGTTCAGATTCTTTGCATAAAAGAAGACCCTGAAACCTTACCACTGCATCCAATATGATATAAACGCCTTGATGGTCATAACCCTTGGAAGCGGAAGTACTGTTGGGTATTTTGTACACCATAAGCAGCACCCTCTTGGTAACTAGCTTGGTATGCTAAAATGTAGAGATTTGATACAAATCTCTGTAATTTTTCAAACAGAAGAAAAAACATTGTTTATCATCTAATTGTTATTATTTTGTTGTAATTCTTTTTCTGACCTAAAAGAACTTCATTTAGTTGAAATAATTTTTTGTGTCATTTCCCCCTTCAACCAAATCTCCTTTCATTTTGGAGTGAAAACTTTTTTTTCTCGGCTTTTTAACAAACCAGCACCCCATTTTTCATTAACTTTTCAAAAGTAAGTGGTGCTCACTCAAGTGGAAATATTTTTCGACAGTTATATCGTCATTTGCTTAAATGGATCTGTACCAATGTTAAAATGTGGAAAAATCTTCACTAGAATTTACATGCGGGGGCTTTTTGACAATTCATTGCATGGGGTTTTAAGACATATTTTACCTAGAGCTGTCATTTTTACCTCTCCCATTATAACCCCTGCCATTTTACCTCTGCCATTATTACCTCTACCATTATTACCTCTGCCATTTTTACCTCTGCCATTTTTACCTCTGCCATTTTTACCTCTGCCATTTTTACCTCTGCCATTATTACCTCTGCCATTTTTACCTCTGCCATTTTCACCTCTGCCATTTTTACCTCTGCCATTATTACCTCTGCCATTTTTACCTGGCACCAAAATATCAACGATTTGAAATTATCAAAAAAAATTGAGCAAATAAACGCGCAACACTGGACTGCAAATTCATAGAGTAGGCCTAATTTCCCACATAAAGGCGGAATTGTATTAAAATCCGATCCCCATAGTCAATTTTGCATATCAAATTAGTGGAGACTGTTTTGCAAATGCTGGCTACAGTTTTTTTGGAAAATTTCACTCATCAAAAACAATTAATTGAACGTGGGTTCAATATGACATGAAAACTATTTCTCGAGAATGAAAAATGTTTTTTAACTTTCTTTCCATCCTTGCAATCCTTTCGGACTTTTTACGAACCCTGACGGAATCCCAAACTCAAACCAAACTTTTCGATAGTGTTTAAATGCCTCGGACAAATTCACCCACTCCCCCCCCCCCCCTCCTCATCTTAATTTTTCTCTTTTCACTCACCACGTGTCAAAAGTGCTGGCCTTTATAAACAGATTGATGCATGACTGCATGTTCATTTCCATTTTATAGGGCATAATTACACTTTAACAAACTTAGAGCAATGATCACCTGACAAGAATCAGCAGTACCATCATCATAGCCAGCACAAATCATATTCTCGGTGACGTTGCCACTTGTTTTTAAAAGCTTGGACTGGGTGCACTTTGTCCAGTTATAGATGGGAACGATTGCCTCATAAAGTGTGTCAGGTAAGTCAAGCACTGCAGAAAGAATAACCCATCATCCTATTATATAAATTCCATTATACCCTCGAAATATTGTATTATCTATCTAGTAAGTGACCTAATGAGCCAAAAGAAATTGGAGTACATGGTATACATGTGCGATGGCGTGTGAGGCGGAAATGGTAAAAAAAAGTTGCGAGCGAGCGAAAAAAACTTTTCTTTGCAAAAATGTAATTTGATTTAATTATTTTTTATATCATTCAGAAAATAATATCACATTCCACCAACTTGTCTTTTCGTTTTCGTTCCTTTTTCTTATTTTCATTGTCTTGGTCGCTGAACTCTATGTGTGAGGGTGTGTGTGGACGGGGGGGGGGTGGGGTCAAGTGCCAAATGCCATCCGTACGCCAGTGTATCTTACAAGAGTTTACCATGTGACTCGACGACTGCAATACCAGCTTCCTATACGACTGAGGTAGTCATCGGGATTGAAATACAAATCAATAACATCATCATCGTCATCATCATCATTATCATTATTATCATTATTGTTATCATTATTATCGTTATTATTATTATTATCATCATTATCATCATTATTATTATTATTGTTGTTGTTGTTATGAGCAAATATCATCCAAACAAAAATGCAATTTCATTTAATCAACTGCCACAATGTATACCATTGGTATCGATCACGGGGATGGGGGATATATCCCCCCATTATATTTTATTTTATTTTATTTTATTTCAGAAATTATTAACAAACATAATGTACAACATAAAAAAATAGTGATACATTTCTTTTTACAAATATAAATACAAATAATAATTAATTGGCAAAAATGTATATAGATAGTATTAGTTTGCAATATTATAAGTTGTACTTTGTTGAGTAGACAAAAAAAATGCTGGAGACCGCTACCATAAGCAGTGCTTGACTAGGGTAGCGGCCTCAAACGTAATAGCAAAATAGCAATAAAGAAAACGAAGTCAAATACAAATCGGGCATTGACTTAAATAGATTATAAACAGATATTATTAATACGATATTTACATGCAAGGACCTTGTATGCCTGATATTATGTGCCCAGTTGACGTGTTGGGGTGTGTTTGTGCATGTGCAAACGTGTGCGTGTGTGCAAATGTATATTTAAAATTGTGTGTGAATGTATAAGTGTGTCTGTGTTGAGAGTGTGTGTGTGTCGATATATGAGCAGCGGCGTAACAGGGGTCGGTGGCCAGGGGGGGGGGGGCAAGAACCAAACATTTCCCGGTCATATCATTGAACAGGCAATGGCGTCATAAGGCAAAAATTTTGAGGGGGCGATATGGCGTATCGGGCAAATGTATAAATATATATATATATATATATATATAAGCGAGCGAGCGAAGCGAGCGAGCAATTTTTTTGGACATCTTTATTGCTAAAAATCCAATTCCAATTCACCCTCCTCTCTTTCCTTTTTTCTCTCTTTTTTTGTACGCCACGGTGAACAGGATTTTTGTTATGAACTTATGATTGTGAGCATCAGGGCGAAGCTCTATATGCTTGAGGAGGCCGAGTATGGCGCTTTTGGCAAGAAGTAGCTTAATATAGGTCCCGAGTAAGCGAAGCGAGCGAGATAAAAAATCACCTTTTCATGAGAATCTAACATGAAGATAGATTTTAACGTGATATTCAGAAAAATATAATACACTTTCCTTTCTTTCCTCATTTTGTTTGTTTGGTTGTAGAACTTTTGGGGGCCATGGTCCAAACTCATCCATATAACAGTGCTTTATGTGTGGGTCCAGCGCAGAGCCCCGGAACCTCTTGATATCAAAGCCATTTTAAACCTTACAGATGGCCACTTATTTTAATCAAATTGCGTGTATATTTATATAGCTTTAACACAAGACATAAATTCAATGCAGTTGTGTATCGTAATCATCCAAATATTGTGAGGGGCACACCATAGCAAATGTGGGAAATTTTGTAAAAAGTCGCCAGCGAGCGAAGTGAGCCAGAAAAAAAGGCCTGTTAAAATGAAATTCTAATTATGTGATAGATTTGTACATCATTATAGAAAATATCATGTCATATATTTTTTTTCATTCATCTCATTTCGCTGCCTCCTTTATTTTCTTTTATTTCCCCTTGGCTGTGGAACCCCCCCCCCCCCCCCCCGGTACGCCAGTGCTTCAACGTAAAGCTTAATGCAGGAAGGGTCCATATAGGGACCCGTTATAGAACCCATTGAAGGTTACGGATGAAGAGCCCCCACTGCACGGGGTCTTGACTCTTGGACAGAGCCTTTGGAGATTTAGCAAGTTTATGATAGACTTTCATACGACATTATGCTATATACCATCCATTTTTCTTCCCGCTCGTTATCTCAATCCTCGGCAGCCCGGTATAGTGTACGTTTTCTTGTCCCTATTCTTTATTTTCCAATTTAGATTTTGGCTAATTCCATTCTGCCTTTATTTCCCGCTTTTGTTTGCCTTTTTGTCATCTTTGATTTATTTCCCTGTCTTACTAATCATGCTAATGTATTTGTATATAACGGGGCGAATTGTTCTTTGTCACTTTTTGTTTTTCCTTCCTTTTCCTGTTATCTTTCCGTTTTCCCTTTTTTATGTTTTTTCTTAGTTTTCTTTTCCCTTTTCCTTTCCCTTCCCCATTTTTTCTTTCCTTTCCCTTTCCCTTTCTTCCCCCCTTTTTTTTCTTTTTCCCGTTTTTTTTATTTTCCTGGTGAGCTCCGCCAGGGGGGGGGGGCAGCTTGCCCCCCCCCCTGCCCCCGCCTGTTACGCCACTGTATATGAGGGCGTGAGGGTAGTATTAATTAGGAATTATTGAATGGTTCCAGGATTACAGCTTGAAATGTTAGAAACGTTTGATACTATGACTACTTTTTTCAATACATGAATTTTTCTGATGTAACAGTTTATGAGATCAGATAGAATTTAAAAATTGACCAAGAAAATTGAAAATTGACCAAGACCCGAAGAACTCTTTTTATATATATTTATAAATTAATCAGAATTGTATTTGCTTTGCGTATCATAAATTTTTAAAAGGATGATTTGAATGAGTTAAGAGAGGGACATTGTTTTAAGTATTGTGGTAAGGAATTCCAGGTATCTGGTCCATGATGGCGAACTGATTTTTGAGCAAGAATAAGTTTGGGGTTGTGTAAATGATAATCGGAAGAATGGCGGGTTGGATATACATGTATATTTGAATTTAAATTGAATAGATTTTGGAATAATGATGGAAGATTATTGTAAGTGTATCTAAACATAAATATACCTGTTTGTAGAGTGTGAATATCCTGTATTTTAAGTGCATTTAATGAAATAGAGGTTCTGTGTGGGAAAAATAATGTGAATGAGTAACGTTACGAATTGCTCGTTTTTGAAGAAGTAGAAGAGAGTTTCTTTTCGTTATACTACAGTTACCCCATACAATATTGCAATACATCATATGTGAAAGTACTAGGGAGTTATATAGAACCAATAATGATTTTTCAGAAAGAAAGTCTTTTAATTTGTAAATTATTCCTATGTTTTTTTTATATAGATGTATGTACATTGTGTATGTGTTCATTACACGTTAGATTGGAGTAAATTGTTACTCCCAAGAATTTGGTAGAGTGCTTTTCAGTAAGAGGTAAACCGTCAATTGATAAATTGGGAGCTGGTAAGTGTGGATTAGCTTCTCGAAAGTGTATAAAATTGGTTTTGCTTATGTTAAGTGAAAGATTGTTTGTTTTAAACCATTGGGATATTTTAGAGAGTTCTGAATTAAGAATATGAGTAAGAGTATCTAAATTAGCATGGGAATAGAAAATACTGGTATCGTCGGCAAAAATTATGAAATTCAGAATTGGGGATGAATTTATGATATCATTAATATAGATAATAAAAAGTAGGGATCCCAGAATTGATCCATGTGGTACGCCGCACTTGATATTTTGTTTTTGTGAGTTTTGAGATTGGAAATGTACGTATTGTTGTCGATTATATAAATATTCTTCAAACCAGGATAATGCTTGTCCCCTTATTCCATATGATTTTAATTTATGAATTAATATTTTGTGGTCGATTGTATCGAAAGCTTTCGAAAGATCCATGTAAATTCCAATCAAATGTTCCTTTCTGGTGAAAGCTTCAATAATTATGTCGGATATATATATAATAAGGCATAATCTGTTGAGTGTCCTTCTCTAAAACCGAACTGATTAGGAATCGAAATATTGTTTTTCAGAAAAGTAAAGAGTCGTTTATAAATATTTTTTCAATAATTTTAGATATTGATGGTAGTAAAGATATGGGCCTGTAATTGCTGATTAAGGAGGAATCTTCTTTTTTATAAATTGGTATTACTTTTGCGAGTTTCAGGGAATCCGGGCATTTGCCTGTCGAAAGAGAAAGATTAAATATATTGGATAGTGGATGAGCAATGTAATGAATAATTTGTTTAAGCAAATAAACGCTAATTCCGTCATGCCCACAAGACTTGCTAGATTTCAGTTGTTGAACAATACTGATTAGTTCAAGTTCATTAGTTGGTCTTAAAAAGAGTGAATTTTCACATGCTGGAGATAGGAATTTAGTAAAATGTGAATCATTAACATGAATGTTTGAGGCCAGATTGGGACATACATCATTTATGTATTCATTATTTATATTTCGTAGTCATGTACTGTTTTCCAGGGGGCCCTGTAAACAAATATTTACAATATAACCGACAAGCAAATTATATAAGGAAAAAACAAACATAACATGCAGAATAATCAGAAGTGAATACATGGAAAAAAGATGACGGTACATGAGTTCAATGTAGGAAAGTAACGTTTATTCATCTAGATTTCAATCAGTATTACAATACAGGAAAAACAACTCCCTCCCCATACATTTCAATTATTTAAATTCAGGTAAATCAATGTGATTGCTACTCAATGTGAATAGTATATACGAAAATTTACTTGTGGAACCGAACATAAGCAAATCATCAATTATTTTCTATGAAATTAACAGAGAAACTCATAATTATTTCATATGTAACAATCTTTAACATGTGTTGCATATAATTAAGATAATACATACACTATTAAAAGCCTATATCTCTGCTTCACGTACTAATTTCTGCATGTTGCAGAGTGTGAAGGGGCTATTTCCTGGAAGAGCACCACTTCAAGTACTGGGAACAAAAGGCATTCTTACTACTAGCACTTCTCACATTAGTGAAATAATCATTAAATGCATTTGAAATTGTTTCTGGGTTAGTAAATTCTTGACCATCAACATTAAAACTATTTGCAATATCATGTTTTTTCTTACCTAAGAGATCGTTGACAGTTTTCCATAAAAAATTAACATTATTTCCGTTTTCCTCTATATTTTTTTAAAAGTACAGTTTTCGAGATAGACGAATAATGGATGGCAATTTATTTCAATATTTTTTATATTTGTCAATTTTTTCCTTGCATTGAGTATTTAGCGCTTGCTTATAGAGTTTATTCCGTGTTGATATTTATCGTTTAATGCCCTTTGTGATCCATGGCTGTTTATTCTTTTTAAGGACATTATCTTTTACAAGAGGTATGTTTTTGTTATAATAATGTAAGAGTTTTTGAATAATTATTTCAAAAGCAACATCAGCGTTAGTTTCGTTCAAAACTTCATTCCAATCTTCTTCAGCTAAATCAGTTTTTAGAGCATCGATGTTGCGTTGGGTTTCTTTTCTGTGCATTTCTTTTTTGTTTTTATTTTTATGTTGTTGAATTTTAGCTTGATTAGAAATAACAAATATAAGTAAATGGTCCGAAATGTCAGAATAAATTATGCCATTTATGAAGTTTTTTTTTGTTACATTGGAAATGATATTGTCAATGAGGGTTTTAGACGTACTTGATATTCGTGTCGGATTACTAATGTGCGGGTGGAAAGAGTATGAAAGCAATGAGCTAGTAAATCTTAGAGTGTAATTATTGTCAGTATTAATAAGATTAATGTTATAATCTCCCATTATGTAAATGTCTTTATTTTCCCGAGAAATAAAATTAAGACATTGATCGAGCTTATCTAAAAAAAATCAATGTTACCATTTGGGGGTCTGTACACATTACCTACGATTATGTTTTTATTTTTAATGTTTAAAATTTCAATGAAAATATCCTCCGTGCCTTGGATATATATATATCTGTCCTTACTTTAAAATTTATATCATTGCGCGTGTACAAGGCAACGCCACCCCCTTTACCATGCTCACGGTCAGAACGAATCATTTGATAAAATTTTATCAATGATATACCGATAATAGAGAAGGGGTAATTGTTAATATCGGAAAGAAGTAATTCAATAGAATTAAATGATTTATTTAAACTTCTAGCGTTTATGTGCAGAAGACCTAAAGAATGACTAGACAAAATATGATTTTGAACACTAGCAATGCTGTTAAAGGATGTGTTGGTTTCAGTTGTAATAAAAGAATCATTCGGTGAAACGTTGAATTTATTATTAAAATCTTCTGTTGTGAAATATTTACTTTCTGAGTCCATCAAGTCTTGGTCATGCATGCTTTCGTCACGGGGTATCATTTAGACTTTTTGAATGTGGATGAAGAACTGTGTTGTGAATCGAGGGTAGGTGTGTGTGTGTGTATGTTGTGGTTGGTAGAGTGTGACGGGTTGTGCGAGTGCGGGAGTGAATGTGTGTGCGCACGGGTAATAACAGGGGAACATACCTGCATGAAGTGACATAATGCATGACATGAAAAGTGGGGTGGCTTGCGTTATCAGATCCCCCAATAATTTACGGTCGAACATCATAATATCTGTGATGAATCCATATGCCAAGTATTATCATGATACTAAAGAAGAAGTACACGATCATAATCATGATGGTAATATTGATGTAAGATGACCATATTTCTCCCCGGAATTTTCTTGTGTTCATTGTTATCGAATGAAACCATTCGTTTCAGATATTGTTTTAAAAATGGATGGGGAGGAGGAAAAAAAAATCCATGCAAGATGAATAGAAGGAAATGCTCATGTTTTTTGTCTTCTCAACAAAGTACAACTTATAATATTGCAAACTAATACTATCTATATACATTTTTGCCAATGAATTATTATTTGTATTTATTTTTGTCAAAAGAAATGTATCACTATTTTTTTCATGTTGTACATTATGTTTGTTAATAATTTCTGTTGGAAAAATGCTGAAATAAAATAAAATCAAAATCAAATGTTAATGTCTTTATGCATGATATTACACACACACACACCCACCCACACACATATATATATATATATATATATATATATATATATATATATATATATATATATATATATATTGTAAAGAAATGGATGAAGAGAATAATGGTAGGCGTAGCTTAAATCAAGGTTCCCCAGAGCTATCTACCCTTTGGAAAAATTGGTGATGCCGAAAAAATGTCTCTGCCGGGAATCGAACCCGGGCCCCCAGCTTTGAACGCCGGTGCCTTAACCACTAGACCACAGAGACGGGTTAGTGGCTAGGGCGACCCCGATCCGATTGACCGTCAGATAGACAGATTTTCGACACTATACCAATTATAATTTCCTTTGTCGGGTGAAGGTGGGTTTCGAACAATGACAAGCCGCCATGCTTCATACGTGTACTGTATCAAAGCAATAACTTTGATCCAGCTGAAGCATACGTGTACTGTATCAAAGCAATATCTTTGATCCAGCTGAATCCCGATGTTTAATGCATCAGTGAGCACACAATATTCGAAAATTATGCAAATGAGAAGAAAGTTCAAGGCCTTGGCCCCACTCTGTGCCGTATTGAATGGTTATTTTGGTGTGAGCGCCTTTTGGATAGTGTTACTCCGAAGCCATGTGCGAAGTTTCATGAAATAACTGTTGGCAGAAGTAACAAAAACCGTCCATGAAACAAACCCTCATTTCATATTTGTTAAAATTTTGAGTTCCTCTCTCATAGACTTGTGTACATTATGGGTGCATATGTTTAAGAATAAGTAACCACTTATTCAATATGGTGGAACTTTTTTTCAAGGCTGTCACTAGCAATGTCATTTGGCAGTAATGTTTATCAACCTATGGGCAGAATTCTGTGCAAAAATGAAATCGATTTGTTTATTAATGGATGAGTGAGCACGCATCAAAGTGGGAAAATTTGTATTTTCAATGTCACAGACTCATTTTAAAGGGTAATAAAGTGAATATTGGGGGCGAATTCGGTTCCAAATGTGACTTTAATTGCTGTTGTTTTTATCATCCATCATTTCTATCACCACACACTTTCCGAATTTTAAACATTTTCATGGTTGAGAGAGCACATTCGAAAACTTAAGAATGAATACTCTTTATACTGCATAAATGTATTGTTTTCCTAACAATTTCTCATGATCAGTTTAATTTATGGAAAAATCAGTTGTGGATCCAGAATTTTAAAATGGGGGAGGGGCCTATAATCGGGGGAGACACCGACATTTTCAAATTTTAACATGATCTAACAAATTATAGAGGATACTACCATAAACCCCTATGATGATATGTCACTATACAGGGGCCGCGGAACGGTTTTCAAAGTGGGGGGGGGGGGGCTGACCATGCAAAAAATCGTATGGTCATTTTTACATTTTTGTACATACTTTTGGTAAAAAGTGGGGGGGGGGGCTGAAGCCCTCCGTCCCCCCCCCGCTTCCGCGGCACCTCCAATACATTGTGTTCACTCAACCATGAACATACGATTTCAAAATTGTGTGTGGAGTGACTAAATGATGGATAGTAAAACAGCATAACACCATAAAATTCACCTAAAATCAACTTTTGCCCAACTTTGTATTTGCACAATCTGAAAAAATACTCTTGTGACTTTCAGAAATGGTCATTTTAATTCAATCTTTAATTACTCATGCATGACTCAACTGATCAATCTCATTTTTCACCAGGAGTTGCCTAATGAGTGTAAAAAACCACCTGCGAAATATCATATCTCAAAATAATTCTGTTCAAAAGTTACAGCAATTCGATTTAGGGGGGACTTACTTTTTTTGTTGTGTGTATATATATATACATATATATATATATATATATATATATATATATATATATATATATATTTATGTTTAGGTCCTTGCTCATCACAATTATATATATATATTTATATATATATATTAATTTACCAAATGTGTTGAGATCGGAATAGTGTGTAAACGCAACCTTTCAAGAAAAGCCCCCCACCGGTCTCCCAGCTGTTGACGGACATTTTCAATACATTTGCTGTGTTGTTGAATCCGTCGTGCATCGCAGAACGAAAACTCCCCATTTTCCTTCTTGTGAATATTTCGTCAAATGCAGTTCTTAACATATCAATCAAAAAGCAGATTTTTTTTATTCTTACCGTCACTTTTCCGTGTTCCCCATCCAGTGATTGTTACATTGTCTCCTTCGCTAAACCAATCATCCATGTCTTCAGTCGGAAGACAAACCGTGTTCACTTTATAATCGAGGGTGAAAGGTACTTCCACTTTTAACAAAGCGAGGTCATTGTCGTTCTTTTTTATATCTCTGAAATCATATTTGGGGTGAACGATGATTCTTTGTGCGTTCCGTTCTTGCGTTACATTATTAATAGTACCAGTATTGTTGACCGAGCCGACTCTTAAACTGTACACTTCTGGCGTACAGAGAAAACAAGGATCGCTTCATCCATGTAAAAAAGAGAGAAATTACAGAGCTTCGTAAAATATACAGGAACGAAATTATATGATGTAAAATTTAAAGAGAATATCGATTGGATCCCTCTTATAACGATTACTAAAGTTTATTATGGGAAGATTCTTATTTCCAATTTTAGTCGTCATCATCATCATCATCTTTTTCTTCATTACTATCATCATCATATAGGCCAACTATAGGGCCATGGGACGCTTCCGTACCCCCTCCCCGATTCGGCAGCGCCTGTCATCCTCCTTTGCGTCATCATCATCGTCATCACCATCATCATCATTATCATCGTTATCAGCCTCTTATCAGCACCTTATCAGGAAATTCGATTTTTTTTTTTTTAATTAGAAGTTATCATATTGAACATTATACTGTATATCAGAATTACTTTCCCCAATAGCTTTCTCCAGCTCAATATTGAAATAGTGGAATAAATGATGAGGTTATATGACCAACTTACACGCAATGCGCAGCAGTAAGGACCCACCACGGGTCAATCAAAGAACCTCCACAGATAAACTTGCCCTGTTCGAACATGGCTACCTGCCACGGCCAGGCATTCTCTGCTGCTGGCTCTCCGCCTAGAATACGGAGACTGGTTCCCATCTTGTTAACCCTCCCACATTCATTGGGATTTGCTGAGTACAGAGAAAAAAAAAGGAATGACGATATATCAATATCATTGGTTTCATTTATGTTTAATATATCTCCATTAAAATGAAGGCATGCAAAAATATGGGTTGCCATTAAAAATTTGTAAACTTTGTACAAGCATCTGAGCATGGGCCGAATACTTCACCTTGAGAGGTTCTGCTCATAACGCTGGAAACTATGAAATAATTGTAACTTTAATTGACAATGCACTAACATTGGATACGTCCACTTCATATTTGAATTTCAAAAGTCTGTAGAAATGATATAAAAAAATATCGTAAGAGATTTCGGATCTGAGAATAATTTGATCAAATTATTACCTGAAATATGTTTTGACGTGTAACTATTAATTAATCTCCTTCAGATAGATAGATAGATAGATAGATAGATAGATGGATGGATGGATGGATGGATGGATGGATAGATAGATAGATAGATACGAGATAGACAGACAGACAGACAGATAGATAGGTATATAGATAAATAGATAGATAGATAGATAGGTAAACAGTGTTATGTGAAAGGACGGAATGGCCAAGGTGAGGGGTGAGACTGTCCGATGCCAATCAAATTGAGGAATATGTCGACGGTGGCCTCGAGTATCGTACGTTACTACTAACACGATTTCCCATTAAAAAAAATGTTAGACCTATCAACTTATTGATATTACCTTCTTTTTCATGAATCTCTATTAATACCCTGTCCGGTTTCGGTGTGGCGTCGGCCGAGGTCCTAAAAAAGAGACCAAGGTCAAAGTTCCAAGGATAAGGACTTCATACCGGCCGCTGGGACCGAAGCGGCAGCCAAGGGAATGACTTCCTCCGAGGGCAAGAACCGCGCAGGTTGTGGGTGGGACTTTTTCAATAAAAGTGCACAAAAAACGTAAAAATGACAATATATATTTTTCATGGTGACCCCCACCCGAGCTCCTTTTCAAAACCGTTCGGCGGCCCTTGCAAGTTATTAGACCAAACTAGTAGAACCATGGAGAATATGGTACAACAAAACATTTGGCTTATGTGATATTAGACTATCTGAGAACTACACAAACTGCAGCTGTAGACAAAGTGAACATAGACCCGACTAAACTTACCTTGCCAATCAGCTGCCATTGTTGTGGCGACCATCAAAACCGCAAATAATAAGCATACCTTGACCATCATTTTGAGTGTTCTTTATTTTGAAGTTTACAAAATCTGTGATATGACGGTTTGTGTTTTATTTGGGATGGTGCTTCAGGTTCGTAATAGTCCCACATCATCACTGATTGAATACATCATTGAATACTTCATCGACAAAAAAAAAATCAAACGGTGGGAAACGATGAGATGTCTATTATGTCTATTCAGCATTCATGATAGAGTAAAACCAACCAAGTGGAATCAACTTTGACATCATTTTTCATGGTTCTGGATGATATGACAATGAATGTTTTTCAAGCCATTGAATATTCACAAAGGTTAAAATTCGCTTTTATCTCCCCCTGGGATTTCCCAATTCGCAATAGTTTGACGAGTATCATGTAAACAAGTTATGGTAGTAATAGTTAACTACCATTCGAATGCTAAATGTAAAAAAAATCCGAACGTCTGTGATAGTATATATAATAAAATCATGATAAAAAAATCGACAACGACTACAATGGCGGAAATCCCAGGGGGGAGGCAGGGGGGACGCGTCTCCCCTACCATTTGGAAAGGGGGCACACTATCAAAATTAATGTCTCCCTACTATTTGTGGTCTTTCATGATGGAAAAAAATACATCATTCAAAATCAAAATAAACATGTAGGATCCTATCCTTGAATTTCGAAATATATCGATATATTCTATTGTTAAGAACTTGAAAGGAAAACAAAACGTATACCTGTTTGACTACTAGTATTAACTATTCAAGCGCTATCGCTAACTATGCCAGCCAGCCTGCACCAAAGCTAGCTAAGACGATCCGAGTGTACACCGATCGCCACAGTATACGGTACCGGTACGTTATCATCTAGATTAGACTGCAGTCGTGCACGGTCGGTCTCTGCTAGCTGCATCAATTGTGAATCCCCTCCCCTTGGATCCGCCAGTGTGGGGGGGGGGGGGCACAGCCGGCTCGTGTTCCCCTTTTGAGAGCCATGATAAAAATTTGTAATTAAAAAAAATTCCCCCAAGTGTCCCCCCCTCAAATTTATTAAGGACGATATGACCTTACATTTTGGGTGATAACCTTTTTTTTTTGCTTGTCAAATTTATTTTGGACGAAGTGACCTTACATTTTGGGTGATAACTTTTTTTTTACTCATCAATTTTTCCGGGGGAAAAAAACCTTGATCCGCCCCTGGTCCCCCCTTCCCTTGGGGAGAGATTTCCGCCAATTGACGACGATGATGATAAGGATATTAGTGATGATGGTCATTACGATGATGATGGTGGTAATAATAACGGTGTAATAATTATGATTGATGTATATGAAATAGCATAGTGGAAAAAATTGGGAGAAAGTGGGGAAAATGTTAAAAATGAAAATTTGAAGAAAAAAAAATGACACAAAAAATTACCTTGCATATTTCGATATCAACATGACTTTAACAATCGCCTTAAATGAATATTTTTGTTTTGTAATACTATTATTAAATCATTCAGTTCAAAATCAAAGTAATGGTACATTGCAAAATATTACAATATCAATATCAACAAAACTCTGTTCACAAAAGACAAATAATCATCCATATTAATCCAGATAATCGTACAAAAATGTCATAGTATTAACATATTCATATACACTGTGGATAAATTCAGTAACAAAAAATATGTAGATATTAGCCATTTATAACCAATATAAATTCACAAATATCATACAATAGTTATACGGAAAAAAATCATTGCTCAACATTAATGAAACTGATTGAAATTTATGATATAAAAAAACGGAAAAAGGATCGAGTGCTCACTCCCCACGCACGCCCATATACACACACACACATAGGAACGAAATCGCTCTCACATCCGACCCCCCCCCCCAACAGACAAGACATAAAACAATTACAGTACAAAAACACAAAACAAATAAGAAAGAAAGAAAGAAAGGTAAAGAGAAGTAACATGCAAAGTAAAGAAAAGAGGACAGTTTATAGTGTGGACAGATCAGTCAACCCCGCACGTGTGCAAACCGGATGAAGCCATCCCTTCCAATAATGGTATTTATTTGACAAGTTCAATTGCATACATGGCAGCCAAATGGCTGAAATTTTAGCATGCTTACATATACAATAATTGTCTAACATATTACATTTCAAGTTACAAGACAGTATACAGATAATAATAATAATTATAGCATCCTTAATCAATTGCTTTTTAGGTGTTCCCACTTTTTATAGTGCTGTGTTAATGTTTTTCGCTCTATTGCAATTTTCTTTTCTTCTTCTTTACTTTTTAAAAGCTTTGCTTGTATCTCTTCAGCAGTTGGTAGTTTATGATTCCCCCTCCCGTGATATATTAAACATTTGATAAGTAAAATAATATGATTTAATAATTCTCTATTTCCTGTTTTCTCTTTTAATTCAACATGGATTTCCTTCCTGACCACTGTAAGCTTTTAAGAATCGGAAATGTTAATATATTGCTACACAATCTCCACAATAGGCGCGATAGCTCAGTCGGTAGACGGAGCGGGGGATTCGTATTCCGGCGACCCCGGTTCGATTCCCACTTGGTGCGCTAGTGCCCTTTGGTAAGGCATTAATCCTCAGTACCAGGTCCTTCGGAGAGGACCTTAAGCCGTCGGTCCTCTGGTTGCTTGCTTACAAGCATTCATGCTTTCTTAGCAATCAGGTAAAACAATCACAACAACCAATACTTTAACCATTTCACATTCATAAAATATATGTCTTATAGTGTCTACAAGTTTCTTCATCTTTACTGCAAAAAGAGCATTCATTACTCGATATAAATCGAAACCTATATAAATGGTGGTTAACAAAGATAATATTGAATAATAATTTATATTGAAACTCTTTTAACTTATTATCTAATGTGCTAAATCTTGGACGATAAAATACTTTTTCGATTTCTTTTTCAGACATGTTATATGACGATTCGAGATTGTAAAAACTGACAGGAGTGTCGGCAATCTTTTTTATACAATTGTTTTGAACAAACCGACTTAAACTGGAAAACATGTTTGAAGAAAATAAATTCAATCTTCAAACCATCGACTAAAGTATTATTTCTTAATTTCACTTTCCATTCCACAGGAACGTGTGCAAAAAATTGTTACTATTTCATCGTCATTAAGACCCATATAATAGTTCTAAAATGGGTATTTGAGTAAAGTTCGCCATGTTCATTTACAATTTGGTGCAGTTTGTATGTGTTTTTTAAAGAAAAAATAACCTAGGAATATGGTGAACATACGATGATTTGATTGAGTCTGGGAGAGGATTCCAAAGATTTAGACCATGGACGGTGTGTTGTATATCTCTGGACAACATTTAGTTTTTGATTAACTACATGAAAATTAGAAAAATTACGGATGGGGTAAGTCCATCGGCGGATCCCCCCCCCCCCCTATTGGCGGAGCAAAAAAAGAAAAAAGGGAAAGGAGAGAAAAAAAGAAAAGGAAACATAAGAGGAGGAAAACGAGCGAATTAAATAAGATGATGGAAAGTCTTGAAAACTAATTTAAAAAAATCTTTCATGTCACTACAGTGCGTATCAAAAAAAGTTTACACTTTGAAAAAATTAAAAATTGTACAACATGTGGGTAATTTTTTCACATATAATCTTAGGTTTGGGTCTCATCTATCCAATGAAAGTAAAAGTTTTGACAGAATGTTACACTTGAGTGAGCACTGTCCTTTTTTGTAAAGCTCGCAGAAATCTCTTTGCGCAGAAATGCTAGTTTTCACGCTGTGTCAAGGGAAAGGGCAAAATCAAATATACCCTGCAAAACATTTTTCATACATTTAAGCATTTTGTTACAATTTTGCCACCCAAATTGAAATTTCAACACTTATAGTAAGCACAACCTTTACCCTTTTTGTGCCAGCTGGATCTGATGACATAACTAAATCTGAACAAAAGTTTATTTCAGACATATCCAGCATTTTTTCACTAAGTTTTTATCATTTAAAGTGGGTTTACATTTCATTTTCTATTTAATTCTTGTTTCTCCACACCTTTTCCAAGCTTGACAATGATTTAAAAAAATGAAAATCAAGCCTAAGCCATTTCATGTAATTCACAGCTCAGTGTAAAGCAAATATCGTCACGATGGCCTTGGTGTGTGGGGGAGTGGGGTGGGGCGCAATGCACTCTTCGAAGTGTTTTGGGCAGGGAAACAAGTTAAAAAGGTAAAAGATATCTTCAAATCAATTTTACTTGCTAAATTCGAACTGTTCTTCATGATTAAGGTCTACTTTTATTTGCATAACTATTTCAAAGTTCTGCGCAATTCATTTTTCACTAACTTTTCAAAAATAAGTGGTGCTCACTCAAGCGGAAATATTTTTCGACAGTTATATCGTCATTTGCTTAAATGGATCTGTATCAATGTTAAAATGTGGAAAAAATTTCAGGATATTACAATTGGATAATTTTACAGGATTTTTTCTGAGTGTAAACTTTTTTTTGATACGCACTGTATATAAAATTTTCGCCCGCGCTTCGCGCTCGCATACCTTTTAGGCTCTAGCGTACCTACGGTGGCGGGGGCAGGGGGGGCACTCTGCCCCCCCCTGACGAGTCACAACCAATGCAAAAGACGTATCTTTGCCCCACCTGACGGGCTTGAAAAACCTTTTTTGCCCCCCTGGCGAGCTTGAAGACCTTTATTGCCCCCCTGACGAGCTTGAAGACCTTTTTTTTTTTTTTTTTTTTGCTTGTCAATTTTTTTCTGGTACGGAATCCTTTATTTGTGATCGAAGACCTTTTTTTTTTTTTTTTTGCTTGTCAAATTTTTTGGCGGACGGTTTTGCCCCCCCTGTGGAAAATCCTAGGTACGCCACTGCTTTTAGGTGATCTACATATCTTGCTCAATATGGAGCTTAAAATATCAAATTTTGAAGTCAATAAACAAAATATATTTCAGCTCGGAAATAGAACTTTCATTTTTTTGTTTGATTTTTAAAAAGTGCTCTGTAAAATGTATGTTTTATGGTCTGAATATTAACATCTTCGGCCTGTGCCCCCTTGAGAGTCATAGAAAATGTTTTTAATGGGAATATGTTATTCATAATCAAGAGGATTTTTTTTCTTTTTTGCTTGTCAAAATAATGTTCACTTTAAGGACGTTCCACAGTTAAAGTGAAATCCATGTCATTTTCACCATACTTTGCACATAGATACTTTAGAACCTTAATATTCGAAATATGCAAAAATTAACATAGGTCCATGTGCTTGATTTTTTGCTATTGAACTTCAAAGTTCACCCAAATTGATGTTCTTAAGAATTGCGCATTCAAAAGAATTTGGCATTTTTAGACCGCCCAAGATTACTACAATGAGTTTAAACCTGTATTACTCAGTCAAAATACATGAAAAAGTCATCATATTTCGCAAGAGAGTTAATAATTGTATCGTTAGAATGGAGAATATATTTATAGTGCTATTTGTTTGCAATTTTAAGTTTAACAGCACTGTCAGTTCTTAAAAATGGCGTAAAAGATAACAAAATCCCAATCTAAAAAATGTGAAATTTCAGTAACAAACTACAAAAGTACAATAAATGCTGCATTTTATTCAAAATCCATGTCATTTTCACCAAAATTTGTAGAGTTGTAGAGGAAGGTATACCTAAGAGGAACAAACATTAAAAAATAGGGGTTCATGTGCTTGTTTTTAAACTATCAGTATTTTTATTAGAGCAAATGTGCTTTTTAAAACACCAAAAATGCGCCGAAGGCTTTGTATCTATGTGAAGAAAAAATCAAAACCGCTCTACCATTTATTCAAACTCGGGGTAATATTCGTGATTCTTGGCAGCACTGCAGAGTAAAGTATTTTGAAATTGTAGAGAATCTTTTTTTTTAATGGTCCATGGAATAATTCCATTTTTTAGCTTCATGAAATAACGCAACCGATCTGCAGTTAAAGTGCAGAAGATGAGAAAAATCAGCACATACCCGCAGCTGCGGGTATGTGCTGATTTTTCTCATCTTCTGCACTTTAACTGCAGATCGGTTGCGTTATTTCATGAAGCTAAAAGATGGAATTATTCCATGGACCATTAAAAAAAAAAATTATCTACAATTTCAAAATATTTTACTCTGCAGTGCTGCCAAGAATCACGAATATTACCCCGAGTATGAATAAATGGTAGAGTGGTTTTGATTTTTTCTTCACATAGATACAAAGCATTCGGCGCATTTTTGGTGTTTTAAAAAGCACATTTGCTCTAATAAAAATGCCGATAGTTTAAAAACAAGCAGATGAACCCTTATTTTTTAATGTTTGTACCTCTTAGGTATACCTTCCTCTACAACTCTGCAAATTTTGGTGAAAATGACATGGATTTTGAATAAAGTGCAGCATTTATTGTACGTTTGTAGTTTGTTACTGAAATTTACATTTTTTAGATTGTGATTTTGTTATCTTTTACGCCATTTTTAAGAACTGACAGTGCTGTTTAACTTAAAATTGCAAACAAATAGCACTATAAATATATTCTCCATTCTAACGATACAATTACTAACTCTTTGGCGAAATTTGATGACTTTTTTATGTATTTTGACTGAGTAATAGAGGTTTAAACTCATTGTAGTAATCTTGGGCGGTCTAAAAATGCCAAATTATTTTGAATGCGCAATTCTTAAGAACATCAATTTGGGTGAACTTTGAAGCTCTATAGCAAAAAATCAAGCACATGGACCTATGTTAATTTTTGCATATTTCGAATATTAAGGTTCTTAAGTATCAATGTGCAAAGTTTGGTGAAAATGACATGGATTTCACTTTAACTGTGGAACGTCCTTAAAGAGTTGATTGCTGACTCCAACTAAGAACACCACATTAGTGCACTTTTAAAAGTATTTTACAGAGTCTGAGTGCTTGGGCCGAAATGTCTTCAGTTATGCTGCTTATTAAAGCTTGTTTATATTTGATGAATAAATAAAGTCAAATCAAGAACTAATTTCAATCTTAATTGTATTTCTAATTCATATTGACATGCACAGAACCCACTCCCCTTCATGTATCTTCATAATTATGAATGTGTGTTTGTGTGTCTGTGGGTGTGCAGGTCTTTTTCCAGGCCTGCTCTTTTATTTTCAGAATGTCTATGCTAACAGTTCCAAGGACCACGTATCAGTTTTTTTAAAAATGGAACGAAATAATTTAAAATCAGCAGTTTTTAAATGTTTCTTACAGGGATCCAATCCAATCGAAACCAATCACAAAGTAATTATGTTTTAAACGAATCAAAGGAACTGTATAAAACCAGCTGTCTGATTTGTTAAAATCGTTTCCTGTTGAACGTAATTGCCAACTGCTTTAACTGCTTTTGAGAGGGAAATTGCAAATTTTACTATCAGTTGAATACAGGCTATCATGTGGAATCAATTGTCCTTTAATAGTTAAATGGTTATAAGTGGTAAAACAAATTGTAGACCATTGGCTTCAGTTAGATCCACGTTAAATTTCTGTATGGCCTGAATTTGAATTAGTTAACAAAATTATAAATAACTATATACTGTATAGTGGTTATAACAATTCAATGAAAAGTCGAAGAAGACTTATGAATTTCACTCAAAAATTTAAACAAAACTAGTTAGAGTGATTTTTTTTAGCCTTCTACGTCTTTTCTTTCATAATTTTTTTTCTTTCCTCTATTTTATTGATTTTTTTTTATTTAGTCAAACAGATTAACAAAGTAAATACAAAGCAGAAATAACAGAAACGAAAAAAAAATGCATGGAGAACATAATGGACATGAATGATGGAAATGTATTACCAACAGTTGCTAAGTAGGGGGTATTTTATTTTGATCTCTTTTTATTTATTCATTTCTCAGACACAAACAAGGAAGAATTACTGGATGGCTCCAAACTTTGAAAGACACCTCCCACTGCACTGATTCTCTAAGAAAAATTATATCTGAGGTACGGTACTGTCGTCAAAAACCGGCTCCCTTTCCCCCCCCCCCCCCCAAAAAAAAATGAAATCAACCCTAGCCAAACCTGATAACCGTTTCTTTTACAGTATATGATGAAGTGCGAAACATTCGCTCTTTTAATCTAGAAGGCAGCAACTCATTTTCTGTTTCTTCTATCGCATTCTCCATCGTGAGTGAACGACACGTTTGGGGATTTCGGCACGTGTATTTGTTTGTAAACAGTATACAGACCGGCATATTGACTGACGTAAATATGTTCATGAATATTCATAGATCAGCCCGGTTCGCCATTTTGTGTGCAATTTTGAAAGGGAGAGAACGGACGCCGATTTAATCTAGTATTTTTCATTTTAAGTGTTAAGCTCTTTTATTTACCATTTGATGACATGGACCGCGAGGACAAACATCCACCAAATTCCCCAAATTGAGGTGAGCGCATGATTTTCATTTTTATAATTGGGGGTGGTGTGGACGTGACTGTGCTTTGGTGGTAGGCCTACCGGTACAGCGAAAATTGGCACCCTGGGCTGCCGGAGACTCAGGCGGCTTCGCCGGTATCGAGGCAGCCTTTCTGGGGTTCACAAGACATGCCCTACCGGCGCTGCTCACCATATTCATGATAATTCCATACTTAAAGTTCTGCTACAATTCGTTGATATTTTCAGGCAAGACTGCTAGAGTCGTTCCACGTCCACTTGTTTTTAAATTTTATGTTATTTCAACTTTACCTTTTTAACTCATGACTTATCATGTGAAACTTTTAGAAGTTTTATCCAAATTATTATTAAATGAATAATAATTTTGATGACCTCTTCTCTCTTATATCCTTTGTTGTAGGTTTTGTCAGAAGGAAATGTGCTGGCACTTCATCCAGAGAGTTTCAATCATAAGGTAGATCTACTACTCCAACCCAAGCAACAGGCAAAAAGTAAAATGTTTGCTTTTTGCCCATTGATTAGGTGAGTGTCCAGACAAATAGATAACAACTTTTACAATATATGGATTTTCATTTCGTTTGAAAATTTTTTTAATGAACTTGAAGTGTGTAATATTTTACTGATTTGGCAATTGGGAGTCATAAATTGTTCCTTCCAGGCTTGAGAGTCCATCTCGTTTACTTTTTGATTCAATTTAGATTTCACATTAATGAAATTAAACCTCTTTGTTTATTTTTTCAGGTCATCATGTTTTAAACTACTGTCGGGTCATAACAACAGTTGTTGGTTTCGCAGCTACCTCACTGCAGCACAGACTACTGAAGTTCTCCGTCCATTTATCTTTGCTGTCCACCCAGATTTCTTTGGTCAACATCCTAGAGAGAGGGTAACATTCTTACAATATTCTCTTGTTCCTCTGTTGATTCTAATAATAATTGGTTGGGGTTTTATTTGCAAGTCCATGGTTCTTTTTTTTTTTTTTGTTCTTCACTACCATGAATCACAGTGTTCAGAAAACAGAGTATGATGGGGGGGGGGGACATAAAGCTACACACAATGTTTACAAACGATAAAAACTATGGCTATTTGTGGTAAATATTCTAAAGATCATTAACCAAGAAGAAAATATCACAAAACTCACTAAAATGAAAAATTTTGCCATGTCTTCATAACACATCTTGATTTTGCCACCTGATATAGAAGGGATCCTAATCTATCATGCAAGAAATAGTATTTCCTGTGCCTTAATTTTCTAAAATATGTTAATAATATCAGGAAAATATGAAATTATAGGCTTTCTCTGCATTTAGTGATTTATTGCAGCCTCTGTAGAAAATTGATTTAGGAATTGTTCGTCGCTCTGCAGTCACAGTTCCAAACAGAGAGTGCGCATTTTTTCCATTGAAATTGCATGTGCAATAGTGGTGCATAGCTTTAGGACCCCTACCATGTATCCTTATTTAATAATAATAGTTATAATAATGCTCAATATTTATAGCGCAAGTTACTATTCTCATTCTAATTTATATGATATGATCAGATCATAGCATTATAAGGGATTTACATTATGTAATACCTTTGTAAAATGGAACTGTCTCTATTTGTGTTAATTTTTAGATTTTGTAATATCTCACTTTTTTTATACTATTCTATGTACCTGCACTGCTCTTTTTAGGCTGTTAATGAAAGATCTCTGAAGCAGCTCTTTTCTTACATTGATGGACTTCACCAAGATCAAAGGACTTCTGCAACAGAGCTGACATTCTACCTAAGGAATCAAATACAGCTACATGGACAGCCTGTCAACAAAGGTAAAGTATTCCAAGGTTCCTGCTTGTCCATTGCATTTACTGTTTCTATATATATATAGTGTAATCTATCATTAGAGGGTAATTGATAATACGATTGTAAACCATATGACGCGTCTGACCAATGCAGTTGTTGCCTTTTATCACTTGGCCTTGGACGAGGAAAATTGATTGTGGTATGAAAAATTGTTTATTGCAGGCCAACAAGATTCAATGGTAATTTGTATGTAAAATACATATGGAAGGTAATATGTAGCTCAATTATTACCTCAAAGTAGAAAGTAGTGTGTGGACTGAAAAACAAGACATGTGATTCGTCATTGAAAAATTTGTTGCTGAGTTGTTGTGGATCAGTGAGTAATTCTCTTGACTTTGAACCACAATGTCCTCATATGTCGAATCCAACCACAGCACTTGTGTCCAATGGCAAGGTGTAAACATTTGCCACTCTCTATCTAGCAGTAATGAATTGCTTGAATCGAATTGACATTTTCTTCATTTCTTTTTTTAGGCCTAATATTCAAGCGTGTTAAAATCAGCTTATCGTCTTCTGACATCGACACTTCTGTGAATAGTATCTTAGAGTCATGTGACCTGTCTACTGCCCTCATTGAGCAGTACAAGAAAGAGAATGCTGAGAAAGAAGGGGAATTCCCAAGGCCGATAGAATGGCACCAATCTTACTATACATACACCGGAAAGAAAAATCCTAAGGACCATGTGCAGCAAAAGCAAGGAAAACCTGAAATAACTTTGAGGTAGTTTTATTGTTTGTAGGCCTATGGCTTGTCTTGCGTATCATGCGCAATACATGTTTGGGTCACATAGTTCTACATTTGCCTACCGGTATACTGAAATTATTCAACACAAAGTGAGCATACTTCATCCATATTTTGATGTGATTAGTTTGCATCTGCTCCCTCCTTCCCTCTCACAAACTGAGTTCTGATTTACTTAGCTTTTTTTCAATATTATGTGGAAGTTATCTTTTATAACAAGATGAGCAGCAGTTTGGTTTGTAAAGAGGAATTTCTTGAATATTTTAGCATTTGTTAACTCATTGGCCCGTATTATGAAGTCAGGTTTAACTTAAACTCGGGTTTAAAGTTGTGGTTTAAGTATGGAAAGCCAATTGTTACATAAATCAAGGGGTGTGAGAGATCAGATTTTTATCTGATTTAAGATTTTTTTGGTTTTGATTTTCAGCTTAATTTCAGCTTATTTTGGGCTTTCCTCTGTACAAAAAGTATTGGAGCTCTTTCTATTTCAGATTTTTTCAGCATTCTTCAGCTTTTTTCAGATCTTTTTATTTGTGACCACTCACACCCCTGCATAAATCACTAATGGTAGAGATATCATATTTCAGCTCATTTGGCTCTCAAATCATTCACGATTGTCTAGGAAGTATAAATCGATGATTGTCTTTACCATCAATAAATCAGGAAAGAGCACAGTAAACTTAAGAAACATACAACTTAATAAAAATTTTGACCCTTATGGCTTCCCATAATTTTAGCACAGAGTTAGACCATGGAGGAGCTGCGGAGGAGCTGTGGTGTAGTGCTGTGGTGTAGTGGTTCTGACTCTCACCTTGTAAACAGAGGGTCGTGTGTTCTAATCCCACCACGGTCTGGCTTCCTTTGGCAAGGCGTTAATCCACACTTTGCCACTCTCGACCCAGGTGCTAAATGGGTACCTGGTAGGATGTGAAAGTCATTGTAGCTTGTCCAGTACTGTGTGCGCCTCACTGGCGACTGACTGAAATACTCCCCAGGGAGTGGAGGATGTGCACACATTGTGTGCGGGAATGACTGATTGAATCCGATGACCGGGCTAATAATATATCTGTAAAGCGCTTAGACACGTCGTTTCAATGTATTAAGCGCTATATAAAAAAGCGGATTATTATTATTATTACCATGGTCTAAGTTAAACCTGACTTCAGAGTACGGGCCATTGACTGGATTTCTGCCATTCCCATATGTTTTGTACATGATCCACCTTTAGACTATATTGAGAATAAGGTTATGGAATTCAGTTGATCGCCTGCAACATAAAGAGATAAATCAATATTATCAATCAAATGTTATATTTTTTGTTTGGTCTGCCGTAGAATCAGTTTGTAATTGGATTTTATATTTTATGTCACATGACCCAATAGGCTATTTCGTAAAGCAGTTAGTAAGTTTATCCCATATTCCTCAGCTGAACTTAATGACTAATGAGAGTACATTTCCTATATCCCCAATCATATTTTGAAGTGTGTTGAATGCTTTAATTTTCTGGTCAGACGCTTGTTAAAAATGAAAAATTTAATCTATTCAGATAGGATTTCAGCTTTAAGAGCAGATAGAAATAATAAATGCTCACAGGCTTGGTTAACTTACTAATAACTTTCTAAATTCTAAATTTCTAATGGATCATAAATAAAGCAATGAAAAAATTAATGTATTTTTTTATTTATTTTTATTTAAAACGGTATATTTCAACAAGGATATCTAGCGGCTGAAAAGCCGAATTGCATTACCCTTTACAATCATTTACATAAAAATACAATCAACATCAAATAAAAAAAGCTCAATTTACACAAATTCTACATCATAAGAAATATCAAAACACATAGAAAGGTTGTTTATCATGTTGGGGGCGCATGTATTAAATTATGACATTCATCCCCATCATGATAAACCAAAATTGAAAATAAATGCGGCCATATAACATAACATTGTTTATTTTCAGTGTCCTCTCCTTTCTACTGCCATTTTTACTTACACACCATTTCCCTTTTTATCAAAATTCTCTTGCAGCTACTGGTTGAAGACCAACATAGCTGAGGCCAGAAAGAAGCTTGAGAGCAGTCAACCAATCAGGAATGAGATTGCATCACTGAGACAAGATCTGATTGGTCAGTTAGGCCTTGAAGGTATATTATGGGAGAGCATGTGGGACTCATCAACATGTCTCTCGTGCCTGAGGACAATGAAAGAATTGTGTCAGCAACATTGGGCTGCCATGGAAAACCTTAGAGGTAATATCTTATAATGTTAATTAATAATATTGATTTTACTAAATAGGTTCATTATTGCGGACTGAAATAATCGCTAGAGGGTATTCATTTGTCTCGCAATCTACTATGGTCAACAAGGAAATTCGTGATCACTCTCCCAAAATGTGTTCACTAGCTTACAAGTTCACGAGCTTTCGAGTGCCGCTGCAACTCTTTATCAAGTTACGAAAATTTTCTGATAACGTAGTCTATTTATACCAATCCCCAGGACCGTACGCACGAACGCGGGAACAATGGGTGGGCACTGATCCGTTGTGTGATTGGTCGGGCGTTTCACCAATCAGTGCGTCGGTGTACGGTGCGGACGGTGATCCGTATATGCAAATAAGCCTGAGGTATATGCAAATAAGACAAAATTGACGGGCTCGCTAGTTTCCCGTGGGTGGGGGTTGACGAGCTGAGCGGTCCCTCGATTGGGGCCGGGAACGATCGGGTAGGCGTGCACTGCCAGGTAAGGGGGTATTGTGCTGTCGGATGGTTCGCATCCAGAAATCGGGGATGTCGATCCCACTGTCTCTGTTGAAGTTGTTAGGACAAAGACGTATACTAATAGCCTCCTTAATTCTGCGTGTATACCAATGTCTCTCTTTGGCAACGCAATGAACACCCTCCCAATCTGGGTGGTGTTGCTTCTCCCAAGCATGTTCTGCCACCGCGGATGTGTCGGTTCGCTGTAACCGAACATCGCGCTTGTGTTGATTTTAGTTGTATGCAAGTTTGATTAGGGTAATCTTTCCTGAAATGTAATTGGAAGTGGATCTAGTCCTAAATTCATAAAGGGAGCACAGATGTCTTTCTGATTTCTTTCAAGAACAAAATGAGATTTATTTTTTTATAAAGGGATAAAGGGGTACAGTTCAAAGAAAGGGAGGCACAATTTACAATGGGGGGGGGGGGGTATGTTTGCTTTCTTTGTCATGTGTATTGTATGCAAGACAGTGAAAAACTACATTGGAATGTAATGACAGTGTTGATTGACAGTCTGTTATGAACTTAGATTGTATATGATACAAAAATAAGCATAGAGTTTGCGAGAATGGTAATGCAAAAAATGCAAATCATGTTTTAGAAAAACCTATACTGTCACCTGAAATACTCTCATATTTGAGACTAATGATACCTGTGATGAGAATCATAAGGTATTAGAAATATTCAACATGAGAAAAAATGTTCTCATGCAGTTATGTATAAGTAGGTACAATTATACACCCAAGAAAATTGCCATCATAGAATTAGAATATAAATGAACTCTTAGCTGCATTTTATTATGTAACCCATTAAATTTACTTTTCTCATATATTGGAAATTATACCAAATCGCGAATTAAAGCTATGATTGTCTTTTCATTTTGTTTAAAGGTTGTACAGTTATACTTGGTGATTTGACCAGACTCTCACCCAATGGTCATGTGGTTCTTGGCAGTCAAGATGTACCTCACCATTGGGTCTCGGTAGGTTACCTTGTCATTTGAGAGTATGCAAGAATGACTCTTTGATACAGAGCCTTTGTAATGAGAAAAAAAATTTGAGGGCACCAGACATGACATTTTGGGCAAAATAAAGCTAAGAACAAGCAAAAATTTTATTACAAAATAGATTTTGACATGATATTGAGAAAATACCATATTTCACACTTTTTTTTTTTTTTTTAAATTTTGTTTCCTTCATGAAAATATTGGGAGTCCACGGCCTCCAAGCCCCCAACCCCACACCTCCATACACCAGTGTCAAGGCCATTTTGTTCATTACTAAAAAAATATTTGATTTAATTAAATTGAACTTGTATGAGATGGTTATTAGATATCTCAAAAATGAATATCATGTTTCTTTATAGTCAAAGGTCATTTGAGGTTTACAAACTTAGCATATTATTATCAAATGAATATTTTTTTTCTCTATCACAAAAATTTGTTCATCTTAGTTGTTTTCGTAATCAAAACTGCTGCTACATAAAATCGCATATTGCAGGCAAGACAGGCAAAGGCGAACACAGAATTTCTTCTTTAGTAATAATGATTTACACTTTCCTTTTCCTGTGCATTTCATCTTTTCTTTGCAGTTTATATCCAGCCTTCCGGAGCAGAGGAAATTCCTTCCATTCATACCCCCGACCGAGCAGGTCCTGTCCACTCTCCTTGGGGGGTGCTCCGTCAAAGCTCTGGAGGGACAAGCATCCACCATGACGGCACACAGTCATTACGCTGCCCTCACGAGGCTTATAGAGACCATGGAAAAACACAAGTTTGTGAAGAGGAAAGATGAGAAGACAGAAAAATGCATCACCTTGCCAGAAGGGTGTACTCAGGGAATCAATATAATCATTGAAGGGTATATATATTTTAATTTTTAGAATCAAATGAATTCATTTAAATTTAAGCTTACCTTTTCAATTCAATTTCATTTTAGTGTCCTCAGTGCGGACATTTGTTTCACTCACATTACATGAACGTTTTCTCCAAAATGATGTTACATGATGAAATAAATAGATTACATACATGTATAAAATGTATGCAATCATACAGAATGATATAAGACATTGACAAAAGAAATTCTCCAGAACAAAAATATCAATAAAGATGTAAAAGTATAGACTTGTTAAAGTTTAAGTGAAGATGTAATCTGGGTAGAAAATAACAGAAAAGAAAATTTTGAATTAAATGTAGAAACCTAGTATGAAGTTTGCTCACTAGTAATTTGCCTTGTGTATATGAACTGTTTATTGCACTGGGAATTATGGCCTTACCCTTCCCACAAAGATTACTCTGATGTAAGACTTGAAAATGTATGTTTCAAATTAATGTTATTGTTGAATTATAGATTTTATGTATCATTCTGCCATTCTATATTCCCATTGCAGGAGTACAGGTCAGCAGTATATAGACCATAATGGGGACATTCATATCATGTGCAATAAATCAGCATCAAGCATTATTAGATATCTATCGGACAATACTCAAATTGCGAGGGAATTACATATCAATCACATGAGGTGAGTACCGTAGATCAAATCAATTTTTCTATTTTTTAAAGTTGAAGGAATGATATGATAATTTGAGGAATAATATTTTCAGTTATCTGAGACATTTCACAGAGCTGCTTTCAATTTCTGCATGATAAATACCAGTTGTAGTAACGATCTCAAAATGAGATCAAACAGAATCCAATGAAATTACCACCAAAGTGTTTGTATGTTCAAATAAAAAAACATGTGCCAAATGACTCTGAAAGAAAATGCGTATTTGCTGAGAAATGAGCAAAATAAGCACAGAATTCCATCAAATGTCGGGTATTTTTCAAAGCAACATTAATACACTGTCCCACATATGCTTTTCTGTGTTAGTGATCATCAGGATTATCGATTTTGAGCTAAGATTTCATGATTTTACAAAGATAAGTGTACATTAATGTACCAGATCTAGATGTATGATAATATTTTGACTATTAACCTTGATTTAAAAGACTTTCTCATGAAACAATTGTTTGCTGCAACTACTGTCTATTACCTCTCATCATGGTAACCTATTCTATTATGATTTGTTCTCACATTTTAAAGTTTCTCTTTGTGTTTGTGTTTTACTGTCATGATGCTGCATGATTATATTGAAGATTTTTGAATTTGGAGATTTTAATCTAGTTTGAAAAAGCACAGCCATAGCTTCAAAATGACATATAATTTGTCAAAATTAATAAACAATAACCCACTGAAATACTTGATTGAATGCAGAAGAAACAAAGTGACAGCTTCAGAAAATAAGAAGAAAACAATGTCTGAAGATGTGCACACTGTGCAAATTTGATTAAACTTCCAAGCAGTCCACAAAAACTTGTGTCAAACAAAATTAACTCTTGTATCTCGTATTCTAATCAACTTTACAGTTTTGACATTTTACAGCATAGAGAAGAAGAAATACTCCTTCAGATAACCTAATTTTCTTACTATTTCTTTTTGAAGACCAAATTATTATTTTGCCTATTTCAGAGAACCTCCCCAGAAACTTATTGTTGGATATGTGGTGGGTGGTCACATATGTATGTACAGAAACAAAGACAATGAAAGACAAATATCCTCTAACAGTTACATTGTTTTAACAGAATTAGAGTCCATTACTTAATAAAAATTGTAAAAAAAAAAATTCTGTTCGAATTCTAAAAAAATTGATATTGTTAATATTCAGCACATGGAAATCAAACTGATTAAGAATCTGATTTAGCTAAGAAAGGGTCACCACTCGTGCTGAATTTGTCCATTTGCCCGTTTAAAGTCCATTTTAAACATGGTCTTACTCTGCTAAAATTATGGGAATGGGAAGCCCAAAATGTCAGAAATCTGTTTACATTGTACAATTCTTATGTTTGCTGTGTTCATTATGTTCACACATATGATAATTTATGTACAATTTTCATGGTTCTTTTCTCCCAGTGATATCAAGGAAGAAGCCCTGTTAATCTCTCGTTGCCTGGAGGAGTTGGAGCTGGCGACTTTGACCCGGCACCTGGACGTCACACCATCCCAGATGATAGCATGCTGCCGTAAGCTTGAAGACAACCCCATCAGACTGGGCGTGGTCGTCAGGAACCTCCATCTTCAGATAAGACATCACTATGCATTACAAAGGAATGGGGACGTGTGCATCCCATGGAATTGGAAAGAATAATATTCAGAGAGGAAGGCCACCCTGATGAGAAGTTGGTTTTAATGTAATTCGAGAAAACTATGGAAGGTTTGATGAAAAACCATCAAATAATAAGAGTTATAAAATTGTTCAAAAAGTTCAAAAAAAAATCCAGGTTTTTAATGGATCATGATGAATAAACATTATTTTTTATGGAAAAGGGTACGGTACATGTATGAAATGATTAGTCTGATGACATACTCATCACACAAATGGAATCACTTTCAATTTTTTGATAAAATGGCATTTTGGGGGAATTTATATCCAAGGATTAATGTAAGAGCTTATCGACTGTGATGTCACAAAATCAATACTAAAAAAATTGTAACTCTGTCATTCTTTGACGAATTTTCATTTAACCTTCACCAGTATTTTTCTCTAATTTTCTGCTTTGATTAAAACCAACTCGTCATCAGGTCGAACTTCCTCTCTAACCCACTCCCACACCAAAAAAGTCCACTGTGACATCATCTTTGTGTATGTAAAAGCCTATGTTAAAATCCATCATATGACGTCATACAGGAATTTTTGTATGTCTTCAGGAAGGCTATTCCACAAAGTGGGGCATGCAAAAGCAAAAGATCTTTCCCACCAAGTTTTTGAAACTTTTGGAATAACAAGGAAGCTAGAAGTGGATGAGCGAAAAGACCTGCTTGGTCTGTACTTATTGATAAATGAAAGACTGTATGGTGGTGCTGATGTTAGAATAGACTTCCCCTTCAAATCAAAAGAAAACTTATTTTTATAGTTTATTTGGTGGCAATTTATGATTTCAGTATTTCAGAATGTAAGGAGCTACAGGGACAAGATCCCAATTTGGAAATGTTTGGATACTTCTGAGAGAAAGTGCACCTTAATACAGATGCAAAAACATATTTCAATGCAAATCATCATTTTTAGATGTAAAAAAAGCTTTTTTAAGAGTAATTTTGCCGCCCAATGGTGTGTAACATCATATCCTTGATATTTATTGACTGTTGCTATGTAGTTACCATGATAGCAACTTAATAATGCAACATGACCCTGATGGTAGCCAAAAATCTGTTTACATTGTACGATTCTTATGTTTGCTGTGTTAATTATGTTATGATAGAGACAAGTGTCTCATTTATTGTTCCAAAAAGTTTTTAAATGATTTGAGTTTCAAATTAGGTGATATAAATCTCCAACATGTCACGATTGGCTTTCTACAGTTAAACCAGAATTTGAATTAAATCAGAGTTCAGAATTTTGGGAAATTAAGCAAAATTTTAGTTTATCAGCTTGTGTTTTTTTTACCCCTCTCTTTTATTAAATCAATTTTTCGGGGGTGGACTTGCTATTTAAATAGGTGTGGAGTTTTGAAACAGAGGTTTTGGATGGACAATAAAAAAATATTCTTTCCTTGTTGCTTATGGGAGTAATTTTCCAAGGAAAGGTGTGAGGATTTGACAAAATATGTCAAGAATTTATTTTAGAGTTCTGTATGGTAAAAGTTTCCTAATAAGTCGTTATAATTAAGGGAAGGAAATTATATTTTGAATAATGAAGAACAGTTTATTTTAATTTTATAAATAATGATTGCAAACATTTATATAAATATAGTTTTTTTATCTTATGGTTTCGCAATATTATAAGTATAATGAAACATGGTTCTTTTTTACATGCTATTGGTGAGGCTTAGCCTCTGGCCAAAACATTAAATCAAAATTCATATTAGCTTACAATGATCTCTGGCACACATAAGTCAGTGCAGAACACAAGACTGAAATTTCTGCACTGCAAAGTCAAAAGAAAATGATGTACTTTGGGGATCCCCATGTAAGATAATTTTGCTGGAGTAAAGACTGTGCACTATACTCATGCCTTGGAAACAGCCCCTCCCCCCAAAAAAAATGGAATCGGGGTCCAAGATGTCGTCACAAGCCACAAAGTAAAACTATATGGGGATCCAAATGTTATATGGAGCATTGTAGACTAATGCGACCCTGTCTAATCGAAACATCATTCACTTAAGGTAAAATTTTAAGAGAAAAAAATTGCAGATTGAAAGTGTTTTCACACCGGCTGCGGACTGAGTGATGTGTGTCAGATTTGTTTTCTATTGTGGTCTCTTGCTAATAAAATATGAATATTCATGTTTTGGATGGGGCCTAAGCCTCACCGTCAAAATTAGAAAGATTCATGTTCCATTATGTAATAGCCTTGTACGCTTACAATAAAGCGATGCGCACATTCATCTAAATAATGCAAAATTTTAATACGGTGCGACCATTACTTCATTACATAATGTTGATGTTTGTGAAAACCCTATCCCCTTTCTTTGGAACGATAAATTTGAATTTCAAATAACATATACATCAAAATAAACCGACATGATAGTTTGTATGTCTATTAGAATGATAGCAAGAATGTATTGGAGAGGAAAGGGGATGTGTGGCAGTACTTCCATACAAGGACAACCATGTATCATACTTGCAAGTGAAAGTTTATATTTTTTCATGAATAATATGTGACCATTATGCAATAAAATATATTATATCACATATCTATATGCATTATTGTTTTACATGTTTGGGATGCACAAGAACTGCCAGTTTGGGAAAGGTGGTAAAATACATACAAAATAAATTGAGTGAGAAGTATCTTGAGAAATACATGCACCCGCAAAATATGGTGGTGTTATTATTTTAGAGACCAACTTTTTCAAAAATTGTATTTACACAATTGCCTTAAGCTGTATTTCAATTATATTCTGATAAATTCAATGTGGCACAGTTGGCTAGCTGTTAAACCATTTACACCACAACTAACATTCAACTTTTAGAAATTAGTAACTGTTAAACCACAACTTCGAGAAAATGGGCAGCGATTTGTTTACGTGGTCAGCTTCCCGTGTTACTCCACACATTTAATAATATTTGTATTAATTCAGGTATCGCATCCACAACTCAAAATTAGTTTCATTTAGTGGGGGCTATTTTGCTAAGTGTATACGGCTTTCATGGTCTATTGCATAGGAAGACACATGGTAGCATGCATCATCCCCCAGCATGATCTGACCAATGAAGGAGTGAGTTACTACCAGGGGTGTGAGTGGCCACAAATAAAAAGATCTGAAAAAAGCTGAAGTGTTGGAAAAGTCTGAAATAGAAAGAGCTCCCATACTTTTTGTACAGAGGAAAGCCAAAAATAAGCTGAAAAAAAAAAATCTGAAATCAGATAAAAATCTGAACTCTCACACCCCTGTACTACATGCAAATTTTTCAGTGGTCTAAAGCACATTTAATCTTTGTGAAACACCCCCCAATAATTCTTAACTGCAAGACAAATGAATGAAAATTTCCACAGAAAAAAGGTTACCTTAAGTCTACATTGCACATATTTTCCATATATTTGAATAAAAATTGGGTCAAATCCTAAATAGCGTACAAAGGTATTTATAATTCATTGTTGATATTTTTCGTCAAATTTAGAAAGATCAAATATGATTCAAATTTTCAAAGCTGCACAAGTTACAAACAACTTGTAAATTTGATAGAAGCTATTTCAAGGATACTAAACTGCACATTAAAAAGCGAAAAGATTTTTTTTTATAATCTTTCATGCAACAGTGGAAGATATGAACATTTGAAATTCATTTGAGTCTGAAAAACATTTGCAAATATATGAGTGCAACACTGCAAGTACTTTCTGTCCATCATCAAAAGTTTAAATGTTTGTGATACCTACATATAATCGAATATCATATGCCAATAATTAATATACCCAGACAATGTACATGCCAAAAGTTTCTTCTTTTGGTTATTACCAGGGTACATGTGACACTACTGAATAAGCCAGTTCGTAGTTCCTTTCTGCGCATGATCAAAAGATTCTACGCATGATCAGAGGAAGTCATTTGTACTCAAGTGACATGGTGGTTTAAAATCTAATCAGATAAGCACCAACTTTGATGTCTTGATTATTCATATATTCTTTTGAATTGTGGTTTCCATTTACATCCACAAAAAACAACAACGCGTCCACGAACGACTGGTTTTCACAGTTTGCCACGTACATTGTGCAACATGCTATGATTTCCTTTCAAAGTAGGAATGCAACAAATACCTTCATAAAGTGTTCATTGGTGTGCTATTCTAGTCACCTGGTCTATTCAATTTCTTCATCCTGCTATGTAAGGCAAGCTTACGTAATATTTTGCTTTGAAATCTGCCTATCATAATGAAAGAAATGAAAGGTCATTTGACCGAAAATTGTCCATGAGTAACTACGAACTGGTCTATTAAAAGAAGACGTGAAATATCATTTTTTCTATAACAATAATAGTCATAGAAACAAATCAGAAATAAATTGTATTTATACCTGAGATTAAGGTCCTTATTTTAAAGGTGATGGTCTGAATAAATACACAATTTTGAATTATGCCGTGATTTGTTTTTCAGAATTCAAAATGCACAATAAACTGAGCGCGAGTTGCTTACAGAATATTCCTAACTTTACAGGCCACTGAATATATACTTCTTTGATACATGTATCTTTGTTTATTTTTGATTCTCTAGATATAGAACTCAATTTCTTTATTTCTATTACTGAGGGGAGAAACAACCACTGATTAAAGGGATTGTTTCACTTTGTGAGCAATTTAAAAAATTATCATATTGCTTTTTGAAAATGGTATGAACATTTGACTAACAGCCCAAAAATACCCATGTGAAAGTTTGGGATCATAACATGTTCGGGAAGTGTTTTTAAAAACTGAAAATCTGAGGCAATGTTTGAAGAGAAAAATGCACTTCTCGACGGTTGATTCATGATTCTGTTTCCAATTTAAATCGATATTATATAGCGCCACCTTGTGATGTATGCAAGAAAGTAGGCGGAGCTTACCACGGGGAATTTCGCTTCTTGCGTGATCTGTGGGCGAAGTTTGTTTTGGGTTTGGGGGTTTTTCTGTGTCTCCGCTCGGTGTGTGCGATAAGCGATCGATGCATGTGCGTTGTTTATTGCCTGTGTGAAAGGATGAAGCTGTGTGTGTGTCGCTTGTGCATAACATTGCATTGGGGAATATCATACATGGACCTACGAACTGTGTCGAACTCGTGAATGTCCATTCCTTTTCTGGGCTGTACATTTGAATATGCTACATGTATGCCTCATAATGAACTTTGTAGACTTATAGACCATGGGATTTTGATGAATTTATATTTTGGCGACGTAAATTAGTAGCAAATAAAACGACAACAGAAAAGAACGCGACAAACCGGGGCTACAAATACAATCTCAGATCTACAGTGTAGAGTAGGATAGTAGTTTTTTTTTGTGGATCATTGGGGGGGGGGGGGGGGATGGAGCGTGATTATCCAGAAGCTATATATGTGCCCCCCCAAAAAAAAAATCCCCTCTGTTCTTTTCTTTAGTTTACCTTTGCATGCACTACAAGATATCCTTGTGGTTGTTGATAATTCTCTATTACCTGGTCACGATATAGCAAACGTCCGTCGACTGGTTCGAGAAGAGAATGCAATATAGCTCCATGTAATAATATAGCTCCATGTAATGTAATATCATGGAGCTGTAATATGTATCCGAACTCCACTCTGGTCATGTTACGTCCACGTATAGTCACAGGCCTTCGTGTAGGAACTCGGAATAAAGGCAGTGACCTCTCCTTCTCCCCCCCCCCCCCCCCCCGGCATGGAAACTTTACCATCCACCATCGTGGGTTTTTTGTGTGAGTGTTTTTACGTTCTCCACGAGCTCCCCCAACAAAGATATTCACATCCCATCAAAATATTCGGTAGGCCTATCTTCACGTAAGATGCTTATGATAAACTCCCGGGGAGAAACTATGATCAACGTATTGCCCCGCCCCCCCCCCCCTCCGATCGATCGGGGCCTATCCGTTTTGGACTTTATTTTGGAACGTGGTAGATAGGGTAGTTGCAAACCCAAAACATCTCAACTCCTAGACCCCGGACTATCATGACTATTAGACCTACAAATTATTATCCATAAACTTTGTTGGTTTTGTGTATTTGATTTGAATGGTTTTTTGTAAGGGGTAGGAATCGTATTTAATTTTATCCATGATTGGGGTCAATAATTCTTTCAGTTTCTCCGCCATATAATCCGCTCATGACATCTTTCAAATCATATCACTTTTCTTTTACATTTCTTTCCTGCTCTTTTCTTCTCTTCTGCTTCTCCTCGCTCCTCCTTCCGTAAATTCTTTACAATAAAAAAGAAGTCTTGATTTTATTTACACAACCCTGATTACTATATGAACCTTACGTGAAAATAGTGTTTTGTGTCGCCAAAATTGTTAGCTCGCGCTTCGCGCTCGCGTCATTCAGACTGTTCAATTGCAAGTTTCTTACGTGTTGGGCAGCGCTTTTAAAACATTCACTTTTATGTCAGTAAATTTAGTTCGCGCTACAAACAGTTTGTTCTTTATTGTTTTACAACGTCCAGTCATGATCAAGTATATAAAAAAATATATTGTTGAGCATGATATACCTTTCGTATTCATTATTACAAGAAGTGCAAAAGGAATGTCCAGTTTTTATGTCTACATGTAAAAAATAGGTTATTGTGCTTCGCGCTTGCAATGATTGTTTATTGAGGTACATATAATTTGATATTTACATTAAAAAAAACCCTGCTTAGAATGTCCAGTTGTCGGGCCATAATAATATTCAGCTCGCGCTATTCGCTCGCATTGTTTCATTTAATATCCACCGTGTCCACAGTGGCGTATCTAGCTAGAACAAACGAGGCCCGGGCAAGTGCTAAAATTGCACCCCTTTCAAAATATAGGTCTATTGTGTATATACTCTGCACTCGACCAGTCAAAATAAAACATAATATTCTAGTCCGGAGTTTTTTATCATGAAAATGATGCGTATCTATTCTAACGAAAACAACGTATGCGAGCACTAAGCACGTGCCTATTATTTTCATTATTAAGATCTTAAAAAGGAATATTCTAAGCACTTTTTGTAATAATTAACATGATGCATATCCAGACAATGAACGCATTCGCGAAGCGCGAGCCGAAAATTATTGATATTGAGACCTACAATCGGGACATATCGATGCTTGTCTAATTAAGCAATTTATGCAAGCACGAGGGGCGAGCTGAAAAATTAATATTGAGGGGAAATCTTAATAATAATGATGATAATGATAATAATTATAATAATAATAATAACAATAATAATAATAATATTGGTGGCTTCTTATATAGCGCACGCGTCCACCTTTCGGTGCTCAGAAAAATGTTAGAAAAATAAACACAACACCCAACAACAATAGAAAACGAAAAAGAATAGAATTTGAATTCTCCTGAATGTTAATGGGAGATCAAAATTTAGTTTTCAACTGGGTGTTGATGAACATTTGGCGTAATTGGATAGGCAATTGATTCCATAGCTTTGGTCCTATAACAGAGAATGCATCCCCCATTTGTGTTTGGTTCTGGGTGTCTGGAGCAATAGATCGGAGCATCAGAATGATGAGCGGAGACTGCGTGAAGGCTGATATTTTGAGATAGAGCTGCGGAGATATGTGGGGGAAGAGAGAATAAAATGAATAATAGTAAAATAATTTTGAAGGAGATTCTTTTATCAACAGGCAGCCAATGTAAGGACTGGAGGATTGGCGAGATGGAGTCATACTTTTTTAGTGTATGTTAGGAGATGGGCAGCAGAGTTTTGTAGACGTTGAAGTTTTGTCAAATCTTTTTGTGGGAGGTTACAGAACAATGAGTTTGAAAAATCTAAACGGGAGGAAATCAAAGCATGGATAATTTTAGGGACTTTTTGTAGGAATTCGTGAAAAGGATACGTATCTCATTGGGGTAGGCCCTAATGTGAGCGCGAAGCGCGAGATGATTTTTTTGTATATCCTCACCTAAAAATGTCTAATGGAGAGTTTTTATCTCCCTCATCAAAATCAGAGCGTGATGAAAAGCTTTGACAAACCAGAAAATTATATTTCCGAACTGTTTGCAAGAATTAATGAAAAGAAAGGTATAAAAATAATGCAAACTCGTAGCTATAGATGAAAAGTTATGACATTTGAGTTTGAAAAACTATTTTTTTTATAAAGAGTGTTTGTTGGAATTCATATAAGTATATCACTTATTAAAAGTTGCACGAATATTCATCCCTGGGTAAAGATAGGCAATATTATTTTTTATGTTGAAATTTTTTTCCCTTTCTTTCTTTGCATCTCTCTCCCGTTTTTGCACCACTGAAATAGCACCCGGGGCACGTGCCTCCATTGCCGCCCCGACTAGATACGCCATGTAATAAAGTCCACCTTTCATGTCGGAAGAAATATCAGCTTGTGCTCCGCGCTCTAATCGATTGTTGAGTTATATATATAAATAAATATAGATATGTATATATATATAGCCATTCTGTTCATGGTTCCATTGCTTTTTATGTCTTGTGTTAGGTCTAAATCCAGGGGGAAAATCACCTCGCGTCTAATTCTCTTATACCACGTTTCTTCTTTAAATAAAAAACGGACTTGAACTTTCCAGTTTTTAGATCTAATTTTTTTTAATAATCAGATCGCGCTTCGCGCTCACATTAATTGTTTGATTACATACTCATCCTGTTTACGATTTCAAAACGTGGTTAACATGTTCAGTTCTCAATAATACTCATATTGTACATGACAGAAAAAGTGCTTAGAATGTCCGAGTTTCGGGCGGAAAATTAGAATTTCAGTTCGCGCTTCATATATCCATCCAATTTATGGTTGAAAATGTGATTCGAATATACATTTTTAAGTCCCAGATATTGAAAATGTTCAACTCGCATTTTATTTATTGATGAGATATGTATTACATGTACATTCATGAGTCACTGCAAAACGAATACTTTTGTAGATGAGTATATTAAAAATTACATCTGTGTTTCGCGCTCGCACGAATCTTTTCGTTAGATACGCATCTTCTTCATTATTACAATAGCTGCCCAGAATATTCAATTCTCAGTTCTATATAAAAATATACAATAAATTTAGCTTGCATGTGATATATTTAGACCTCATGAGATAAGGTAAGATAAGACTGTATTAGAACTTCGATCTTTAGTTAGGTCATGGACCTATTACGAATAGGTCCATGGTTAGGTCAAGCCCTCTAATATATAAATGAATGAATAAATAAATAATAACGTGAATAATGCCCCCCCCAAAAAAAAATCGGGGAAAGTGTGAATGATAATTCCCACCCCTACCTTTAACTGATGAAAGCCTGTACTGCCCTGGGCCCTGGGTATGGCGGAAGAAAATGTGACTGAGGAGTGTTGAACACTTCCAAGACTCATGGTCGTAGCTGACGTCGGTACACGTTACCGATATACTTTTGTAGAATCAAGGGCTATACCGACAAGCTCGTGAAGCTCGTGAGCAAAAAATAAAATAATATAATCACTTTTGAAAATGAACACCACTTCTCCCCCCCCCCTCTCTCTCTCTCTCTTGCATGGTTGTGGAAGTTCCTAGTGTTTTTCGTTTACGCGGGGGAGGGGCTCAAATAAAGGATTATATGTATGTTCGTTTTGATCACACGAATCAAGCAGTGATAATAATACATGGGCACCTTGAGCACTTAACAAGATGGACACGTGTGCTATATAAATATTATATTATTTTATTACTATTATTACTTAGAACTTATACGCTACTCGCCCCTTCCACTTCCCTCGTCTCCACTTTTTTGAGGGGGCCGCAGGTATAGGCATAATCTATAGCGTTCCCGCTCCCCCTTTCAATAATTTTAATTTTTTTCTCATCGTCCATTCTGGAGATATATGATTTCATCTCTCCAATCCGCCTCGTCAGTGTGTAAATGCGCTAGCGTGAAGGGAGGGGGTCGCTAGCAACCAACCTCCAACCTTGGACAAGACAAGAAATAGGAGAAAAAATAAAGGACATTTTAATATTAGAAACGAAAATGTCTGCTATTTTCTTGTTTGTCTTTTCCCCTGTTTATATTTCATAATGATGTAATGATGTTCATTTTTCAAGATTTCAAAAATCACATGTTCAGACACCCCCCCCCCCCCCGATGTCCAGGGTTGCACTTTGTGAATAAGAGAATTCAACCTGGTCACACGTTGTTTTATTTTCGTTTTCAGATCCTTTCATTTTACTTCTCTCTCCCAATTTTATTTCTTTAGTCATGTTTATTGTGTTGTAGAACAATAGAGTGGACTCTTTGACGTCGAAATAAGGTTACCAGACTAACGAAGGGAATGGGAAAGGTAGCGATAAATGGAAGCGAGGGGAAGGGGCACGCCCTCCTAAATTTTAGATAAGTGGGGCAGTTACCCCCTTAAAAGGAAGAGGGAAAGAAAGAAAGAAAAAAAGAAAAGGAAAATGTGAAAATAAAAATAAGAAAAAGATGAATATCACATGTTTACTAAAACTAATAATACCAAAATAGCAGTTTTGACAAAGGAAAATACTTAAAATTCAAAGCAAAATAATCATACAATCAAAAATAAAGTTTGTTTTCCGCACCAAAATGAAGGTGTTTGGATCAAACCTGTACATTACCCCCATATAAATCTTGGAGGTGATTTAGCACCCCCGCTTACAAAGGCCATGTGCATTGGTGTTTCCACAGATCCAAAACAAACTTCTCGAATTTAGACATTTCCTAGAATTTTTAGTTTGATTTTAACAAAAATCGTATAAAAATGTAGCCAGCCGAAACTTGGTTAAAGTGACCAAAATTAAGGAATTAAAACCCTTTTATTCACGCCCTTTTAAAAAAGATTATCAACATTACGAAATGCGAGCGCAGAGCGCGAGCAGAAAATTTTCAGCAAACAATTAAAAAAAATATAACATGAATGTTGATAGTTGCTATGTTTAATTATTGTTTACTTGTAATCTTTGGATTTCCCTAAATTTCCTGCATGGATTTGTTTCATTCGGAACCTTTCCTGAAAAAGGTAAAATTTCCCGAAATTTTCGGAATTTCGGGAGGAGTGGAAACACTGATGTGCATCACGGGAATATTTATATATAACCCTTCATAATGCAATGTTATAAGGGGTTATAAGTATTATCACGAACATGCTATTGAAATAAAAATGTAGGATTTTTAATATAAAATCGAGAAACTTTTCAAATTCAACTCTTTGCGTTTACTCGCATTTCTCTATTTTATTCCTAAACTTTATATGCCCTGTCGCCGAACCCTGCATGTGTCTTTCCACATTTTTTAAAATCGGATTAAAGTGACATTTTTAGATTGGTGACTTCATTTTTTTGTACAAAATACCATCTGGACGTCTCAGGATTCTGGAGTTTCTTGGGGCTTTGCTATCTATGCCTAGAGAAAGGGGAAATAGAGAGCGACAATAAGAAAAGATATAAGAAGAAGAAAAGTGAATGAAATAAGGAAAGAGGAACGATTTAAAAACAGAAAAAGTAGAAATCATTATGCAAAAAAATCAATCGCGAATATACTTTTAAAAAATCAGCTTGCGTTTTACATGCGCTCTTATCATTATTTAGGAAAATATGCAGCAATGTTCCAAAACAGTTTATACAATGTTTCGTATTAAGATCTTAATTTCAACAGATATCAGCTCGCTTATCGTATAAACTTTATACTTACCATAAGACCGTATTTGATTAGAATGACCCGATTCAGCTCTTCATGTCAAAATATTAATAATTTTCAACTCGTGCTTCGTGCTCCGCGCTCGTACCATTCCGTTGTATAATCAATGCAATTTATTAAGTTTGAATCTCGGGTTTTCAGTCATTTTTTTCCAAGCAATATGCTTATAATGACAATCCTCGATCCTGCTAATTGTTAATATCACAATAAGTTGGGTGTGGATCATTTGGTGTACGTTTGTGGGTTGAATCATATTTTTAATAAGTACACTCTATTATTAATGCCAAAATTTTAAACGATATTATGTTTCCTTTGTTATAAAAAAAGTTATACGCATTTAGGAGAACAATAAATCAAATCGAATTGTTTACGATGAACATATCCTGCGTAATTACCAAAAGTGTGTAGAATGACCCGTTTAAGATGTTCATGTTCATAAAAAAGTTCGCGCTCCTAATTTCTTTTCAAGGCGAAAAATAAAAATAAACATTACCTTGCGCTTCGCGCTCGCATCATTAATTTAGGCCATAGTAGGTCCATGATTGTAAGAATAAAGCTACGATGTACTTAAAAATTCAGACTTTAGTTGCATGGGACACCCCCCCCCCTAAATGATAATAAGCATTTATCAGCCGATGTGGAAAAAATGTGGATGGAAATATTTCTTACCCCCCCCCCCCCCCGAAGTACGTAAAAATATATATTATGGCACTGGCGGCGGAAGATCATGCTTCAACACCGCCGGAACACCGCCAATCCAGAATCTAATATTTTTATGCTTTCGCCGCCGGCCACAGAATAATGCAATTATTTTTATGTCCTATTTATCCCCAGCATATACCTTTATATTTTATATATTTTATGCTGCACCAACTCTTTTTATATAATTATTGTAAAAATGTTCGTTACATTGGTTGTTGGGTTGTGCAGTTATGTGTTGGAGGGGGGGGGGGGCAGCTTTACGTTGCAGGGGTGAATCCAGGTTTTTCTAAAGGGAGGAGGCACAATTCATGAGAAAATTTTGACAAGCACAAAAAATGAAAAAAAAAGGTTTTCATCTAAAAATTGAAGGAATTTCGCCAAAAATTTGTCATGCAAAAGAAGAAGAAAGGACCTCGCGTTCAAAGGAAGGGAGTGCACACGTGGCTAAAACATGGCATATTTACTATACAAGCTTTGATTACTGCTCTCAAAAAGGTGCTCGGCCCATTAGAGAAACAGTCTTGAATAAATGAAATGTTATAATCATGTGACTGCACAATTAAAAATGAATGTCCTGCATTATGTTCATTTTTCTAGCGATATGGGAAGAGTCTTACGTAATACCAAGTAATTTGCATTACCCACATAAACAACGAAACGTTCACGCATGGGATAAAGCCGTCCTTCCTCAGCTAGCCATGATCCATGTATCAGCTCACGACACACGCAGAGCTCGAGAGACCACATATGTTCTTATTCTATTCTCAAGTACATGTATGATGTTCTGGATCGCACATATTTTATTCTAATGCTACACTTTCGCTTTATCTTCATGGAATATTAAAGTACATCGCCCCAAATTTGCCACGTTACTACCATCCCGGCGAGGAGTCAGTAAGTCTGCATTTTTCTTATCTTAGATGGTTTGTACGTATCTTTCGTTGCGCCATCAGAATCTGTTTTTCTTCTTTCTGCTTCGACTAGAACCGTCAAGGCACCATAGAAACGAGCCAGCAGAGAACATGCGCTGCATGTAATGTTTACAATTCTCAGTGTATGCCGGCCGGAGCGGCCTTGCCCCCATTCACTGTTGGTTGATTGACAGTTCTCGCTTGCGTGTCCGTTACGATCTCAACGCAGAGGGAGGCATACAATTTATTTTCAAATCGGGAAGTCACAGTAAACGTCTAGTAGACGAGTTTTAATATAATCACATTTTCACACCTACTAACAACTTTTCATCCAAAATAAAGATGATTTCCAGGGTTTCTTAGAACAAATACATAAACTCATAAACATAATTCATCTTAATTTGAGAATTTTTTAAATCAGCTTCTCACAATGTTAAACGATCCCTTTAAGTAAGCCTTGAATCCCCCTGTTAAAGCAGAGAAAATGTTGCTCTCTACTACTACTTATGTTCCGAGCTTCTAGTCACTTATAAGGCACTTAAAATCTTCTTCAAATGAAATACAAAGTTGATGCTGTATCACCAAGAATAAGGTAGGGAGCTTTGAATTTGTCCTGCAAATTTCGCAATAAGTGTTGCTTCATGTATGCACATGAGACGCCAGGGAACCTTTCATCATAGAGCGAACTGTGATTTTCAATATTTGTCATAAGCTATTTAAATCCTCATGTCTGATTGGCTCAGAGTAAATTTGTCAGTGAAAATCGCTGACAAGATGTTACATTAAACACTCCCCAGGTCTCTTGTCACCTTGCTTAAGATTGGAAATAAGATGTCCCAAAAGGGCAAGAAGTTTGAAGCTGTAGTCCAAGGATGTGAGATGGCATATTTTTCCAACTTGAAAAGTGACACAGGATAGAGGAGAATGCACATCTGAAGCTGTCTGATATCTGCTCTTTTGAAAACCTTTTATGAAACAAACGATAAACTTTGGATGGTTGCTCCACATTAGTCCACTCTTCGAGTTCTTACAGTTAAGGAGAAACTTCAGATGAAAATAGACATAGCTTCACATGGTTGTTATTGCTTCAAGCACAGTATAGACGATTACAATAGTATTAATGATATTTCAGTCGAGCTCTTCTAGCTGAGGTCCACCACCTCCTCCTTGCTCCTCATCAGAATTGTCTCCAGGTCTTTGTAACGGCTCCAATGTCTGGAGGAGCTCCCTCATGGCCTCCATGACAGCTCCCACTCCCTGCCGGAGATTGCTGTTCTGACTCAGGTAGCCTCCTGCGGCACCCAGATCCTCGTCTCCTTCGTTGTCATTGGCTCCAGCTTCACCAGGGGGCTGGGGAGAAAAGAAAGTTAAAACTCAATATTTGCACTAAAAACAAAAATCAATGGTGATCCATCATCATTGCTACACAGCATCATTCCATCCAATAAAAAAAATCTCACATTTCATGTTATTAAAGTAGCAAACCATGATGAAAATCTTTGTCTGGGAAAGCCATACACCTATATATCCCTCATCCTTTATCTGTCAGGCAGGACAAGACCTAATGGCCCGAATTCACATAGGTGGTTTTGAAAACCCACGGTTGAATCCAAGGTTTAAGCAGATTTCCTGTAAAAATTACTTAATTTCGCGCGTATCGGGCTCGTGTGTAAATTTAAATGCCTAGTTGTGTGCGTTATCAAAGGCATGACTTCATTGGTCAGATCGTGCCAAGAGGATCATGTACTACTGCATATTAATCAATAGGGTTAAATTTCAACTTTGATTAAGTTCAGTTATTTAATTTCATCTAACAATGATATAATCCAAATTCCAAGAATAGTGGTCAATACATGATTATAGAGACAAACTCACCGGTGGTGTATAAGATGGAACAATTGAACGCAGAAACTCTGTAAACATATTCCCAGCATGCCCTCTTGAGACGGGCCTCAATCGACTGGAAACAAAAAAAGTGAGTCAAATAAACTCTTGAGAAGAGCATTAAGCAATCAAAATACAACTGAATATATTAATATACAAGCTATGACAATGATCATACAATAAATCCAAAAAATTGACCACCCAAGAATTTGTATGTATTAATGGAAAATATATGTATGATGATTCTGATAGAAACTCAATAAGAATCAAAATAAAAGAAGTGTTTTTTTTTTCAAGCAATGCTCTAATACACGAGCCTATTAGTGTTTATCTTTGTTGCTTATATTCAGCATACTTTAATAGCTTTTCCTTAGATTTCATTATCTCACAACTTTTGATCTAGGTAATGTCAGAACTTCTATGGTGATAAATTACCAATTAAACTTGATTTTAAAGATGTTCTCTCAAATAATTGTTCACTACAGCTACTTGAGTTAATATGTTGCCTACTGGGACTGAATGATCCACGTACAAGGACTATCAGAATTGAATAATTAAGTCTACAGCTACCCCCCCCCCCCCTTTGCCTACTGGAAAACTGTGATCCCAGTAAACAGCCTATGGGAATAGTGGTCAGCAAGTTGCTGTATATATCCACACAATACACAACTAGTCTATATGCTATTGCATCATATGACCGAGGCATTGGGGAAATGCCATTAAATAAATGGTAAGCAGAGTACTGTATGTGGGAAAATGAAATGACTTACACTGATCAGGCCTTGAATAGCCCATGTCTGAGTCTTAGGTGGCAGGGGATCAAGACATTTAACAGGTGTATTTCAAATGACTTACTGATCAGGCCTTGAATAGCCAATGTCTGAGTCTTTGGGAGGTAGAGGATCAAACGACATAACAGGCGTGTTGGCCAGCTCTGGTGGTAACTTGAGCTTTATTCCAAGATGCTCGGATAGGAAGATGTGGCGGTAGATGTTACGAGGCGTCCCATGATAACGAGCTTCTCGTCTGAAGTAAACAAAGGGATACATATGTGATAGGTAAGGACAATTCAATAGCCAGTTCCTCTACTGGGTCAAAACATGGGTGACCCAAGTTAATACACGAAACACACTCCAATTTTTATTATTATTTATGACTTCTGTCACCAATGGTGGCCCGTATCTGTCAACCAGTGTCGCTAGAGTAAACACTCTACATGAAGAAAAGACATAGTGACTACTTGAATTGCATTCATAATACATCCACTCTCTTAATTCCCACTCTCTATTTGTTTTAATCATTGCCTTTGTTTGATTTTCTAAAAAAATTGCCACCATTTTCTGGTTGGCCATACCACCTTTCAACATAGCATTCTTTAATAGCACTCACAGTATTCAAAACTAAGGGTTGAAGATACCTGGGTACAAATCAGATGTATTTTCTTTTTTTTTCTTTTTTCAAATTGACCCAGAATAAGTTATGCATGTTCTCTTTACAATTTCATTCTCAACCAGGCAATATTTCTTAATAGTTTGTCTGCTATACCTATACCGTATCTTTATGCTTCTCCTATATACTGGTATGTAACATTTTCCCTTTACCAAATCATCATCATTTTCCCTTTACCAAATTTATAAAGACTTGATACTATCATTTTTTGCTATATAAATATATATTTATATATTTATCATTTTTAGCTAATAAGTACACAGACTCATTAATGAAATTCCCATTCTCTTATGACATTAACAGCAGATATATCTTTAATCTTACTTTTCAGCATATTCCTTGACCTTTTGCTCTCCCGCATCCACTCTGCGAATGACCTCTCTAGCGTTCCTCTCCAACCATGCCATGCTTTCTGACTCCTTCCAGAAAGAATAGTTCCTTGCGATAAACAGGTCTACAAGCTGTGTCAGCGCTGAATGACTGCAATAGAATTCAAAACTTATATATTACTGGAATCAGTACTTCATATCTAAATCATACCAAAAGATCTTAAGAATTGATCTCTATCTTTGCTGTAAATAAGAATTTAAACATGTTAATCTGTATACATGTACTTCCTATCTACTCACCTCTCCCTCTCTATCTCTTTCTAATTATCATAAAGACAATTATATTATAACAAACATTGATTTATTAAGCACATAAAAGAAAAGGCTCTCTCTCTATAATAAGTGCAGTATTCTGTAAATCATCAAACATTCTTCCATCAAAACTTATCAAATGATATAATTCTCTATATAAGAGATATTCTTGCAGATGTTCTTGTAATTCATAAATAAAATATAACTATGAAGGTAGAGACTTACGATGTCGTTGATTGAGTGAAGAATGTGTGGCTAGCGATCACTGCATCTGGTTGAATGCTGCATTTTTCTAGCAGGGCAAGAAGTACCTGTATGGTGTATCAAAGAGATAACATTGCCATGGTTAACCTTCTTTTTTTTCAACTTTCCCCCATTCTTTCATTCTATTTCTTCTTTCAGTTACTATTCAGTCATTGTTGTTAACATGCTGTGAACTGTTTTTCTTCCTCTTTGATGTAACAAAGAGATTATATTTACATCGTTCAACTTTCATCAATTCTTTCTTTCCATTTTCTATCATTTACTGATCAATTATTGTTGTTAATATGCTATGTTTTTGTTCGTCCTCTAGTTGAAATCCCATATGTATCAAGGTAACATATACACATATCAGTTACTATTATGTAAACATTTATTTTCATTGGCTAATATGAGCCCAGATTCCATGGTATATGAAGTAACACTAGATAGCAATAACAAAATCAGGCCCTAGTCTTTTTCAATTCAATATAATTTAAATTTATTTTATTCCAAATTTTAAAAATATTACAAGGTAAAAAAAGAATGTAAGAATAGCTTGGAAGAAAATTTAAGTCTTATGAAATGCTGCCACAATATACATATTTTCAATTCTCTGAATGGCCAATAGTGCACACATTAATTTTAGTATCATCATTGATTTTTTTCTTATAATAAATTATAATCGAGGAGACATGAAATAACGTCAATACTATACTTACTGAGGGGAACATAATGAGAGCATCTTGGAGAAGAAAATCAGCTTTGGTTGTATCTGGTGGACTGGAAGATGATGATGGAGGTGAGGATGAAGATGAGATGCTATAGAAATACGCCATGGCGATGGAGAATGCCCAGTTAGGAAGCTGGGACAGGTTCCGATGTGCCTGGATAGCATGAAAGATAGTTTTCAGAGAACGGATAATAAAAACCTCAGTCAAGTAGTATGGTTGTTCAAATTAGTGGACAGAAAATGGCAAGTCAGAAATGGAATTTACATTACATATTGAACTGATCAATATCCTGATTAGTAAGTTTGGCATGTCCTACACATTACATTCATATCTTTGCACATATTATCATGGAATATACCCCAAAATTGGATTAAAAGTGATAATTAGTATGCTATTGACATTGTAATGCTTAAAAAGCATGTAATGGGATTAATGAAATATGATTTTGAGATATTCATGAACAAGAAGAACACCAATTCAATATAGCAGTAGTGCTGACTTTGAAAACATCAGAGCTGAATAATTTTTCAAAAGGTGAAAGGTTTGTGCAGCATTGTTTACGACTTTTTCATTTCAAGTCTTACACAACTTTTGAGACTACGTTTTTGTGTTACCTGCAAAATGAAACAATGTCATAAAACTTTGAAAAAGTGTATGGACCCATTTCATGAAACTTGGACATGACACTGATCATCCAGCCCTCCAGCATGTACATGTGTTTCAGGTCACATGGTCAAGGTCAAAGTTCATTAGACCTTTTGATATCAATTATACATATAAAAGCATTCATGTCATGATATATCCTATGTTTGCAGACCTCAAGTAATCTGTAATCTTGACATTGACAAAGAAACTTGTCCATATAAGTTTCAATGTATTATTCTTTAACTCTAATAATGACCATTTCATCATGTTATTTTCTTTAATTTAATATACCCATATTGCACCATTGATACTTATTATTATTATATAGATGCCATCCCAGAAATATTGCCTTTCATTAGCTTATTTAATTTGAAGGTAGGGGAGAAGACTAATAATTACGATTGTTGAATTTAATTGTACGAATGTGCAAAATTGCAACATCAGCACGCAAAGGGTTAAAATAAGAAACAAAGTTCTTATCCAAGTTAAAGTGACCTTTGACCCAGTATCCTGAAATTATACTCCTCAATTTTACAATACCTGTTAACCAAATAAACCAATATACCACTGTTTAACATAATATTGACACATAATCTAAAAATTATCTTGAAAATTCAAAATCCTAGGTTTTGGTTAAATATATATTTTGCATTTGAAATCCCCCCCCCCGCCCCCGCTTTGGATTCAGCCTGGAAATATTAAACTCGACAATCATACATTCATATGTCATACCTCCCATTCAGCATACATTCTGATGAGGTAATCATATTGATCTGTCTTCAATGCATAGTAGTCTAGCATGAGAAGTACACCAAGAGGATCTTTATCTGGCTCAAATCTTCAGGAAAGAAAAAAAACAACAGTTATTTAAATCACAAGTGAGATTAATTACTAATAGCGGCGGGCTATACTGCCCAACTTTTGCAAAAGGAAGCAAGTGACACATCAGTCGAATTAGAGTTATTGCTGTTTCTGAAACTCCCTTTGTATGTTGCACGTTCAGGCAAAATTTTGGGAAGAAATTATTGTTCTATGGAAAGATATTGAAAAAAATATGCTGTTAAATTGCATTGATGCCTATGTAAATGACGAACACACATTGCTCCATTTACAACAAATGATACTTATGTAACTTGCTTCATTTTGCAAAAGTATGGCAGTATACATGAATGGACATCATGCAAAGATCATTGGTTTGTTTTATATAGACCAACTAATTATGATAACTTTGCCATTAAGGTTACCATGGAAACCTGGATATTTATTTTGCTGCTTAGTCCTGTTATAATAGTAGTTAATGGCAGAAATCAGACCCTTATCTGGGAACTGTTTCATGAAGGTTAAAATCTCTGACAAGTCGTCATGACAACTTTCACAAAACAATAATGAAATCAATCCCAAACATCCACTACAATAATGAATACTTATAATATTTTAGGGATATGAGCTTAGAAATCAATTTGTATCATGATCAATGTGCACTTGTGAAAAAGACAAAGAACAAGACTGAAAAACAAAACTGAAAGTACATATATACCTAAAAATATAAGTATTCATCATTGTGGTGAATGTTATTATGGTTGACTTCATTATAGTTTTGTGTACAAAATATTATAGAAAGGCAAGTAGTAAACCACAACAAAGGTTACACTATTCACCCAACAAACACTCAGCAAGTGAAACATTCATTTTGTGTGTGTACCCCTTTGGCTTGGAACCATCTCCCATCAGAGGTAGTGAACAGCACGTCACTAGCGGTGTTCAAGTCAAAGATCGAAAAGAGCCACCTACGATAGGACTAGATATCATCGTGCCCTACATGTATCTCACCCACTGAATTTATACCATTGCTCTAGCAGCATATATACCATTATCTGGATCAATGACAAAAATGACCAATACAGAGCAAATATACAGGAAATGCTAGTCTTTAATCAAAATATGTTATATCTCTTTTGCTTTTTATGAAGGAAATGAAATTCTTTATAAAAAGCACCTTTCAGAGATAAATATCTTCAACCAACATATACAATTTATAATAATATTAAAGGTTTTGGTGTAGTGTATTCGATACAAAACAATTAAGATTTTGACCAACAATATAAATTATTTCATGCTAACAAGTCTACTGTGTAAAAATTACCCTTTTACCTCTATCAGTATTCCAAAACATGTTCATATACAGTTAGTACTCACCCTAATAAGAGTTTGCAGAATTCCAGAGCTGTTCTGTTACAACCTTTCTGACCTAGGCAGGTAAGATGCCTGAATAAAGCAATGAAGAGACCTCTATTTTCAGCATGTCTATAGCTTAACTGACACGTTCCCTCGGCTAAACTAAACAATGTGTGGAAGGCACTCTCGTACACGTACAGTGCTCTTTCTGTATGAAAGAAATATAATCATGAGAAAATCATTCATGAGTAAACTAACACATTTCCTCAGCTAAACTAAACACTATTTGAATTAAGGCACTCTTGTACACATACAGTGCTCTTTCTGTATGAAAGAAATGTAATTATTGAGAAAGTCAGGCATTTATTCATTCGTAAAATTGGAACAGAAACAATGATAAATTTTCTGCAATTAATACTCATGAATGGTTTACACTGATTGCACTTTACATTTATCTTTAAAGATATTTATTTCTGGTTGATTTGATATTATATACAATCTGAAATGATAAAATAAAAATAATAAGAATAACTTCAAATTCAACACCTTACTGTTTTCTCATAGGAAATTAAATACATGAAATGTGTCAAACAAGATTCAATCATATATGTCTTTTTTACTTTGTTCATCTTGCTATATATGTTGTTCTTGAGACTTGAAACTTTAAACTTCTTGAAATAAAATGAAAGAAAAGATTCCCCAGATAAAGAAGTAAAAAAATATTAACTAATTTTACATTCAAAACATTAAATTTGCTGGGTAAGAATCTATGAGGGATTCTGAGGTTTAAAAATGCTAGATTTTTTCGCATACCTATAAGATCTATTGCCATTCCCATATCTTCATTCATCCTAGAGACCTCACTGAGCTGAAGCAAGCTGTCTATATGATATGGGTGTGCATTCATTATGGCCTGTAATTAGAAACCAAAAATATAATTTCCTAAAGTTTTCTAACTCATCAAAGGTGACGTCAACATGCATTTCACATAGTACAAACTTTTTAAATTTAATTGATTGCCGGGCAAAATGTTATTGATAGATATGCCATGTGTTGAGAGACTCTACTTGAAATTATAAACATTGAGGTACAAAATATGTCACTGAAGAATCCATTATTTTACTAGTGACTACAAACAGTGTTTTATATTTAAGTTTCAAATAAACATTCCACTTGCAATAATAGTTTGACGGATACTTGACTGCACATACCGGTAGTCCAAATTTATGTCTCCTCCATTGCAAAATCTAAAATACAATAGACAGTTTACTTCTAAATATAAAAAAACTTTATGATCTAATCAGATTTTGTCTCCCATAGGACTTTATGAACCACGATTAATTCTAATCAGTCTACTGAATCTAACAGTTATTGTGGAAGGTAAAGAGCCTATGAAATTGTGACCCCAAGGCCCCATTCTACAGATAAGAGACATTTGAAAGACCAAGAGCCAAAATGAGTGAAAATGTCTGACCAATCAATCCATAAAATGTTCCGTTTCTAGATCTCACCATAATATTAGCTGGATTCATGGTTTCTACTGCATCCAAGAAATCAAACTGGACATTCTGATAATCCTTAGAATGTTCATATTCAAATATGTGATATCTGTATTTACAAAAAAAAGTTTATACATGGAAAAATAAGGATCATGTAATTTGAATACATCAACAACTATAAAAATTACACAGACTTTGAATTTAAAGGAGTTCTGAAGTCCAAGCACTCAAGCAACAGTGAATCTCTGGCAATAGGCTAATGTGCATTACATATATTAGGACAATTTTGATGCAATAACTGTTTGTTTAAAAAACAGAAATATACTATTAATTTTTGGGGAAAATATACAATAATTATTTGATTTTCTTTGAAGAACAGGAATGTTTTGTAGTACACTATAAACACCATGATGTAAAGAGAAATGTAAACTTTTTTTGTTCTTGTGGGTTTGCATTTAAAGACTACATGATCAAAATATTGCATTCTGTGTTAAGATCCAAGAACTATGTGAGCAATTGAAGGTCTTGAGTTGGTGCTGCTCAAAGGGGCTGAGGCATAGTGTCTTTAAACATCAACCACAAAAGTCAACCAACATTTAAACATTTGAATAAGCAAACATCTATTAGTGGTTCAACTCGTTACAAAATAAACCGATACAAGCTAATAAACGTTCATAATCATCAACCCTAAAATATAATTATTGTGACAAAAAAGAGAGAATTAAATCACAACTTCAACAAATGCTTACCTTCCCTCTGTAGTGATGTGTATCATTGATAAACCTGTCAAAACAAAATGAAAAAGAAAAATGAACTAATTTCTATCCTAAGGTAAGAACATAAATATTTTCAAAAGAAATATTGTCATGGGCAAGAGTAAAAATTCAAATGTTGAAACATTAAGTGCAAAACATCAAATTTTCCATTTGGATATCACAATAAATTCAGAAGACATTATGTTCTATGATACTTTAATTTACCTGTTTTTGTCATTTTAGGCCATGATTGCTTAGCTGTTACTAGCCAGGTTGATTTCTGGTACTGCCGGTTTCTCCCTCTCTGCCTGCATAAAACAAAGAAATATCATTTTGACAATCAAATGAATCATCGTAGCTTACAAGAGATCTCACTTTGACATATGCATAATCATGAAAATGCATTGTTTTTAATGGGAGTTAGACACTTTGTGAAAGCTTAGATGGAAAAAAATATGAAATTGTTTGTGGGCTTGTGGCAGACAATGATGTTAAGATATGTAGAAATAAAACCAGAAATATGAAGGTTTTATATCCAAATATCTATGATTGAATAGTGCCATTCATGAAATAGAACTGTGGTACTTTCATATATAACATTGCAAATGATGAAAAAAAAAAATCTGGCAATCATAGTCACTCGTGCTTGATTTTTTTGTATAGATATATGATTTATTGAAAAATATACAAGAGATATAACAAAAATATAACATATCAATTAAAAAATCTTTAGAATGTGTTGCTTAAAATAAATACATGTATCATGCCATAGGATCTCTTAAAATTGTTGTGAATATCAAACAAGAGGCTATTGAAAGGGTTTGAATTATGTAGGGCTTCAAATAAAAAAGACTCGTGCATGACTTTAAGTCACACATAACTTTTGTAAAACACCTTCCAAAATTCTTAAAGTGGAACCAAAAATATATACATGTATGTTGATTTACCTTTGTTCGTTTCTAATGACACTGGCTCCAAATATTCTTCTCAACTCATTCTCTGGGTTGAGATGTTTATGTTCAATAGCTAATAATGGTTTGGAATTTGTCAGCCTGGAACCTTGCTCCATTGATGATGATGATGGTGCATTGGTGGAAAGAGGGGGACTTGTCTTCAAGATCTCATTGACTTCTCGAATACTCGCATCGATTTCATCTTCCTGTGAAATCATAACAAATACAAATGTACAAGACCGTTTACTCTAAGTAATACATTTGATAATCCATTTCCTATATAGATATGGACTACTTGCTTTCATTGTAATATAATAAAGTACATCCAAAGATAAGAAGTTGCAGTTTTGTACAGAATTTAGAGATGGCGTCACAGTCATACGAAAAATGATAATTACACGACAATTTTGTTCAAAATATCTCATACTGCTTAACATTTATTCAGGATTTCAACTTTTGATCTCAAGACAAAAAGAAAAAAAAACTTTAAAAAATTTGGCTATCCACTGCCGCCTGTATCAACCACATGACCAGATTTGACCTAACATAACGATCAATGATCGGGTCATAGACATATCAATACAGATGAAATTTGAAGATGGTTTTTTAACATTTGTTCAGAGCAACACACAAAAACCCTAAACTTTTTATTTTACGAACATATATAAATATATTGCATTATAAAAAAAATACCAAAAGTGTAAGAATAAAAAACGATGACAGGAAAATGAGCAATTACACTTGAAAAGCATGAACTGCAGTGCAAACAAAGGAACAATTATTTCCAACACTCACATCATCTGCTTGTCCACTGCTGGTTCCTCCCTTCTGCTTTTTCTTCTTCTTTTTCTTTTTCTTTTTGGGTTTCACTTCCGTTGTAGTTTGAACATCCAGTCCATTTTGAAGTCCTTCTGTAGTTTTATCAGTTTTCTCATTCTCATCTAATTCAGCATCTTCTTCACCATCTGACTGGGCATCCTCTATATCATTCAACTATTTCAAAATACAGAATTTATGTTATCAAGGAGCAAATCTTTTAATTTGAGAAAGGTCTCACATGCAGTGATTCAAGAGCCAAGATATCATTCTCACAGTCACTTTACAAATATGTTGATATTGCCATTGCACGAAAATAGTTTTGAAATTTACTGAGCCTTAGAACTGCCCTCTTTACAGTGATTGAACTCCAACTTGATTTTTTTTCACAGCTCTCAATCATATCTTGAATGAGTGGCAAATTTGAGAATATTTTTCAAAATTTACATAAATAACACCTTTTTGACGGTTAAGTCAGTAAACATAAACAAAGTACGGTACATGTACCTCTTAATAATACCACGTTTTATTTGTCTGTTTCAGATAGGATGATTTCTTCCTCTTTTTTATCATCCACCTTAACAAATTAATTCTTTGTAAGAAAGATAAAGACAAAGAAAATATTCATACCTACCAACTCAAATGGATTTACGACTTTCTTCTTTTTCTTCCCCTTGGGTTTCTTAGGTCTTACAACATCATCTGCTGCTACTTGAACTTCCACATCATCTTCTATCTCCTCTTCCTCATCATTGGCCACTTCATCCTTGAGCACAATGTCAGGTTCATTACATAATTTTCTCATAGCACGTGACGACATCTTGTAAATGCTGAAATTGTGAAAATACATGTATGTTTACTTTAAAGTTGTGAAAGTACATTGGCTAATTACCAGTTTCAGTTTCCAAGATAAAGAAAGAAGTGAAAGATACATTCGTGCACCCATTTTGATTCAGGCCTGATTTTTTTTCATGTTTCATTTTCCTCTTGTGTCTGGGTACAGGGTGGACCGGTTTCTGAATTCTGCAATGGTTGAAATGGTAAAAAGCAATCAGCGCGATTGTAATAAAAGAAAACAGGCAATGAAAACAAACTTTTGTACCTCTGAAATTAATACGGAGACACATATTTCAAGATTTATTCAATTAAAAATTATGAGTTAAAATTGTGAGAAAAAAATGAAGTACATGTCCCCCTCTCCAGTCCATCATCAAAATCCTGGAAGTGTGCAAATGTGAGGTACCATAATAATTTATGTTTTTCAATCTAAAATTTAAAGACAAGCAGCAGTGATAGTCATAAATTGCTTTATTAGATGAGACTTTGGATATGTGTAGGGTCTCTTTTGGAGCACTGCAGAACATTCGAATTTGTTACATTTGTCAGAGGTTTTTAAAAAAGAAAATATAATTATAGAAGCGTCGTGGTGTAGCGGTTCTGACTCTCGCCTTGTAATCAGAGGGTCGTGTGTTCGAATCCCACCATGGCCTCACGTCCTTTGGCAAGGCGTTAATCCACACTTTGCCACTCTCCACCCAGGTGTTAAATGGGTACCCGGTAGGATGTGAAAGCCTACATGTATATGTAGTATGCCTAGCAATTGAGTCTTGGAACTCTTGTTGGAATGCTCCCCAGGGAGTGGAGAAGGTGCATACATTGTATGCGGGCATGCAAGGATCCGATGACCGGGGTAATGATATGTCTGTAAAGCGCTTAGAGACGTCGTTCCGATGTATTAAGCGCTATATAAATGTGGAATATTATTATTATGCAGAATATGAATTATAAGGAACAGTATCCATAAACTTTTGTAGAATATTAGAGAAATTCAGGTTTATTCTTGCCCAAAGATCCTTCCCTGATAGGAACAAACTCCCAGACAAAGATTGAAGAAGTGGTTACACTTCGTAATTCCGAAGGTTCTTTATTCCGAAGGCTCATAATTCCGAAACACGTAAATTGCCTATTTAATATACCTCGATGTTCGTTAATCCGAAAATGTAAAAGGGTTCGTTAATCCGAACATTTGTGGCGTTATTCCGAAGGTTCGTTATTCCGAAGGTTCGATAATCCAAAAACGAAATAAGGTTCGATGTTCCAAAGGTTCGTTAATCCGAAAACGAAATAAGGTTCGTTGTTCCGAAGGTTCGTTAATCCGAAAACAAAATAAGGTTTGTTGTTCCGAAGGTTCGTTAGTCCGAAAACGAAATATGGCTCGTTAATCATTTAGTTTTCGGACTAACGAACCTTCGGAATTACGAACCTCATTTCGTTTTCGGATTAACGAACCTTCGGAATTACGAACCTTCGGAAAAACGAACCTTCGGAATAACGAACCTTCGGAATATACGAACCTTCGGAATAACGAAGCTTCGGAATTACGAATGTATGCGGAAGAAGTAGTCTCATGTCAATTTGACATGCACCACTTGGTCACTGCAACCATCCTGCCTGTGGGGAATCTACAGGTAGGACTATGGGGTATGCCTATGCAATACACAACACACACTTTGAAAAATCATTAAGATATCACTTTTGTGACCAAAAATATTAATTTCCATACATTTGCAATTTGTTTTTCATCAGTATTTTGGGAATAATTTCTGTATTCACCAGAGCGCTAAAAAATGTTGGGCATATTTTTGTGTACGTCCTCTATTGGTGGAAATTAATATGGCAAGAAAATTATCGTTTTTCAATCTCTGTCTTTAATTTAGAGATAAAATAATTAAAAGAATCAAAATTACTTAAGAGCCAAGTTATATGATAAAAAGCTGTAATGGAAACTGACAATGTCAAAAAATCAAGCATTTGTCCAAAAGAAAAAGAGAAAATATGCCAAACCTTGCCAACCTTATTATTTTGCCACACATGGAGTAGTAACAGAGAATGAGGTTATATCAGATTCATAACCTTGTTCATTGAATGAGTGACATGCACTGATAAGTATGTATCTCTCGCTTTTCTAGTACTTTCACACGACCACAGATGCAAAACTATTCCTCTCACCTCATCCAGTGCATGCAATATTTCAAGTTTGATTTTACTTTGTGATAGGATGCAGATCCCTTTGAAAATTACAAGAGAAGAAGAATCTCAAATCAAATTTTTGGTGCATACATACACATATATGGCAGTGTATCCTATTGCCGGACACCTTTATTTCAATGCTTTAAAAATTACAACTAGAGGAAATACAATCAAGAAAAATTCGCACTTGCTATTCCAAATATTATGAAAATTATGAATATGATAAAATTATTTTACATTTACCAACCGTTACCTTTGCATCGCACTTGCCTCATACCCCTCCGCGAAAAACAATTATTTTTGTGCACGGCAAATTACATCATGATTCCGGACGCGCGCCGGACGGGTAAAGATATTCTTGATTGTAATGATGTAAGAAAGAATTTATATGATATTTTCTTCATATATGTTATCATGAGTAAATTTTAAGTTTTCGTTTGCTTTTTTATATCGAATGTGAGCAGATGTTGGTAATAAATTTGTGTTTGCTATTTTTTTTTCTTTTTTACTGCATGTTCCATGGCACTTTCCAATATTATGCTCGTTCATATCGTATGACGCTCATCAAGTTCTATCGATGCGCTGTCGATCGTCGACGGCTCTAATCACGGTAAACCTCGCGCACGGGTACCTTAAAGGAGAATGAAACCCTTGAAACCAGCTGAATCCATATCAAAGAGAAAAATCAAAGAAACATATTGTTGAAAGTTTGAGGAAGATTGAATGAATGATAAGAAAGTTATGAGCATTTGAATATTGAGATCACTAGTGCCATGTAGATCCTCCCATCGGCAATGCGACCAAGATCTGTGATATCACACACGTACAACTCCCTCATTACTTTAGTACTTATTTCACGTATATTCTCACTTTTATAGAGTCTATCACAAGGTGAGGTGTTCTCTTTATGAGATGACAAGTACAGAGGTTTCACAACATTATATCATTGATGAATCGTTTGTCATATGATTAGAATGAGCAAAAAGATGTTTTGGGGTATATTTTCAGTGTCCAAATGGGAGAGTTGTACGTGTGTGACATCACAGATCTTGGTCGCATTGCCAATAGGAGGATCTCCATAGCATTAGTGATCTCGACATTCAAATGCTCATAACTCTTTTATTGCTAGTCCTATTTTACTCAAAGTTTTGTTGATCTTATTCTTTGATTTTTCTGCTTTCACAAAAGCTAACTTGCTCCAAGAGTTTCATTCTCCTTTAATTGAGAACTAGCCGTCGATGCACCCACAATACACCAGGCTCAACATTCGATCGAAGGAGCGGACGAGATTGAAATTCGGCAAATCATCAAATCAGGCCCATATTTCCATCAGAACATAATTTGATTGTTAATGCAAAACTATGTTATATGATATTTTAAGCATTTTCTGTAATTTAAAAGATAAATAATGTAGTTTTTTTTTGCCTTGTTTTTTATTCTTGTTCTATGACTATGTATTGCCTATTGGATTGCTCTGTGAAATTTAACTGCGAAAGTCATGCAGTTTGAAAATGAAATTGTTTTCGTACGCAGTAATATGCGCGTCCAGAATCATAATAGTGTCCGGTCATACAATTACAATACGTGACTATAGTCTATAGTCTATACCTCCACACGCGTTTAACAATGTCAATGTTACTAACTACACTATAGTACACTACACAATCCGAGCCATGTGGGACCGAAGTAAAGAAACAACGAACTAAACACATCAAATCGTTGGAATAATCGAACAAAACCTTTCAAAATATTAATCATCACCTACTTTGCACACAACTGGTCGTTCTCAATGTACTGGTATCCAAGAAAAGTACTTAATAATTCTGCCTTTTGACCATCTAAACAGGCAGTCTCAATGTGACGATAATGGTCTTCTCACGACGAGGCCGACCGTTTCACGAGGACGAGCGTCCACGAGGCCGAGGCCGCGCGAGGGTCCATGAGGCCGAGGGTCTGCGGGCCGACTTTTCTTATCATACCGAGGTTATACCTGACTGCTAAGAAAGCACGAAGGCCTGTGAGCAAGTACCCAGGGGAGTGAGGGGACCAACGGCTTAAGGTCCTCTCCGAGTAACCTGGTAATGAGGATAAATGCCTTACCAAAGGCAAAGGGCACTATAGGTTATAGCGCACAATTTGGAATCGAACCCGGGTCACCGGAATCCGAAACCCCCGCTCTACCGACTGAGCTATATTTTCTTTAATCAGGATGTTTGTCTTCATCGATATTAATCAACTGAGTCGCAAATAATTAATAGGCAATAGCGAAAGTTATTTCAAGACCGCAAGTTCAAGGCATGCTATATATGATGAAGACTTTTTAAATGAAAATTTCATTAGTTTAATGACAAATCCAGATTGAAACATTCGGCATTGTCTCAAATAATCTAAATTCTAATCTTTAGATTATAATCTAAGTCCAGAATTTGACAGTTCAAATGTCATTTTTATAATAAGTTTCTGATCGTTCTGGACAATATGGTATATTTGACTTTATCAATTTCCAAATCTTGCTGTTTTCAAATGAAATAATTAAAATCTACATTCCAAGAAAAGAAACACAAGTGAGAAATAATAACAATATAACAAAATGTTTAAAACTCAAGTTTCAGATTTTTACAATGAATAAACGGCTGAAAAGAGACTCACCAGCTACATTAATGATGGGTGAGATATACTCGAGCATAAATCATGTTGTCCCGATTTACCAAACCTTTACATTATAAGATTATATTTAAGTTTTCAATAGAGAATATGCTAAGCTGAAACTTTTCCACTGATTGAAAAAAAAAATCCTAGTGAAAGAAAATACACTTTAAAAATCGGCCTCGCGGACCCTCGGCCTCATGGGCTTGCCCCGGGGCAAATAATGCTCAACTTAGTTCCAGTTCTAGCTTTATGTTTGGTAATACCGGTACATGAAATGCATGCGAGACAACTTTTAAAAGGTATGGTAATATGTTTAAAGAAAGTTCACACAACCAAATGGTAGAGTAGATGCTTCTGTTCTGAATTTGGTGAAACCACTGGCGTAAATCCCGGGGGGATGGGGGGGGGGGGGATATATCCACCCCCCCCCCCACTTTTCGAGGAGGGGGGGATGGCCTGGCCTGTACAAACATCCCCCCCCCCCACTTTTTACGAAAGAAATGAAAAAAAATCACAAGAGATAATTGTTTTATTGGTGAAAATTCTTCCTATAATACCGCTTAACAAATAAAATAATATTATTGAATCATAAAATGCAAATAAAGAGCCAGTTCACCATTTCCAAACGAAATACTTATGTCCTTATTATAACATTGAAGAGAAACCCCCGTTTCTTCCAATTCATCAATGTTGGGGTCTTCGGGAAGGGATTAAGATGGAATGTCAAAAAATTTTGAATGTAATCTCTAATAAAACCATTAAACCATCATGGGGTAAAAAAGATAATAATATTGGAGGGGTATTTGCCATATGGACATACAGTGGCGTAACTACGGGGGGCATGGGGGGCACATCCCCCCATCGGCTGTCCAAAAAAAAAGGGGGAAAGGAGAAAAGAGGGAGAGAAACGTATTGGGAAAGAAGAAAATATTATTCATTATAATGTTATATCATATTATAATTATGTTATGTTACATTACATAAGAAACATTTTTATCATAACTTTATGAAACATAATTTGCCCAGCGCCTACGTCTTCATTGTTCCTGGTGCTCGCATTGTCTGTTTAACGAAATATATAATCCTGTTGTACTAAAACATCCCGTTTTCAAGTCAATATAAACCAAATATATTTCCTAGCACTTGAGTTATCATTGTTTTATGTAGTGACATATGCTTCTTTTTCATGACTCAAAAAGTGATTGCCCCATGTTAAGGTCTTATATGAAACATTTCCTGTCCGTGATTACGTTCGCATTAGTGGATTGGTGAGATATATGTCTGCTCTTCATAAATTCCTAAAATCAGTCCTTAAAATGTCCCTTCTTCTGATCTGAATATAAAAATTTTTTTCAGCTCGCGCTTCGCGCTCGCATCGTTTGGTTAATGAAATACGTATGGTCCTAGTTAATTCCTACAAAGAAACCTTAGAATGCCCCACTTCAGGTCTGAATTATCTAAGTTTTCAGCTCGCGCTTCGCGTTCGCATTGTTTAGCGAGACAGGTTCCTATCATGATTACACAAATTTGATTATAATGTCCCTTTTTAGGTGTGAATATAAAAAAAATTCAGCTCGCGCTTCGTGCTCGCATTATTTGATCAGTGAGATACATATCCGTTTAATGACATTGTCCTTAAAATGTCTATATTAGGTCAGTATAACTGGCAACTGAGCGCGCTTCGCGCCCTCACTAGCGCACTCACTCAGTGATTCAAAAATTTTGCTGGTGCCCCCCCCCCCAATGCCGTGACCCACTGTGGACATATCAATGACAATTTCTTGCATATCTAAAAACATGTTCACAAAAAAATGCCAAAATATTTCAGTCATCCCCCCCCACCCATCAACACGGATTTACGCCATTGGGTGAAACCATAGTGTGGAACAGATCAACAAAAGAAAACAACTTCCCGGAGCACTCTCACTTACATATATAGTAACAGTTTGACAACCATATGATTCAAGTTCAAGTTTATTTATTTAAAAAAACACATTATTATCAAAATAAATATAAATACAATGCATATGAATACATAAACACGTATCAATTAGATTATAGCATAGGCGAATAGGATCGACCCCTTTAGAAGCAAGGCTTGTGAGCGGGGGCCTAGAATATAGGCCGACTTAACACGATCTACATAATACATAAGCGAGTGAGAAAAAAGTTGATGTTAGCCTATGCTAAACTAGAATATAAACTATATAAACTTCGCTCTCGATTTTTTGAAACTGGCAAAAAAAAAAATCGTGTCCGCCTCAGTGCCCCCCCCCCCGAAAAATGTTCCTTTATTTGCCCCCCATGTTAAAAAATCCTGGTGTTGCCACTGAGCACAACAACAAAACAATTCTTTCCGACAGTATGTAATGTGCAATCTTTGTACACGATAACTTTAGAAATAGCGCCCCTTTTATATATTATGTTGTAAATTGATGTCATGATTGGATTTTAAGAGGTAAACTGTAAGTTGTTTATATCAATGTTAGATAAAAATATATAGTCTCAGACAATATTTTTTTAATTTCATTTCGTTTATTTCCATTTTTAACAAATACAGTGTCCAATACAATGTCAAAACCTTGACAAGCAAAAACGACAATGAAGGTATATTACGTGTAATCTTCATACACGATTACTTTCTAAATAGCGCCCCTGCATATTGAGTCAGCTCTCAGCAGGTCGGTGTCACAATCTGATTTAAGATTCACGATTTTACCCAATCTAGGCTAAGAATTGCCAGAAGCGGATCTAGAGGGAGGGTTGGGGGGGTTGCAACCCCCCCCCAAAAAAAAAAAAAAAAATCCGGGGACCATTTTTTTAAATCTTATCTTTTTTTTTAAACTTGTAATTTTATTTTATTCTATTTCTACAGTGCGTCCCAAAAAAAACTATACACTTTTGAAATGGCTGCCAAATAAAAAATATATCACTTTGGGGGGAAACACTTACATACATGGAAGCCTATAAAGTCAACTTTAAAATGACACCAAAAAGTTGGAAAACTTTTCATGCTTGAGCGAGCACTGCCCACTGAAACAAAGGGTATGAAAATTAGGGTGGGCAGGAATTAGCCTTCCAATTTCTTTCAGTTTTTGAGATGCGAGTCCCTTGGAACTTGCAAAGTTTTGATAAATCAATGATCAAGCATTATCAATTTAGGTTTTTAGAGCAAATTTTAAGAATTATTAAATTGAAATTTAATGTATGAGTGAACATGAAATACAATTTTTCACTTTTTAAGTGGATCTCAGCAATGTGTTCATGGAAGTCAGAATAGGGATAGGACTTAGGTGGGGGAAGTAGGTTGACGGGATATGGGTCAACAGAACACTTAACCCCCCCTCTCTCTCTCTCTACCCCTTTCACCCCTCCTGAGAGACTAGCCTTTGCTAGGGTGAGCAGGAATTAGCCTTAATTCCATTTTTTTAGAGGTGAGTCCTTTGGAACTTGCAAAGTTAAGGGTGTTATGCTAAATTACTGATAAATGGAGATCAGTTTTGGTTTCTTAAGCAAATTTCACGAGTTACTAAATTGAAATGTAATGCATGAGTAAACAGGAATTGTAATTTTAGTGTAGCATTTTTCGTTTGTTATGTGGATCTTAGCAAGTGTGCTTGTGAGAGTCAGAGTAATGTGATGGTACCTGTTACATGCAAGGGGATGAGATAGGGTAAGACTGGGTTAAAGGGGCATTCTTCTTTGTGTTCTCTTACAAATTACGTGTCATGTACTCACCCCCGCCCTCCACCCCTTTCTTTCTCTTGGTTGGTATTTAAAACTTAAAATGCCAAGTGACTGATGGTTGATGGGTCTTTTTTTTCCATTGAATGATTTATTAAGAACTTGGCTAATTATGATGATTTATAAAATGATTTATTGAAAAAGCTGAATGTTTGATTAATAATTTATTGAAAAAGGTGAATATTTGATTGATCACATTGATTGAGTTTATTTACTAACAGATTGTTGATTGAATGAATGATAGATAAAAGTTGATGATCTAATTTTTAGAATTTATTATCAAATTGACAGTCCGCTTTGCACTTAATGCGTACATGTAATAGCAATCAGTCTCAATCTCAACAGGAGGGGGGAGGGACGGACCTGTAGGAGGGAGGCTAAACGTTCTGTTGACCCTTTTCCCATCAGCTTACTTCACCCACTGAAGTCATTTCTTACCCCTATTCTCCTGACTTCAATGAACACACTGCTGAGACCCACATTGTAAAGTTAAAATGCTTCACTAAAGATTGCAATTCATGCTCACTCATGCATGGAATTTCAATTTGATAATTCATGAAATTTGCTCTAACAATTTAAAAAGATAATGAATGACCATCAATTCATCAGAACACCCTCAAGTTTGCAAGTTCCAAGGGACTCGCCTCTCAAAAACTGAAAGAAACCGAAAGGCTAATTCCTGCCCACCCTAATTTTCATACCCTTTGTTTAAGCGGGTAGTGCTCACTCAAGCATGAATAGTTTTCCAACATTTTGGTGTCATTTGAAAGATGACTTTATAAGCTTTCCATATATATAAGTCTTTCCCCCCAAAGTGATATACTTTTTATTTGGCAGCCATTTCAAAAGTGTATAGTTTTTTTTGGGACGCACTGTATGTATTTATTTCATTTATTATTATTATTATTATTATTATTATTATTATTTCTTTTTGGGGGAGGGGGGTTGGGCGAACAAATGTCACAGAGTCCCCCCCCCCCCATCAGCTTTTTTTGAGGACACGGGCCACCGCCGAAGTGACATTAAAAAAAAATTTAAAAAAATTGGGGGATTGTTGAAGTCTTTGGGGATGAAAAATAAATATTTGGGAATGAAAATAATATTGAGTTTTATGAAAAACGAATTTGGGGATTTTCTGTCAAAATTTGGCAACTTTGGGGATATTTTAAGTGTCGTTTGGGTGGGGATTTTGTTCATAATAAAAGTATTAGGCTAACAGTGCTTATTCCAAGGTCCCCAATTCTTTGTATCTGTGTTGTTAACTGGCCTTACATTGCAGGAAAATGCAACTTAATTTTACAAATTTTCATGGGGGTTAATTTGGCAACGACCTCTATACCAAAAAGAGTGGTGTTTTAGATGCAAGAAAACGCCATTTTCACACACAGATTTTCAAAAATTTTCCCTACTGTGGGAGGGGGGACACCCCCCTCCCACACCCTCCCCCCTCGCTCGCTCCGCTCGCTTGGACTCGGTCGCTACGCTCCCTCGCATACCACCCCAACCCCCCCCTTTATAAAAAGCTGGATCCGCCCCTGATTGCCGCTAGACATCTGAGCTTACGAAATGTAACGAATCTCGGCCCGGGCTGGGATGTAGGGGGTAAGCTCCCGAGAGGGAGCTTTGAAGGGCGAACAAAAAACAAAAGAGAAAGGGAAGATGGGGAAGAAATTAATGTTATAGGATGAGTTTTTACCCCCACCTCTCTCATTTCGAATAAAAGAATGGAAGGATGGAAACAATAAAAGAAAGAAGATGCACTCTTGAAAAAGGATTGGTCAAAATATCCAATGTTTTGATGATTTTTTTTTTGTTCGATCGACAAAAATGGTCAGAATCTATTAGTTCGTTGGTGAAAATTTACCGAAATTTTGGTTGATATTGACAATTTTTTTTCGGTCGGACACATGCAAGTCATATTCAGCAACAGATTGGTTACGTTGACCAATCCTTTTAAACCTGTTGACTGCTGAATTATGTAAAGTCCCATATGTTTTATACAGGGACTACCCGCTTCTAGTAGGAAAGAGGTTAAGATTGTACATGTGAGCGTATAAAAACAATATCAATAAGAATACTGAGTTATTGTAATTAGGCCTATATAGTATAGGCCTCTGTCTACACTCTTAAAACAAATCAGTCAAATTGACTAGACCAGTAGTCAGCTGGGTGCAACTGATATGACAATCACTGATAATCACATTTCTGACATAATTATATTAGAAATAACTCTGTTCTAGTAAATCATGACTAGAAAATAGTCAAATATTACTAGAATAACAGTTGCGCCCAGCTGACCCTATTAACTAGTCATTTTTGACTGATTTGTTTTGAGAGTGTATATAATTTCCATTGCAGAAAATGAAGTCCCATGAAGTCACCTTGCCCCTTCCTGTGATTCCCCCTTACAAAATCAACCTGGACCACTTCAATGTCAATATAGGCCTATACGACTTGCTCTACATATCCACCCCCTCTCTTACTCTCTCTATCTCGCTCTCAAACCCATCCAAATGCACTATCTCTCACGCCCTATACTCTCCCCTTCAAAAACTAAAAAAACACCTCTCTATACTGCTCTGACAGCGTTCCTTTAAATAAAACATCGCTATAAATCACGTTGCTAAAAAAAGATCGCTATGATTTTGTTGTTGTCCTCTTCATTCCCTATGTTGGCAAACTCCTGTTACGTGATTGTGCATCCTTTATTCTATTCTATGTGGTCTTTCTAAGTTGTTATTACACTTCATCCCATCAGTATATACGATCATAATCATTATTATCACCATCATCACCATCCTCACATCATCGTCGTCGTTATCATCATTATCATCATTATCATATTGATATGTTTTGCTTTATAAACGAGTTTTCACTGTAATAATATTATCATCATCGTCACTTCCACAAATATCATTTTCATTATCACCTATATACCATGGTTCAATTAAGTATAAATGAACATCAATCATAATCAACAGCATTAGTACGATAATCGCCTTCGTCTTCGCCACCACCACCACCATCATCATTATCATCATCATCCCCTTCATCATCATCATCATCATCATCCCCTTCATCACCATCCCCATCATCATCATCGTCGTCATCATCATCGTCATCATCATCATCATCATCCCCTTTATCATTATCATCACCATCATCATCATCGTCACAATCGTCATCATCATCATCTCATCACCATTATTATCATCGTCATCGTCGTCGTCATCATCATCATCATCATCACATCATCATCATCGTCGTCATCATCATCATCATCATCATCACATCATCATCATCATCACTACCATCATGACCATCCTGGGCCGTAATATAAATGTCAAAATAATTCATTAGGCCTTTGCTATACATGCATCTGTGCATGTAAGAACACACTTCACAATCCTGGAATTTATGTTTTCACATAAAATTTCCTTTCTTTCTCTTTCTCTGGTTCTGCATAAGACGCTGTCAAAATACCTAAAGGTTAACCTTATCTTTTACTCCATCTCTGTGTAGCATTTCAATCTTTGCCCATACTTGTTTTGCAGTAACAAGTGTGAGTGAATTTGAGCCGTTATTTCAACCAAGGCAATCTCAGTTCGCCCCATCGTGCATGTGCTTAGCATACTCATGGGATAGTTCGATCGCTCCCGCCATTTCAGCCAAGCCGCCAAATAAGAATCAGCATGCGCATGTTGTCTGCAATTGATTCACGAAATACATTTTTGTCTTCAGTAGCTAGAGGAAAGGGCTCTGAAAGTATTATAGTGTTGAAGAGTAGACCTGTTCAATTCTGATATAGTTATATAGGTATAAAGATAATGGTAATTTAAGGTATGATTTGAAATAAATGGTGATGATGAAATATTATAATCTTCTGAAACGTAGTTATATGGATAATAGACCTTGTTTGCAGACTTATCTATTAAATGTTAACGCATGCACTGTAAAAAATATTGGGTAAAATTTTTACCACCACGAGGGTAATTATGTGTCCAACCAATTCTGGGCAGTATTTTACCCAACGCGGGAAGCATAGATGTACATTGTCTTCAATTACTGATGTAAGGACCCCATTGGAAATAAGCCATCTCGTCTTTCATGGGCAATCCTGTCAAGGTATACACTTCTGTTCATACTTTCTTATACTTGTTCATAGTTACCTGACAATTAAATCAATCAATCAATCAATCAAAGCATATTGTCCAGTAAGGTTAAAAAATAAGCAGCAATTACTTTAGAATGGGCAAATTTTCATCACACTGGATAAATAAAAATGCCCAAAAGAAATGTCCAATGTTGGTTGGACACATAATTACCCTCATGGAGCACTTTTACCCAATATCTTTTAGAGTGGACTTTGGGTGACCATTCAATGAATTTATCGTCACTCAAGGAATTATGTATATAAAAACAAAATATATCACCCTATGAAAATCTTGGACACCTTGTTGGTTGTCATGGTTGTAGAGGCAAGATTTCGAGAATGAGAACCCCCTTTAAAATGCCTCCGCGTAGGAGACAACATTGTCGACGGATTTCAGCATCTCGTTTTACGAGTGCGCTCGTATGCATACACGCGGATCCTATCACGGCACCAAGGCACTTGCATCCTCGCATTATTATTCTCACTGATCTCCGTCATGTAAAGACCACGCAAACCTTGAATCTCCTCTTAACGGCGACGTCCTGACCAGGGCCCTCATCATCATCATCCTTGTCCTCTGTTGATGTCATGAGTTAAACCTCGCATCGAAGTCGCATCGTGATATGTGAGTTTGTGAGAGGATTTATCTGTGTTTGGCTGTGTTAGAAACACTAAGAGACAAAGACAACTTGTAGACATCATTAAATCTGTGACATATCAAACCAAATAACATACTGTGGTCAGTATTACAGTGTGGATTTTTCTTGACTGTGGATATTATATTGTGGACAGTATCTGAGTGCGGAAAGTGCAATCTCGTGTCAATGTAATACACCTCTTTAGCGTGAACATCATTACACCGCAGACAGACAACGCTATTATTGAAAATCAATCAGTTTTGACCATTTTTATAGATGGTATGATAACCCAGATGTGAAACTGTGAGCAACGTTGAAATAGTTTGAGACTGGCTTAATCTATGTTGTAATGTAATAATGAGGTAAGATATGTATAGTTTAAATAATTGTATTGAAAGCCACGCGGTCACAATATTTATGTTCAATGCTTTGATTATGTTATGCTATAGGCCGGCTTGGAGAATAGTTTATAAGAGCTGAAGTGGTTATCATGGGTAAATAAGAATTATTATAATAATTATTATTCATATTTAAAGCAGCCTGCACTGTCGAAAACACTGAACAAATCTTGTTAATTTCTATATGATTTCAAAATATTTATTTCATTAATCTTTGTAATCACATTCGTTTAATTCTGATCAGTTTGCATCATCTCCTAGGGTCAATCAACATACTTCTTTCTATTTTGTTCGGTTCGTTTGCTATTGTGTATGGGATGTGGGTGTGCGTTTCCAAGGGTGCGTGTGTGGGGGAGTGTGAAGGTGCGCGCGTGTGTGCGTGCCAGTTATAATCTAAAACTCATTAAGTTTGTTCGCAATGTCACGTATTTTTATTTTAAATAAATGAGTGCCTAGCATCCTGTTTCATTAAGATTAATGCACTAGGGAAAGAAATCTTTAATTAAACCGACAAACTAATGATACGAAAGGTGAGATAATCATAACTGTCACCTTGCTTGGTTAATAACTTAACAGCTGTCAAGGCCAATATTACACATTCATGCGCCGCATCAATTCTCAGTAATATCGAATACCACAATGTAAAGTAAGTGCAAGGAAATACATTACGTCATCTCCATGATTTCAATTTAGATAGGCTGTCCTGTCAGGCCATTTTGGTTCTTCCAAACCATCCTATGTATTTTTTGTATACTTGACGAGTGAAACTTCTCACCAATCAAACAATATTGAATGAGCGCACTTTTTAGACTGTGGACACAATTCCCACCGGTCCCGATGTGGTATTTACAATGACCGTTTATGTGATATACACACACTCGTATTTTGACTATGGATTTGTTCATCAATATACTGTAGTTAATTCTCATTTCATTGATCTTTTGATATCATTATATAGATGTAATTCGTTACTTATGCTCTATAACTCATTTATCTTATCGTATATATCTTATTGTAATATTGTATGGGGAAATAGTAACAAAATCAAAATCGATTCAATATTGCGCCTTCAAAAGAAAGCACTTCGCATTTGTCATCACTCCCATTATCTCGCTCATACTGATCCTATATTTCATGATTTTAAAACATTGAAGATCTACGATATTCACACTTATCAAACTGCTATTTTTATGTACAAATTTTCCACCAACACTATACCAACACCCTTTCGAAATATTTTTGTCTATAATAGAGACATTCATTCATACCCTACTCGACATTCATCTGACTTTCATTTAACAAACCCAAAACTAATAATTGCTCACAAAACAATACGGCATCACGGCCCGGATGTTTGGAACAACCTTCCGAATGATATCAAACAAGCTGCATCTCTTATATCATTTAAAGCTTCACTAAAGAGGTACCTTTTATCTAAATACTTATAAATTCTCACCTGCACTCGCACTCACTTGCACACACTTCATCTTGCCCCTTCCCCCCCCTTCCTTTTATTATATTTTAAGCTATATAAGTGACATCACTTTTAAATAATAAAGACTCGGTATTTTTATTATGGTTTCCATGTAGCCTCTTTTCCCCTGGCTGCTATTATTTCAAGCTTTCAGCTTACGATAGCTGGCCTCTGCATTTACATTCATTTGTTATTGTTTACATGAATATTATGTTTATTATATCTACTTAACTACTATACAATTGTCACCTTTGTAACTTGATCAGTATGTATGTTTCATTTTATATCATTGTTATAAATTTATAATTTTGATTTATTAATAAATGCAGAAATACTGCTTTAAAAAAAAAAAAAAAAAAAAAACTCAGATCATGGTATAATTATGTACTTAGCATGCTGAGTTTGTAGAGTCGAAAAACAGTTATATGCAAGTATCTAAAACTTATTTTTTTAATTGCACCTACCTATTTACTTTTAATGCACCTGTTCACAAGATTTTGTATTGAAAAAGAGCATACCAAGAAAATACCTATATTTCCTTAATTGAAGACTTATACATTTTTATTAGGTCCTTTTAATTACGAATGAAAGTTGGGTATCAAAAATAAAATCTTTGAATATTTTTATTCATATACCTAACATTTATTTATAAATTCATACTTAAATATTAATTATAATCTAAAAGCAGTACTAGTGGTTGTGTTCAAAAGTTGGTAACTAGCATTTGGAAATAACAATATATCAACAATATCCTTGAATTGACATTTAGTATTATTGCATATTAATACATTTCTGCAATGCCGATGCGTCTCACATCTTGGCTCGTCCTAGTTAATGTAAAACAATGATTTTGCATCTATTTCTTATCTGTAAACACAATTTTCCCTTGTTTGTATCCAAATAGAACCTTAACTGATTGAAATGTACGTCAAGGACAAAATAGTGTTTTCAGCCTACAGCGAAACAATGATCTTGTTCAACAAATAATAACAATTCCCCAATTTAAGAACATCAAGGGAAGAAATACTGTGTAGGGAAAGTGTAACGTAGTCTGTTGCCTGAATCAAATGGTAATTTGTTTCTAAATCAATATATTTGTCTGCCCGGATTGTTTCTAAATTGTTTAAAAGCTTCCCCGTACACCACACAGAATGCCGTTCAATTTATTGAGTTCCGTTGACTGAACTAACGCGGTCTGCTGCACGTACCTGCCAAACAACCTGTCTTACAATAATAAAGTAGAACTTGCATGTTTAAAGTATAAGCCATTACAAATTATTCAAGTTGTATTGAATTATTGCCTCGTGAAAGCTTGTTATATATGCTTTCAATGAGTTTTCTCCCTGTGAGGATTATACGCTTCCTTCGTTAGTGTGAAAATTTAAAGGTTTCTTACACTGTAAAAAGGCTGTTAAAAATGTTAAGCAACGCTGTTGATGCCAGTCACTCTAACGACTATTGTTAAACTTGTAAAAAAGTTGTTTTAAAAAGTTTAAACAATTGTTTAAAAGATTAAACAATAGGTGTTAGAGTGACTGGCTTAAACAGCGTTGCTTGAAATTTTTAACAGTGTAATAAATAAGTAATAATGTAAACTAACAGCATTATCAAGAAAACATGAAACCTAATTATAGCTATAGCCTGGTAAAAATCCAGTAAATACTCCTAACAATTAACTAAATACAAGAGATACTGAAAAACTAATCAGACGATAGTACTTTGTTAACATGTTGAGCGTTGTAATGATTACTTTTCAAATCTTTCCATGATTAAGTTGACATAAATACCAATGACAAATGGTTCCTTGATTAAGACAATGCGTCAAGATTTATAACCCCAATCACGCCAATCGGTTTAAAGTGACATCATTGGCTTAGATGGACACAACAGAAGAGCCAAATAATTTAAAATCTGTAAAATGAAGTGTTAACTTATTGAAAGATTGGAGGAGGGACAATCCTTTCCAAATGTTCTTTCCAACCTGCATAAAGCTAAATCCAACACTTAAAGTGTTGGGTCCACCCATTTAAAGTGGTAAATGCAACATTCTTTAGGAGTGTACGAGAGACCCTAAGTAAGGTTTAAAGGGAAATTCCAGCCTGACAAGTTGGCTTTAGAAAAAGCATAAATATAAGAAAACTCATAAATGAAAATTTAGCGAAAATCCATCAAAGAAATCCAAACTTATTAAGTTGAAAAAAATAATAGTAATAATAAGTTTGTGACGTCACATGAGAGGAGTTCACCAAATGGCTGCGGCATGTAGGTTTTGAACTACAAATCGCCATTTTTAATTTTTCGTATTCGTAGAAAGTATAATATCATTTTTTTTCTGACGATTGACATGGCATGCTATAAAGTGAGCAATGAGAGCTGAAAGAACGCGAAGTCACAAAGTTAGAATCGTTCTCTCCTTTTATATTGATGGATTTTACGAAGTAAATAATCTATAATTATTCTAGTATTTCTTGAGATTTCGTCAGTCTCAACAATTTTTTCTGACATGTTTACCGCGCAGACATCATGTACATATACTATTATATGTTCTTGAAGAGGACGTTCTGTGCGATGGAGGAGACAAAGCAGAATGCAAACCAGATAAAGAGGGGGACACAGTTGAGTTGACATTTGAATGACAACTTATAGAGGCAGTCAATAATCAACGTTACACTATCACATTAAACATATTCCTTGAGGGCTTCAGGGTGTCTGCACGACCGCCATCTTGGAATCATTAGTTTTCCTTAAAGGTATGGTGTTATATTGATTGTAACCAGTCTGGGAAATCTCAGATTTCAATCTAATTTGTGTTTGACATTTTCATTCTACCGTCCCTTGGGAGATAGAATGTTTCTCGCTCAAACATAACCTTCAACTTATGTTTTCTAACAATACTTGTTAAATAAAACGGGAATCCTGTCATTTAGTGAGATCTCATAAAGGGGAAATTTACACTCCAAATGCAAAAGAGCTATTCTGGTCCACAATTCCACTCCTCTCATTCAGATTGAGACAATGGACCAGTCATTTTGGAGTGAGGTTTACAATTTTGAGAGTGCATTATAGCTCCTTCTGGAGTAAAAATGTCTAAAAATAAGCACAGTTCACTCCAGAAGGAGCTATAATGCACTCTCAAATTTATGCAAATCTCGCTCCAAAATGACTGGTCCCGTGTCTCACCCTGGGAGGAATGTGATTAGGAACCACATTAGCTCTTATGCATGACAGTCTGCGTGACGAAATGCATGAAAAAGTGGAAATTTATTGACTGCAGAAATACTTTTATCTCCTTAATTTATGAATATATGAGTGCAAAATAACTTTGAAAACTGTGAAAACATTTTGCATAACTCAAGCAAGACTGAAATTTCAGACTGAACAGCATTCATCCAATTCAAGAGACAGTATTCGGTTGTCGAATTTGATTCAGCTAATAAACTTGAGTTATATAGACAACTTCAAACGTAAATCTGCATACAAATACTTGATGAATGAATGATATTTAGCTCATTTTCACATATACATCCCCCCCAAAAAAAAATATTGATAACCAGACATCGTGAATAACAAATATATTTTTGAACTTTAATCTAAAATACACATAAATTAACGTTTTATAACTATCGACATAGAACTTGTAGTTGTATGTTTTTTTTTTACTCCTCTGTTGGAAAAGTGCGCTAAATTCTACATCAAAAGCTTTTAATCAGGTATACATTACAGTGGCCTGAATGTCTGATGCCTGAAGGAGAAAATCGTGAAGACGTGAGACAAAGACAGAGGCACGAGGTAGTGCGTATATAGTCGATAATAAAAGGTAGCCTTATGCATGACTGAGATCAGATGACACGTATGTTCTGAAGGCAGCACGAATGTGATCACGTGAGTGGTACTCGCGAATTATCCTGCTCCTATAATACTCAATGGAGATTGGTAGGTGGTGAGATGCGAATTCACTCAGACAGGCCTCATTTGCATAGATGTGCTCCGTATTCCTCGTTGTAACCCATGCGAGGAAGCTTTCCTTGCATTCATCCACGTATGGTAAACAAGCAGCAATAAATAAGAATGTTCAGTTGTTTATATATTGCATTCAATGTAATGTAAATGCATCATAAAACACATCAATCTTTATAAACCAGCCAGCATCTTAATTTTTACCCTTGGCATTATTTTCTTTTATGTCGTGGTGAAGTGTAGTAAACATTCTACGCCTAATTCAATATGCCTTTGAATGCTGATACATACAGAAATTAAAAATCGAAAATCGAATAAATACAAAAGTTGTTCTAGGACAATATCATGTCTGTAACAAAAATTAATCCACTTGCGCTTAGTGACACGTTAATTTTCAGGGATTTTAGTTTTTATATGTTCTATACAGGGGTAAGTGAGTGAGCGAGCGAAGCAAGCGAGTCACAAATAATAATATCAAATTATTGATTTTGTAATAAATTTGGTGTTAAAATTCAAATTAGGCAGATGTTAAAGGAAACTGGATAAATGTGCAATAAAACGGTTAAAGAAAAATACCACCCTTAAAAATGCGAAGGATAACAGGCCCCCAAAACGCCCTATCAGTGTATCCAACATTTTAAGATCATAAGTAAACGTATTTAAGAGGTAAATCCCTTTATTGATTAAGTTTATATAACCCATACGTTGTCAAAGTGCATTAGAACCTTTTAGTTCAAGAATTACTCAAATCATAAGAAACATTCTGAAACAGAAATGAACGTTTGAATGTTATTGTAAAATACTTCCACAAATTAGTTTATATATTTTAAGTTCAGGACACATGAGCCGCATCTATATGCAAATAAATGTCACCTGTCTTGGATGACTTAAATATATGACCTCGATTCTAAGCAGACAAAGGAGCAACAGATTGTCTCATCGCATCCTCCTAGCGAACTTGATAACTCTCTTGCCTCCTAGTTGCTCATCAGACGTATAGCACTGATCAGATTTGACGTCACCCAGACAGAGCTCATTTGCATAGATGCGCTCCGTACCGCCTAATTACGAAACCCTTGTCTCAATGTCGTCTTAAACAATCAGGCTTAATGAATCGTTTGTAAGTAGGATGAAATTCATTCCTCTCTCTCTCTCTCTCTCTTTCTTTCTCTCTCTCTCTTCTCTCTATCTTTCTCCCTCTTTATTTCTCTCTGCTTTCTCTCCATCTAATTTATAATTATGTCTGTTTGTCTTCCCTTTCTCTCTCTTGTATTATATATATATCTCTCCCCCCATCTCTCTAGCGCTAACACTTCCTCTTTATATCACATTCTGTCTATCCTCCTCCCCCTCTTCTCATTTTTTCTGCTTTATTCATAATATCCATGACATTTTCTATGTCCCTCTGTTATCCGTCAATCATATAATTCCTCTTCTGTTTAAGCTCATTCAAAGTCACGCACTCTGAGCGCACTAACATTGTGATCTAACGTAGATGTTGAAGTATCATTTTTTTCATTTTGTTCTCCTTTTTCTATATCACCCCCCTCTCCCCCCCCCCTCTCTCTCTCTCTCCATCCCTCTCTGTTGATGACCTTCTGCACATTTTGCAATACAAGAGCTGACTCATTTATAGTGTATATGGTCAGATTTCAAATCATACCCCATGCTTGAGGGAATTTCCCCCCAAACCGTAACGTATGATTTGTGATTATTTATATATATATAGATAAAACACGAGCGAGCCACCCCCCCCCCCCCCCGTCATCCCCCTGGAAATGATAAGTTTATATGAATCTCATCCTGTGCAGTACATGCCAACCTAAATTGAGTACATTTCAGATTTAAAAGATTTCTATAATCAAATGGGTCAACAATCAACATTTTACTTGAACTTTTAGTAAATGCAAAAAGAAAGTTTATGGTTGCAGAAAGGCAGCCTAGCTGTAAAAGGGATTTTTCATCCACAATCCTTTATTCTCCTATCGCTTGGCGGAGAATGTTTCCTCTTTTTCCCCCCTGCCATTCATCAATTTGAAACAAAAGTAAGATCATGTGAGGGTGCAATCTGAACACCTGTTCAATTTAGCATAAGACGTTCATCTCCAGGGCACGGAACACTTAGCTGATTTAAACAGAGGGTCCCTAAGCAATCACTTTCTATCAAATTGATCAACACGGGAAACCATTTTAAGGTAGGATTTTTTCGTTCCAATCGATTCATATTGAGGTTAAATCTGTTTGATTTCAAATGCATTTCTCAATGTTTTACTTATTTTCAAGTACCTTCTGGTTGTTAACAGAATTCGATGCCGAAAATGCCTGACGCCAATTTTACCCTTTGTTTTCCCCCTTAAGTCATTCGATTTATAAAGTCATTAAGTTTTTAATCCTAAATTCAATTTGGAATTTTGATTCTATTATGTATTATAGGGGTAATTAAAGGAGTACGATACTCCATTGGCCTCTATCACACAGTGGGTTTCTTGCAATATAGGCTCATGCGCTTCATTGATAGTCTTGATAATTTTTTATGAGAATAATTATGACGGCCATTTTGATCATTTTGTAAAACAGGAGTCCATGGAAGCATGGCCATGGATTTATTAATTTCTTCAATTATATCACATTAAATTTGATTTTATCCAAGAGAGGAATATAATATTGCAGCAATACATACATCATGAGGTAAAAACATGCACTGAAATTTTGAAAGAAAATGAAATAAGAAACGATTATTTAAAAAATAGTAAGAATCATGAAAAAAAACGTCGAATATGAATTACGATAGCAGCAAAGGAACATTTTTGAAGTAAAAAGAATATGTTTTCGCAACATTGAGAGAGTAAAATATTTTGATGTAAATTATTTATTATTTTTCCCTCTCTTTAATTGAGAATGTATTGCAGGAAAAGTAATCCACTTGGGTATTCTGGTAGTGAAATATTGTTGCCAGATATTGTTCGAAATTGAATTTATATTACATGCCTCTAAAATTAGGTATACTGGTCTTTTGATTACTTAAAAAACGGTGCGTTTCTAAGCTTAATATTAGATAACTTTCAACAAAACAGAATCCATTTAAAATAAATTTGTATAATCCATTAGTAAAGGTACTCATATTGATGGGGTTTTCCCATTGTATATAAAGCCACATCTCACTTAATTGGTTTTACGTTGAGTCATGAAGGTGTTAATTAAAAAGCAGGTTTATGAATAATTTGATCCGAGAGACACACCTAACATAATTTTACATGACTACCTTCATCTAATATCCATGTCAATCCATGTTATAAAACAACCGATCTCAATGTTATCGCTGATAACCAAGACCTTGAATAAATGACTAACAGCATCATATCCATAATCCTATTATAAGCGGATGTTAAATATAAACATGAATTAAGGGTATCTGTCTTTGCGTATTATGATCATGTGAAAACTAAAATATAGAAAGCACTGCTGATCTTTAAGTGAATCTGAACTTAACAACTTTAAGGGAAACATTTTCTATAATTACTAGACAGACCTGTTTAATTGTTAAAAGTATTGCATCGATTATAAATTCATAATACAATTCAATCGACAGTAGACTCCTGTTTCGTGTGTGGAGTGGAGGGGGGGGGGTGGTGATATTCAGATACGATTTGATATTGATTTCACGCTTGGCTTCCCATATGGACATTAGAACAGTTCAGATTAAAACATTCACACTGTTTACACTGGGTAATTGAGCAATCATTGCCAGAAGGCACACTGAGAAAGAAGATTATGATGTTCTTCTTCTTCTTTTTTTGGTCGATGACGGGGGCAGCGATACCAGTAATAGTAACTTGTCAACCTACGATGTAAAATTCAAGATTAATGTAGACAATAATTGAAGATTGATGACATTATTTCTTCGAAACTATAAAGTGTTAAGGTCTGCCACACTGTTGAATAAAGGAACTATTTGAATGAAAAATTCAATACTTCGTTGAAATATGGATTGATAAGAAGCGTTGTTCAAATAACGTGGTGAATAAAATGTAGGCTTAATCGTTACAAATATTACATTCATTAATTATCAAAGAATTATATCTTTTCTTATATGGCTATTCATATAAATTATTTATGTAATGCACATGTATATTCATATTTGTATGTGTTTATTTTTTCCTGTTTGTTAACTTTTCTATTAATATTAATTAATATTGATCTTTTCTTCATTATTATCACTTGTTGATCAAATTTTTTCTGTTCATTCAATGAAAAGAAAAAAGAGAGAGAAACGAAAACGGGACGAGTCAGAGGGACCGGAAGTGTATATTTTAGTGTAAATGATTGAAGAGTATACAGAGTGAAATAGAAATGAGACTTTAGAGATATGATAGCAAGCAAATTGATGCTGGAAGCAATTTAATTGCGTCAATTCATGCGAAAATAAAGAAGCAGCTATGGAGATGATTTGTGTCTATATATATCTTTACAAAATGGCGGTCAATTTCAGGCATCTTAGGTGCCTTGACAACCATGATAAATCTAACATCTAGCTCGCTTTCTTGAAAACTTTGAAAGATTTATCAAGGGGAATTGAGGGACGCTGATGTTTATAGAGGGAGAAAGGCGTTGCTTGCTGTGCTCTGAAATCGAGAATATTAGCGCCGTGGGCTGCTAGCGCCAATGCTGGATGTGTACTTCTTGCGCGGTAATGCGACAACATCGCGACGGCTCAAGGGGGGCTTTCCTTGAAAATTACAGCGCCCCAATGCATGGCTTTCATGTAAGCAGACTGGGTGGTTTATATATAGATATATTGTATGTGACTTGATTTATGAATGAGATCCTGTCTGGATATGTCATTTGAAGGATTCGTCGGTGCTTGCAATGTAGGCCTATCAACATTTAATGCTGAAAAGCCCCATCACCATTCATATTTTAAAAGCAAAAGTTGTAAAAATGATTCAACATTAATCATTTAATGTCACGATGAGAATGATGAGCATAATGTAGCAAGAGAATGTGAAATGAGTGATAAGTGGAAGAGCATACAGAAGGGGAATGTCTGTGGTGAAATAATTAAAATGTGAAAAAAAATGTTTACGTTTTTGAGAGGTGCATGTGGTTCAAAGGATTGTTGACCTGATGGTCGATTACAAGGTAGTGGTTAAATCTTTGGCATGTAAGTCTAAACTTATTCAGATATTGATGTGAACCTCTTATTCACTCCATGCACGCACACATACCCACCGTCCCACATAAATAGGGTTAAATAATCAAAAGGGATGGAGGTAAAGAACATAGGTATTCAAAATAGGAGGCAGGCGATATTGGTGACAAAAAAGGGAGAAAGGGGGAGGGGGAGATGCTCCATGTTGCTATGGTCACCATTTTAATATCCAGATTGTTTATTCTTTTCCTATTTCATAATAATGTATTGGAACGTGATATATTATTTCTGCTCGAGGCGGCAGGCAACCTTCTATATTTCATATCGAGTCAAAGTCAGACATTCAGAATCACTCTCTCGGTCGGTTTCATGTTGTCCATCAATTCTTTACTGTTTTGATAGGCCTATTCGGGTTGTTTGCATTCCGTAAATCTTGCATAAGGATTTTGAAAATGCACATATGTGAACTGAAGATTAATAAATTAGTTTTATGTTTGTTTACATGTGGATTTCTAGTAAGCAATTGCCCCTAAACAGGCCCGAAAATAAACGAAAAATTTGTCCATGGGGGTCATTTCAACATTTTCAACATATAACAATTTTACTCTGCACTCCGTCTCAAATGTTGGGGGCGAATGGTAATTCAAGACATCATATTTTGTCTTAATATAAGTCTCATTAAACAAAAGGAAGATAATAAAGATATCATACACAGTAAAAACACTGTTTAAGATTTTATACAACGCTGTTTACTATAATTATGAACCTTACAGTATTTGTTTAACCGTTAAAACAATCATGTTTAATTTATTGAAGATTAGATACTGAAAATTAAACTTTGTTGCTTAAGATTTAAACACTTGTTTACACTGTTTAAACAATTAATGTAAGGTTCATATAGTAAACAGCGTTGTATAATTTTTTTTACTGTGTATGGAATGCGTTTCAACAATGATTTCAGCAGTCTATACCAGTTGCGGAATGAGCCAAATATTTCGAGGGAGCCAGGTATGGCGTATCGGGCAAAATGTATATAACAAGTTGGCAGCGAGCAAGCGAGCATAATTTTCGACATTAAAAAAAAAAAAAATCCAACTTTGTGATAGAGTTCGACACAATATTCAGAAAATTATATCATATTTCACCCCCCCCCCTCTTTCCTTTTCTCTCACATACACATCCCATTTGTTAGTTTAAAAACTATCACTTTCTATCTGTACATTCTCCTGAAATGTCCATACATTGCACCCGCCAAATGTTTTTTTTTAACATTATAGCGGCGTTTTTAATCCGTATATAGTACTTTCTGTTTGTTGTGCGTTTGATGTACCGATAAAAACCATTTAATAAATTGCTTTTTTCACTATGGGGACCTTAAGCAGGGCGATAACATGTCCATTTCTATAGACGGCTTGGCGACTTGACAAAATCTTCAAATCAAATTTACACTGAAAGATGGCTGTGGTAAATAATATATGATGGATTTTATGGCACATTTTATTCACTCAAGTGTTCGAAAAAGAACAGTAAAGACCAAATAAAAAATAAGATTAACATCTTCAAATCAAATTTACAATGAAAGATGGCTTTGGTAAATGATATATGGTGGATTTTATGACACATTTTATTCACTCAAGTGTTCGAAAAAGAACAGTAAAGACCAAATAAAAAAATAAGATTATATAGTTTAAGACAAATAACCAAAAGAACGAATATATTTTTATGCAAAGAATTTGATATTTTTTGTATCCATATAAAAGAACTTTTGTTCTTACATGTACGCCGGCGTGGAGGAAGTATATTATTCATGTTAGTTGTGTTTCAAATATATATTTATCACTATATTATCGTCTGTTTGTTTGGAACTCAAATCCTATAATTTGTGATTTTCTCTTTCTTTTTCTGACAGATTTGTTTTGCCATGATCATGATGGATGAATGCTAAATCATCAACTGCCTACGTACTCCTCAAGTCCATACAAAAATGATAAGCCTTCAACGCAGCTGAGTAATATTGGATTCATTGCCACTATATTTCACACAGGAATGGTCAGTAGATGAGATATAGCTGACATGCAAGGAGAATGATAACTGTTTGGAACAGCCACGTCTTCCAACTTCAATTGGTATAATATCTTCAGTGATAAAGTCGCAGGTATATACAGCTAGGAATATTGAACATGCTGGAACGTTCAACTCCCATAGTATCTCCATCCACATAAAAACAGAGACAGTATGGTTCTTGGAGAATAGGATAACATTCTGGGACCATGGTGACGGATGGACCAGTCGATAATTATAATCACGAAGCATTTGGTATTTCGAGTCCGGAGAATAAGAATCATTTTGAGGGCATCTTGAGATCAAGTTCTGGTCTGAGTCATGATAGCTCTAACTTAATCAATGCTCAATAATGATCTATAATTGTTTTGAGGATCATCCAAATTCATAATGACAGTTTAATGCGGTCATCGGATCTTGAACATATACACCCTTCATGAACAAATTAAAACAATGGACACTTTCTAATTCCTTGGTATTACATCTTAAGCATTACACCATGGGAAATGATATACTCATGACTAAGTATTCATCTCGGACAGAATCAACTCTTCTGACTAGCTTGAATCCATCCATTATTTTGAAACTGAAGTTGGGGTCAAACTGATCTCCTCAGAGGATCTCGGCAGCGGGCATGTGAACAAGAAGGATGCGGCCAGTGCCCGCGGACCGCAAACAAAAATCCCGTTCAAGTTCAGTTTGTCGTTATCATTTTAATTGCTATCATTTCAATGATTACCAACACCAACAGCCTCAACAGCACCGCCTTAGTCGTCGTCGTCGTCGCCGTGATCGTAGTCTTCGCAATCGTGATCAGCCTCCTTATCCTCCTCCTTCGTCCGTTTCTTGTCGGCTTTCTCAATTCCTTCTCGTTTTCTCGCTACTAGGATATCAGTTTCTTATTCTTTTGATGGCTTTTGCAACCTCCGGGCAAGGCTTCCAAATAGGTAAGAAATTATACATATTTCCTAACAGATATAATTTATTACGATATCCATCCGTTTGAATTGCTCAAAAATACAACTTTTGTGTGTATTTATAACAGGTGTATCGACCTGATCATAATTTATGACTAAAATGAAAATGAACAAAAGCAAGGATTTTAAAAGAAATTTGCTAAAATAAATGTTTATAAAGAAATTGTATCATAATGATTTGTTGGTAAACACGCGCGACGGGTTATCAGCCCTTACTATGTGCCAGATCAGATTCTTATTCAGGGCGCCGTCGCAGAAAAGTTACTATCATGTTAACTTTGCCATGCATGGTAACTTGCATGGAATCCCTGATTTGATTGGCTGTTGATCATGCAGCGTTACCATGGTAGTTACCATTGGATGACAAAGTTACCATAATAGTAACTTTTTTACAACGGGGCCCAGATCAGCCAAACGTGAAACCTGATCTGCTGATGTTTGTAGAGCAGAGTTATCACGGTTATTGTTGTTATTAAGCCTCTCAATGGAAATAATAATAATAATAATAATAATAATAATATAGGGTATTTATATTGCGCACATATCCACCTTGTTAGGTGCTCAAGGCGCTCCTATATTACCCGGCTAAGCTAGGCGTTCATAGCGCACACAGCTTTTTAAGGAATTTCTTCCTACCGGTACCCATTTACCTCACCTGGGTTAAGTGCAGCACATTGTGGATCAGTTTCTTGCTGAAGGAAATTACGCCATGGCTGGGATTCGAACCCACGACCCTCTGTTTCAAAGTCCGGAGACTGATCCACTGGGCCACAACGCAAATGTTATATGATTTTAAAATTTCCGTTAGAGTTATCAGAAAATTTACTCTCAATCTGTTAAAACATGACAAAATCGGAACATTTTCTAAATTAACACAAAACAGGTCACGAATTAAAAACAGCTTTTGTAACACCAAGCGAGGTCAGTTTCTGCTGTGTTTCGACTCATACTATCTATATGTACTCCAAAGTCGTAGAGCAACGTATAATACTGAGAAATAGTAAACTACAATAAGCATTACCAAGGAAATATATAGGCCTATATATGAAGTAAATCAGTTTCAAAAGAGGAGAAGTATTACTATACGCCAAAAAAAGTACATGTGAGGCCTGGAAGACATATATCAAACACTGATTTCAGAAAAAAATGCATTTCTTTTTAATATAATCATGCATGGGAATTAAAATGGTTTTTCATGTTTTATTGACAAAAAACAAACATTGTATGCCGTGAATGCGCGGCTATTATTACCAGTTTGACAAAAGACACATCAATCAAAATTATCAAATATATAATATCTATTTTGTATTGAAAAGGGATGATCTCAAATCATGTCACAAATATAAATAAATCAAATAATCATATCTGACTAAATAAACACATTATGCCAGTATGTAAAGCACTCACTGTTTTTCTTTATTGCCACTGTACAGAGTTAATGAAATGCGTCACGTCTTATTATAGAAAAAAATGAAATGAATGAATAGATTCAAATGAAACAAGCAGAACAATGAAAAATTCGATCAAATAGAAATAATAGATTTCTGCATTACTTCGGTGAAATATCGGTATGCATGTATCCATAAGCTAATCCTTTTTTGGTCTGAACATTTTCTGTTTACGAATTCTGAATTATTTAGTATGAGTATTAAATATCAGAATTGTATAACATTTAAATGGGAATCTTTCATTCAATAAACTACTCAGTAATGGCGCCAGGTTATAGGGTGAACACAAAGGGGGGAAATCGGGATAATTTTTAACAGCTATAACATCGATCAACACATTCCAATATTTGCATAATTGATGGTAAATAAAAAAAAAAGAATCCTTACATTATGAACCAATCATTTTTGTAATGTTCCTTAATCCATAATAGCCTGTATAATGACTGGAGTATACGTCTGCTGCAAACAGGCTTTTCCCCAAGTATCTCATCCTGCCTGCACTGGTTTTGTATCAGAAACGCAGAGGGGCGGGAAGATCTTGTTTAAACTCGCTTATCGCGGCTGAATCTAACCAAGGAGAGTGAATCGAATTTGTTTAGTGACATTTTCATCATGCCACGCACATCTGTAGAATGCCCCAGGCACTTTACTTTCTCTTACTTTCCTTCTTCTATCTGGAGAGTTTATGTTTGTTTTTGGCTCCATTTGAAAATCTAGTTTGCTTAATGGACGTTAAAGGTCTCGTATTTTCAAGTCAGAAGACAGAGTGGGAGAAGAAATATAAACTGCTTTCGGCTTTGGTACTGATAACTTATCCACCGGTATTCACGCCTTAATGAAGTTCATCCATATTTTGACAAAATAGTCATGGGGAGAATACATTTTGATTTGAGGAGCTGTTAACAGGTGAATTGTTATAGCGCGTGTGATGGGGAGGCCGGGGCATGGGGATGCGCGCGCCAAAAATTTGCTCTCAAAATATGCTTTGAATTATGACGGCTTTTTTTTAATTTGAATTCAAAAAATCTTCTTGATTTGTTCATCATTCCCCTCCAAAACGCTTACAAGCAACATCCTATGATTGAGGATGCATGTTTAATGTCTTGTCTTCAATTTAAGACTTGTTTATCTTCCAAATTTCCAAGATAATAACCAGAAAAAGAAAGGACGTCAAAGCTGCAAGGTTACAGCTGGGAATGATAATCTCACAAAATATGCGATGAATCTGAGGGCTTCTCTCAATATAGACCTGAGATGAGCTACTCTAACCATTCACCGAGGTCACTCGTGTCTTCTTTGTTTACAATATCCAGTGATCTATTCGACTCATCATCATGATTCGATCGCACGGAAGGAAGCCAGAGAGGGAGAGAGAGAGAATGAGATGTTTTTTGTTGGAGGCAAGGGAGAAAGTAATATGGAGTGATTACGAATGTTTAGGAGATGAAGTGATATATCTTACTTAGAGCGGCCTTGTAATTGTCTAAATCGAGATTAAAGACGACTCTTGCCTTTAACGATGCGGATAGCAGATTGGGTGTCAACGGAAATACCTATGATGATCCAAACACAACTCCTTTTTTCAAGCGCAAGTCTTTATTTTGTTTATTCTCATTGCTCATTACTTTTATGGTTATTTTTGGACAATGTAAACGATTATTGAAGTAAAGACATTCTTTCGGTTGGGATCCAGTCAAGTTAATGCTACTATATCAATTTTGATCTTTATCCCACTGTTTCTCAATGTTTCACCTGTCGAAGTAAAAATACAAATGCAAATGCATTTTTGGTTTATAAGAATACCTATATATACAGTTGAGGCCAAAATCTTTCACATGATTGGGATGCCTTTGAGATTAAAGTATATTTTAGGTGAAATTTTCTTTGAAGGAAAAACTAATGTCATGCCAAATGTATTCTATTGTTTGTCATTATATTTAACATCTGTTCATAGAAATATATAAATTCAAATCTATGAATAATATTACATTTTCTATCATGATATGTTGAGAAGTAACTAGCACAAATATGAACAGTTTTTGTCAAGTTTTTATTTTTAATTTGTCTAAAATATGAAGATTCTTGGGGGAAAAAATGACACCTAAATAGTTTTCAGCTCGTGATGACAACTTGAAAGCGATGTGATGAAGGGGCATGACATACTTATTTGTTTGATATCAAATTCGTCATGATAGCACAAATATTTCATAAGATACAGTAAATTACATGATGTTTGGCAAGTGTCAACGATTGTTTGAATTTCCTGGGTGTATGTAAAAATCTTGCCTCAACTGTATAAATATATATATATATATATATATATATATATATATATATATATATAAAATCATCGTTGTAAAGATGTTAAGTAATGTCCCTTTCCTCGACAGAGTTGTTGACGACGCGACGGTTGGGGTTTATTATGACGGAACACCCCCAGTTTAAACATGCATTCAGCATGCCATAAATGCTTCCCAGATCAGACCTAGAGGGTTGAATTCGACTGAATGCTTCAATAAATACTTAAACGAATTATTTGCAAACTGCTGTTTTTCGTACCGTTTGCCCTCCCAGTCAAACCAGACTTCCGCTCCATCAAATTACGTTGAGGAATTTTCATCAAAACAAGCTAGATGGTGATTATAAATAGACACGATATTGGCTATATGCTGGGCTGATCTCAATTACCCGTGTATTTGCGAGAAGGGCTTGATAAAGAAAAAATATGAACACCTTACACGATCGTGTAAGGTGTATATGATAGTGATATGAGATATTTTCCTCGACCTCTTCGTTCTAAAGATAATCACTTTCAGGGACCCGTCGCATGAGACTTTTGCCAAAAAAAAAAGGCAAATAATCAATAAATCTGGCAAACAAAATTATGCCATTGAAACTTACACATTAAAAAACTATGAGTTTTTTAGGGCAAAAGTTTTATGCAACGGTCCCATCAGGGGCCTGTTGCATAAAACATTTAACCTGAGAAAACTCTGGTAAAAACTGAAAACTAAGGTTAGTCTGGTTTCTGCCATTGACTTTAACACAGGGCAAAAGCTCCGGTAAAAACAACCTGAGTTTTCTCAGGTAAAAAGTTTTATGCAACGGGCCCCAGGTGTCGAAATAAAATGATGTTGGTCAACAATGATACATTAATGTCGTTCCTACCGTATCATCAAACTTATTTTTTCCAATGGTCAGGAATAAGCTGTGCGTAGAATTCAGATTCGAAAAACATTATTTTAACATAATGTGTCAGTAAATCTCCGCAATAGATAATCAGTATATGGGGATGAGATCGCGGTTCCGGTCAAACACCTTATTCTGTTTTGGGCATGCTGTTACAATGTAACACATTTCGTCCACCAAAAATAAGATATTTTCTCTTATTGCATTCCCCATACTACTCAATGGTGTGAGATTATTTGAAAGAGCTTTAAGGCTTTAAGGCAAGGTGAGAGCTTTAAGGCAAAAACAACTTCATCAACCAATAGAAATGACAGAAACCGTCCTAAAATATAAAAGCCTCTAATAGCGATAATAATTGCAAATATTTCAACCCATAATCATCTTTCATAAAACCCTCCTCATAATCCATTTTGGATGTGACAGCTTTTATATTCTGCTAAAATTGATTCCCCTTTCTCATCATTAACGCCCACAATAATCTCACATACTCAACGTCTTCCAGATGTAAAACATGGCATGGATTTTGCAATATAGGCCTATAAGATTTAATTGCTAATATGTCATACACTATTTAAATCTCAATTGTAAGACATCACGTGATCACGGAAGCGTTAATGAATTAAAATGGACAAAAACACAGGGACTGAATTAAGAGCAAAATAGATGAGAAATCTACTAAAATGAGTTAGACATATCAGTATCATAAACATGATATGGAATGAGCTATGAAACGTGAGGGCAAAAGAGAAAGAGAGAGAAAAATATTAATATATCATGTAGGGTGATGGGTGGGGTAGGAAGGGAAAAAAGCAGCTTTCAGCAGATTGAAACAGCGGAGAATATGAAAACGACGTGGATTCTCGTCACGTTGAATTTCAAACTCTAGGACCTAGGCAAACAAAATGCTTGACATTTTGAACTGAAATTCCAAGATGGACTCAGAGGAATTGCGTGTAATTCTTAATGATAAAGGATAAAGCAATCACAGACTCATGTCACAACTAGAAATGCAAACACTCAACATTGCACGGGCCGTCTTTGTAATTAATGTCAAGGTTTTGTGATTTTGATCATAGTCATTGTTATTAAAAACTATCTTCCTTACATAGATTTAGCCATTATTCATGTTGTATAAGACAAAATGTCGTGCATTCATTATTATTATAATCATACAACGAGATAATTAATCAGTATCACAAATATCTAAGACAGGATTCTTCTTGAAACCAAAAAAAGAATTGACACGATAATATTACTTTATATTCTAAACGTTGAACTAATTATTGAAATCGTACAATGTGGTCTTGTATTGTCATCTGTATAATTATTGTGACCATATATGCTGCTGAGTGGTTCTAACTGATAATACCATGAAGCATGAACCTAAAATCTGATTATTATAAAATTATCATTGGATATGTATGGCTAAAGATCCGAATAAGATTATCCAGCTTAGTATGTTAATATCTTACTAAGATAATAGAGGCGAGAAAATTATATCCTTTGTCTGTTTGTTGGTAAAATATGTCATTCGATTAACTCTGTTTTTTATGTTTGTTTCTTTGTTGAAAAATTAGGGTCGTCATTCGGGTAATGAAAATGGCGGTAAAACCGAGGAAATAAGATCTTTTAGTACCATATACTGCGATTAGTAGTGAAAGATGTGAAATTATTGTCGTAGTCCCGTGCATTGTAAATGGTGAAAGATGAATGAATAAGATCAATACTTTAACGGAAGCTATCTGTCGATACGAATTGCAGGAGGTTCTTTTATGTCATCGGGAGTCCAGTGAACTGAAATGATTGTTAGCTTTAGTAATCCATATTGGTGATGAAAGAAAGTGAGGGCGAGAGAAGGGGAGAGTGGGTGAGAGAGAGGGAAGGAACAGTGAAAGAATAAAACGGAAGGAGCGGTTACAAGAGAAAGTTATATATATATATATATATATATATATATATAAAGAAATGGAAGGCGTAGCTTAAATCAAGGTTCCCCAGAGCTATCTACCCTTTGGAAAAATTGGTGATGCCGAAAAAATGTCTCTGCCGGGAATCGAACCCGGGCCCCCAGCTTTGAACGCCGGTGCCTTAACCACTAGACCACAGAGACTGGTTAGTGGCTAGGGCGACCCCGATCCGATTGACCGTCAATATTTAAAATATTTAAATAAAAGAGTTGCCAAAGCTGTTGTACATGTATAACTTTACACACACATTGGAAATATATATATATATATATATATTACACATGAAAAAGGAAGACGGGTATGGGAAAGAGGAAGGATTGGATGGAGGAAGAGAGAGAGAAAAGGGCTAGGGAGGCTTGGAGATGGGGAATGGCCATTCCTTTTACCAAAGATCTAAACCAACATTTTCTTGATAAATGTTTTTCATATTTGGTTTAGAGCATCCATGCTATCCAAAGAACGCAACCATCTGTTTATCATCATTCCTTACAAGCCCAGTCTCTCCTTAATACTACCTCTCTCTCACTCTCCCTCTCTCTCTTTCTTTCCCTCTTTCTGTCTGTCTGTCATTTTACCTCTCTTCTCTTTCCCCACCTCTTCTCCTTGTGTCCCTCTCCTTTTCCCATGATGATATGATAATGTAATATTGGTTTTAATGCAAGACATTAATGCTTTAAATGCCAACCCACGCAATCGATTGTTTCGTGACAGAACAAAATCATGCTTAAGATGGCGTAGAATTTATGAAATTCAGTTCATTACCTGTGAATGTCAGATGTTTAATGTATTTAATGATGCTTCAAGTATCATGGAATTGTGTGGCATCGAAATTATGCTTCATTTGCATACCATATGGGTTTCCTCGTTAGCGAAATAGGTTTACTGTTGTTCATTTAAAAAATACAGAATTCATGATTATAAAATTCATGACTTTCTCATCTCAAACTTTCCCTGGAAAGAGACCTACTTTTTAAGATTCGCAGTTTCTTCGTCGTAAGATAGATTTGGTGGATATAAGTATCAAATCAGTAAATACTCTTTAAAGTTAAGAGTAAAAACCAACATCTTAAAATCGTTTGAAATTAAGGATTGAACATGGCTTACGGCTTTATCAGCAGTTTCAAATGTTGATTTGAAACATGAAATATAACCTTAGACTTCAATGCTATTCCCTATATTCGTAATTTAACCCAAAACTGAAAGAATGTCTTTATTTAAAACTTTAAATTGTATAGTGTTAACTGAGAAATTCTTAGTTCCCATTCTTTAACATGATTATTTATGCAGCCTTTATCTCAACTCTCACACCATCTTTGAAATACAAATTTGTTTCATTAAATTTGTTTAGCCTGCAAAGTTGTGCTTAACGTGTATAGGATTGGAGACTACCATTTCATACTTTGAGGACAATCAACTCCAAATTGGCATCATGATTTTCAATTTTCTGCCATTATTCTGCATTGGAGGATATGTTTATTGGGCACTTAATGTCAGGCTTTTTGCTGAGTATGTCATAATTCTCATCATCAATTCTATTTCTCACCGATTTTCCCATATTTCTGTCAGTTATATTTGGATGAACATTTTTTATTTATTTACATTGTAAAATTTCTTCCCTCTCTTCCTTTTTTGGGGGGGGATTTCATACTCGTTTGTTCCCTTTTTGTTCTTAATTTTTCACGTTTTCCATTATTATAATTTTATGACCTTTTCCTTACTTTTTAATTGTAAAATATTTGCTTCTACTCCCACATGCACTCTCTAAACAAGATTAAATGAAATAATCAGCTTGATACAACTGTCGTTTTAGTCATATCTGAATATTTTCTAGTCAAATTTGACTAGAAAATATTCCTTTCTGACTAGAAAATAGTAGAAAATGTGAATACACACATCATTCGCACCCAGCTAACTACTGACATCACTAATCGGAGATGTCGTGTTGTAGTGGTTCAGTCATTGACTCTTCAACCAAGGGTCGATGGTTCGAATCCCACCCGGTGCTAATGTCCTTTGGCAAGGCACGTTTGTCACTCTCCACCAAGGTGTTAAATGGGTACCCGGTAGAATGTGAAAGTGAATGTGATTAGATTGGCATGTGTGCACCGATAAACGGTTGCCTAACCAGGATACTCCCCAGGGAGAGGAAATGGTGCACTTTATGTGTGGAACAGTGATGGATTCTATGACCGGGGCAATAATAATTATATAATGTAAAGCGCTAAGAAACTATATGAAGCACCATAAAATTGTAACCACTACTACTATTATTATTATTTGTAGTAGTAGTAGTAGTAGTAGTAGTAGTGGTAGTAGTAGTAGTAGTAATAATAGTAGTAGTGGTGGTAGTAGTAGTAGTAGTAGTAGTAGCAGTAGAAGCAGTAGTAGTAGTAGTAGTAGTAGTAGTAGTAGTAGTAGTAGTAGTAGTAGTAGAAGTAGTAGTAGTAGTAGTAGTATTAGTAGTAGTAGTAGTAGTAGTAGTAGTAGTAGTAGTAGTAGTGGTATAGTATTTATCAATCGAGTCAATTCAACTTTTATATAGTTCGTTTTAGAGTGCATCTCTCCATATTTTTCCCAAATTCTCGCTGCTTGACTCTGAGCTCCTGGTCTTGTCTTTCACCCCATCTCCATTCTCCTATCTGTTTGTCTCTCACCTTCATCCATCCTGTTCCATGTTCCCCCAATCACTATCACCATACCGGTGTGTTTAGCCACTGGGGAGTCAGCACCTTGAACGCACTCCTTGAGGTCGTTATACCGACAGAAGCGGGAGATAGTAATTGCTATCATCTATTTTTTGTTTGAATCATGCCGATGTCATTATTTTCAGTTGCTCATCTGTTCTTCATCGTCGGATCATAAACGTCCCCAGGAATACATATCCGAGGAAGGACATTGGATTAATGGTGATCGAGAGGGGAGTATGGGTAAAGACAGACAAGGAGGTGGAAGAAATCATAGAAAGAACTAATAAAAACATAAATTGATTGACATATATATTTCGAGAGAGAGGGGGTGGAGTATCACGCTTGGAATAAGATAAGATTTTTAAAAAGTATAGGCCTATATACAGTTTTTATAAGACATACAATTTTAATGACGAAATGAGGGACAGAGAGGAATAGGGAGTATGCTGAGAGCTGAAATACGAAACAGATAGAACAGGAATTGTGGTTACACTGTATAGATTATTTCCAAAATGTTAAATGCGTTGAAACGAAAAGTATGAAAACAAAATAATTACAGATATACAGACATTCTGTTGCTTGTATCGCTCAAATCCAACTGTTCAAGGACAGAATCTGTCCAAAGCAAAGTGCAGCTGGTTGACCAATACTTGAAATGTTATTGCTCTAATTGTTGTGGGACAATAAGTCTTCAAACGGTCAAGGGAAATTTCTGATCATATCAAAAGTAAGTCAACAGGGCGATGCAATGTCTTTATTGCTTTGCTCTTTATCTTAAAACGAAGACGATAATTAAAATGAAATGAAATGACAGATGTTTGTCAATAATAAAGGCAAACGATTTTGACCGGAATTCGAGAAAGCAATTCTTTCAAGAATCGTTTACCCAATCGAATGAAATTGCGTCACCCCCCCCCCCCCCCCTCTCACTATCTCCCTCACCAATGTTCCCCATCTCCCGCGCTTTGCCAACTCACTCATACTTTCCACTCCAAAATCTCATTTTTAAAATATAGCTATCTATCTATCTGTCTATCTATCTATCTATCTACCTACCTACCTACATATCTATCTATCTATCTACCTACCTACCTATATGTACCTATTGATCTATCTATCTATCTATTTAGCTATCTATCTATCTGTATGTCTGTCTGTCTGTCTATCTATCTCTATGTCTGTCTACATAACTATTAAACTTTTTACTACATAAAATTTATGAATATTCATCCACCTATCTATCTATCTATCTATCTATCTATCTATCTATCTATCTATCTATCTATCTATCTATCTATCTATCTATCTTTCTAGCCATCTCTAGCTGGCCAGTTTTCATCAAATTCCTTACATGACGAGATGATATTAGTTTTTAATTGAATTCCTTCTCGTCAAGTCGAGAGCCATTTCATCTAGTTTGATTAATGGCTAACATGAATTAGATTCACGCTGTTCAATTACCCAAACCACGACCACTATCCCCACCGGGGCATGTCCCGCAGGGTTGAGCTATAGGTAAGGGAGGGTGCTCTTAGCTTCCGTATTTAACTCATTAATATATTATAGCACATACAATATAATTATCTTTACTCAGTGCCAACCGTAACACACTATTGATGACTCAATGAGCACCTTTTTTCGAGTAGTGCTATTCTAGTTAACAAGACAATAATTTACAATATGCCACTCTCGACCCAGGTGCAGTAAATGGCATCCTCTATTGGATCTATTCCTTAAATGCACCGAATCCCGACGCTGGAGTGACATATAAAAATAAATAACAGCCAACATATCAAACGTATTCTTCGTGTATAAAGTTCTTTTGGAGGGGCATGGAGTGTACAGAACAAGAACGGTTTATCTGTATTCTCTATTGAACGATTGAATTCATTACTGATCAATGATTGTGAATGTGCAATTTTCAGTGATGCTCTTCGAATGTGCTTTTTTAGTCTTCTTTTCCCGTTGACAATCCAACGCTATCTTAATGTACAATGTCTTAAGGCCTTTAGTAAATATAATTTTGATTTACGACAGGGGCCCGTTGCAGAAGAGTTGCGATTAAACGCAACTCAAAAAATCTGACGCAACTTGATTTTCAGCCAATGAAGCACCCGAATTCGGGACTTGCGCTTGATATTTTGACTTGCGTTTAAACGCAGCTCTTTCTGCAACAGGCTCCTCGTCTATCATGTCTATTATCAGGAATGTGAAAATGTTTATTTATCAATGAAACCATCTTAAACTATTGAATAATTCATACGATGGAAGCGTTCCTAAAAACAGGTTTAAAAAAAAGTTGAAGGAATTAACAAACTGATCATTACCTACACACGTTAATCATTGCTATAGCTTGCGGGCAGAGCTTAGAAAACAAGTGCCCCAAAACTGCGTTAAGCAGGTGCTAAATACTGGTCGATATAGTCTAGAATCAATCATCAGTATCAGAGGGTGAATAGAAAGAGGAAAATTTGTGACTGATCACGTGATTGGACACATGACAATCAAAATGTAGGGCGACATCCTGTTCTGTGAAAAATACCTGATCAATAGTGCAAATTTGGATCCATTTATTTTTCTCTTTATTTTGCGCGGATATGTTGTTACACATTTTAATATTGTATTTGGTGGTACGATTTTTTACTATACCGCAGAGTTTAGTTGGGTATTATGATTTTTTTTTTAATTTGTACTCTCGTTATTCAAAAGACGTCAATAACAAGAAACATGTTATACTTTGGCAGTCGTTACGATGATGATTAAAATTAATCTTTAGAACTTTTCTATTGTTTTGTTGACTGACTCCGCAGTCATATGCCGCGAGCACTGTGGAAGCTACGGGCATTACGTTCAAAAGGTTTGTCAAGATTATGACAATATTAGATTAACAAGACATAACAGTGACTATTTTTTAAAGACAACTACAAGTATAACAAGTTACATAAATGTTTGATAGGCCTATAACAACAAGCTTGCATAATATTGACATGACCATGTCTAATTCAACGCATTTTCTAATTGGCCATTGTGATTCGGCATAACCAGTATACCGTCTGACTGTGGATAGTGCTGGCGTTTTATTGGTAGCTGAGATAGATCACGTGCTGTGGCCACAACGCGTAACGGAGGCGCCACGCAGTGTCGAACATGGAGTATACATTACATGCAGTGATTTTGCATTCCCAATTTTTGATGGTAGGCAGCATATTCTTCATAAATATTTCAAAGGACATTGTTATTTTCAAATCATGTTTTAGTTATCTATGAAACAAAGGACTAAATTGGTGGTAATGCAATTGCCATTCACGGATTAATATATCCCAATTAACATTTAGTTAGAAAGTGGTGTAGAATGTCTTGACAGGGCGTTGTGGCGTGCGCCTGTAATCCAAGCTATGTGGGGAAGTTACAAATTGATGCAGAGGTTCGAGCCCTGGTCACGTCTTTCGGATGGTGACGTCAAACGTCGGTCCCAGACGTAAGTAATCATATCTGATTAATACACATCTGACAAAACTCAAATACACACACACACATTTACTAGATGTCTTCCCTTGTCAACTCATTGCAGTTCGGCTATGCCGCAATTATGTTTGTTTTCACCAATAAACCATTTATCCATCTATCTATCTATCTATCTATCTATAACTATGTTTTTATCAAGCATTGACATCAGACAAACTATTATTCGCGTTTCATATCAAAGTTTGGGACTAATATTTCACATTTAGACCATCAAATCCAAAGGAATAGTCTGCTGAAACAAGCTAAATTACAATTATTTTATTCCGCCCGAATGTAAGAAAGCGATGTATAATTATGTCCCTCCGACAATTCTTAAAAAATCACCATCTCTTGCCACAATCATCCCGGTCGTGTTACGTTCGGCCGAGGAGACCCGATGTCATTAGAGACTCGTAATTACATGTACTTGCCCGCCCCGTAAAATACCAGCCGAAGCAAGTATATTACAAGCTCGTCTATAAACACAATCAGCGGAGGGATGACGCAGGGATGGATGAAGGATGAGGAGATTGATTGTGGATGGGAGACTGGATGGAGATGATGGTGATGACGAGATGATGACGATCCTCGTAAGACCTATCATGCAAAAATAGAATACATGTTGTTTATTAAGAAAGAAAGTTTCACCAATGTATCTCATTATTGAAACGAAGCGCTATAAGTTCACGAGGTTTTCCGTAGCATTTGTAACGCTAATGACATACGTGACGAGCAAGACTGGAAGAGAAGTTAGTAAACATGTTATTCCTGAAAAAAAAAGGAGAAATCGAATGTAAAATCTTAAAAAAGCAAGCGATCATTATCTTTATTCATTTTACGGACTCTGCTGCAGCCTAAAGAATACTGCTGATTTCAAGGATTTGTAATTAATCCAGATCGGCTCTGAAAAGGGACCAGTCGAATGTTTGGATTTTTTTAATCTTAAGGATTAACTTTTAAATTTAACAAAATTTGAATTAAAATCTTTTAGCTTTATATTTAAATACACAAGGTTTAAATCTAAATCTTATATTCGACTGGTCACTATTCACAGCCAATCTAGATTTATTTTGAATCTTTGTCAATGGAGTAAAGAGCAAAATGATTTATTAAATAAATATAATCGGATTGATGTTGGTGGGATTTGATTAAATGTTGTTTATTGATTGACGGAGATTTAGTCTAATTGTGTTTGAACACAAGTGCGGTTGGTCTCACTGTCTATAACGGTCTTCACCCGACTTTGAACTTCATCATGATCTTCTTTGAAATATGAAATGTCTGCCCCAGACGTAAGCAACGCTGTAACACATCTCCACGAATCGTAAACAAAAATCCAATAATTATCTTGCATGCGGCATGCCCCTCATAGCTACTGTTCACAAGGATGTGATTGATTCGGGTCTTGTTGAGACGGTCCCTGAGGGCCCTCAGGGATAGCAGTTTGCTATCAAGAGCCAACCTTGCTTTTAAAATCCTCTTTAGTGAATGAGGGGTCTGAAAGATGAATACATAAGCTTACAGATAAAGGCAAAAGAAGTAAAAGATCCCTTTTCATTTTTATCAGTATTCATCCGTCAAATATCACAGCAACTCTGCAACAGCAACACAGCAACTATATTCTGCTATTTGTAGTACAACAAAACATATCTCAACAATCATCATTATCATGACATATTAATCAATATGTAGATGAATAGCTATCGAAATGAAATTATATTCTACAACGAATAATTGATCTATCAAATGATATTAATTAGTTAATAAAGGTATAAATTGAAAAAAAAATATTAATTTAGTAAAAATTAGATATAATCTAATCAAAATTAGATATAATTACTAAACCCCCCAAATTCATAAGCTAAAGAGAAAATAGATAACGTATGCGTTGCTTCCATGCAACACCCTATGATATGGTGACAATTAGTATGAGGTGACATGAGTATGATCAGACACACGTACACCTCAGTCTGTGGTAACGAGGGTGTCATCACTGTAATAGAACACTGGCTCATTTGATGTTTTGGTGTCAACGAGACAGGGTGGTGGTACAGATGAACTGTGAAAGATCATTATTATCCACCACCGATCATGAGATATATAGACATACACACACACACACACATATAATATATATATATATATACATATATATATATATATATATATATATATATGTATATAAATATATATATATATATATATATATATATATATATATATCGTTAAAGGGGAAGTTCACTCTGACAAAAAGTTTGTTTGTAAAATAACACAAAAAATATCGGTGAAGGTTCGAGGAAAAATCCATCAGAGATTAAGAAAGTTATTAGAATTTTATTTTTTTGATTTATGACGTCTTATACGAACATCTGCTTCATAATGCTATATAATATAAAATGCAGAAATTTTCATGACTAAAAATTGTCCTCCTTCAGGAGTGAGTGTTGAATAATTTGTCTGTAAAAAAAAGATCATTGATATCATTAAATATTTTTGTTTAAGCTCAACCAACCTTAATGATTATTTGGGGGGAGCTTATTGACTTTGAAAGTAACTTTTGGAAAAGAAAGGTGAAAGAATCACTGTGGATCAGAAGTATTAATCAAGTACTAAATAGAGACTCTGGATATACATTGTCTCCAATCTTCGGTCCAGTGATCAAGAAACACGGAAGTACAGACCACCACAGGCAGCAAACTTTGTTACTGATCGATGGGCTTGAAAAAGTCCACAGGAGTAAACGAAAGCTCACCCCAAATAATGATTAAGGTTGGTTGAAACTTTCAAAATGATTGAATTTATCATCCCCAACTGATGAAAGTTTCGTGTATTATTGATTTTTTTTTGCAAATTCACGATACATGGGAAGTTGCTTGCATATATGACGTCACAAATGAAATAATTCTAACTTTTAAAATTTTTAATGGATTTCCCTCAAACCTTCACCAATATTATGTAATAATTTTTTCTGCTCTTTTTACGATAAGTTCTTGTCAGAGTGAACTTTCAGTTTAAGACGGCTTGTTTTTGTTTTTTCTCACAATAGATTTTTAGCTTTTGTGACAGGATACTTTGTGATGACGCTGAGCCCATTCATAGCACCAATACTCAAGATTTCTTGACTGACAAATGATGGAATAAGAACGCTAGTTTTAAACTATCATATATGGTAGATGGGGCAGTGTCCTGTGTTCTTTTAAGAACAGAGGACACCGCCCCATGAGCACAACAAGTTGCATTTTATCCAAATACATCAATGCTATAACCATGAAAGGAGAATGCCAAAACAATTCTTTTGAGCAGGAAATGAAAGTGTGTGAGAGGAGCTCGTGGCACCGATTATGCGCTTCAGATGTAGTTTAAAACTCTCTTATTGGCATCTCATAAATAAACGACACAGTTCAGTTCCACTTGCATCGTGCAGAGAAGGGATAAAACATGAAGAATGGTTCTGTTTCAGAAGATCATTGATAATGGAGTGATCAGGGCTCTAAAAATTGATCATGATTCTGTTTAAAATGGAATGTTTTTAAAAAGAGGGGATGTATTTGGGCCTACCGACCTGCATATGTAATTGAATAAATTGTTAATGCAGTTACACTGTTAGAAAAAAAACAAAAGATTTTACAGAATAAAAAATTTAAAAAAATCCAGATTTTACAGAAAGAAATAACCAAATCATTCTGTAAATTGTTATAACAGGAAAGATTTTCTACAGTTTTACAGAACAGGTCTGTTTTAAAAAAAGGGAAACATTTTTATTACAATGAATTTGTAAGATTACATACACCAAATACCTATTTTCTGTAATTTTGCACAAATGCATGTAAGATTACACAGTGCAGTAAGATTACAGGACTGGTGTTGTCGAGGCTCTGCTGCAGGATTTTTTTTTTCAAGTAGAAATTTTCTAACAGTGTAGTTTGCCGATACAAAAAAAAAACAACGTGAGAGACAGGCAGGAATTTAGAAAGACAGAAAGACAGGATGAAGGAGTAGGGGATAGAGATAGAGGAAGAGAGAGCGAGAGAGAAAAAAGAAGAAAGAGGGGAAGGGAGAAGGAAGATGCGGAGTATAAATGACCACATCCCTCGTGAGAAGACTTCCATTTACAAGATGTTATACTTTTTTGTGTGTAATTGATATGTGTTATCACTGACCTGTCTTTTAATTTTCTCATCATAGATTCATAAACGATTATGGGTTCTAATGAATTTTCAAATGTTATCTTTTTTAATTCAATCTGACAGATGAGCATCCTGTCCCTATGTCAGTCTCAGACCAGTGTGTGAGTTTGGGTGTAAATACCTATAGGTATATTTCAAGAGCATTTAGGATGTCAGTGTAGACATTTATGATTTAGTGAGAGAACATCTCCCGTGACGTATCTTAAAAAAGGAAAACACAATGCGGGTGTGATGAAACGAAAACAACACAATTCATGATCAGCTTGAAAGACACCGGTAGATGATAGTTGAGAGGACCCACGTCATTTTAAGAGCATGATGGTGATGATACGAGGAGAATATCTTAAAGGTAAAGGATACTTTGTTTACCTGATAGACCCTTGATGTGACACCTTTAAAAGACAAGTCCACCCCAACAAACAGTTAATTACTTAATTTGAATAAGAAGAGAAAAAATCCAGCAGGCATATCACTGAAAATATCATCAATTCGGATGTACAATAAGAAAATTATGACATTTTGAAATGTTGCTTATTTTTTCGAAACGGTTATGAACATCCTGGTCGGTACATAAATGAGGGGACTGATGACATCACCAACTCACTAGTTCTTTTGTATTTTATTTATGATATGGTCTCATTTTTCGTCATTGTCATGTGAAACAAAGTTTTATTCCTCCCTGAACATGTGATATCACCATTGTTTTAACATTTTATGGTTTAGTTAAGTTGGTCCTTTTAGTGAAATCTCTATAAACTGAAATATTGTATAATTAAAACAATAAAATACAAAAGAAAAGATGAGTGAGATAAATCATCGACACTCTCATTTGTATATCATTGGGTTGTGCATATAACTGTTTTGTGAAAAATGAGCGAAACTTTAAAATGTCATAACTTTCATTACATTACATTGCATTTTACATCCGATTTTGATGAAATTGTTTGATTTTTCTTTATTGATTAAAATCAAATATTTTCTTGGTCGGACTTGGTCTCCATTGCTCAGTCATTTTCGATAGTTTTAACTCGTGACAAGCCTAAGTTGTCAAATTGGAAGCCCATAATACACACAAACTTCATCATGTTCGTAAGGCTCTGACTTTTCTTGTGCAGATTTGAACGAGGGTAAGATTACGAAAAGTTTGATTAACAGATAATACTAGTTTACATTCGTCTATTGCGTTCTTTGCTTGCTCTATCCTGACAATTGTTCATATTTTCGTCTCAGTATCATCCTTTTTCAGGAGAAAACTTAATTTTCAATTATATACTTAACTTGTCGTGGACGTGCCCTAAATCTTGTTACGCATAGACTTCCATTTTACTGTACACATTCACGACAAGAGCAAAAGACATTATTGCTAAAGCACATACATGAAAAGTAGACACTACCTTTTTTGTTCCCCTCCAGGTACCTTACGTGTGATGGTGTAGCTGTAGATTTTTTGTTTAATATGAGAGGTGAAGGGACTATGTTTCATTTCCCATGAGAAGATGACCTGCATAGGATCGACAGAGCAAGGAGATGATCCGAAATTGGATGCATTGATGCTATTTTCTCTTTTATTTTTAAGGAGCGAGGTGTTCCATCATTCATGTGATGGGTAAAAAAAACACTTCTCCTTAGCCCCCCTCGAAATCAGTGGGGCTACGCCAATGCTACCTGACAATTCAGAAGAGACATGATGCGGGTGAAATACTACCTGCAGACGGGTAACAAGCTTGTCTGTCGTTAGTGCAGGGTTGTCGAAATGGCATGTATGTGATCTTTGAAATGCACCGGTATGATTGCATGATTGCTTGCTTGTTTGTTATACAGTGAACATTGTTGCAGTTCGTTTGTTGAACCAAGGAGGAATCTTCTTGGTTGAACATAACGTTACACTCGAATGTGACGTTGTCTAGTTTTTTTGTTATTATAGGAAACTATTTTAAGGGGGCGGCCGGGGCGGGACTGAAAAATATGGGCTATCAAATATATCCATATGCTGTTAAATTACCAAACTAATTTCAATCTTTTCCATAAGGGTTGTGTAAGCACATGTCATTCGTGAAAAAATAAAGAAGAAATAATAGGCAAATAATGAATTACATTTTTTTAAGATCGAGGGTTTTATTAAAATTAAGTTGCTAGTGCTATGTTACTCCCGTCACTACCACCACTACTGCTGATATTGCTGGTATTACTACCAGGCCTACGATTACCACTACGAATTCTGTTACCCGTAGATACTATGATAACTACTATTTTTTCAAGTCCACATCTAGTTTCAAAGAAGGCATGTAGTATTTCCATTTATTTCAATACAGGCTAAAAGACCACAGTCGATTAAACGCCTTGCTAAAGCCCCTTTCACAATTGACGTACGACCATTTGCGACCTTTTGGTCGTGCGACAGACTGCAACAGGCATCAATCGCTAGTCATCTCATAAGATCGCACAGAGGCTTTCACAAATGCAACATCTGTCGTACAAAAAAAAAACAGTAATCCCCGTTGCACGAGTAAGTCGCTTATGCTCGTGTTGTGCTCGTGCGATCACATGCGAGTGTTGCACGTCTGATTGCACAGTCGTGAGCGTCGACGTGAGACAATGCGATTGCTCATACGTTTGAATGAAACCAGTGCGAGTGTTCGTGTGATTGATGTGAGGTATAGACAAATTCGCACTCAGAGCAATGTAATAGCAGCCATAGCTTTAATTTCGTGGAGTTTATATCACACTTTTTTCTAATATTTTCTGCCTTCTCTTTTATTCATTCTTAACTCCTATTTTATAACAATGAGGAACAATCGCATACATGCGAATGCAACGTTAAGCCCCTTTCACAATTGACGTACGACCTGTTTACGACCACCTGCAACAGTTTTTTCTTGTTGTTGCACGATCGATCCCTTGGTGTCTTGCGAGCACTCGCAGTCGTTGTAGACGATCGCACAAACTCGAGGTGGTCGGAGGTGATCGTGACTGGTCGCATCTGAACTTTGAACATGTTCAAAATCCAAACGCGATCAAATACGATTGATTCACTCGCAACAGGTCGTACCATCGGTCGGGCGATCATCGTGTGAGTGTTGTTCAACGTTGTACGACTTGGTGCGAGAGGTGGCACAACTAAGTATAGTCGCATTTAGTAGACTAGAGGTCGTACAACACTTGCACATGTGCTGGAGACCTACAGAGACCAGTCTTGCGTCTGGGTGCGATAATATGAGACTGTTGCAGGACCGATCGAAATTACGGCTTACTACATTCCACTACCGTTGCATTCGCATGTATGCGACCGTTCAGCCCCTTTCACAATTGACGTCCGACCAGTTTACGACCGCCTGCAACAGTTTTTTCTTGTTGTTGCACGATCGATCTCTTGGTGTCTTGCGAGCACTCGCAGTCGTTGTAGACGGTCGCACGAACTCGAGGTGGTCGTGACTGGTCACATCTGAACTTTGAACATGTTCAAAATCCGAACGCGATCAAATACGATCGATTCACTCGCATCAGGCCGTACCCGGGGTCGTACCATCGGTCGGGCGATCATCGTGCGAGTGTTGTAGAACGTTGTACGACTTGGTGCGAGAGGTGGCACAACTAAGTAGTCGCATTTACTTGACTGGAGGTCGTACAACACTTGCACATGTGCAAGCGACCTACATGTACAGAGACCTGTCTTGCGACTGGTTGCGATAATAATATGGGCCATAAGACTGTTGCAAGACCGATCGCAACGGCTTACAACATTGCACTACCGTTTCATTCGCATGTATGCGACCGTTCCACTCGCAATCCCTCGTGCAACACTCGCATGTGATCGCACGAGCACAATAAGAGCATATGCGACTTACTCGTGCAACGGGGTTTACTGGTTGTTTTTGTTGTACGACAGCTGTTGCAACTGTGAAAGCCTCTGTGCGATCTTATGAGATGACTAGCGATTGATGCCTGTTGCAGCCTGTCGCACGACCAAAAGGTCGCAAATGGTCGTACGTCAATTGTGAAAGGGGCTTTAGTGCAATGTTGTAAGCCGTGTTGCGATCGGTCTTGCAACAGTCTTATGGCCTATATATTATCGCACCTAGTCGCAAGATTGGTCTCTGTACATGTAGGTCGCTAGCACATGTGCAAGTGTTGTACGACCTCCAATCGACTAAATGCGACTACTAGTTGTGCCAACTCTCGCACCAAGTCGTACAACGTTGAACAACACTCACACGATGATCGCCCGACCGATGGTACGACCTGATGCGAGTGAATCGATCGTATTTGATCGCGTTTGGATTTTGAACATGTTCAAAGTTCAAATGCGACCAGTCACGACCACCTCGAGTTCGTGCGATCGTCTACAACGACTGCGAGTGTTCGCAAGACACCAAGAGATCGATCGGGCAACAACAAGAAAAAACTGTTGCAGGCGGTCGTAAACAGGTCGTACGTCAATTGTGAAAGGGGCTTAACGGACATAGGTGCCGTGGCCTAGGATCGAACCCAGGACTTTCAAATGTCTAGACCACTCGGCCACGGCACCTCCATCATGTCCACTGCTGCTGCTACTGCTGCTACTACTACTACTACTACTACTACTACTACTACTACTACTACTACTACTACTACTACTACTACTACTACTACTACTACTACTACTACTGCTGCTGCTGCTGCTGTTGCTACTACTACTATCATACTACTACTCCAATTATACTATTACAACTAATAGAAGTGTACTACGAGCCAGTTAGTATTAAATTTTAGGGGATACCGCGATGAAAGCAGAGAGCAAGCCACAATGTAGCGGTTTATTTTTTAAAAAAAGAGAAAGAAAGATGATCAGAACGAACTGATTACATGGCCATGGATGAAAAGGCTCATTGAAGTACCTAATAGATATCTACTCATCGGGCTTCTCATCACCCCCGAACTTATTTTAATCCAAGAAATGTCAAGATGTCTTACGCAACCTTGACCGATATTCCTCTCTGTATCGTCTCTCAAGCATTGACCGTCTTCCAAGCTAACCCTGCTTTCGTCATTTTACCCTTCATCGAATCTTATCTAGAAACCCGCCAAATTGACTCCGGCCAACCCTCTTTGATTCACCACTGAACACTAGCATCATAGTGACAAAAATACGGGGAAATAACGGGTGCTTGGATTTTCAATACAATCTCACCATAAGCAGATGTTTTCTTACCCACTCACCTGACGTCACAATGATACAGACATGTGACGTCATTATTTTTTCCAGATTTATTATTAATTCTCCCGTAATTTCGCTTGAATGTTTATAACATCGACAGAAAGGACAGCATATTATATAGAGAGGGGGAGAGAGACTGATGATTACAGACATTAATAAATCCGTTACTTTGATTTGTGCTTGAAAAATAGCACAATTTCTTAATTTGGGACTAAGATATTATGCATATTTCTTTATCTAAAAAAACCTGAACTACTTAAGTAAAGATTCTGTGTCATTGGAATGTTCATAATATTGCAGAGGGGGCAAATAGCGTGCGACATGATTCCCGTTTCTATTACAATGTCATAGAACCCAAAGGCGACGCAACAGGGGGCATGGGGTGACTGCCCCCTATGATTTTCAAAAAAAAAGCGAAAGTAAAGGGGGTAAAGGAGAAATTGGGGAAAGGCAGAAAAAAATGAGGGAATAATTAAGAAGAAGAGCACAGGTAAACAGAGTGGTTTCGGCCCATAATTCAATTTAAAAAATATGACTTTTTTCAAAACTTCATAAAACCACTCCTAAAAGACCCGTGTTATGATAACAATTTGATAATTATTCGTTTAATTGCGATTTAAATGTAACATTATTATATACGCAGCATATGGATAATCCTTCTGAATAATACAGTAAAACGAATATTTATTTCTAATGTCCATTAGTACAATTGTAAGAAGTCTTTAAAGTCTTTAAAGTTAGGACTATCCATCGTATTCCCGGTTAAAATGTGGATTTTGCCTTTTGTCTAAAACTTTATTATCAACTTTGTCGTTTAAAGGATAAAAACTAATTTCTTGATATTTCTGACGTAAGAATGTCAGATCTTTTGCCTGCGAACCAATCAAATCGAAATTTTGGAGTTCCAGGGTGTGTTTGGTGAAAGGATGGAGTTTATTTGATCGCAAAGATTTGTTGACGTCAGATGTTTATTAACATCGAAGTCGTGTTGTCAATTGAACGTTTCGTAAGAAAAGATAAAAGTGTCACTATATTGGGGGGCTTTCTTGTTGCTTGTGCATTCAAATAATGACCATCCAGTCATATCACGATTCCTTCTTCCCTAGTTTTCATCGATCTCTTTACTCTTCAATTATTTCAATGTGCAATTCATATTGTCTATTCTTTTCATCATCGTCACCACCACTGTCATCATTATGTTCATGCTACAACCCGTAGTCACCATCAACATCACTGTCGTCGTCTCGCCACTTTCACAATAACAACCACCAGAAACTGCAACATCGTCTTTCTCATCGTCGTCGTTATCTTTATCATTTAGGAGTTTACTCTCAGCGACGCAAGAAGAATTCAAGAACAATAGTAAATGTATTGAAACTACCCGACAAAAGGAAAGAGAATACTAAGGAAGCCTTTGTCGATCGAAAATTTGTGAACCGGAATAACAATTTCGTCCTAAGTTTCATAGCTGACAAATGTGTCGTTTGTCCAAATTTAAGGACTGAACTGCTATTTTAATTCAATAATTGTCGACAAAGACTTCTATGTTGTCGTTGTTGTTCTTGGTCTTGACGGGCATTTGACAATACGTATTATCTGTTCTTGAGTCCTCAGGACGTCGCTGCGCCAATACTCGCTATATAGCCGTCGACACAAACGCCTTTTTTTCTTTTCGGTGCGTGCCGACAATCTTAAAGGAGATATATCATTGATGGCTCTGCATCAACCACCCAGTCCATGCAGAGTTGCAGACGTTCTTATTTTCCTTCACAATTTCTTAGCACTTAACATTGAAGGCAGCACTAGGCCCGGTCCCAGACAATGATGCTAATCGGGTGGGTTACCGATCTCGGTTGTACAAACACTTGGCAAGAAATTGGCTACCGAGATCGTGTTTGAATTTCGTGTGAAATCGAAAAGCGCGTCTGAATGGAAATGTAGGATCGCGTTGTGCACCCCATCGGGCTCCAGAGTAAATACCTTCGGTGGGGATCAAACGGGAAATCTTTTTCATCTCTTCGAATTAATCTGAGTGGATATTTCAGATGAGTGTCTGCTTATTTTGATGTATCTCGTAACCTGTATCATGTCCAACCAAATTAAATCTTATTGAAATATTTTAATCTAAAGCAGCACTCCCCCTCTCTGTCTATACCCATCCCTCTTTTTGCTCCTGTCTTTCATAAACTCGTATATAATGGAAATCCACTACTTGTTCAATGAGAACTCCGTGTTTAAAATCATCTTGTTACCAGAAATGTTAGGATAAACCTACAAATTGTATTATTTTAATAAGAGGAGTCCATTCAACATCACTAAAGGTTTTATTATCCTCCTCCTTCTCATTCTCCTTCTTCTTTCTTCTTCTTCTTCTTCTTCTCCTTAGACGAAGATAACTTTTCAATGTATATCAATAACCCCCTATACCAGGCCTCTCCGTATGTATACCACCAACCATATAAACACTTTCTCATGAATCTACATCACTGGATGGGACACTACCGTTGCCATGGTGACCCAGACTACATGCTCCATTACCATAGCAACTACGCGCTCAATATGAACATTTGAGATGCTTAGGAGTGTAAATGACATTCTTCATGAGCTTTATTTACAGTGCGAGAGGACAAATCGTTCATTCACTACTTTGAACTTTGAAAGGGTTTCCCGGATTTCACACTGCAAGTTAGGAACTTTTCTTTCAATACCCACTCTTTCAAGAAAATCGATGTAAATGAATATTTTGCTAATTTGTTGGACAAGACCCCCCTCCTCCCCAAATACTGAAGTAATCACAAAGGTCGTGATGTCGTTGTGTCGGTGATGAGATCAGGGGTTGATCCGGTTGAGTATTTTCTTTTTTTTTCTGAGGGGATTCTGTCCAAATTAAAATTTTATGCTGAAATAATCCGTGATTCATATTCATACATATCCTCATGTTTCTAGTTTTGTATTAATCTCATTCATATAGGTCTAGGTCCCGTTACCTTAAAATTAGACAGATACATGGTAAAGTTTAATCTAGCAAGTTATTAATATTTAGGTTCGTAATTTCATCCGTCATCTCAACCCTCTCTTCCTTTGTCCTTCGTCTATCAGATATATCCCTTTCTTCTATATCTTTTTCCGACCCTCTCTCTCTCTCTCTCTCTCTCTCTCTTTCTGATCCTCTTCATAATTCTCTTACCTGAATATTACTCCAACCCGTTACTTCATGATGGAATAGCGAATAAGATAATCAGATAAAAACTTTCATTATGTGCCAAATAAAGAAGGTTGCTCATCTTACAAATCAAATTTGAAATCGAATACGACTGGATGATTACCCCCGGAATAGCTTCTCCGACGACAGGTATAAAGCTACAACTCTCAGTTATTTTTATAATATATATGTTTCACGAAAAAATCTTTATAGAGTTTTAGTAACACCTCAAAATCATGCATAATAAGTATTTAAAAAATGTGTAAACCAACACATTTTTTATTTAGAGCAGCTTGCAACACAATCTGGGCAGGCTAAGTGTGAAGAGACTGACGCTTTAAAACAGTCCCGAGAAACAAATAATACTCAAATCTTGGCATTTTGGAAAGAAGTCAAGCCTCTATCGATCGCCCGATCAAGCCATTTGACCGACTTTTCGTGTTGATTTTCAAACTTATAGGCGACATAACCAGTTAAACCCTTTTAGATACACCATCTCCCCTCGGGTGATATTACTTTGAAAGGCAGGTGAAGGTGTTACATTAAACATCATCGAAAAGTGATCTGCACGTGGAAAGGGGTCAGTCAGTGTGAGATAGCACTCATGCCTCCTTGTTGAATATGTATATATTCATATTGTCATACGGGAACCATATTGTAAAATATACAACCATATTCTAAAGTATTCCATCTTTCTCTATTTGCTTTATCAGCTCTTGATTTTTGCTTCATTAAAAAATACTAATTTCTATACATTTCAAAGGCCGGTACTCTTATAAAGCAAAATATATTGGTGATCAACATCAACAAAATAATATCTATATTTTGGTTTGTTTATCTGGGTTTTCTTGTCCTACCCTACCCCTCTCTCTCCCGCCCTCTCTCTCTCCTCCCCTTCTCTCTCTCGCTTTCTCACTCACTCTCTTTCTCTCCCTCCTCTCTGTCACTCTTTTTAATTGTCTGTTTGTTAATCTTCTCAATTTTCTCCTCACAGATCTGACAAATCTTTTTTATTAATCTTTCATCTTGATCTACGGTAGATATCAACGTATTATGTAGGCATATTAGCCCCCTCTCTCTCCATCACACGCTTTCTATCTATCTATCTATCCATCCATCCATCCATCCATCTATCTATCTATCTATCTATCTATCTATCTATCTATCTATCTATCTATCTATCTATCTATCTATATCTATCTATCTTTCTATCTATCTATCTATCTATCTATCTATATATATATATATTTATCTATCTATTTATCTATCTATCTGTCTATCTATCTATCTATCCATCCAGCTATCTATCCATCTATCCATCTATCTATCTATCTATCCATCCATCCACCCACCCATCCATCCATCTATCTATCTATCTATCTATCTATCTATCTATCTATCTATCTATCTATCTATCTATCTATCTATCTATCTATCACTCTTCCCCCTCTCTCTCTCTCTCTCATCCGCCTCTTTTCAATTTTCCCTGTATTTTTAATTTTCTCTCATTTTCACCTTCATCCACTAGCTTTCATTCTCATTCTTTCACCCCTCATTTCTTCCCTCCCATTTACACCTGACGCAATTTAAGCACCTCCATCGTTCGATCTCAATTCTCTCTGCCTTTCTGACTGCAAATGATCACATCATCCAGAGTTGCTCCCCTGGAGATTAGCACAAGAATCTTCATGAGAACAGTGAGAAATGCTTGACTTGGGAAGTGCAATCCGATATCTTTATTCCATGTAATATTTCCATTTTTTCTCTTCCGGTAATAGGTTCATAGATCATTCCGATATTCTATGTTGGTGGTGTATTAACACCAGGGAATAGGGAATATTTTAATCATTCATTTTATTATAATTGTTCATTTTTCGCGGGCACATCCGCTATCAGCCAATCAGCTGTAAGATTTTCAGTAGCTTACTACATTTTACATTTAGCAGTGAAAAGAACCTCTGACAAAGACACCTCATGAATTCCCTCCCCACCCCTCCCCCCTGGTCTAGATATCCAGGGTACTGAGAGACGAAGTCACGATGACAGGCCACCATGGGAATATCATCATGTGATCTACCATATTGCAAAAAAAATAGTCAAATCAGGTTAATTTCATCGACCCAGTTCAAATACCTCTTTCTCAGAGGGACTAGCAAACTTCGGTATGAAAGAAACCTATGTCATTCTCTCTAACACAAAATCTTGATTTCGTAGACCCCTTTTTGTCTCGCATGCATAGCAGAGCGAGAATATAGGCGTCGCTTTTCCGACGGCGGCGGCGGCGTCGTCAACATCAAATCTTAACCTAAGGTTAAGGTTTTGAAATGACATCATAACTTAGAAAGTATATGGACTTTGTTCATTAAGACTTGGACATAATGGTTATCAAGTATTACTTAACATTCTACAAGAGTTTAAGGTCACATGACAAGGTCAAAGGTCATTACGACCATATTGGGGAATCAACATAAAATCATAACCGAAGGTTAAGGTTTTCAAATGTCATCATAACTTAGAAAGTATATGGACCTAGTTCATAAAACTTAGACATAAGGATAATCAAGTATTACTGAATATTCTGCCTGAGTTTCAGGTCATATGATTAAGGTCAAATGTCACTTAGGGTCAATGAACTTAGACCATGTTGAGCTAATATGTTGATATCCTTCATAACTTTGAAAACTTATGGATCTGGTTCATGAAACTTGGACATAACAGTATAGTAACACTGAACATCCTTTATGAGCTTCAGGTCACATGACCAAGGTCAAAGGTCATTTATGGTTAACGAACTTAGATTATGTTGGGGGAATCAAAAAGAAATCTTAACCAAGGTTAAGCTTTTGAAATGTCTTAACTTTGAAATATATGGATCTAGTTCATGAAACTAAGAGTAATCAAGCATCAGTGAACATTCTGCGTAAGTTTCAGGTCACATAACCAAGGTCAATGAACTTTGGCGGTGTTGGGGGTATTTGTTGAATTGCCATCATAAGTTTGAAACTTTATGGATATAGTTTATGAAATATGGACATGAGGGTAATCAAGTATCCCTGATCGTCTTGCGCAAGTGCTCGGCCACACGATCAAGGTAAAATGTCATTTAGGATCAATGAACATAGTATTTTATAATCGTCATTATGAATGATGTTTTTTGTGAATAATTATTCTATCGTCGTTTTCAAAGTCAGCACTGCCACTATATTTAATCGCGTAATGCAGACGAGACTGCCAGAGGCGCTCCCCCTTTTTTTTCTTCCTCTTAACGTCCTTTCCATTTTACAATGTCGCATTTTCTGCATTGATATATCGCTCTCCCCTTCCCTCCCCCTCTCTCTGTTTCTTTTTTTTTTCTTTTAGTCATGTCTTATCTCACGATCTATTTCTTTCGGTCAATCTTTATGAACCACCCACCCTCTCTCCATCTCTCTCTCTCTCTCTCTCTCTCTCTCTCTCCAAACCCATTTTCCACATCATGCATTCTCTTCTATTGTCCTCCCACTGCGTCCCGCTCCATTTCCAGTTATCTATCACTGCCCCCACCGTCTTCGTTTCTCTTCAAACGAATCCATCATTGCCCGATAATCCAACCCTTTTTTCTGTAAACTTCAAGCAAATCTCCAGAGTACCTTCTTGGATGTTCAATATTCTTCCTTCGATTCGGGAGTAAATAGTCTCGCCGTTTGGCATTTTCACGGGGCTTTCTATCGAGTGGGAGGACACTGCGATATCAGTGATGAAGCTTTATGGAAGGAGCTTGGAAAGTTGAAGTTGGGGTGAGGTCATGGGGATGGATGTGACGGATAACATGGAGAGGGGGGGGCTGGTAAAGATGCTTGTATAATGCTTCTATCAGTTCTTATTTCAAATCTTGAGGAACAGCAAGAATGCAGGGGTAAAGACGGGGTGAATAAATTGCTCCTGTCTTCGAATTTGTGTGTGTGTGTTTGGAAGACCCCCTTTTTTGGGGGGTTTTCAACTGGATAAACATTATCCCCTGCAAATGTAGAATCCTGGATCGACCACTGATGTATAATGCATGGATGTAGACATACATGATGAATGAGAATTTTTCAAACTGTTTGTGAAGTGGTCTAGTGAAACAAAAATGGAAGATAATGTCTAAAATAAGTAGACTTGATGGATTTGAACATTACAATCATCTGGGGGCCCGTCTCAAAAAGAGTTGCGATTAATCCGATCAATCTCAACTATGGAATGCCAGCAACATCAACATCTAAAATACATATTTGTTCAAAATATTTTCTAGATATGATGTGTAATCGTACATTCACTGTTTTCTCAAAAATTAAGTATGCTTCTTGATGGATTTCCATATACTTGAGATTGATCGGATCAATCGTAACTGTTTGTAAGACGGGACCCAGATGATGGTGCCCTCAATGATAATAAGGGTTGGAGCTATACAATTTATCATCGCTTCAGTACCTTGCCTCATATGTTATTAACTTCATGAGAGAGAGAGAGAGAGAGAGAGAGAGAGACAAAAAATAACAATCGAACATATAATAATAGCAATAATAGGCATTTATATAGCGCCATCTATCTAGAAATATTCTATTCAGAGGCGCGATGTTATTATTACCCCGGCTTTAGCTCGAGCTGCCTTTCAGCGCTCATGCATTCAAGGAATTAATCCTGCCGTGTACCCACCTCACCTGGGTTGAGTGCAGCACAATTTGGATAAATTTCGTGCTGAAGGAAATTACGCCATGGCTGGGACTCGAACCCACGGCCCTCTGTTTCAAAGTCAGAAGACTAATCCACTGGGCCACAACACTCCCAAGTATCTTAATGATTACATTATTTTTTTTTTATTGTTCACCTAATAGCAATAAATCACATACAAATTAATGTAAATCTCGTCTTGTTTTTAATTACTGATAGACGCACGTATCTTACCCTGCAGCCACATCATTCTCATTCTCCCGCGTGCCATTTTCATTTGTCTGCATTGTAACGCTCTCAGGTAGGCCAATTCTAAGCACTGATCGATAATAGATTGCATCGTGCATGAGGGAGGAGATGATGTTACTGTTTCTTTTCTTTCACATCTCGTCATTCCTCATCTCACTGTATTCCCTTGATCATTCGGTTGTAGCTTATCGTTACACTGTACAATCATGATATCTGACGAAAAAGGCACGTACCTCACGCCCCCGGTCAGCGGCCCGGGCATCTCTGCCGTGGTGTACATCTTAATGATGTTATTATTCTTTTGTCCGCCATTTTGTAGTTGGTATTTTGGGGTTCTCTTTGCCATTATGCCTGTAGTCTGGTTTGAAGGCGGTAATTAATGGATTCCCAGTCACATGTAGGACCTATCTGCTTAATCTATTTAATTTAATTTGATTTAATTTACGTCATTATTCTATTCGACACTTTCAGAAATAAAAAACAAGACAGCATGTACAATGCAAGAATAAGAAATAGTACAAAAACTACAAATATTTTTAAAGACCTTTGCGCACCCAACCAGGTAGCCTGGGTAGGGACTAGGTCAACTTAATGGCCATGGCCCACAGGCCTTCCCTCCCACACCGGATTGGGTGAACAAAGATCATTACATACAATAGAGTTACAAAATACTCCCACAATTATATATATTAGGCCTACTATATTTTACTGAATTATGATACTAACAATTAAAGAAATTCATTAAACACTGTGTAATTTGAATTGATTATCTTCCCCTTCTTTCCTCTATGTTTCTCTGATTTCGATTGTAACACTTAACCCCCCCCTCCATCTCACCTGCACCTAACACAATATATTACTTTCTTTGTCTTCTGACCTATATGAGGATAAAATATGTTGATTGATAAGATTTCCATTATTAACGTTAATGGATCATTAATTCACAATGGTTTTACTAGCTGTCAGTTCTAGCTCAAGGTTTTTTTTTGTAACAGCATGATTGATATCTTATAAAACAAACGTAAGTCAGCAATATCATAACAAGAAAATGAGAAGTGATATCTAGTGGCCGTAATTATTGCAAAAAAAGATGATGTAGGGCCCCCCCCCCATAAACTTTGTTACATTGTACTTGATTTGTTGGTTCCATTTGTTCAATATGATATAAAGGAAATACGTAATACAATTTAAAGATATGATATTACACCACATTAGTGAGTAAAGACATTTTTCGTGGATATAACGGACTTAGTTTTTTAATCCAGGGGGTCGTTTCATAAAGCTGTTCGGAAGTTAAGAGTGACTTTAAGTACGACTGGTGATCCTTTCTTGGGGTAAATGATATTCACCATTAATGTTCATTGATGATTATTCAGCGCGTCAGAAAGTCGTTCTTAAAGTCGCTCTCAAATTACGAACAGTTTTATATGAAACACCCACCAGGACTCATTTCATATACAGGGGTTTGAAAGTGTGGGGGGGGGGGGGGGGGCTGAGTTGAAAGTGGGGGCTGACCATACAAAAAAAATCGGGGGGGGCTGAAGTCCCACCCTAGCCCCCTCCCCCCCCCCCCACCCTGGTTATAGGCCTCCAAGCATACAACGACCCTTTCCCCCGGGGCATCTTCGTTAAAGTCGTGCCCTCCTTTTTTTGCGCCTTAGATACGGTGCGTTGATATTTCACTCCTCTTCTCCGACCCCCTAACCCTGGAAATCAAACATTACTTCAACGTGCATCGATGAATATTACATTTAACAACTCCTGGGAGGGTTCATGTCTGTTTAATAATGTCAGGATCGGCCTTATTGTCTAGGGCCCGGCGGATATGAATGTATGCATGGCGGGGTGGATCTCTAGCGCGTTGGGCGTGCATTTCCCGATGAATTTTTGATCACCTGATACGTGATAAATCCTGAGATAGTGATCACGTGGTCTGCCCTGAAGGGATATGAACTGCCTATCTATCTCCATGATCTCTCTACAAGCTAGTTTAGAGGGATGCAATCAGAGAAGCGTAGCATGTATGTAGTTTTAAAGTTTTTTTTTCTTCAAAATAATATTTAACCAATATTTTTTTTTCTTTTATCCTCTTAATCGAGGTATTTATTCACAATGACATGTACATATATATACAAACATTTAAAAAAAATTAATTCACTTCAATAATGCAATAATTTTTTGAATTTCACATTTTTTCAAAATTCCGAACTTGCTTTTTTGTTTACATAAACTTTTTTTCTTTTTATGTAATTTCGATAAATAACAAATTGAGCAATAACACTATATTTAACCAATATGATTATCAAAATTCCGATCGAAAGTTATAGCCTGAAAGGCTCTCGAACATCAAAATCAAATAATAAAATTTGACCCAAGTCAATGTGAATTAATATTTCAAGAGAATAAAAACAAACCTCCAAATAATATTTTCTTCAGCGATGCATCAACATCTCGTATAAAAGGAAAGAAAGAGATATTTGCGAATTTCACTTTGTTCTCCTTTGAAAACCATGGTCTACTCTCTCCTTCTCATTCATCTTCCCCATCTCGATCCTCCTTATCCCTTTCTTCTTTTTCTCCAGCTCGATCTTTTTTTCCCCTTTTATACTCCATCCTTATTTGTTTTTGTTCCACTCCTACTTTTTCTTTTTCTTTTCTTTCTTCTATTTCTTTCTGTTCTCCTTCTCCTCTTCTATTCTTCACCATCCCCTGTTTCTTCTTTTACTTCCTTTGATTTTAATGTTCTTGATTTTTATTGTTTGGAGTGTTCATACACTCTAAATTACAAGGTGTCAAAATAAATATATTACGGCTATGAATAGTGACCAGTCGATGTTGGGATTTAAGATTAAGCCATAAAGATTAAAATGCTAATAAATTTGGATTTAAAAATTAATCTTTAAGATTTACATTTAAATCTTTAAGGATTGATTTTTAAATCATAATATCGACTGGTCACTATTCACTGCCCAATAGGATTTATTTAAAATTCCTGTCTTTTTATGGTGTAAGATACTCTGCGTTCATTATTGAATATGTCGAAACATGTTTGGTTTTTTTTTTATTCAGGAGTGTTACCTCTATACAATAATATGGTCTGATCAATTTTGTGCTCCAAAATAAATGCGTCTAAGGTGTGAGGCAATAAGTGCTTCTTGTGTCTTAATGACTCGCTTAATATTTTCGTCAGAAGCTTGAAAGGGCGTGGTATATTTGAAATATCATAGTTCTTATTACCTTTAGTAATGATCTTGTGAAAACGTGACCTCGTAAAAATGTTTAAAAAAATAAAGAACGGCAGTTTTATGAATGTCAAGATGGTCTAAAAGAGGCACGACTTAGTAGATGTATGATTAATTATTTACTTATCCATGGTAGTAATAATAAGCTTTGTTACAAAAAGTAATTTAAAAAAATGATAAAAAATAAAGAGTGACTGATAACCTGGCTTGAGAAAATCCACATAGCGGACGAAAGCTTATACATTTTAAAACTACAGATTGATAGAAGATTGATCCACTTTGTAAATCATGACATGATGATGATGATGATAAACAGCATTTTCATAGCGCCATTTATCTGTTTAAAAAAAAAATCAAAGGCGCCGGTGTAGCGGCGGATCCGGTGCTAGGCAGATATGGTTCTAGGAACACTATCTGCCGGCGGATTGTGTTCCGGCGGATTCAGAACCAATTTCTCTTCGGCAAGTATCGTTCTTGCTATCGTTTCTCGATCTGCATGCAAACGGTACCCATTCCCTTCAAAATTATATAGGACCAACTATTTTTATTTATATGTTTTAATCGGAAAATAAATAATAAGAATATCAAACCGCGGCAACCCCGCAGATATGGTTCCGAGTAAAGAACGATGTCTGCCGTTATAAGAACGATTCCTGCCGACGTATACCGTATCCGCCGGTGGAACCAGATCTGCCGCCACACCAGCTCCCCAATAATTATGTCACACATTATTCACAAAGTTACTGGAAAAGATGATACATTCTAATCTTGCAGCCACACCACAGAAACCGACTCCAAAATTATCAAGGGTATATGTGAAATGGCCTTCATGGAATAATCTTTCTGAAGACACATTCCACAAAAAAATCTGCCCTGAAACTATTTAGGCCTATTTACATTTTATCTCTCTATGGGCCTTGAGCTAGGAGTGGTTTTGGCCCTTTACATAACCACGTTACATCATCATTATCATTATCATTAATAAAGAGTATGATATCATCATTCAAAATAACATCATACTTTGGTTTTTTTCGGTTTAGTATCGGTTTATTGTTGTGACTGCTACTTTATAAAACCCTTATCTGCAAATGGAGTTCTTCATTCTTGTGCAATATAGGACATAAAAATCTTTTAGGGAAAGGGATATCATTTACACCCCCGGGGGGGGGGGGCCACTTACATTGACGAGTGGATACCATGCGCGACCAAAAAAACACGTAAAAAGGATGTCTTTTTCAAGATAGGGCACGTTACGTACGTAACGTGATAAGGGTGTCAAAAACACAAAAATAATGAAAAAGGGTATCTATTTCGTTAGGAAAGCTACGTGTTTAGGGTCAAGTTTGCGGGGATGATAAAACAAAATTAAAATGTTTTATAAAGGATGTCCTTTTTGCTCCAACACTACGTGTTTAGAGTCCGATTTGCGTGACGTGTGGAAGGAGGGGCCGTTCTAAACCAAGTGATGTGTAAAAGTAACCGACGACCGACGGACCCGTGACATATCGCTGTACTTGTTTAGGGGTTCATTTCAGGGAATACTTGTCAAGAGTATCGTTTTGTTTACAATACTTGTTAAGGATATAGGGTTTCACACGCCAATACTTGTTAAGGGGTGCATTTTCAGAATATGGACAATACGTGTTTAGGGTGCTTTTCGAGACCCCATGGTCGCGCATGGTATCCACTCGTCAATGGAAGTGCCCCCCCCCCCCCCGGGTTTACACCATTGATAAAATAAAAACATAAGCAACTTCAAGCACTTTTAACATGTTTAATCTATTTTGTATGTATATCAAATAAAATGATAGTTAATTTTGTTTATAAGAGAATATAAGCGAATCTCATTATGGCCTAGGAACGTGCTCATTTAAACTTCGTAAATACAGGTTTTACTCCTTTATCATTATACTGATAACCCCAACTCCACTCTATTCGCGTCGTCAGTCCACAGAACAACATTTATTTTGACACATGTGAACTGACATCGGTTAATTCCCACAACGCGCTTGCCCTGAAAAAGACATGAGTTTGAAACGAACTGAAGTGGGGGTAATTCGCATGTATTTGACTTTGCCAGCCCGAATTTACCTCACCCGAAACATGGCTCCGATTGTATATCGTGAATCCACATGGCGGTAAATAAATCCAGCCTGCTATATTGCTCTCACAAATTCACATAATTCTCACTGCTTCTTGATTGCTCAGGACATGCTATATTCTTCTTTCAAACCGTCTTGAATTATATCTTTACCTATTGTGTTCTTCCATATACATCAATTCAATAAGTCACATAGTTATACGAAATCTAAGATTTTAAATGCTGAAATGAAATAAAATCAAAATTAATTAAGTATGTTTTTTCATGTTGTAATGATTCCACGTAAGCTTATTGCCTCATTACTTCATGGTTGGAACCTCATTTTAGTTTTTTTACAGTTCTGACGTTCAAAGAGGAATGTTTTCATCATTCTTTCTGTATACAAAATTAATTTGCACACTAAAAGCTGTATGGATGAAATATGCTTCTCCTCTAATCAGTATTTAACTTTGATACACAATTTCCCCTAAGATAAATAACGCCCTTCTTATGTAATATAACTGTCTCGTCTTCAGGAATTGATTAAGTGAATTAAAAAGAATGAATCTCATTTCACGTAATCATGGACTCAAAATGTATAGGCCAACTTTAAATATCTTGAATCCTCATTCAAAAATTTAAAACAAATATTTCTATAAATGCCATCTTTTATTATATTTGTTTAATCAATTTGAAAAATCATATTTATATTTTCATTACTTATTTTTAGTCAATTCTGTAATGGAAATATAGGCCTAATCATAAGCTGTTCATGATAATAGAGAGAGTGGTTATGTTCTCATTGCAGCATTCACCATTTAGCCCGAAGACTTTCATGAAGATACTGGAATGAAACAAGTTTTGTATAGAAATCCTTGAATAAGACTAACCCTGTAGAATAGATTAGGCAGGGCGGATTGTCTCGCGGATTGTGGACTTAAATGACCTAAATTGATAGATAACTGTTGACAAGTAGATGGAATACACAGACATAGTGATGCTACATCTAATGTGAACATGAGAGAGAAAGGAAAGGAAAGAGAGAGACAGAGATAAAGAGTGAGAGAGAGAGGGGGAGGGAGATGCTATAAGGATATGTAGTGAGAACAATAATAAATAAGACATACGAAAACGAAAAGCAACAATAAATATAACCGATAAACGCAAAGGATATAAATAAACATGAATGTGGAAAATATTGGAGGGAGAGAGAGAGAGAGAGAGAAAGAGAAGTAAGTAGTAAGCAAACGTTGATGGCATAGAAAAAGTAAAATAGTAAAACGCGTGTAGAGGGGAGAAAGAGAAGGAAGAGGGGTAGAATATAAAGAAAGAGAGAGAAAAAAAAAATAGTGGATGTATAATTATTAATCCTTAAATTTCTGCGTTATGACTTGCCCAGCACGCTGGAAATTAGGAAATGATGATGTATTTGAAATCCTGCCATAGAAAGAGAGAGAGAGAGAGTACATTCAAAAGTACTCAGGTGTTCATGTTTTTATAGTAACCCCACTCATTAGTTGTTTATATACGTCAAAGGGGGTATAAAGAAAAAAAAATAAAGTAACATATAGTTGTTATTAATCGTAGTAACATATTCAAACATACTCCCCCTTCCCTTTTCATTCGTATAACTTTTTAAAAGCTGATACATTAAATTTGTATTCATTCCGAATATACTCCAACCACGAAAGAAGTGTTGTATGAATATATCTTACACATAAATGAATAAATAAATATATATATATATATATACATACATATAAATAAATATATACATGTATATATACATACATATATATATATATATATATAGGGGTGCTGCCCAGTTATTTTTATGTCCTGTGGTATAGTCAATGATGCTCCACCAAACTACAGTGACCATAATTTATAACAGTTAAACATGAACGATTAATACATTTTTAATATTTATGAATTTTACATGAATGCTTAATTTATCGTTTACTGATATCATGGTAATTGCATGAGTTACGTTATAAGCTCTCAATTTTAAGCACACGATTTAGAATCTCGTTTTTATTAAAGAGGGAGGATGAGAGGGGTAGGGAGGGAGAAGTAGAGATGAAATAAAGGGCGAAGAAGAGAGGGACTCGCAGAGAGACAGATCGTTTAAGAGAAAGAGTAAAATATTTTGAAAACAAGAGTAGAATGTCAAATATCATTTGTATATTAAACCCAACATGTACATATCTATATTTTTCATAACAAACTGATTTATGTATGAATTAATGTTTACGAAAAATCTAATGAAATGGAAGAAAATAAATGTTTATTTGAATTGAATTGGATAGTGAGTGTAAAGCGATTATGGCTAAATGAATCCCGTATGAATTCATTGAACTGTTCTCTGAATGTTAATTTATTGAAATTTTGTTTTTATATATCATCTTCAGCTATAATATCTCGCCAAAGTACAGGTCCATTCACCATTACTCCCCCAACACTTTTAACAAGGCATTAAGAGAAAATGGCGAGTAAAATTTAAAGAAGTGAAAAACACGTTTCATTTGAATAACTGCTGATAATTTGCCTTTGTATATGGCCACGATCAACATGAGCAAGTGTACATTGTCTCCCCAATAAAGCAACATTTCATAATTATGGCGTATTCGTGGCCGGATGACATTTTTATGTTGTTGCATATACTTTTTTATAGGAACGTGACAAAAATAGTTTTGTCTAGACCGTCTGGCGATGAACAAGTATCGATCATCAGTATGTTCATATCTTCCGCTGATCGGAAGGATGCGATATCCTTGTCTGTATATAGCGTATATAGCGTGTACTCGAAATGGGGGCAGTGGGGAGGGTCAGTATTATTGAGGGTTATTTTTATGAAATGCAATTCCTTAAAAAGTATTCAGTTTTTATTTTGGGTCGGTTTTCTTTAGTCATTATTATCACTTGTAGATATTATGATTTATTATGTTTTTTTAACTATAAAAAAAAGTAAATACATGCATACATATATGAAAAATATTAAAATTAAGGATTCATAGGCTTCATTCAGATACCGTTAAGAATAATAATACCAACGTGTTTATACAGCACGTATCACTGCCACATCCGTCTATAATATTATATGATAGTGGAATTAACCAAGGGCCCTACTTGGTAGTGAAGTAACAAAACCTTATACAATTATAAGTGATGGGGATAGAAGCCTAAAGAGTATTATGGTTTAACGATACACTTTATATTTCTACCTACTTTTATTTTCCATTACCGTTATCTGATGTGGGCTAAATGTTTACTTCAAACAGAGCTCTAAGCCACTAATATAACTTAATGTTCCATGCGACCTTCCACACATTCCACTGCTTTCCTTGGGAGAGGATGGGGCAGAATGAAAGGGGGGGGGGGCATTGCCGAAAAGTCCAATGACTCCCATAATGATCCCGGTATGTTTATACTCCTTTCAAGATGAATGAGAAACACACGTGAGGAAATAACGACGACCATCCGTTGCTGAGGGAAATCGTTATACACCAACATTTAAATGGAACCAAGGCCTTCTCGTCCGTATATTCATGATAGTGGGAAAGAGTGGTTAAAACTCAGTAGTCAGCAAAATAGATGACGAAGTTGCAATTAAACACACCGATGATAATTTGTAGAGAATATCACTTTTTTCTAAATATTTATCCATCACACCACTCTCTATCGATATATCTATCTATCTATCTACCTATCTACCTATCTATCTATCTATCTATCTATCTATCTATCTATCTATCTATCTATCTATCTATCTATCTATCTATCTATCCATCCATCCATCTATATCTATCTATCTATCTATATATCCATCTATCTATCTATCTATCTATCTATCTATCTATCTATCTATCTATCTATCTATCTATATATCTATCTATCCATCCATCCATCTATATCTATCTATCTATCTATCCATCCATCCATCTATATCTATATATCTATCTATCTACCTATCTATCTATCTATCTATCTATCTATCTATCTAATTATCTATCTATCTATCTATCTATCTATTTATCTATCTATCTATCTATCTATCTCCTCAGACTCTCTTTATCAGTATCATACTATTCCGCTCTCCCCCTCTATCCCCACCCCTCCCTCTATCTCCCTCTGTTTATCTGTCTCTTCGACCCCCTCTCTCTCCCTCTCTCTCCACTCCCCTCTCAACCTTCTCTCTCTCTCCCTGCCCTTTCAATCCTTTCCCCTCTCTTTGTTGGATGCTATAGTCTGTAAACTTGTTGCTATAACCCTTTGCGTATTCGCTCTGTATATATTGCTTCCAATTCGTTTGCGATTGAAACAGGTGCCAAGAGCTCCAAGAGAGCTATCCCTTCTGAATATTCATTTTAGATTACCGAAGAGATATCTTTCCAAAGTGTCAATTATAATATCTGATATCTATCAAATCAATCCCGATATAGACTCGCCATGTGTTCAAATAATATATTTCTTTGTCTGCATATCTATCTTCATCGAACTTTCTATAAGATACATAAAACTTTATCTCATTTTATGCAGCTTTTTCTGCCCATTCGCCTGTCAAATATTTTGCCTCTCAGTATATCTCTTTTTTCATGCTTTTGAAAAGAATTCATGTTTCCACTCATCTTCTCTGCTTGTTTTATTGACAAGGCGAGGAATTACTGTCGTTGTGCAAAGAAAAGTCTTGAAGGAAATTAGGTACGATCCGTTTGGTAACTTTCTTTAATTTAATTTTATTTCACATGAATTTTTTCCATTGTAACCACTCCTCCAAAAATAACAGCCCCCTCCAAACTAATGTCTGCTGCACAATAGTTAAACTATGTGTAAAATCATCGGGTTTTCTTGCTTCACCTTTCAACAATCAATATTATTTCCAGAATATTAACCTTTAATAATTCAGCCCCTCCCTAAGCTTATTTTCTTGAGCAGTTCTGTAACCGCATGTCTAACTAGAGTTACATTCGCTTGGTAAAAGTAAATGAAATGCTCCCTTTTTTTACTGCTTTCGACGGGCTAAAAATAAGCAAAAAATGTTTAATAACTAAACAACATAATACCAGGCACCTTTAAGAAAAATGGGGAAAATCTTTTGTACAAAACCTTTGATTTTTTAAATCGTGCATGCTTTGGCAAAAAAAAAATAAACGACAAGCATCCGGCCTTTTTTCTGTTCATCAATAATATTGAACACTATAAGTTTAATCAGGGAGTCCCTGGTTTAACGAACGAGAAATAAAGAGAAAGGGAAATAAAAGAAAAACTCATTGTCGGTTTCGTTGATGAAAACCGCAAGTCGTCGTTTTCTTGATGTTTTTTTTTCTTCCCTTTTCCCGACAGCTCTTGTTACGTTTGCTATTTGCATTGTATCCAAGACAGCAATAAGAGGGTGATGAAAGTACGCCAATTCGAACCAATATCTACCTCAGTCAACGAACTTCTTTCTAGTATTAGTTCTAAAGATAGAATAACTGTAAAATTGCCTTTGAAAAGTGCTAGAATGTACTTGTTATATAGCAGCAATATCTACGGCATGTGATCAAAAGTGTTTTTTTTTTGTTCTTCAAGTTAGCAAAACTTTTTTTCGTAAAATTTGTGGTGTGACTCTTTGTTCTCAAATTATGATAGAGGTCTCAAAAAGTTATATGACCTACACCTCTTTGGTACGATTCTGATAATTATTAAACTTAGGTTTAATCCTAGTCTAAACTAGAATTTTAAACCACATTTCTGTGGAATGATGGGCTTCAGAACATTTCTTCTATGTGCGTAGCAATTATAGTGTAAAAATTAATATAATTTCTGTATTTTCCTATTCTTCACATTTCACGATTCAATTGATGTTTGACAACTTTTTGCAACAGGATAAGAATAATATTGGTGTATGAGTTCTCAACTGGCACTCCATAAAAGTGTGGTCTAAATTAACCCAAGTTTAACTAAATCATGGCAATCAGAATACCACTCCTTGTGTTAACAGTCTTCTTCCTTCTTTTCCCCCCTCCCCTTTCTACCCCCTCCCCCTCCCCCACTATACTTGAAAACTCAAGGGGTTGGCTGCCTTTGCCCTCCCCTCTATCAATGCCACTGACTCTGCATTCCCGTTGCTAAAAGTGCATTTATCACCTTACAGAGGGCGAAAACGAAATCTCAACCTACAGACTAATATCCCTTGACTTGTTGATTTTATTTGAATGTCAAAGATTGCTGTTTGGCTTCAAACAGGAAATCTTCCCTGACATAGAATCGGTGATTCCACTTATTATGATTTCATTCTTCTTTCTATACTTTTTGTAGATTGTGATCGCTATGGAATAAATAAAATACAGAAATAGATGAAAATATAAGACAATTCTATCCATGTACATTATGTTTCATGTTTACATCAATTCTTTGTTTGCCTTTTTAAAATTATATTATTAATTAATTATTATGTTAACATAATTAATTATTATGTTATTTTTTTTCAAAAAAGTTGAAGCTACATTATGAAACTATATTGTCTGAAGAAACATCATGCGGGCGTACAATAAACCATGATACAATGACAAAGTCATGGCTTAAAGTTGTAATTTATGTCATAGTTATTTAGTTTTTATTCAAACTACCCCCAATTCCTTTTTGCGATTATTCCTTTCAGCAGTCAGCATGTAATGTAAACTTACATAATTTCATAGCCAGGGCAGCGCCAAAATATTTTCCAGGGGGGAGCAGGATGTCCTAAGGTGATTGCATTTCCTCTATTAATGTAGAGATGTATTGCAGTTACACGGCTTGGACCTCTTCTTCTCCTTCTTTCTTCATTTATCTCCCCTTTTTATTTGTTACCTTTCCCCATTTTTCCACTACTCTAAAAATATCGGGGCACTCCCCCCTCCCCCCCCCCCCGCCACAAAGCAGACCCCTTGCGGCTGCATCCGAGCATGGAGAAACTAACGTAAATGTATTATGCAGTGAATGTTTGGAACAGATAATGAGTTGGGGTTTCATGTTCCACGGGTTCAATTAAGAACGTTCTAAATAACATCTACGATAACGCGCATCCCCAAGATGCACCCGAGTTACTATGGTTTGGATATTATCAACAATATTTTAACACCAGCCAGCACCATTTCGTCAATGTCAGAAATCAGATATTTCTTTTAATTATTACTTCACTATAAATCATATGATTTTTTTACGAATCATAAGGCAACTTTTCGTCTTTGAAGTTAACCCTCTCGATCCTCTTCTTTGAAATATCAAATTAATGAGCTGGGACTGCATTTCATTTTATTTTGCAGAGCCATTGATAGAGATATTTTTATTCATATTTCATGTACGATTGTGTAGATGATACATAAAGGGAGAGTGTCTGTATTCATTTGATCTTCAGTTCTTGGAAACTGCACAATAATGGCAGTTTGGATGAGATTTATGAAGAGATTCTTCAATACATATACACACATTGATATTGCAACATCAGGCAAAGTGGTGATGATGAAATATGCAGTATGATAAGAAACAGGTGAATATCTTTATATGTTTTTAAAAAGGAGATCATCCTTATCAGTATTTATGAACAAAACATAAACATGCTTTACCATACATCGCACCCTTGGGCCTTCCCAAAGATGGATGCTCCGAAAGATGCTTAAAACCCGTAAGAAAGGTGAAGACAAACTCTCTTGTATACAAACGAGGCAATGGTTATTTTTCATGGTAAATACAAGGGAGAGGGGTAAATATTTACGGAGCGTCTTTTCAGTAATTTTTCCTGTCAATTTTGCTCTCAGCCAATCGGATGCAAGGATTTCCGTAGCTTTTAACAGATCTTAGTGAAAACTGGTGACAAATTGCTTCATGTAACAGTCGGAGTGATATAACTTAATGTCCCAGCACTGGCGGATCCAGGGGGGAGGGGGCAAAGCCCGCCAGTGCCCCCCCCCCCCTTTGAGAGGCACAATTGAAATCTGTAATGTAAAAATGCCGTTAAAACAAAAGTGAATACTTTTTTTTTTGCTTGTCAAAATTTTCCTCGGGAAAATGTGCCCCCCCCCCTTTTGTAAAATCCTGGATCCGCCCCCTGTGTCCCAGGTAGAGAGTATACAGATTGGCTTGGGTGTGTGGCATGTTGGGGCTATTAACATTTATCAACTCGTGGACATGCCACGCCAATATCCCTTGCCGTAATGGGCCTTGGGTGTAACTCCCGATTTAAAGACTGAGTGATTTCCCTGCTAAGGAGAAAAGAATTTTCTCGTCACCTTTTCCCTGCCATCTTCTAAGAGATGGAGAGGTAACGTTCCGTGAAGCACCAACCTGAAGGCTAACTTCGATCAAGCTTAGAGATAGCAAACATATGACTCATCACACCATCTTATCTTATGATGATAAAGGGAGCACCTAGTGGCGGCACTGCAGTGGGCAGCGCACCCCCTATATTTATTCAAGTAGTAAAACTGTAAGGAGAAAATAAATAATTTTGGGGGGAAGAAGTAGGAATAAAGATAAAAGAAAGAATATAAGTCTAGAAAGGGACATCTCGGTGATGCAACTCTTAGTTTTCCCCTGTTAACATGGTTAATGAATTATTATGATTATTAGGAGCAGAGATGGCGTCACCTATAGGTAGTTTTGGCCCACCATTATAGCAAATATTATACCCTGGCATCGCCCATGGGGCATCTATCTCACTTTTTGAAGAAAAATGTGGAGACATTCAGATTTTCTGCCAGGAAAACTATTGTCCCGTTTCCTTGCACTTTTCAGTTATTAGTTATTGCACTTTTTTCATTTATTAGTGATAATAGATAATGGAGAGTGATATGGGTAGAATATTATATTAATTAAGAACTTTAGTAAAAAAAATCTTAGAGGAGTCGCAATTGACTTTAACTGTCTTACTCTACTGATATCAAACTTCAATAAAACTTGATAAAACGCAAACACTGTCGCTAAATGTTTGGATTGTTGCGTGGGTGGCGTATTTTTACGAAGCAATGAGTGATGTGAAGATATAGAAATTAGATTATTCTGGTAAATAATAAAAGGGATATTAACAAGTACACATTGTTGTAGATGTATATAGTTTTTAAATACTTTAGATTATGCATATTGAAACAAAGCAAACTGAAATTAACTTAAAAGGATTATAATGTGCCTTTGTGCAAAGAATTTAATGCATTCCTTGTACACCCTTAAGATGAAAACAGTTATTCGTGTTGCTAACAATTAGCCTATACTCATCATATTCATGGGGGTTTGTTCTTTGTGACCATTAAGGGTACCCTCTTCGTAGGCTTACATCGTCCAGTCACTGGGGAATACTTTATGCAATATTATGCAAAATTAGCCCTTCAGCCTTTCTGAATGTGCACGACCAGGGCAATGCATGCCCGACGTAGCATAAGGATCGAAGTAACAGTATACTAGAAGATATAAAAAGAAAAATAATAAATTCAGAGCCTCAGCTGCTGATATAATAAGAATAAATATTTGCTTTGTATAATATACATGGGATGTGAATATGATATTCATAGTGGAATTTACAATGTTGATGCAAAGTACCTAGTCAGCAACGGATGTTTTGGCATTTACCTCCTTATTGCAGGAGCTTGGTATAAGAGGAATGGGTACTCGAAATGCGCGGGAAAATAACAGGTTTTGAGGCCCCATGTCGTCTTCCAAGTGTTTACTCCTTTACGTCTTAATTCTCCAGGGACTCGACTTCACATTGTAAATTCTGCAACAGAATTTGAATGACTTTACTCGGTCAAAGGCTTTTGCTGGACGTTTCCTTTCTTTCACCTCTCTATTCTTGTATAATTTGTGGTTTTTACGAGTTACCATGAACAAAAGAGGTTACACTATGAAGAAATAATAGTCTACCGATTTATCGACTACTATTTACCTATTGTTAAACTAAAAAGGAAACAGTCAAGTATTCGTTTTTCCCCTTTAATATGATTTTCTATCTTTTTTTCAAAATTTTAAATCTCCCTTTTTGACCTCGAACATGTAGAGGTGTTCTGGCTCAGTGCGTAAGTCTTCAGACTGAACCACAGCACTCGTGTCCTTTGGCAAGGCGTTTATCTACATTTACCACTCTCCACCCAGGTGTAATAAATGGGTACCCGGTAGTAAGGAATTCTTGAATGGTCGAGGGTCCGATCAGGATAGCAGTGCTAAAGCTGGGGTAATAGTATGCAGCGCTTAGAGACATTTATATTAAGCGCTATATGAATTAATGCACCGACTAGTAATGTATAATAAATTGCATGATAAATAGTAACGACAGTATCAAGAAAATCATCTTGATTCCACAGCGTCTTCTAGAAGCATTCACCTAATCATCATTTTTATGGAGACTTGCATCATTCACTTCAGTCAAATATGATGAATAAAACCATCACTGAATGGACGAAAATATGAAGAGGTAGTCATATAGTGGAAGTAATCAGAGCGCCGTAATAACGGTCATACTTTCTCGAGGAAATCGTGAATTGCTCCAGAATGCACTTTGGATGTTGATTTCGGTTGGTTACCTATGACCTTGTCCTTCCGATGTGATTATTCGGCATCACCTGCAATGTTTCCTTTCGGTCTCATCTTAGTATTATTCAACCAAGATGGCGAGGGTTTGAAAAAACAAGATGGAGGTGAAGGTTTTCAGCAAGTTTTTTTTTTTTTTTGCAAAGGAGATCGGGGTACAGAAAGGGGGAAACGTTCCAAGGGTCTCTGTTCATGCTATTTGACTGGCATTCGACACGACTGCCACATCATCAGTTGCCAGATATCTTATATTAGTGTCTACGCCTTTTATTAGCCATTTGACCAGGGATGTGATATCTTTATATAAATAAAAACAAAAGATAAAATGCAAATAACAAAATATTAATATTTTTAGAGAAAGAAATGAAAAAAGAAGAAAAATATGCTTCTGTTAAATTTGCGTTTAATAGACAAAATGTGCTTTGGGATTTTTCTTGATTTGTGAGTATGTATCATGGGGATTACAAGTCATGTTAGGGGGTAAAATGCAAAAAAAAAATGTCAAAATACGTATACATAGGCTTATCAAAATGTTATGACCAAACAAAATAGCAAATTTGAGACACACATTTAATATGTACAACAGAATTGTTGAGAACTCCTGCCCCCGTTCAGAAATTACACATTTGTGTTGTCCACTTGGCCTATGTGCATGGACAGTGGCCCATTTGATTTAAGGGGTGAGGGGTGGTACATTCCTTCACATGTTTCATAACACTTGTAAAATAGTTTATAAATAATTACACATGGAAGAAAATGCATTTGAAAAATAGAGCAAATCTTAAATTTCGAACTATCGAACTAAACGAATGACAAAGTTTATAATTAAACAGTAGAGCTGTTTTCACTGTCTTGCTTTACGATTTTCAAGTCTAACTGTGAATCCGCACCTGGGGCCCGTCTTACAGAGTTACGATTACGACCCAATCAATCGCAACTCTATGGAAATCCATCAGTGTCAAAAAATTTTGTACAGGAAATTTGAACAATGTCCTTTGTAAACAAAGAGAAGCACAGTGAATTTTGAAGAAAACAATTAATGCATGAATATACATCATAGTTAGAAAATATTTTTGAACAAACATGCATAATACATGTTGACATTGCTGGCCGTTCATAGTTGTGATTGATCAGATCAATCACAACTCTTTGTAAGACGGGGCCCTGGAATATCTCTATCTGGGCATGTACGTGCTTTCACTCCAAGTACTATGTATAATATAAGGACGAGACTATCCTACTTCGAATTGCCTAAGGGTGAGTTGAGGTCTGTCTTGTGTTTCATGTGGCTCTTTAGATTCATTTTTCCCGCAGCACCCTTTGATAAAAGAAAACATGCTGAAAAGCTTGCCCTAGTCCCTTGTATTTCAAATGTTGCCTGGTCGTCAAAACCACCAAACAGCTGCAGTCAACATTCAAACACCAGTCGAAGCAGTACTAATCATATTATGATGAAGGGGGAGAAGAGAACGAGACATTGAGATGCGGAGGGGGAGAGAGACAGAGAGAGAGAAAGAGAAAGGGGGATAGAGGGGGGAGAGATGAATTGAGAGAGTGGATGAAAATCAATAGATAGTTGAGAGAGGGTAAGATAGAAGGAGTGGCGGATATAGAGAGTCAAATGGAAGTATATATAGAGAGAGGACGGGAAGGGAAATGATGGGGAGAGCAGGAAAAATGAAAAGACCGAAGAGGAGGATGGATATAATCTTATATAAAGATGAGATGAAAGCGCTAAAGAGAGGAGAATATTGTGAGAGAGGAGAATATAGACATATGTTATGAATAGAAGAAGGGAAAGAGGGGGAAAGAGAAACAAAGATGGAGACAGACACAGAGAGAGAATAGAATATAACGCAAAGATGATACATCAACATCTACCTTAGATGTCAGTGCGTTCGTTTCCTATGTTTTAGCAGAAATGCGAGCCGAGAGCGTTACTTTGAATAAGAATAAAACAGGAGAGGGATTTTATGATTGACAAATAACAGTGACACATAGAAAAGGTCATGGATATTGTAAGTCTTAAAGCTTAACAAAGGTTATCCGAAATTGGATATTCCTTTCGAGATTGATAAACCACGCAGATATATCTGTTTACAAAAAAAAAGTGACGGCAACAAAAGAGAAGTACCTGCATAGATCTATATAATTTGGGGCTTATTCTTCTGACGGACTATCGTGCCAATAATCATCCACGCGTCATTGAATACGGGCTATCCGGTGTCTTTTCCTGCAATAATTACTGTTCCCATGGAAACTTAGTACTTTTCATGTATTAGCTTAATCTTTGCTTTGAGCAGAGTTGAGGCTTAAGTTGGATTATTTTCCGCTGCTGTTTGAACAATGGTCATTCAGATATATGTTGAAGCCTATATTGAGTTTCCATCCCCTCTTCCTCCCCCCCTTCTCTCTCAATCAACCCCTCCATCAACACAATGCTTACGTCAAACTCCATCCTACGGATCCTTCTCAAGCAGGCATGCAGGATCTCAATATGTTGAAAAACATGATACATCTCTTTCCTTGCCCAAGATCCGTTCTCTTATTCGAATCCTAACGAGCTAGCCATCGAGCTTGGGGGCTGAATGGAGTGATAGAATTGTTAATGAGAATTTTCTCGCCTCAAGTAAAGATTCCCACATTACCCGCACGTCTGTCTCAGAGAGGAGGCCTACTAAAAGGTTTCATGATCTCAAAGATCAAAGACTAACCAAAGACCCGAATACATAGCCATAAATAAAAACATATCTTTATATATTTTGTTCATTTTCAAAGTCTGGCTTACATAACTTACAAACCAAAAAATAAAAACAAAAACAGAACATGAGGATCAGCCACATCATCATAGCCTATTTCTGAAGGTATTCAAACATGGCAGACAACACATAATTATGAAGATGTGGGGGTCAGTTTCATTATAGTTTTAAAGCGACTTAAAAGTAGCAATTGATTGGCTTTATAGCAATCTTGTCAGAGAAGCTTCGCATATATCATCGAGATAAAGGCTTCTGAAACAGGAACAGCCAGGGACCCAATTCCAAATGCGACTCTATAAAATGACATCGAAAGAATCTTGATTATTCAAAATGAGATTTGATAGAGATACAGTTCTAGTTCCATTCATGAATAAATTGACGAAGGTATATAAAGTGGTAAAGGAGGCGCGATAGCTCAGTCGGTAGAGGGGGATTCGTATTCTGGTGACCCGGGTTCGATTCACACTTGGTGCGCTAGTGCCCTTTGGTAAGGCATTAATCCTCATTACCAGGTCCTTCGGAGAGGACCTTAAGCCGTCGGTCCTCTGGTTGCTTGCTTACAAGCATTCATGCTTTCTTAGCAATCAGGTAAAAAATCCCCACCAATCAATCAATATCCTCTCTGCATACACTGATCATGATGATCAGATCAAAATTAAGTAGTACTTCAATAATCATGAGGATTGCACGAAACAGATCGTACAGTACTACAGAGAAGCAAACAATGGCAAACAAAAGAGTTACGGTTCTGATTTTTTTAAAGTTTATACATCAGTTATTGTAAGTGTCTGTCAATCAATCAGTCATATTGGGAGAACACGCGATTGGAAGCTTGTGTTTGGAATACATTCCTTCAAGTTTAAGAATGTCCTAAAAACCGTTGCAATATTCCTTTAGAAACTGCAACGATTTTGATATCTTGGTATGACTACCAGCCCCTCTTCATGGGCATGTTGGTTCAGTGGTAAAGCGCCTTCCTCATGAACGGGAATTCGATTCCCTACCTAGTCATACCAAAGACTTAAATTGTACCTTCTGCCTTCCTGCTACTCGCCCAACATTTATATTGGAGAAGGGTAATATTGTGACGAGTTGGGATTAGATGCGGGGTCCGATGGTAGAGCAGTTTCCCAACTGAAGTGGCAACCCTGGGTAAATAAAAACGTTATTATTATTTCATTCATACCCGAAAGACAACATGACAGAGCTGTATAACTCTGCAGCTCTTTGAAGATAAGTACAGGTGGGGTTTGAGGCAATGTGGGGACTAAGAGACGTGCACCCAAACTTGATACTGGCTCTTGTCTTGGCGGACACTTAATTGTGTTCCGCGCTGTTCCACTCAACTCAATTAGGGACGTTGGTCCACGGTTAACAGAACATGGAGATTACTACGTGCTGACAGGTAACAACGCCGAGGAGGGAAGATGAGTTTATCCCTATGGGTACATCCCTCTCTTTCGAACCACTCGACTGGTTGACCACTGTATACAGCATCGATCAAAAGGGGTTGATATTTGTTCCGTCTAGTCTCGGGGGAAATTGTTCTTGTCTATGGGACAGGTATTAACCGTGTTAACAAGGGCATGATAGGTTGGATTAGTTTGTCTGATCTCATGCCAAGAAATGAGAATTACCGTTCTATATCTATTTACAGATGAAAAGTTTCAAGTTATAATGACTACTACTTTCATAAGCCAACCAATACCTCAAAAATACCTTCAAAATCAAAGAGGGTCATTGGTGAAAAATTGTGGCCAAATTGGGACAATTGGGTTTAAGATTGTATCACAAGTTGGGATAGTATTATGAGTATTATGATCTGAGTTCTCATGGATAGCCTGCAGTAAAAAAAGAATCGGGAAAGGGCTGGGGGCGTTTCATCAACTTTTTCATCTGACAACTTTCGTTGCATCTTATTGGCTAGGAAGCACTGTTACTATGGTAACTGTCGGATAAAACGTCCGACAACTCCTTTCATGAACCGCTTCCCGGGTGTATCATCATCACACTTGTAGCACTTTTCAGTCTACAGTAATGCACAAGTATTATCAGAATGACAAGATGAGATATCCTGCTCATGAATGAAAGAAAGGCCAAGTAAAGTATGACAAATAGACAGCAATGAATCAAATCTGAGCAGAAATACTACCTCGGATGTCTGCACAAGAAGTTTGATGAAGACGAAAACAATCATGAGAGAATTCACGATGATCACGATGATGCATGGAGAAGACTAATCGTTACCTTTATACTTGCAACTCCATCAATAAGACATCGATTTTTTAGAAACAATTTCCCATGTAAGTGAAACCAGATTATATTACTTGCCACCATTGGCGGCGGAAGCCAAAAATTTTAGGGGGGACGCAGGGAAAAAAAATTGACAAGCAAAAAAAAAAAAAAAGTTATCAACCACAAATTTTAGGGGGGACGCATGAAAAAAAAATTGACAAGCAAAAAAAAAAAAAAAAAGGTATCAACAAAAAATTTAGGGGGGGATCGTCCCCCCACCTAAAATTTAGGGGGGGGGACACGTCCCCCCGCTTCCGCCACCTATGCTTGCCACAGTCATGGAGATAGTTTGCCCTCGGTTTTTAATGATAATTATAGGACGTTACCATCTTCGTGGGCACTTATAGTCGACCTTAGTGCCTCAGTCACACAGGCGAATCACACTCCACACTGACCAAACATATTACGTTGTTACCAATGGCATACCATCAGTTGGTTTGGAGTGGGTTTTGTTAGTGTGACTGAGGCATACTGAACAATGACGTGCGAGATATAGGGACCAACCTAAAATCAAATGATAATAATAAGAATAATAGTCATCATATCATCATCATCATCATCATAATGATAATAATAATAATAATAATAATGATAATAATTATAACACAAATAATAATAGATGGGATTTGTAATGCGCCAAACCCACTCTGCAGAGTGCCCAAGGCGCAGTGAAAGAAAGAAAGAAAGACAGAAAAGTACAAATACAATGATAAATTAAGGAACAATTAAGAGTAGGAAGCATTGAATAGACGCGTCTTAAGGTAGCGTTTAAATGGAAGTGGAAATAACAATTCCTAATGGAAACAACACAGTGTCCCACGGAGTGTACCACAGACAGTGTGTTCAAAGTGTGGAACACAATGTGAAATTACCTTCACACTGTTAAATTGGAGCCACATTTGAATCACGTATTCACATAGTCGACCATGTGAACACGCTGTGTGAACAGTCATACTGTCGAGGTGTCCACAGTGTGAAAATATCTTCACACTATTTATTTTGAGCATTTTAGCAGTGTGAATAAATATTTTCACATAGTCCACTAAGTGAACCCACTGTGATCACACTGTGTGACACTGTGTTCTTTGTAGCAGGGACACGACTGGGACAACTGTTGAAAAATAAGGGTTTACCAATATAACCACCATTTATTATGCATTTTGTTAGATTGACCGAGTAGAGTATTCTGACGCCATCTCCCTGGTCGCCATACTACAAAATTCAGCCCGTGACCACTCAACTGCGTTTACAATCCCATGAGCGAAGCTGAATATTAAGTATCGATCGCTTTTAAATAAACAAGTAATGTTGGGAAACCACAAATTAAAAATATATATCGTTCATTCAAATAAATATTTATTTTCTTCCATTGTCACAAAATATCATTTTCAACATAATTGATTAAGGGTCTGGTTTGAAATATGTGTATAACTAGATATGCACCCGGGATATGCATCTCTTTTGGTGCATCTCTTATGGTTCAACGGATAAGTAGCTATACTGAAATCAATAATGGTCATTTGATAATGCATATTTTGTTCCATGTGACTTGCAAGTATTGTAATCACACAATTATGCATGATGAAACTCTCTGCTATCATGATATTTAGATAAAATTCATGAGATAATTTCAACATCTTTACTGATTCTACAAAACAATCATAAATGGGATCACTCTGTTTAATTCAAACTGATTAATAAGTAACATTGAATTGATTGCTTACTCAATTGATTGATTAATCAATTAATTCATTAATTGATATTAGAAATATGAAATTCTGAATGATTATGAATTAATAACTTGACATAATTAGACAAATTCAGCTACTCAATCAATCTATCTGAATTCACTCTCAGTTCTTTTAAATATTACAAAGTATCTATAAACATACATTCATACATTCACATGTTTCATAATTTTCTGTCACTCACGACCAAGAGAAGAGCAATCTCCCTTGCATTCCCCCTGGTTGATATAAATCTCTGTTTACCACCAAGCCATGTCTGAGAGGCGATCATTCTCCAGGGAAATGTTCAAGAAAAGGTTAATGATAGCGTTAGGGTAAATCATTGTATCTATCACGCATTGATCAATATCAGAGTGTTATAAGGATGTACATGTTGATTTGACCAATGCATTGCTGTGCATGAGGACGATCATTTTGGCGGGAAATGGAGTCTGGGGAAAGTTGTTTGTTTCAACGAAATTCTTTATTGTTGGCAGTAAGTATGGCGAGACAAAGGCACTTAAAATGTGATAAATAGAAATACAGTGTATTTAATACTGATAAGAAAAGAATATATACACTGATCGAAAGTATAACTAATCTTGAAGATTACAGGACCCTAAGAATGGGGTGGGGCGGGGCGTGACATTTTTTTTTATTCTTTTACCCTTCGAAATATGAAAAGTTCATAGTATTATGGGAATAAGCACTTAATCCTTCCCTTTCAAGGAATCACATTTTTTCTAATATTCAAGACAGAACATGGTCATCCCATTAATTTGAGACATTACCGAATTTCAGATTATTCACAAAATAACGTAGTTCTTGACCACGATCGAAGATTAAATGAAACAGATAATTAATTCGACTACATTTTCATATCAAGTGGTATTTTGTTAATCTGATCTCAAAGATGTATGTCTGCCTATATGAGATCATGCGACTATTCTCACAACGCCTGGCAATCAGTTACTATTTAGACATGAATGGAAATTCTTTATTTTTTTAATACTCAAGCTGAAAGCTTTTTATTCCTGTGTCTAAAACGGAATTTATAAATATTTACGCCTTGAGCCAGGATGTAATGAGTGCATCGCAGTTTGCAGTAGACGAATATTCTGCTGAAGCTAGCAGCAAATACCTTACCGTGAAAAAACGAGAGTCTTATGGTCAATGAAACATCCCATATAACTATATTTGTAATTTTGTTTCTATTTAGATTTACTATGTTGTACTTGTTTTATTTACCTTCAATTTAAGTTGCAAAGCGCTTAGAAACTGTATTGTATTAAGCGTTATAAAGCTCCATTATTATTAATATACATGCATGTTTGATAATATTATTTTTTAATATATTTTATCTTTACTGATGTACTTAAGATTGACAAAATCGTTTAAATATTTATATCATTGAATTGTTAAACGTAATTAAAGCAAGATGTTGATTTAGTTTCACTTAATATATAGACTGATACTGAGCAATACATTCATCAAAATTACAAGCAATTGTGACTGTCACAACCCCATTTCTTGGGTTTGCTTCCGAAATACTCGTATAAAAATCGGAACAAATTTATGAATGACTTGCGTATAAGAGTATGCTGACAATATATTAAGAAATAGCCAATATGTTGTTTTTTTATTTCGCTGAAATGAAACCTGTATAAAAATTGATTATCAGAACAAAGGTTCAAAGAGAGAGTGGGGAGAGTAGAGCCTAACAGCTTTGTGAAATGCACCAAGTATTATGTACCCATAAAAAGCAGGAACATATAAGCTTTAATCAATGCAGATATATATATATATGATGGCACTAAGTTTATATAAGCTTCCGTAATCTTTCAAACACATTCACGGTATGTTTTTAACTTTTGTTATTTCGTTAGTTTCAAGCTTAGAACATCTATGACATTTATTCAATAATTTTTTGGTCATGGAAACACTGGATTGAAACTCAGAATTCAAGGGAATATACGTCCTTAGCAACTCATGATGAATTATTGAAAAGATCTTCTGGCAATAAACTTATTTTGAGGCTTACTGTCTCCGAAGTGTGTAGCCGTTGTGTCAAATTACCGTATAGTTCTTCACCTAATCGTGGGAGTTAGTCTTATGTGGGAGATAAGTGATGTATGTGTGAAGTCTCTGGCGACTCATCGCATGAATAAATTATCATTCCTTTGCATCATCAGTCGTCATTGAGTGGGGGGATGTGAAGGAACTTTACGGGTTTCTATTCATAGAATGGGAGAGAAAACTGAGAAGAAATCATGAAATATTCTAATCATGTTCATAATTATCATGATTATAGGAACAATACAATGTTACCAATGTACCGTTATCCATAATAGGCCGCGAGAGAAAATGAAATGAAATGAAAATGAAGTGGAAGAGGGATCTGAGAAATACAAGAATGAGAAAAAGACAACAATTTAATTCAATGTTGTTATAATGTTTAATTCATATCATTATTCTAGATCTTTTGCTTGAAGTTATTTTGCCCCACATTAAATCAGAATTAAACAGTATTGGTTAACCATCATGACTTTCTCTGCTTATTATCTGATGCATGAGCTTATGAAGTCTGCATGGAGAATAAGGTACAGGATCTCCAAAAATGTAATATATAATAATTTGAATATCACAACTGAATTTATGTCAATATTTTCATCAGTATAAACTGAAAACAAATGTAACAGTAATTTAGTAATTTAAACTCAGAGAGTACAGTAAATACCGGCAAAACAAGAGGCTATAGCCCATCCACCCCCCCCCCCCCAAAAAAAAAATAGCAAAGGAGGACGCATGTAATAACCTTAAACCAGTTCCTGAAAGATAATTACTAATAATATGGTCAGATGGTTATGAATATCAATAAGAGCATAATTTTGTTGATAAACGCTTGAATTCATCTCACTATCGTCCTGAGAAACTTGTTCAATATTAAAACATAATGAATCAGTACCGCATATCCCTTCCCATTATTCAATAATATCTGATACAATACACCCATGCGTAAATTGGTATACATTATACATCTGTCATTATCATCTATGCTTTTGAACTGAATAAGCCAGTTCGTAGTTCCTTTCTGCGCATGATCAGAGGAAGGTCATTTTTACTAAAGTGACATGGTGGTTTAAAATCTAATCAGATAAGCACCAACTTTGATGTCTTGATTATTCATATATTCTTTTGAATTGTGTTTATCATGTACATCCACAAAAAACAACAATGCGTCCACGAACGACTGGTATTTCACAGTTTGCCAAGTACATTGTGCAACATGCTATGATATGCATTCAAAGTAGGAATGCAACAAATACCTTCATAAAGTGTTCATTGGTGTGCTATTCTAGTCACCTGGTCTATTCAATTTCTTTATACTGCTATGTAAGGCATGCTTACGTAATATCTTGCTTTGAAATCTGCCTATCATAATGAAAGAAATGAAAGGTCATTTGACCAAAATTGTCCCTGAAGTAACTACGAACTGGTCTATTCGAATTAGTTTAAAGAACAATACAATGGACACTATGAAGAGTAGCGTGTTTCCTTCTCGAATGTATGGCATGCAACTGTTTATAAGACGATACCCGGATTACCCTATTTAGCATATTCTCCAAATAGGATTTCGTGTTATGGTGCTGAATTGGAACATGAATATTATTGAAATGCAATTGAAATGGCAATTACCATAATTCAGTAAATAATCCTATTTAGGAAGTGCACCGTATATGATAGCATGAGAATAAATAATCTTGTCATATGATGTGGAAAGGCAATTCGAATTGAATATTGCTTCAAAAGTTCCTGTAAGTCTGCTCTCAGATGACGCATCGTTAGGAATGAAAATACAAGTTTGATTAAAGCAACATTCTAAACATACATTTTGCAATTGTCGATGAGTATCAGAATAAATGAATTATCATACTTAAGTCGGATTACTATCCCCCCACTAATTCTATATTCCAATACTTCCAACTGTTCGCACATTAATTCTTTACTAAAGACCTGGCATACCTAAATAAGTACATTATGAAATATAAACTATATGTAAAAATCTACGAAAACTACGTATATCTCGAAATGTTTAAATTCATAGCAACATCAAAATCCCGCTCGAAATTAAAGAAAGTTGACGTGCTAGCGTGATGTCTATAAACTGTAATTAAGTCGTGGCGTGCAGCGAATCACCGAAGCAAATGTTTGATTTTATGTTACCGACGTGTAAACGTTTGCATGTCTCCCGTGGCATAAAATTGAAGAACTGATACAAAAAATACCTCACCAATTGACCCCCCCTTTCGTCTTTTGTATTTCACGTTCCTTGTGGTTTCCATCTGTTCTTTATTTCACTCTTTCTTTCCCATCCCCTCTCTTTCTTTTCCCTCTCCCCCTTCTCTCTCGCCCTCTCTCTCCCTCTCTCTCTCCTGTTTCTCCTCTCTCTCTTATGTATATACATCCCCAATCTTTCTATCTCTCACATGCACTCCCTCTCTTTCCCCCCCTCTCTCTCTCTCTCTATCTATCTATCTATCTATCTATCTATCTATCTATCTATCTATCCATCCATCCATCCATCCATCCATCCATCCATCCATCCATCCATCCATCCATCCATCCATCCATCCATCCATCCATCCATCCATCTATCCATCTATCTATCTATCTATCTATCTATCTATCTATCTATATATCTATCTATCTATCTATCTATCTATCTATCTATCTATCTATCTATCTATCTATCTATCTATCTATCTATCTATCTATCTATCTATCTATCTATCTATCTATCTTATCTATCTATCTATCTATCTATCATTTTCATCTTTCTCTTTCGTTTCTCTTTTCCTTCCGTCTATCCACATCCTCTTTTTTATCTCCCTTCTAAAACTCCCTATATAGTCATTACATATTCGACATCTTTTGAATCAGAAGACATATAATCAGAAGGAAGAATGCTGAAGAAACGTTTGTTTAAATGACAACCCTGTCCTAAATGTTAAAAACTCCCAGTGATAAATGCATCCCTTGGCGATAAGAAGGGTATACATTAACACCTTTAATACCTGAGATCAAAGTCAAAATGAATAGTATCAATAATTGATAAAAGTTCAATGAAAGAGGAGAAAAGGCGCAAGGTGAATTATTTTCGAGCAAAATGATGGTCGCCCAAGCAACCGCGTGTTGAAAGATACATAGATACAATTCGCCTGTATTTTGCCTCCAAATTATGCACCATATCCAAACTCAGCCAGCCACCTCGAAATTTATGCGTCATTTATGGCGCCGATGGGGAAAATTTTGAACAATCCAAATAACGCGTTTTTTCTCGTGTCGACCTTTCAAAATGGTCTTTGTAAATATCTCAAATATTCCCTCTCTCAACTCCAACACCAAGTTACAAAAAATTGAAACACTTGCCTATATTTGTTTTAGAATACTTACTGCTCGCCGCATAATATTGGAGAGCAGGCTGTTTCATGCTTCGTGGCAAATCTATCCAATATACGCCATGCGAGAAATATGACGTGTGCGTGTTCAGAACGTGTGTCTAACTCGAATATAAGACTTTCGGTTTTATACCTTTCATATCAAATGTTTAATTGCAAACTGTCGAAATTGAAGGAAATAGATAATGATGATATCGTTAAAGTATTGCATAGATATGAAATTGTAATTGACGTTGTCATTATTGAATTATAGAGAATTGTGTAAAGATAGGCAAACACACTCTAAAAAAAGTGCTTATTTAGCACTTAATGGCCTTGTATAGTGACTGCACTTTCAGTGCTGATTTTCTAGTCCAATTTGGATGACTAAATCAGCACTCAAAGTGCAGTCACTATACAAGGACATTTAATACTAAATTAGCACTTCATTTTTAGAGTGCAAGTGTCAGCAATAAACCAAATATGAAAGGTGTAATGGCCAAAAAAATGTTATGGATATACACTGCAAAAACACCGATGTTGATTTAACACCAGCCCGGTATCTCCACTGTAAAAAAATAAGTGCTAATTTAGCACTTATACAGTGCTTGTATAGTGACTGCACTACGAGTGCTGATTTTCTAGTTCAAGTGTAAACTAGAAAGTCAGCACTCGTATAGTGCAGTCACTATACAATCACTGTAAGTGCTAAATTAGTACTTCATTTTTTACAGTGTAGATCAATCCAAAAACTGTTAAGAATCAAACCGATATTAGTTTCACACGGATGCTTAAATGCCAAATTGGAGTTTCTGCTATCGTTATAATCGACCTAGTAAGGTATTATTTTGTACTTTGTAATAAAGTACTTTGTAACATTTTTTTAAATGTCAGTGAATACAAAACATTATTATTGTTGAATGAATGAATGAATCTTTATTTCGTTTCAATTCCGATATTAAACAACATTAACAGTAAATCATTGCGATACAAATAGCAAAGAACAAAAGTAAATGATTACAGGATAATATACATAATACATCCACTCCTTTTTTTGGAACATTATAGTAACACCCATGAGACAAGATTGAAATGAAACGTGGTGACCTACTAAGAAGCTTAGCTTGTGGGTCATAGGCCACCAGAATGTTATAAACTTACATTAGCAATCATTTAAAACATCATAGAACAAGCAAACAAAAAATTGGAGCAAATAATCAAAGTACAGATATACATATTTACACTAAAAAGTAACAAAAAAGTGAAATGCAGAATGCAAACAAATTCTATTAGATCTAAAGTATAAGAATCTGAAATTCGAAAAGAAGAAAGAAAAGAGGAAAAAATAAAGAAATTAAGCAGAGCTCTATTTTTGCCTAGATAATTGTGGGAATAATACAATTTATGAAGTTAGACAAGATATAACCAGCAGGCATTCGTTTACTGATCTAAGTATTTCTTCAGTAAATCTGTCTTTAACTTATTTCTAGAAAAACTAAGGCTAACTGATTGCTTCAATGAAGATGGAGGGAGTTCCATAATTTTGGCCCTGTATAAACAATTGTATATTAAGGTGAAAACTAGTTTTGACCAATGGCAAGTGGAGAAAAGAAACCTGTCTTGTATAGTAAGAATGGATGTGGTCATTTCAACACATAATGAAGCAAGGGCAAGTGGAAGTTCTCTTTTATTTAATTGATACATAATGCAACCGAGGTTGAGATCAAATATGTCATGTAAATTCAGGAACTTGTCTTTATGAAACAAAATATTAGTGTGAGATCGTGAACTTACTCCACATACTAGTCTAATTACCCTTTTCTGGACTTTTAATAACCCATCTAAATGAACTTTAGCAGCGTTACCCCAGGCAAGGATGCAATAATTCAAGTAAGGCACAACGAGAGTTGAGTACAACATGCATAAAATACTTTTTGGGAATAAACTCTTCAATGAATTAATGACTCCTGAATTTCTGGAAAGAAGTTTACATAAATAAGATTCTGAATTGATAGTTTGCAATAAATTGCAGACGATCTCTGTTATGAATATTTACATATTTACACAATTATTGACTACAGGTTCTGAAAAATGTATGCTTCCATCTTGGAAATATTTAACATCCTGATGCCTGTCTCTTCATTTAACGGAATGAAATCCAGACAAATGCCCTGCCTTTGACAATTCAATTTTGGTTACATTTGCATAATGAAATCGTAGCCTATCATATTGATCATCAAAATAAGAACTTTCTTTTTTACCTCCCTGTGAAGCAGACAAAATGTCAAAGCCTGAGGGCAAACTATATCGCCAATTCCCAGAAGTAAAAACATAGATGAGGAGCTAGGTCCAATTGTCGATTTATTTACCCGGGCAGCTAGGCTTCAAATCGATTAAAATGTGAAAAGGTATAGGGCTACGGGACGTTACGTTCTCCTCTCACGTAAGCTCATGATGAAGAAATTTGATTGCTTCTTCTTGCGTGAACTTAAAAGAAAATGCAAAGGTTGATCGAAAATATTATAGTTCGGCTTATTATATTACATTCATTTATTTGGTTTGTTTTAAAACAGTTAATCCTAACTCTTAGCAAAAGGAAAAATTTTGATTACAATATGTTTTTCTTAAAGAATTAGTATTCTATGTGAAGGTTAAAAAGAAAACAAAAGAAGAAATTCTATCTGGTGAGATAATAAATACCATTAATTTCAAGGCCAAAGGGGGCCAGAGACAAGTACATTCCTAGCTCGACGGCAATATACCCGAACTACTTGTGATGCAGAAGTATGTCGGGTCAAAATTCCGTTATGAAATTGCCGTAGAGGGACATATATCAATGTGAGCTTGGGGTATGGGACGGCTCAATGTTAATGATGATTGTCTTTGCTGTCTCCAATTTTATTATCTCTGAACTTGAAAGAAAATATAACGTCACAATCTATGATCTAACAGCTTTCATTCAATCATCACAGAAAGTTTAATGTTTAAAAACCCTGGACATAACATTCATAACGTTTGATATTGATATTGATTAGACAACTGAATATGAATTCAATCTATTGAATATAGTCAGTCTGCTTATCTATCTATCTATCTATCTATCTATCTATCTGTCTGTCTGTTTGTCTCTTCGTCTGTCTGTCTGCCTGCCTGCCTCAGGTGTAATCTCATTTATATATCGAGTGCAGAGTCGTTTTTTTCATTATTTTTTGTATTTATCTGTTCTTACTCTAATTTCCTCGCCTGGTCTTATCGCACCAACATGACCACCTGCAAGTTGGATGTATCCCTCCACTATTCATACTTCATATATCACTCCATTTACATCTATCTGTCTATCGATCAATTCATCTTTCGAAGTATATCTATCCACTCTTCTTCTCACTTCTAATATCTTTTCTTCTTCATGCCATTCTTATAATCCATCCTACGAGGACCAAGTTTGTCTGGCAGTCGAAATTCTAGATAACTAAACCTTAAAAATGTGTCCCTGTCACTGTCGAAATAATGAACATGTATAGAGACCGCTCTCGCATTAATTTGAAATAGAAGATCAGAGAAGTCGTGCTGGAAATGCACGATGACAAACAAAATCAACACAATTTACATTTTATCATACTTCTATAGAGATGCAAATATTCGACCCGACTATCCCCATTATCCATAATGCACTCATATCAGGCGCGATTCTAGACTCTTTTTTTTATACTCCGGATGTGACTTTAAAGGAGAAGGAGGGGGAGGCTTGGATAAAATATGAAACGACCCATTAGCGAGATCGACAGATGATTTTAAGACTGATCAAACCATAATGTTCCATACGTTACCATGGAGATAATATTTGATATTATACATCCATTGTTTGACTTCATCAACCTTGCTCTTATATCAAGCAATCTCTGACATGGATCCGATGACAATATGACATATTGAAACGTTGAGATAGGCGTCAACTCAAAGTACAGTAACTCGTTTATGTGCACTTGTGAAGGCAAAATGTTACGATTGAAATCCATCTTACGGGGTTCTCGGCCACTGTAGGTGGGTTAGAGTATAAGATGGGGAGATATTGGAACACAATATAAACAATGTAACGTGACTAATGACATATAGAAAGAGTCTCTTATCAAAATTAAGAAAAACTTTGGAAATCATTCATATCCTGTATAAAAAAATATACAAAAAAGAAGACAAAACTTCTGTCATGTCTGTGTCTAACGTCCCATTGTCTTTGTATCGGTACGTGTCAAAATTTACCGGCAGGACGTGACGTCACACCTCCAAGGAGATGCGACCACGCCCCCGACATATCACTTCCGAGATCTTTGGAAGGGAACTGAGGATTTCATAATCATCCCCTGATCAAATCGCATCACTCTAATAAAAATAGGATTGAAATTAATCCCAACAGAAAGCATTCCTTGAAAGAAATCGATCTATTATCACTCTTATTTTTGTGCAAGCTATAAATATCACATGTAGGCGCATTATGATGATCCAAATTATTTTCATTCAAGCCACAAATAAATCAAAATCCTATTTCTGAAAATAAAAACTTCGTACTTCAAAATGCCAACGGGAATTTTCTTGTTCGTATTTGATCACCATTATTGTCAAAGTGAAGACCTATATCTCTCATCGTTTCGGACGTAAGAAATGACGTAAACATGATACAAAAGACTGAAATAGTCTATTTTCGTCAGTTTGACTGCATGTCATCTGGGGGATTACCAACTATGTCACTGTGTTTGAAAGAAACCATATGAAATATGAAAGTTACATATTCAAGTAAAAATTAGAATAATACGAGAGAAAAAAAGTTGTTATCACACAACAAGATCATTGGCCTATTCATCAACGTCTGTCATTAAGCAAAGTCAGCAATATTTTCTTGTATCGCGCATAACAATGGTCGTGTAGAGCTTCACCATTCATAAACTATATTCGTTATACTACCCTTATCTGGAGTAAATAATGTTTATCCTTATCATCTCCATTTTATCCCCATCTGCAGTTGACATGGCAACGTTATGCATCAATTCTTCTAATAGTGAGATGTCGGACGCGGAAGGTAGCATACGATTATCACTTCCAATGGCAGCAGCAGACGATATTGAAGACGCGACCAAGTTATTTTCGCGCCCTGTGTGTTCCTTCACATTAACCAGCCAATCGCCATTCGACAGGCTTATTCTAGTTCTTCCAAACGTTACCGATTCTCCCGACACCACGTGCGCAGAACGGTCCAATTACGATCGAGTAGAGCTCAGACTTTTGAACGGACCAATCACAAACGAGGTCCATCCATCGGAGCCGTATTGGAATCTGTGCACGTCTGCGACGACGTCGTCATCATCGTTGTCGTCATCGAGTGCTAACTGGACCAATCAAACAGTGTTAACAGAAGAATCCTTGTCATTCCAAAGAATTTTCGTCACTTCTGGGTCGAGTGTGGATGTATTCTTAGATTTTTCCGCCGCTATTGATAGCATTATGGGATACTCCATGGACGAATTAGACGGACGAGATAGTATTTCAATTTTTTATAAGTCTTTCAGTAGCAACGCACAGTTAGAGGATGGTGAGTATAGGTATTAATTACCAGTCACAAATATCATATATACTCGTCATTACCTTTATACGTCACAGTCGAACTTTAATGGTTGATATAAATCGGACAGCCTAATTAAACTATTGAAATCTATATGCCATATTCGTGAGAGCGATTACTTTAATCTTGAATATTGCTATCCTAGAAAGGAAATATTGAAGTCGAACTTGTCGAAAAGGCACACCCAAAGACAATATTCAAAGATATGAATGAATTCGTACCGTGACTACTTCCCTCTTTTTAGCAGGTTTCCTTTTTCTTCTTTCTTTTTCTTTATTGCGCCATGAGCATCTTTTTATGATGGATACCGGTGCATTATACGAATGTTCATATTTTTTAATTATATTACTACGTAATCTTTATGAACACTCGGAATTTCTTTTTTATCGTTTTTTTTTCCTCATTTTATTTTGTGGAAGCGATTGCGAACATAATTCAACAGTTCAAAACAATATGTTTCTTAATTTCAGCTTGCCTTTTGGTATGATATCATGTTATCATTGTACATTCAACAAGGCATCAATGAATATCTTAAGTTCTTGTAATTTGGCAACATCAGCAACAAAATTCGTCTCCAAAGCAACAAACCATTCTGCCACAGTATATTCCATATCACTTTGTTCGGTTGCGGAATCAAGATAATTGAATAAGAGTATAAATAACCTGTAAACTAAATTTAAAAAAAGTATACGAGAGATGGAGGGGGGGGCATTATGAACATCAAATGATAATCAACAATGAAATAAATTTCGTTAATACTTTTCTTTCACTCTACTACCGTATAGTGACACATAGAGGTAGCTGCACATACACAAATGAATGATATCCTTTTGAATATCAAATTACCCGTATTTTGTCAGACTTTGTCACACTCCTTTCAATGAATTTGATACTGGTTCTCACTGAAATAATTGTTTAAAAGGGGATGTGGTTTGCTTCATTTATCAACCAACCTGTTAATTCTTACAATATGAAATCTAGTCTATCAACCAACATTGGAGTAATAAGATGAGAGAAACATGAACCTTAGAACTTTTTAAAACTTTTCTAACTTTGCTAAAAAAAACATCACGGTTATGCATATTAATGCTCGATCGTTCCAAGAACAAACATAAAATACTGGAACTTTTAATACTTGCCTTCGTTGGAAAAAAAAGAAGATTTACAAACTTCAGTATGACATTTGAAAAAAAACCGAGAGGAGTTTTGATAACACAAGATGATCATGACGGCAAGTAAAACCAGTATCGCACTTGTCACCATTAGAAATGAGAAATTATTATGGTAATCCCCGGAGCCCCTATCTATATGCATGAGGTTTAAAAACGTTTCACTTTTAATTCCCAACATTCTTCATTTCAACTGAAGATGTGAGCTGTTTAGACAGGTAAATGGCCGGTATACATAATCCAGTCAGGGGTGTCGCCAGGGCGAGGTGGGGGCAAATTACGATTTTTCGCGTTCGAAATCTTATTTCAAAATAGTTTGAAGTTTCACTTCCACGTTATTTTTATTTTTGTCTCACATTTTCTCTTCTCCGTCTCTTTCCCATTCCTTCCTTTTTTATTGTTGTATTTTACATTTGAAAAAAGATAAATAAAAGGAACAGTTGCCCCTGACCCCTGTCACGCTACAGATATCCTCTGATAATAAGCTACATTAAGAAGGGCCTAATCTGTCTTTGAGTTAGTGAACGTGGTGAATATAAAATATGCTGCTTGAGTTGCCGAGGGATTACGCTTACAGACGAGATTGCAAATTTTAAATCTCACATTTGCAATTCTGATACATTTCATGACACTTTATATCTTTTACTCCCCCCCCCCCCTTCGTTCGGTAGTCTTCTTATTTCTCAACGCGATTTATCTCTCAACCTACCCAATTAATTTTCTTTCATTTTTATTTATTATTTCTGCAACTTTTCATAAACAAATACAGAGTACATAACAAAATATTTAACAATAAAAAATAAGAATAAGGTTGCATTTTCTATGACATAACAATTTAAAAAGGGATTGCCACTATGTTGAATGTTACCTTTATCTATATTTTCGATCTGCCTATATACACACCAATATACAAATCTATGTATCCATCCATCATCAACCCGTGTAATCTATATATCCTTCCACCCATCCATCAGTCTATATTTCTACGCATTTATTCATTACGATAAATCTTCATGACATATTCATCCATCAGATTCTGTCTGTCTGTATATAATTATGTATGTATGTATGTCTTTCTCTCTGTCTGTTTGTTCGTCTGCTTGTTTCTCTAATCATAGGCCAAATCTAGCACGGGTGTACTTATTGGACTGGCAGTCCTAATGAAGTCAGAAATTCTGTGACATTTCAAATATCGCTTGCATCTTCATAAATAAGATTTATCATTATTCCCAAAGTATTGACTTCATAATTTTTTTAATATCTTTGTCGATTGAATTTCGGGCGCGTTCATTCAAAATATATATGTTAAGATAATCTATTGTGGGGTTTTGAATTTACTCTGGGGCACTAACCATACAGTAAATCGGCTGGAAAGTTAAGTTTGATTCAATTGTAATTCATTATACAAGTAAGATGGCGCTCTTTCACATTTCATCGCAGTGGTATTAAGGACTTGGTCGATGAACGCTCATGATCATTCTGTAACAAAACAAAATTCTGAAATAAATATCGGGGGGGGGGGGGGTATAAAGAAGCGAATTGGTGTGGATTCGTCATCACTTCTGATATATAGGTGAATCCTGAAAACAGAACACAATTTGCAAATTAGGCCCCTCATGCATTATTTTGATGTTTCTTCTTCAGAAACATACATGTCACAAAACCCCCTTAAAACCAAAGTATTTATTTAATCAAACCAAAGTATTTATCTAATCGATGAGGTCTGATATTGTTTTTTTTTAATCATTATTATTCTTCCTTTCAGATCTATGTATCCAATGCACTTCAAACGAGTCGTGGGCCAGTGAAGCTGAAATCTGCTCGGATATATATCTAAATTGCTCCTATCCAATCTTGTCGCCTAGCAACGAAACACGTGACCAGAAAGTCATCATCAATTGCATTCCTCCAGGTAATACCTCCTCTTTAGATGCCTCCACTCTCATCTCAAATCTGTCCATCTATCAATCTATCTACCTACCTACCTACCTACCTACCTACCTACCTATCTATCTATCTACATATCTACCTATCTACCTATCTATCTATCTATCTATCTATCTATCTATCTATCTATCTATCTATCTATCTATCTATCTATCTATCTATCTATCTATCTATCTATCTATATATCTATCTATCTATCTATCTATCTACCTACCTACCTATCTATCTATCTATCAATCTATATACCTACCTATCTATCTATCTATCTATCTATCTATCTATCTACCTACCTACCTACCTATCTATCTATCTATCTATCTGTCTACCTTTCTATCTATCTATATATTTATCTATCTATATATATCTATCTATCTATCCTATCTATCCTATCTATCTATCTATCTATTCCTTAAGTTCTTCTCTGCCTCTCTCTTTCCCTATCATATTTCCGGAATATAAGTCACTATACCTCAAATATATTTTTGCTATAAACTAATTTGTCTATAAATATTTACACGATAACATTTTGGGGTGGGATGTGTATGGATTTCCGAAGGTCGAGTTGCAGGCAGTTTACAATCAAACCCAGGGTTTTTCACTGAAAATATTTATGCTGCGCAAAAAATAAGCATTTGTTTTTTTCAATGGTCTATTTGTTTTCCAGTAAGTATACATTTCTACTCACACTTGCTCATTATTTAAATACAAGACAGTAAGGCCGGGTTTATACCGGGACCTATAGAGCGTTCCAAGAGGCAGACATGTTGGAAGACAATTAAAAAAAACCTGTGCATGAAACCTACTGATCTGAATATAGTCATTGTGTTGGTTATTGTCTGAAAGTTCAGTCTCATTAATTCTTATGCCCTCCATTGTGACGTCATCTGAAAATAAACTACACACATCGACCAAGACGCCAGTGCGTATTGTTGTTAAGTAAATACAAAATAAACTTTTAAGAATAATGCAATACATTCGTACCCTTTGTCTTCTTTCAGAGAAGAAACCTCGTTCTGAGCTCTTCAGCATCATGATGGCCGGAGCCATCGTACTGACCATCATCTTCGTATCATTTCACTGTAGTCCCGGTAGCAGCTCCCCATCACGCCGTCCCGCTGCCATGGACATCATGCTACGAGACGATATCTCCCGAAGAGGCGGAGGCGGACTCGGGGGAGGTCGTGGTCCTTTCGGAAATACATCGTACAAGGTCAAAGCTCCTACGGTCGGCAAGGGACCCGTCAGTCATGTATGACGAATACCCCCTCGAAGATAGGGGCGTGGTTTATTTATTGAAGTCTGTTGTACCATTCATGCGCTATGAGTCTGTGGGTTTTTTTTTTTTTTTATCGTATATAAGCCAGCCGCCAACCTCAAACTGCAAATCAAAGAGCGAGCAACGATGAACTCATTTAATATGCGAACACAGTATCAGGCAGTAGGCCTATAAGAATTTATTGATTTTGAAAACATCGCAATTCCTAAATATACCTCAGTTGTAGTCTTGTATTATGTAATGTCAATCATAACGCGTCACGTATTGATAACTCGTGATTTGTTCGTGGAGCTCACCGCATAACACGTATTTATTGTGTATGGCGTTTCACCGTGACCTAATGATATGTAAAATACTATACATCTTTGTCATTCAGGCTATGCGGGCATGTTTACTGACATATCAAAATTTTATGAATATTTTGTCATGATAAAATGTGTTCTTGACAATCTGAAACTAGCCAAAGATTTTCAGACCGTTATGCAGTCAGTCATCATGTTTTGAACAAAATCTGAATATTTACTTATTTAGATTTTTTGTGGAATATTTCTCAACAAAGGTTGTTATGGAAAATATAAAAGATGGCATGGGGCTTGATGTCATATCAACGGGTGATGTATGCAAAGTGATTTCAAGTTTTGTGGTCCATTTATTGATGTATAAATTAAACTATTCCTATATGAGGTCTTCACGGAAAGGCCTTTAAATTAAAAAATCATTATCTCAGTAAACCAGTCTCTTATCCTAATCCCTTTTTTAACGAATGGAAATAATTCAGCCACTATTGCTAAACAAAACACGATGAATGTGGTTATATGTTTTATGTACAAATCACATGTTTTAAATGTTACATGGAGAGCATCATGTTCCAAGGCAATAGTATCAATAATATACAGGGCAACCAAATTGGTCGAGCGTCATCTTTCGTTCTTCAGTTTGTATACATTATACGCATGGACAAAGCAAGTTCACTTCAAGGCATACCTAAATCCACTGACGTGAAACTTGCCTGGCATAGCATATACCTCGTAACTCAAATTCATTTATATCACCCCCCCCCCCCAAAAAAAAAAAAAAAAAACCACACACACACGTACAGATCGTTCGAAAAGTCGTTAGGTTATGGTAAGATATCCGCAGTCAAAGCAAGAAGATTCTTTGAAACCTCCTTGGTCAAAGCGTATGCATGGGCCCCATTTGCATTAATCATGGGAGCGTATGAATAATAGTTTATTATGAAGCAATTGCTTTTTATTGTCTTTATGCATTAACCCTCCCTAAATTTACCCGACAGGTGAGAAATATAGAATAGAAATCCGTTATACAATAATGTATACAAACGTGTTGATTAATGATATGAAATAAAATTGTATGCTATTGTGTATTGGCTCATTCAATTACGCTGATCAGAATACAGTTTCATAAATTTGTTTATTATGATAAGTCTACGGTCATCTGATCGGCTTAGAGGATGGTATACAAGTTTCATGAAACGCTTTAAAGATTTATTGATTTACATTTTGACTTCCAACATGTCCAAAGTAGCCAATATTACTTGCCATGTGTATTTGTAACAACTAGACTGTTTATTTGGTGACACGACAGTTGCTCCTACGACGATTGCTCCGAACTTTATTCCGTCTGAGATGTAGGGTTAGGGTTGCAATAAGGTTTTATGTTAGGTTAAGGGGTGCGGTATCGTGGTAAATCCAGGGTTGAATTTAGTCATTCGACAAGTGTGAGGGAAGTTTTTGCGGAGTAATTGTCAACGGAGCAAATGTCATTGAACCCGGTTTTCTTTTTACTTAAACGGTAAACTCGGATGAGTAGGCATAACCAGTACAAGAACTACCGTCATTAACAGTTATTTATGTTGGTATAGAATTCACATGAGCGGAATCAGCATAGCTTCCTCTTAGACTATTTTTTTAATAAATGAATGTTGATAATTATGTACGTTTTCAGTATGATTCTGATTATGTTTGTTTGTTTTTATACATTTTATGACAACACTGCTGAGCAACATTTTTTAATTCAGTTGCTAATTTTGTTATGCAATTTTATGTGCCATATTATTGCCTTGTTGTGTATTAGTTTGAATGTGACTTCATGAAGTATTTTGAAAAATATGATTGTTCCGTGCAAATTATTTCTAATTAAACACACCTGTGCTTACGCAGATTATATGCCTTACTCAATTTGTTAATTTATTTGTATACCATGTTTACAGGTTATATGTACACTTTAAAAGCAAGGTGTTTATGATAACACCAGTCGGTGTTGTGAGAGGACTACACCCTCGGGTGTTGAAATACACCAGGAGTTAGTGTCGATATAACACCAAATAGACGGTGTGGATATACAAAAATATGTATTGTGTTGTAATAACACCAATGGGCTTTGAATAAACACCATCATCAATATAATTCTGGTGTAAATTGATTGGTGTGGTCCTCTCACAATGCCGACTAGTGTAGTTTTAACGCCATTGTATTTGCAGTGTATAAAGTCAGGCTCAAACTTTAACCCTTCGGTGTCGGTAAAAAAGGTGTATGCTTCGCCCCGGGACTTAGCAATAGTATCTTGATAGAAACACAGAAAAGCTGTATTAGATTCTCAAACATATTTTTTTTCTCAAAGGATTGGTGTTTAATCGCTATACATTATACTTAACCCCCCCCCCCCCACCGTTCATGCGCTGCAAAAAAAAATATATATCGCAGCACTATTCGTAGACAATTTGGGACTGCACCTTGGAAATTTTCTTCAATAGAAAGGATAAAGTTCAGCTATACAGTGCGTATCAAAAAAAAGTTTACACTTTGAAAAAGCCCTGTGAATTAAAAAATATACAACATGTGGGTAGTTTTTTCACATATAATCTTAGGTTTGGGTCTCATCTATCCAATGAAAGTAAAAGTTTTGACAGAATGTTACACTTGAGTGAGCACTGTCCATTTTTGTAAAGCTCGCAGAAATCTGTTTGCGCAGAAATGCTCGTTTTCACGCTGAGTCAAGGGGAAAGGGTGAAATCAAACTTACCCTGACAAACATGTATCATACATTTCCCTTGCAATTTTAGTCCATTGAAATAAGACGGATACATTCAAGCATTTTGTAAAAATTTTGCCACCCAAATTGAAATTTCAACACTTAGTAAGCACAACCTTTACCTTTTGTGCCAGCTGGATCTGAGGACATAACTGAATCTGAACAAAAGTTTATATCATACATCTCCAGCATTTTTTCACTAAGTTTTTTTCATTAAAAGTGGGTTTAAATTTCATTTTTCATTTAACACTCGTTTCTCCACACTTTCCCCAAGCTTGACAATGATTAACAAATGAAAATCAAGCCTCAGCCTTTTCATGTAAATCACAGCTCAGTGTAAAGCAAATATTGTCTCGATGGCCTCGGTGTGTGGGGGAGTGGGGTGGGGCACAATGCACTCTTCGAAGTGTTTTGGGCAAGGAAACAAGTTGAAAAAAGGTAAAGAGATCTTCAAATTAATTTTTCTATAGTTAAATCCCACGTGTTCTTCATGATTAAGGTCTACTTTTATTCGCATAACTATTTCAAATTTCTGCGCAAATCATTTTTCACTAACTTTTCAAAAGTAAGTGGTGCTCACTCAAACGGAAATATTTTTCGACAGTTACATCGCCATTTGCTTAAATTTATTTATACCAATGTTAAAATGTGGAAAAATCTTCATGATATTACAAATGTATAATTCTACAGGATTTTTTCTAAGTGTAAACTTTTTTTTGATACGCACTGTATTAATCACTAAATACTCTCAAAATCGTAATAAATGCAAACGTATGAAACACGTGAATATTATTAATAATTTTTGATGTACTATCTGTATAGTCAGACTCAGAATATCAGAATCAGTATGGTTTAATTCTGACGCATATTGTCAAACTTCTATTTTTCATTCCGTTTTAATGGAGATAGTGGTGATGGTGAGGATGTTCGAGGAGGAGGGGGGGGGGGGGGTGAGTCCACTATCAGATCAGAAGTCTGTATAGCCGGCATGACCTGTCGTAGCTCTTAAGGCCACCGTACACCTTACGATCGATCTGCGACCCGATTTTGGAATAAAACGTATGAGTATTTGATGCTAATATTGAGACATGGAATATGTGTAATGTTTTAAATCATCGTACAAATACCTATGTTCAAATCTGTGACTATGCTATCATCCTTGTTAGAATAAAAGCGAATTTAATATCTAGTCGTAATGACGTCATAGCAATCGTACGATTGGCTACGATTTGAAACTAATTTGGCCCTAACTCCCAAATAAAGGCTAGCAATCATCCAATTTTTTTGTAACTATTAGAGTTCTTTCAGTTAATTTGAACCACTAATTAAAAGATACTTTTCATTCACATTTTCAGAAAATTGGCAAAATTCGATTTGTTTCAAATCGGACCATGGACCAGTCGTAAGGTGTATGGTGTTCAGTGGCGTACCTAGGATTTTCCAAAGGGGGGGGGAGGCAAATTCCTCCGCCAAAAGAATTGACAAGTGACAAAAATTGACAAGTGGCCCCCTCTCAAAAGAGGGGGCCACTTGTGCCTCGTCAGGGACCAGTTTTGACTCGTCGGGGGGGGGGGCAGGGATACGTCCTTTGCATGAGTTGTGACTCGTCAGGGGGCAGTCTGCCCCCTTTAGGAACGCTAGTGGTGGTGTCCTTTAGATTGACGTAAAAAAACATCTTGAAAGAAATAAGAGAGTAAAATCGACCGCCTCGTGGACCCTCCCCAGTCACGAAATCGATTGGTGTCTACAAAACGATCGATGCATCGAGCTTCTGTTTGAAGTTCCTTGATTAATGGCATGCGATTTGAAATAACGCAATTTATGGTAATAGCTTTGATCACTCTGGAGACGGTTTCAATGATATGGTAATTTGCCAATTCGTCTATTGCCAACGTGTCCACTCATCACATGGTCTACCTTCATTTAGTCTAATGCCATGCTTTCCGTCCATCAATATTTCGTCTTACAACCATTTGGTCCACTGAGGCACTTCGTCTTTTCACCTGTTCCTCTATGACCATTTCGTCTCATATCCAGTCGGTCTAATACCCGTTTCATTTTCATTCATTTCGCCCAATTGACACATAGTCTAATTAGACCAAATGGTATATAGACTAAATGGCTATTAGACCATGATAGGTCTATGATTAGACCAACTTATTAGGTGAAACGGTGAGTGGATGAAGAGGCAATTACACAATGTGGATAGGGGCGAATTGATGGTAGACCATGTGATGATAGACGAGTTGGTAATTGGACACAATTAGCATTAGTCCAAATGAAAATGAACCATTGACATGATAGACGTGACTGTATGTATATCATATAATTCTGGTAGAATTCTATTCTACCTTCTTTTTTCACAATCAAGAATATTGTGCACCGATTGTGCATCATTTTAATCCACTAGGAAATGCACGTAATTAGGCATCGATGGGCCTAAAAAGTATGTTTTTCATGTGCAAATTGTTCTAAAATCGCCATAAATAGTTCCTATTGGTCAGTACGAAAATGGACTTATCAAGTCATTGTTCTACATTATAAGTAATATGCATAGTATGATGAAATTATTATGATGTCATTGATTTATCAGTATCGCATTTAATGAATAAAGATTATACAAACGCAATTGAACTTTGCTTTTATTTTCGTTTACTGCATTAAATTTCTAATTCACGTACATTTTTTTAAATTTTAAGTCCCTTTCACGATACAGGGGCCGCGGAACGGTTTTCAAAGTGGGTGGGGGGAGGGCTGACAATGCAAAAAATCACAATCATATGGTCATTTTTACGTTTTTGTACACGGTTTTGGAAAAAAGTGGGGGGGGGGGCTGAAACCCCCAGCCCCCCCCCCCCCCCCCCGCTTCCGCGGCCCCTGCGATATAATAATGTAATAAATGATAAGTTAGTTTTACTATAAGCAGAAAATTATTTAGAAAATATTGGTGAAGGTTTGGTGAAAATCAAAGAATAAGAGAGGTTACCAATCTTTAAAAAAAACGTGACGTCATGCGTAAGCAGTTTCCCCATGTAATATTTAATATTTATTCAATATTTTTTTTTTTCAATTGGACATGATAAATATTATCTTACAAAAGGGGGTGATGCGTTTGATGAAATCACTTTCAATATTTTGAGAAAATTATAGTTTTTGAAAGATTGGAACGAATAGAAGTAAATTTTGGAATTTATATCACACAACATAATGGAGGAGCTGCTAATCTGTGATGTCACAAAATAAAAACAAAATAAAAATAAAAATAATAAAGGTCATATCTTTATTATTCTTTGATAGATTTTCATCAAACATTCACCATCATATTTGTCAATTTTTTTTTAAATATAAAACTCAAGTTATAGTCAGGTTAAACTTCCACTTTTTTCGAATTAACTTTCAAATTAAACATTATGTATATTGTGGTTATATTGCGAAAAGGGAAAGGGGGCTGGGTAGAATTGAGGAGGGAGGGTGAGTGGGGATTAAAGCAGAGACGGAGAAAGAGGAGAGTGAAGGGTGGGAGAGAGGATATTAATTAGACAGAGGAGGAATAAAAAATAATGATAGGGGGGAGAGGGAGAGATTGGAGGAGAGAGGGGATATGGGGTACACGGATATAGTGATCAAGGTGTGAGGAAGAATGTTGAAAGGAGAGAGAGTGAGAAGCAAAGCTCGATCGTGCAAAGGGGTGGATGAGTGTGTGTCGGGGGGGGGGGAGTATTTTTTTTTAATTTGTTTTCAACAAGTTCACACCTAGTTATAGCATTTCCTTTTATTTGAAAGCTGGATAAAAGAGCATTGTAGATTAAATGCCTTGCTCACGGGCATAGCTGCCGCGGCCGGGGATCGAACCCCGGACTTTTTCATGTATAGCCAGGCGCCTTAGACCACTCGGCCACGGCACCTTCACTGGAGGGAGCGGGTGATATTGAGAGAGGGGAGGAGATTAAATTTGCCTAATCTTCATCCTGCTTCACAACAAATGAAACAGACAATAGCCCGATCGATATTATTAATTGAAATCACTTCCGGGCCCCTACGTGGATTCGGTTTTGTGTGAATGCGGCATCGAGAGAAAGAGGGGGGGGGGGGTCAACATTTTTGGTCCGAGAGGTTTCAGGATCTGACAACTATCTGTCGAATAAAACAGGATATGTCAGATAAAATATCCGGCAAGTCATTTCATATGCCCTCCAGATCTCATCTGAAAGACGTAACCAAGGCAATGTAACCTTTTCACTGGATACAAGACTGTTTAGTCTGCAAGCATCCCGATATCCATTTTTAAAGGGATACTCCAGGCTGAAGATATTTATATCTCAATAAATATAGTAAAATTCACAAAGCAAAATGCTGAAAATTTGATCAAAATCAAATAAAAAAAATAACAAAGTTATTGAATTTTAAAGATTTGCATTATTCTGGTAAAACAGTTCTAGGCATGTCTTCATGATAGGTGGGCTGATATGATGTCAAATCCCCACTTGTTCTTTTGCATTTTATTATTTGAAAATAGGTTTGATAAAATGTTTCTACCAATGAACTAAAACAATTGGATTGACAACTGATTAAGTGCATTAGTTAACTATTGCTGCAACTTACTTCATCATGGAGACACATCATTTCACACATGTATGTAAAATGAAACAATTATGATTTCATGTAGTAACATAAGAAATAGGGAAAAACAACATAATAATAGGAAAAGTGGGCATGTGACATTATCAGCCCACCTAATGAATATTCATGACGACGTGCATGATAACCGTTTTCACAAAATATTGCTAAACTTTAAAATTTAATAACTTCGTTATATGTTATCCAATTTTGATGAAATTTTCAGCATTTTGCCCGGTGAACTTTACTTTATTTATTGAGATATAAATATCTTCATCCCGGAGTATACCTTTAACGATAAAATCTGTCAGCTTTATGGGCTTTGATTGGCGAACCATGGGCCAATCCTAGTACGTCTGCTGTGCAAACCAAACCCTTCACTCGAGTTAAGGGTCTGGATGTGCAGCCTATAATGCCACGGAGCACTGAAGGCCCTCTTTCTCAGATCTGAAACAGCAAGTTTCGTATGTGCTAGTCTTTGCCTGGAGACCCACTTGTTGATCAAAGTTTCCAATGGTTTATTTCCAATTCGTTTAATGCCAATTCGTCCAATCGCCAACTCGTCTACTATCATCATGGTCTACCATCAGTTCGAATTTCTACTATCCACATGGTCTAATTGCCAATTCGTCCACTCACCATTTCGTCTAGTAACCAGTTGGACCAATAGCCACTTAATTCATGGTCCATATACCATTTGGTCTAATCGGTATTAATTGTGCAAAATGAATGAAAATGAAATGGATAGTAGACCAACTGGTTATGATACGAAATGGTGATTAGACGAAGTAATAATTGGACCAAATTGTTGTTAGACGAAATTTTGAAGGACGGAATGGCATATTAGACTAAATGAAAGTAGACCATGGGGTGAGTGGACGAGTTGGCAGTAGACGAATTGGCAATTTACCGTTTCAATCAGGGTCTGTGTCTGCAGATTAGACCAACCCATTAAGAGAAGGGGGGGGGGCATACACAATCATCTCGGGGTACTGAAAACTTTCCGGAGTTGGCGGTGGGGGCAAGGCTCGTAAATTTATATGAAATGGTTAAGCGAGTAAAGAGGGCGCCTTTTCATTAACAATAAAACCAAAGGATTTGGTATATAAACTTTGATACTCATTTTACAAGTTTCAGAACTTTATTTGCGAAAACTGATTTACATGCATGATTAACATATAGGGCCGTACGTGATTTACGGCCAGCCCTTTGCTTATATCGTACTAGTCTCGCATGTCTCTATATTCTATTGTGTCTATACCGTATCTCTACGCATTACGAAAGAGCGAAGCGATCGGGTAAGCAGAATTAATTCACTTAAATAAAGTCTTTAAATAAATTAATTGGAGACATCGATCCTCCAATTCTATTTTAATCAAAACATGCAGCAAGCGAGAGAAATTCCTTTTTAGTTGCAACATCGAAAGAGCAAACATTGTAGCAATAATTGCATTAAAGTAAAACCAAAGTTTAAAAAACCAATATCGGCAATATTTTAATTTTTTAACTCTTAATACTTTGTGAAGATTTGAATAATTCATTGGAGGATATTAAGCGCTTTCTCATAATGTCTCTTTATTTTCCTTGCTAAGTGGCAATCTGAACATTATCTTACAAATTGTGTAATTGCATATTAGAAAGCTTTGATACATTTTGAAAGTTTAGGCCCATTTAATGGTGGGAAATGTTTTTATACCCCCCCCAAAAAAAAAAAATATATATATTTTTTGCGATCCGGACCAAAATATTTTTCATGTAAAATCGAAAAATGCATCCTCTAAATTTTTTTTAATTTCATTACCATCCAAGATTAGCACTTTTATATTATATAGAATATTAGATATAAACTAAAAAAATGACCACACTTGGGCGAGGGGTGCACCTTAAGAGAGGTTTTAAAATGCATAATGCTTATTGAAGAAAATTACGTTAGATCCCACCATCTTTTTCTTCTTTCTGTCCTTAATATCATATCAATTATAATATTGAATTATATATTGAAAAAATATATAAATTCGTATTGTCAAAATTTTGAATTGGAAGTTCGAACAAATCAATCTCTATAAGGGGGCTATACTCGACCCTTTAATAATACTTTTTTTTACCTTTCTCATACAAGAAAATGTCAGGCCTATTCAGTTTTGTTCACAAACATAATCAGCCTTTAAAGAAAGCTTGTCCCTCTATTAAAAAGGAGTGCATTTTTTAAAGAGCTCATAAGGCAAGTCCTTCCCACCAAAAAATTGATGAACTTTGAAAGGAAAAAATCTAACGGGCAAAACACAAAAAATCTAATAAAATTCGGATGTATATTGTCAAATCTGTAAAAATTAGAATATTGTATAATTAAAAAAACAAAATAAATAGTGAGTGAGTAATATCATCGACTCTTTATTTGCATATCACTGAGTTGTGCATGTAACAGTTTTGTTAAAAAAAAATAATAATAAGCGAAACTTTAATTCGTAACTTTCTACTCTCATTTCGGATTTTGATGAAATTTCAGTGTTATGATTGCTTGATTTTTCTCTATTGATTTAAAGTTTTATTTTCTGCGGTGGACTTGTATGACCTTTTATTATTTTAACTAAAATATTTCGACATTATATATATACGAATAGTACACGATTTTGAATAAATTGGTGTCATCTTTGTTAACCTCCGATTTAATAATAATATTCAATTTAAACTCTGGGATGATTTCCGAAAGAAATATATGCCCATTTATATATGCCCATTTATTTACTGCACTGCATGCAGGTCTTTATTCGCAAATTAATAATGTTTAGGTGCACATATCTGGAGTTCGTTGAAATTGTCGCTTTTTAAAGGAATATTGTTTAGTTTTTTTATTTGCTTTTTTTTAATTTTGACACTGAAGTAAAATGTTCATTTTCCATTTTGATACATGATACACCAATCGTCAAAGTAAGTAATTCATGTATATTTTATTTAGGATTGCACGATCAGGCACTGATTCTTTTTTTAAGTGCAATTTACGAATTCAAGTATTTTTTTCATTTTATATAGGCCGCGCCATGAAGACAAAATGCTGAATTGATGGATGTTATTTTAGGAATTATAATTTTAGAACAAAGAAGAGAAACATGAAATAGATACAATTATGGCTTGATAGGCCATTTGCTTTTTGTTACTCCCTCAATCCCTTTCATTACTTTATTATGTTTCTTTTTATAGTTTGCCTATAATTGTACAACTGTTTTTTTTTCAATTTGTTTGCATTAATTCACATCCTCTTTTTTGTTGATGTAAAACAAATGAATTTGAATAATTTTTTTGCATAATGTGGTGCTGTACACAAATGCAGTAGATACATGCAGATAGGAGTTGATATTATAACAATAAAGTATATAACATAGATAAATAGTATAGGGCATATTTTGTGTTATATTTTTTACTTTGTTATTTTGGAATGAATTCGAGATATAATTTCCAATAATAAAAATTCGTTGTTCATATCATTTCTATCCCCTTCTTTCTCTCTCATCATGTCATCCTTCCCTGATCAATCAATATCAAAATATTTTCCGGCCAGCCTCAGAGTTTCTTGCAGCAGAATCACAAGTGTCGAACAATCACACACACTTAATATTGCTATTACTAGATCGGATTTGGGGTTGAAAAAGTGTGAAAAGGAAAATTAGCCAGTCTATTTTAGTCCAAATTTTTTTTTTCGAAAAATATAATCTCGTTAACATAGATGGCAATCAAAATAAGTTCTTTTTCAATACAGTCTTGACAGAGCTTTTTGTTGCCCAGACCCGGAAAAAAAAATCGCTGTTTGAGATAAAGCTACAAACGCGTTCACGCGCACCAAATGCACGGCACGAACTAATGGGATAAAATGGTCAAAATCATCAGGAATACCGAAAAAATGTTCATGAAATAATCTGATTAACATAAAGTGTCAATGGTATGGCAGAACAGGTTTTTCATTCAGATATAGCAATTTTTATTCAAATTTTGTCTTGAAAATTTTCCATCGCATCGACAGTGACGTGATCAACCCATATTCTGTCCGAGTACAAGCGACGCTGTTCACTACTGAACTGCCGCGACTCTCCAAGCCATAAATTATGGCAATTTTCCTGTGGAAATATGAATATAAAGTTTAAAATGTGATAACAGTACTATCTTAAACATATTTTAACATTTCTTCTTCTCTAATTTACCCAAAGCTAGGAGTTAATTTCATACAATTCAGTATTTTACCCTATGTTTTGCACAACATTATATATGCGCCGGCTGGCATAATGACGTTCCTGAGTTCGCTCAATTTTTCCACTAACCATCCTTTATGCAGATGATAAACAACCCGTAAAATGTCAAAATTGTAAAAGATAAGTGGATCTAAGATTAAATGAATCCAGTAGAAATGTGAATTATGACATTTTGCATCTAATGATGTCTTTGTGTTTCGTGAAATGTAACGATTTCAAACTTTATTTAGACTTTTCATGACAGTTTTTGTCGTGACAACTTGCCGTCAAAGAAAATTTTCGGTTTGTCAAGCGGGGTCGTCAGAAATTTGTGTTTGGCAAGCTCATTTTCTAACGCTTTATTTACTATGAAATCGACAGAATTTTGTTTATCCTTTCTGATGATGTTTGAGAAAAGGGTCTATTAAATACTATTTATACACTAAAATACTTACAATTTACATTTTCTATGAAATTTTATGAGTTTTTTGACAAGTTTAAAAAGTGATTCTGTAACTTTAAGTTTGAGTGCTTAGTTAGCGGATAAAAACATGTAAATTTTACGCAAAAAGGAATCAAATTAAAGCTTAGAATGTACTCTATCGAAAACAATGAAGTAGAAACAGATTTTAGGTCTTAATCGAAGAGAATTTGAGGATTTTCCAACACCTTACTAACACATCCAAAATCGCAATTGCCATAATACGCCATGTACACGTACGGACACTGGGTTGTGTATGTAGCATACAGTATTGCTTTCCCCCACGTCCGCACGCACTTTATATAAATGCTGGAGACCGCGGAAATCGAATCATTCGTTGACTTGCTCGCTACCAGTTACACTCATACTCAGCTACTCATAAATTATCTCTCATCATGTCTGCCGACCAGAAGAAAGCCGTTAAGAAGCCCCGTGCCAAGCCAGCACACCCCAGCTCTGCTGACATGGTTGTTGCTGCCATTACCAACCTGAAGGAGCGTAATGGTTCCTCGGCTCAAGCCATCAGAAAGTACATCGAGAAGACCTACAACGTTGACATGAAGAAGCAAGGCCCCTTCATCAAGCGTGCCCTGAAGTCTGGTGTTGAGAAGGGAACCCTCACCCAGGTCAAAGGAAAGGGAGCCAGCGGATCCTTCAAGCTTGGCAAGAAGAAGGAAGGCAAGACCGAGGCCCAAAAGGCCCGTGCTGCCGCCAAGAAGGCCAAACTTGTTGCCAAGAAGAAGGAACAGAAGGAGAAGAAGGCTGCCAAGGCTAAGGCCAAGAAGGAAAAGCTAGCCGCCAAGAAAGCAGCAAAGAAGGCCACGAAGAAGACAAAGAAGCCAGCTGCCAAGAAGGCAAAGAAGCCAGCCGCCAAGAAGGCAAAGAAACCAGCAGCAAAGAAGCCTGCTGCCAAGAAGACTAAGCCCGCCAAGAAGGCCGCAAAGAAGCCAGCTGCCAAGAAGCCACCAGCAAAGAAGGCAGCCAAGAAGCCAGCAGCTAAGAAGGCAGCCAAGCCCAAGAAGTAAACTTGCTTCTTATTTAATAGCTGTAGATACAGCTACGTTTTCTTCAAACCAACGGCTCTTATCAGAGCCACCCAAACTCCAAGAAAGAAACAAATAGATTTTACTCTCTTTTTTTTACTGTTTTTTATGACTTAATTACATTTTACCCAGATTAAATAAATTAAGGGGACATTTTTATTGTCGGTGTAGTCTTCCTCGCATGTAACGGGGACATGGGAAATTTTTAATATAACCGTGGGTGCTGATGTAACTTGTTTAGCAAAAAAGGAGAGAGGATGAACTATTGGTATTAGATCAAAGGTTGTTTGGTTCCGAAAAATTTTGACAACCAAAAAAATTGGGTTTCATTACAAGATGAAGGTAATTTTGGTTCCAATAAATTTGACAAGCAATTATAAAGAAATAAAAATTCTAGGGGTGGGGTGCTGCCAAGGGAATGTAATAAACACAGCACCCCCAGGAAAATCGTGGGGTGCTTCAGAACCCTCCTTCCCAGGGCCGTGCATGAAAGGAAGGGGGTTGGGGACTAGATGCGTGAGCTTTTATTCCAGATTCACAATTTATCGAAAGAAGGGATCTGAACCACCATCCCTCTCTGTTCTCTATAATGGTTATTTTCTTTCTCTTCCCTTTCTCTTTTCCCTCTCTTTCCCCTTCTCCTTCCTAGTCTTCTCTTACATTTCAACAATAATTCTTCTACTCGCTATTACACTATAAAAACTCAGAATAGCTTTGGTTCACTGAACCAAAGTTCTCTGCTTTTCTAGTGTAATATAGAGTTATGGTGGTGTATCTCATAAGTTTTCCTCCCCTCCTTGGAGGCATTCACATTTCCCAAACTGCTAATGAATATGAGGCCCGGGAGGGGGGGGGGGCAGTCAAACGTAATTGCTGTACACAAGCGTGGCCAAATTATTTCCAAAAAGCTTGGGGGGGGGGAAACATACCCTAAATACGTTTGGCTAGTCATAAAAAAGGCTTTGAAAAAAACATACCCTAAATACGTTTGATCCTGCGATTGACCAGTCTTTCAAAACTACCCATTTTTGAAAATCGGTGTTTTTTATACCCTTAACGAGTGCACGCGCGGCCCGCGTCCAAAACTGAAAAAAAAAAACCTTTAAACGCGTCTTATTTTGGTCACGCGTGTGTACAGCAATATATTTGACTGCCCCCCCCCCCCCACCGGATGTAAGGACGAGATCAAAAAATTTTTTAATCCTATAATCAGAGAAGTGGGAGTTTTTTTTAAAGTCTTTGTTGGGAAAATATGTTTGTTAGAAAAAGATTTTATGTCTTAATCGAAGAGAAATTTGAGGAGTTTCCAATTTAACAATAGTTTTGGTTTAAATAAACTTCTTTTTTTTAAGTAACCTTTCTGAATCGGAGAGAAATAAAACACATTGCTGAACACATTGTTTACAAAGATTTTCAACGGCAGTTTTTAATTCATACCTAAACGGTCAATAACAAAGAATGGCTCGAAATCTTTCCATAAAATTAGTGTTTTAAACACTTCAAAGTAAACAAACTAAGTTTCAATGTTTTTGAGAATGCATACAGGCTCAGATCCAGGGGGTGGGGCGGAAGGTGCAGGCACACCCCCGTAAAAGTGGATAATTTACATTGTGCAGCACGTAGAATGCAATAGTGCCGCATCCCGTCAAATGAACGATGAATTTTTCTTTTTTTTTTACTTGTCAAATTTTTGTGGCACTTCCCACCCTTCCCGTTACAGTCCAACTCTGGATCTGCGCCTGTACTACAGTAATACAAGATAAAGGGTGTTTTTCCGATAATTTCATATCACAGCATACATTGAAAACAAAAATTGTCAAGAAAATCAGCACGATATCCCCTCTCACTCTTTATCTCATTTGTACACGGATTCTTTGGGCGCAAGTATGCCATCCCTTTAGTCAAAGGCGATGTATCTTCTTTTTATTTAATGAGAAATTAAGTTTGGTTTGTAAAATCCTTTTGATTTTGTTTCATTATATTTGGGGGTATTTTTTTCGAATGCGTACCGTGTTTTGTCAGAAAAAAATTAACAAACAAGTAAAGTTACTCTCTTTTTATATCAAGATCGAAACCAATATTTAAAATAGCAAGCCCGTATAGGGATCAATCTCTTTGATTGGGTACTGGCGGGGGCGCTGGAAGTGAGGGGGGGGGGCAAATAAAAGCATTCAAGGAATCATATCGAGTCCTCATTCCCTTTGCCTGGGTTGATGTAGCTCAACATGGATGTATCTATAGTGTATACTTAATCACACTTCCATTGCAAGGGTCGCGAAACGAGGGGGGGGGGACTGGGTGGGCTTCAGGCCCCCTCCCCCCTCCACTTTTTTTTCTCCAAAACCGTGTACAAAAACGTAAAAATTACCATCTCATTGTGATTTTTGCATGGTCAGCCCCCCCCCCCCCCACTTTCCGTTCCGCGGCCCCTGCATTGCATAATGATATATGATTAGTATATAAATAATTCATCAAAATGAGTGTTCAGAGTGGATGGGGTTAGTGGTGTGTTATAATTTTAAAGTGAAAATCAAGGTTTTAGAAGAATTTTAAGGACTCAAAGAGATACATTTTCTAATGCCTTCAGGCGTGTCAGGAAGGATATTCCCATTTGGGGTATGCATATAGAATGTATATCATGTATTATAAGTAGAGCAAAATATATACACCATCCCCCTTCACGCTTTCTTATGTTTTCTTCCACTTTCCCTTCCCCTTTCCACGTTGATTTTCTTTTATTTCTATCACCCGAAATCCGGTCACCCTAGCTCCCAAAAGCTTCGCCCCTGCTGATGTATTATACAGATCACAGCCCTTTCCCCAGTTTCTTTTACATTAATTACTAGTACAACTTTCATGCTATCGTGACTCTGATTCACAACACCTGAAATACAAAAAAGTTCATATAAAATCATCATTATTATCAAATGCAATAATCATAGTAAAACATGCAAAACAATTATTGTATAATCAATAAAACATCAATTCAGTTAGGTCAAAAATCTTTTTTCGAATGAATGAAGATCACAGTACAGTTATTTTAAAACAAACATTTACTTCATATTCCACGTAATTCGATGGATTGTCACTCTATTATGACCTATTAAGATTCGTAAGTCAATGATTCGAATTTTATTAGTCTTTTAAGCGTCATAATTTATCATAAACAAGATAAAAGCACAATTGATTATGTATACTGACTATACAACGTACAAAATGAAATAAAAATAAGATACGCATTTTATGCGGCATAGGATAATATTCATCCAAGAGACACACAAGAAAAAGAAACAAATAACTTCACAATTATATTTTTTTAAGAAGACAATGATTATCATCAAAGTTCAACAATGTTTTTTTTCTATTTTTTTTATGATGATGCTATCCGTTATGATTAAAATTATTTATACCTGCAAGACAAGCTTCCTAAAAATTATTGGTATTTTGTTCTTGATAGTGTCAAGCTGTCAAAAAAAAATGTATGATTATTTTAAGAGTCAAGTTTAATAAGCGCATCAAGTCCAGTTGACAGCAAATATTATCATGTCTTATTTTAGAAAATCAGTTGATTGAATTCGGGTTGGGGGGGGGGGTGCCGGGAATTTTTTTATAGGGAGCGGCGGAAGTCCAACCAAAATGAGTGACGTCAGAATTTGCTCTTAAAGTATGTATTGTAGTCCGAGGCCTATTACCTTTCTCCCCTTTTTTCTTGTTATTGCTTCCTCTTTTTTTTCCCGTTGTCTAATTTCCCTTTTTTCACAACTTGATAAATTGGGAGTAGTCACCCCTTGCCCCCATGGCTTCTTTGCTATGGTTAAATCATCTGATTACTTGGTGTATGAATTCTCTTCCAAAACTTAATTTTAATGATCGATGCAGTTGTCTAATGTCTATATATATTATTTTCAATCACATCAAACATGCAAATATTCATTGATAATATTTTGTCTTAAGAGATGCGCCGTGCATTTTAAATTAATATTAAATAAGCTTCGTCTGTGCAGAATTAAAGAATCGGGAATCTCTTTCTCAGCATAAGTCCAGTTTACGATGAAGATGCAACCATTGTCGCAAGCCGTTCTCGACTTCCAGTAGCTCAGTATCCTGGCATCGCCTCGCCTGCCTTGATACACAGTGCCGGTAATCGGACAGACTTGTGCAGAAATCGATTTTGGTCTCGAAACTTCGTAGCTCGTCATTGAACGATTCCGTGCACGACGTCAGAGCCTCCGTGGAACAGCTTCCATCGTCTTTTCCTATGCCGAACAACGACCCCAGCCCCCTACCCCACCAAGGCAAATTGGAGCGATGATGATGTCGATGATCTAAAGAAGAGATAAGAATTAAGAAAAAAAATTGAAGTCCAACGTCTTAAAATGATCGATACGTTTTTGATTGATTAATCGAATTGACCAATGAAGAAATTACCACAAAACATTTATTTTTCAAGTGCGAAAAAATAAGAGATCTATATGGAAAACTGTGGTGTTCTTTTAAAGTTAATTGATATTAAATATATAAATTGGGAGGGAATTTACATTGGTATAAAGATCATGTAGGGAAGGAACAGTTTGTAAATCATATAATACTGTTAATCAAATACATGATCTTTGTTTATAGCTAACCCCCCCCCCCCCTCACCTCAAGAAATAAAACAAAATATCATAGAAAATGAACATGAGGAGGAAAAACTAGCAGAAGAGAGGGGCACTTTAGTGCCCCATCTCAGAAAATAGGAAATATTCACCAACAGAGGTGGCGAGGCAGGCACGGATATCATACAGGGGGATGTGTACTTCCGAGGGTGTGTGTGGGGGGGGGGTCTGTGCGGTTTTTTATATTCAGATTAGAAAAAGGGACATTTGAAGGACTGATTTTAAGAATTCATGAAGAGCAGACGTATATCACTAATGCGAACGTAAGCACGGACAGAATATGTTTTATATTAAGACCTTAAAAGTGGGCAATCACTTTAAAGGAGAATGAAACATTTGGAACAAGATAGCTTGTGTGAAAATAGAAAAATCAAAGAAACAGGTCAACGAAAGTTTGAGAAAAATCGGACAAATAATGAGAAAGTTGTGAGCATTTGAATATTGTGATCACTAATGCTATAGAGATCCTCACATTCGCAATGCGATAAAGATATGTGATGTCACTTGTGAACAACTCTCCCCATTACTTTAGTATATATTTCAGTTAAACTGCCTCTTTTATTACACCTATCAGTAGATCATGTGTACTTTCTATTGGAGGGCATGTAATACAGATATTTAAAGAATACATCATGGATAAAGAGTTTGTATCACCATAAGAAAAAGCAAAAAGAGACATTTTGGGTGTATTTTATAGTCCATCAAAGGGAAAGTTGTTCACATGTGACATCACACATCCTTGATGCATTGCCAATGGGAAGATCTCCATAGCATTAGTGATTGCAATATTCAAATGCTCATAACTTTGTCATTATTTGTCCGATTGTTCTCAAACTTTCTTTGTTCTTATTATTTTATTTTTCTGTTTCGACATAAGCATACTTGTTCCAAAGGTTTCATTCCCCTTTAAGTAGTCATGAAAATGAAGCATATGTCACTACATAAAACAATAATAACTCGAAGTGCGAGGAAATATATTTGGTGTATATTGACTTAAAAACCGGAGGTTTTAGTACAACAGGATTATATCTCGTTAAACAGACAATGCGAGCACCAGGAACAATGAAGACATAGGCCCTGAGCAAATTATGTTTCATAAAGTTATGAAAAAATGATTCTTATGTAATATAACATAACATAATTATAATTATAACTATAATGAACAATAATTTCTTCCTTCCCACTACGTTTCTCTTCCTTTTCTTCCTCTTTTTCTCCTTTTCCCCGTTTTTTTTGCCAGCCGATGGGGGGGGGGGGGGCACGTGCCCACCATGCCCCCCGTAGTTACGCCACTGCCTATAGGTGAGGACAATATAAAAGAAAACTGACCTGAGTGAGCCGATCTTTTGAGCCGATGTCCTTCGACATCATGGCCATCCTCATCAGTATCTTGATCCTGTACAGACGAAAGCAGTTCTGAATGTTCCATCTCAGTGCCGTCATTCTCGTCGCCAATCATCATATCGACACCGTCCTCGTCACCGTCGACATTATCGGTGGTCATCGACATCAGACCTCCGAAGTCGAGATCGGGGCAGAAATGGACGGTACGGTAGGTAGCAATGAGGTCAATTACCGCCTGGGAGTAGGATGTGATGTCGCAAGATACTTGCTCGTGTTCGATGCAGTCGAAATAGGTCTGGATAAAAGGAGAATGAAATGCGAAAAAATAATGTACAATCGACTTCCGTAAAGAAGCTATCTCTTTCAACCTTACTTAAGTGACACATCTCCAATTTTAGCGAGGTGTTTAAAATGAATGAGTTTGAGGTATTCACGACATGAATTCGATTTTAAATGTTCGTAATCAATAATGACACGGAAAGAAGTGGGTTTTTTTTTGTTGGGAGGGGGCTCATAGGCCTAACTTGTTCTGAATAAATTGAAAGATGGTTCATTTTGTATTTTCACATGAATAACAAGTTAATGAGTACAGGATAAAAGATATGGCACGGTATTTAATAGTTTATGGGTTTAGATATAAACGAAGGGGGGGGGGGGCGATTCGGCATAAATAGTTTCAAGTTTATTTTATTGATTTCAAATCCAAACATAAAGGATTACAATCAAATGAAATCAATTTTTTTTCTTCAAATTATCAAACAAAAACTTACATTGATAAACTAAAATTTTTAACAGTTAACAGACTGAGTCGAAAATTAAACAAAACGAAAAAAGAGGAAAAACATAACAAAACAAAACAAAAACAGAAAAAATGCTACATGCTAATTAAATAGCTGACTACCTGGAAAGCTTTGCATAGCCTGCCCTGTTGGGTTTCTCCATTGGAAGGGTCTGCAGCACGGATCAGATAAACAAACTCATCATCACACCTTCTTATTGCTTCAAACTCGCATTCTGGAAAGGAAACAAAAATAGTGATATAAGCATCAATGACGCTGTCAAATATTTCATCTTATGTAGTTATTATGGTTATTCACGCGAAACTAATTCGTCTCATCTCGATGAGAGTGATTCATGAAAAGTCTCACAAAACTGCAAAAATAAAGATGAAAAATGTCTCATTATGAAAGTACCTCTAAATGTTACTTAAATAAACCGGTAATATTTAGAATTTTTAATCAAATTTTCAGACTTATGTGTGTTTGAATTTTCTCTTTTCAGTCAAATCAACCGTTTGTTGACATGGTTGAGGTGGACTCCCTCTTCGAATAAAAATCAGTCTGATGAGTTGGCAGGAAGAGAATAGCGCCATCTCAAAACTATGCCAGTACATATTCTTTGCCCAGGGTAGTTCATGAATATTCATTCAGTCAGTCGGTCACCTTCCCTCATCCGTTATGTCTAATTATTACTACACATATTTCTCTATATGAGTTACCAAAAGGGGCGGCGCCAGGGTATTTTGATAGGGGGTAAGACGAAGGGGGGTAGGAACTAGGAAGAAAGTAAAAAAAAAAATACGAGAGATCTGGAAACTCGAGAAACTCTTTATTTCTCCTGATATGCGGATGAGGACAAAATTACACCTTTAGATCTTTGCCCCCCCCCCCTCCTTCCACATCAAAACCAACCCAGGTTAGTGATGAAAGCACTCACCTTGAGCGACGACCCAGACGAATCCATGTCGGACGAACTCATCCTGAGACAAGCTACGATCACCATCGACATCGAAAGCTCCGAACAGGATGTCGAGCTCCTCTTCCGTCATGTTTCCATTTCGAATGACGTATTCCTTCCGGGTCACCAGGCCATCGCCATTAATGTCAGTCTGCTTGAAGACCCGTCGCCTCGCTGCTCTATTGTTTGTATACTCTCTCTTTATTCTGATGACGTCAAAAAGAAAAGGAAACGAAGATACTGTTATGATTTCAAAGTTGTCTATTCGCCTTCAGATCAGTCAAGAAATTTGCAATTTGAGCTTTCATGTATGCAACGATGAATTATATCAGCAATTGACGATGCAGCCCGTAAAAAGTGACATATGCAACAACCAGCAAATTATCTAAATCAAAAATATGAAAAGTGTTAATACAATTACGCTCATTTCCATATCTTACAAACATACATGAATAATACAATACATTTTTACAAAGTTTGATAAATTTACTAGAACAACATGTGTTTTACAGGACATACGAACCAACATAATAGCCCCGCCTCATGATCAAGTCCTCAACTGACTCAAATCTGGGCAGGTTCCTTACCCATAATGCAACCTTCTGAGCAGTATAGTCTCCTAATAATATACAGGTCCGCTTGAATGATAACGCACAAAAATCGCTATTCAATACATTCATATTCCAATAGTTATGTTGCGAAGTAGCAGAACCTTGTTATATTTCTACAATTTTGCAGTGGTATTTTTTTTCTTTTTTTTTCTAATGCATCTCAAGATTATCTAATTAATTATTTTGGCACCCTTTTCAGTATTCCCTTTTTTAACGGGCAATATTTTGTTTAAGAGTATTTATATATTTTATTTATGTCTTGGGAGCGGCATGTGTGGGGGCTAATGCCCTCGGGCAACAGTGATGGATTTCGCTTTTGTGCCCCCTGACCCACATGCCGTTCCCGCATTTCTTTGCATGTTCATGTACTGTAATTTTTTTATTCTAATGTAATTTGTTTGTACTTTTTATATTGGTCAAATAAATAATAATAATAATAATAACAGAAACTTTTATCATCTAAAAAACAATTTAGTTTCTCCCTACATTTATAACTTATGGTTAATGAGAGACTCCAAACAGTGTTGGCCAGAACGCTCCCTATTAAGAAGAAAAAAACGACTGTAACTCATTGAACAACAATTGGTTCAAATTGATCAAACTCTGGATAGTTTTCAACCAATACTGTGTAGTTTACACCCAAAGCACACTTTATTGGTTTAAAACTACCCAGAATTGGATAAAAGATAAATTGTTGTGTGGACAGTATGTTGCCCAATATTGTTAAGAGTGTGCGTTTGGCAGATCGTGTGACAAATCAAACATAATTAACTTTTATATCTGATACGGATTAAGATTTACAACAACTTATCTTTTGATATTCCATGAAAAAGCTTACATTAATTTTGTAAGAACACATCATGTTTACATGAATATAGTGCCGGAACGGAGCGGAAAAGTATACTCATCGAACATTTAATTAAGCTACCCCGCAAATGTACTTAGGAAACATTGGGGAAACTCATTCTTCAAATCACATTTGCTCCTGAGGAAGTTTCATTTCTCACAGCAGTGAAAATAAATATCCGAAACGCAGCTTGGCTTTCCGTTAACTGCGAAAGAAATTACACCAATGTATACTAATAATTGTTTAATTGTCTTTGATTGAATGTTTCCTGAAAAATCCACAACTTAAAAATAATCATGAGCCTTTCCCTCGCAGTTACTTCTTGAAAACCACTGGCGGTTTGTTTCTATGTGGTTTCCATGCACGATTCAAAGACTCCAAAGTGATGAAGTATTATAAACAAAATGCAACAAGATGCGAGATAGAATGTTGTTTTTGTCTTTATTCGTATTTTTTTTTTTCTCTCCCTTTTTTAATTTTTATTTTTATTAATATCTCCATTTATTTTCTTATTGAATAATCTTTCGTATAATGTCTATTTTCATTTTTATTATTTATTATCATTTTCAACTAATTTCATCAATCTATTAAGTACTTTTTTAATTATTAATTATTATTCTTATTATCATAATTACTATTTTGGGGGTGCAAGTTTAATTTTCATCTTTCATTTCCCTATGTTACTGAAGAATTAAGAGAGGAAATTTGGCAAAAATGATCCTCTGTCATAAAACATGCTAGATATGCAGCTTTTGAAGTTTGAAAACAGTTATTGATATTAAATGAATAAATAAATAGAAACATTTTAAACGAATAAAAAATAATAACAGCAAAAACGTATTTGTACCCAGTATATAAACCTGTCACTAATTGTTATGGGGGGGGGGAGGGCTTAAACGAGTAACAGCATAGGGGCTGTAAAATGGGCGGGGATCATGCATGGGGATGTGAACACAATTCTATTGTTGCTGTCTAGACCACTGGAGACACTCCACTGATGACACAATCAAAAGAAGACCCTTAATGTCAACTGGTCAAAGAATAACCCCTTTTCAAACATTCTGATTACAAACACAACACAATCAGTAGGAAATCTGACATCAAAGGCACTACAAATCCCAAATCGTAGATAAGGTTTGACAGTGGAACTATATATAGCTGTAGTATTACGATACGTTGATTTGTTTCTTCGATTTCCGATGAAGCCTTCAAAATTTCAGTATAGTAGGGAAACGGAACAGAATGTATAATATTAAATAATTATTGAGTAGATTAAGTGGTTCCCCGTGTATAGGCCTAGAATTGGTGTGGTCATCAGACTATAGAGTTAATCTCAGAACATGTATTCATTATAATAATTGATTGTGGCAAGCGGTTATTGAATTGAATTTATTTTCATACTTCACAAAATAGCAAAATAATAACATACTACAAGAAATACATATGATTACATACAAAATACAAAAGATAATGGCAGTAAATAAAGTGAAACGTGAAGGAACCTGCATAAAAAGCAGAGCTTGTAATGTCTGCAGGTTCCCTAAAGTAATTATGAAATTAGTAATCAAGGAGATCGGACACTAAAAAAAATCAGACTATGTACAAAGGTATTGACTTCATACATTTAATTTCAATATTATGTAATGGTAGTGGTTGGTTGTTCAGTTGGTAGTGTATAAACGTGAATGCCTTCATGATTGTTAACTGCAAGATTCTAGTGCAAAATTGTATACGATTAGTATATTATTTTCTATTTGTAAAGAATTCGCCATAATTCTCTGGATGAATAATGATAGTGGTAGATATCTATAAAAAGAATAAAATAATAATGATTAGCAAGAAGCACCGCGCTAGCACCTTGGCATATAGAATCTATCCTTCCATCAATTATAACTGCCTTACTAGACAGCCAATCAAAATTATGTTTATATTTTTCAAACGATTAAACCCCTACACTGTAAAAAATATTGAGTAAATTTTTTTACTACCACGAGGGCAATAATGTGTCCAACCAATTTGGGGCAGTATTTTACCCAATGCGGGAAGCATACTGTCCAGCAAGGTTAAAAAATAAGCAGCAATTACTTTAGAATGGACAAAAATTTTCACCACAATGGATAAAGAAAAATGCCCAAAAGAAATGCCCAATCTTCGTGGGACACATAATTACCCTCATGGAGCACTTTTACCCAATATTTTTTAGAGTGGATATCCACTGTCAGAAACATAATTTTACAGGTCGTCAAACAATTTTAGGTAAACGGTTTTAATGATTCCTTAAACATTCTCGCGATTCATTGTTTTCAAGGGTATATAGAAGCTTGTCACTCTCATGTTTCACCGGAAACTAAGGGAATGAGTGTTTGCAAATTTTTGGCACAATCCAATGTTCACACGTTCATGAAATCTCTCACCAACTATCCACCAACATGGCACCTCCTTGAAATGAATTGTTCCCCTTTAATTCATTTCCATATCCAGTGGCGGATCCAGGTATGTGCACAGGGGCACAGCCGGCCCGTGCCCCCCCCCCCCTTGAGCGCCACAAAAATATTATTAGTGGACTATGTCATGCATACGCACGTGAGCTATGGCCCCCCTTTCTTTTTCTTTTTTTTTTCCTGGAACAAAATGACCTCGATTTGGTAGTGGTAGTGAAGACCCTTTTTTTTGCTTGTCAAAATTATACTTTGTAAAATACCCCCTATTGGAAAATCCTGGATCCTAGATAAGGACAAACATAATTTATAAGCTATACTTGTACATTAATCATTGGAACTCCTATATACCTGAACTTTTCACAGCATTTGCTATATAATTCACTCTCGAAGTAATAACTTTCAATCTTGCGTCTTGAATTCTAAACACTTCAACTTCAATCTATCAAACATGATTAATTAACTTTTTATCAGTGTATACACTCTTAAAACAAATCAGTCAAATTGACTAGACCAGTAGTCAGCTGGATGCAACTGATATGTCTTGTCACATTTCTGACATATATTCTAGTCAGAAATAACTATGTGTATAGTAAAATACGACTAAAAATAGTCAAATATGACTAGAATAACACTTGCACCCAGCTGACCATATTAATTAGTCATTTCTGACTGATTTGTTTTTTGAGTGGATAAGATGTAGAGACAGTGGATACGGGTTTGAATATATTGCCACCCTCCACCCAGGACTTACGAGTAACCAAATCTGATCTTAAAGTCAATGCAAATTATATAGCATTGAGCACCGAGGTCTTAATTCGGTACTGAATTAATGTAAGTACATTCTCCATTCCCTGAGGAGTAATCCACCGAAGCTTCTTCACACACATAGGAGCATCAACTTACTCCAAGCTCACAGTTCGTCTCATAATGAGGAATATTCCAAATAAGAGCCTAGAGCAATCCTCAGGGAGTGAAGGATGTACACTCTAAAAGCAAATCAGTTAAACATTACTAGTTGATAGGGTCAGCTGGGTGCAACTGTTATTCTAGTCATATTTGACTATTTTCTAGTCGTATTTTACTAGAACAGAGTTATTTCTGACAAGAATATATGTCAGAAACGTGACTATCAGTAATTGCCATATCAGTTGCACCCAGCTGACTACTGGTCTAGTCAATTTGACTGATTTGTTTTACGAGTGTACAAAAAAGGGTTCAATTGAATCTAATGGTCTGATCAAACCAATTTGTAACATCGTAAATATATATACATGTATATCAACTTGGTCAGGGTGGTGTTTCATAAAGCTGTTCGTAAAGTTACGCACAAGTTTACGCACGACTGGAACCTGCTCTTAGGCGCTAAATCAGTTACATAGGGAGATCATTTACACAAGAAATGGTCACCAGTCGTGCGTAAAGTCATATTCGTAACTTACCAACAGCTTTATGAAGCGGGTCCCTGGTCTAATGTTTGGTCTAATACCTATAATACCAACAATCCACCGATCGTGTGGCTGATCCCTTGTCTAATTCCTGTTATATTTTATCACTTGGACCTATATTGGTATAATTCTTTGTCAATGTGATTTCGCCCAAGTGTTCCCATTTCATCCAATGATTATTTATCCCCTTAACTAGTCCGTACAATAAAATAATAGAATACACTGTAAAAATGAAGTGCTAATTTAGCACTTAGTTACAGTGCTTGTATAGTGACTGCACTACGAGTGATGATTTTCCAGTTTAAATTTGAACTAGAAAATCAGCATTGTCTCGTAGTGCAGTCACTATACAAGCACTGTAAGTGCTAAATTAGCACTTCATTTTTTACAGTGTAATAATATGTTATGTTATGTTATGTTATACCGAGGTTTTTTACCTGACTGCTAAGAAAGCACGAATGCCTGTGAGCAAGCAACCAGAGGACCGACGGCTTAAGGTCCTATGGGACAAGTCTTATAACATGAAATGTGGATTGTCTGGCAAAATGTCAAAAGGAGCTAGGTGACGATTCGACAAATACACTGTAAAAAAAAATTGGTTAAACATTTTACCACCACGAGGGTAATTATGTGTCCAACCAATTTTGGGCAGTATTTTACCCAATGCAAAAAGCATAATTGTCCCGTAAGGTTAACAAAATAAGCAGCAATTACTTTAGAATGGGCAAAATTTTCATCACACTGGATAAATAAAAATGCCCATATTGGTTGGACACATATCTATCATCAAGGAGCACTTTTACCCAATATTTTCTAGAGTGTAGGTCTACTTTCATTCCATTTCGATACAATTGAAATTCAAATAGGCTGTTGCTGATTACACGTGTTGAAAGCGAAATATTAATAATGTCTCAATTACTAAACGATTATCTCACTTTAAGTCTGAGTTTACTAATGCCATGGAGTCGAACATGACGGAGCAATCATTGATTCATTATTATTGGTCACCTGCCTAAAGGAGTCAATCAATTACTACAACATTCATTCCATGTCTTTAACATCACATCTTGCCAAGGGGTATTGGTCATCATTAAAGGGATGGTCCAGTCTGGAGATATTTATATCTCAATAAATATAGTAAAATTCACAGAGAAAAATACTGAAAATTTGATCAAAAATTAGATGACAAATAACAAAGTTATTGAATTTGAAAGATTTGCATTATTCCGGTGAAACAGTTCTAGGCACGTCTTTATGAATAGTCATTGGTGGGCTGATGATGTCATATCCCCACATGCTCTTTTGTATTTTATCATATGAAATTCGGTTTATTCAAAATTTTCTACCAAAAACTAGAACAATTGGATTGACAACTGATTAAGTGCATTAGTTATTTATTGCCGCAACTTATTTCATACAGTGGAACACATCATTTACACATGTATGAAAAATGAAACATTCATGATTTCATGTAATAACATAAGAAAAGGGAAAGTGGGGATGTGACATCATCAGCCCATATAATGAATATTCATGACGATGTGCATATAACTGTTTTCACAAAATATTGCTAAACTTTAAAATTCAATAACTTCGTTATTTGTAATCCGATTTTGATGAAATTTTCAGCATTTTGCTCTGTGAATTTTACTCTATTTATTTAGATATATATATTTCCAGCCCGGACCATCCCTTTAAAGGGGGCTAACTTCGTTCTCAATGAAGAGCATGGATAAAGGGTAAACATGATAGATGTGTTAAATCTATGGCTCTGGAAAAGTCAGGGTGATCAATCCATAGTCTTTCGATGTAATCCTAATTCGATTATGTTTACATCTATTTATGTTTATACGCTCACCGATGTCACGTACGCTATAACGCTACTGCGTTATGTTATTTGTGATGGTCATGTTAAATCCATGCTGTTTCTGTTTCTGTTTGTGGTAACTCCCGTAGGAACTCGGCAGGACAGCATTTTGCTGGTAAACGCCAAGCTGGTATATAACCAATTACCTTGGAAACATTTTACGTCTAGATAGTGGCTGACGTAATAGACGACAGATATCACTCTTGGGCCTTGTTATCAAAGTGGAGACAATGGCAGAGTTGGGATTCGAACTCACAACCTTGCGATTATGAGTCCAATGCTCTAACCACTGGACCACACGACCCTTATAATGCTGACGATTATAGGGAAAGGATACAATATTGTGGAATAAAGGTGGGAGCGAATTCTATATAGCTACATACTTGAACATAACCTGAAAGCGTTGAAATAAATTTACGTCAAATACTGCAGACAAAAGCGTTTATTTATGGTGGCCCTGAAGGGACATCGCAAATACTAAATCGCGAATATTTACGACGAAATTGGCGACGTCGTGAATTTCGTCGTGAATATTCGCGATTTGGTCTATTTGCGATGTCCCTTCAGGGCCACCATATTTATTAAGGATGTTATGAGAATATAGTCCACTATCCTATCTGAAAGAGCCCATTCACCAGCGGCCCAGACGGTATGATCTATGATAACATCCCAGAGGCACACCCTGGTAAATTGGCGGCACAGAACTAGAATCTTGCATGAGGAGATCCCATTTATATCAAATCATAACAACACACAGTCGTCATATACAATCAGCACGAATGTTCGTGTTTAAACCAGGGAATAACAACATACATCCTGACACGAATCCAGCGCGTCGGGATAATCTGCAGAATTTTTCTGTCACTGCACGTCGCCATGGTAACGTCACCATCAGACGATGAGACTCAATCACACGATACCTACAACACGATCAAAGCGGCATTACCCGTCACTCTTAGCTGAGCAAACATTATTAAAAAAAACATACAGAACAGCATTTGGACCTGAGTGTCTCGTCTAGAGTGTTTGTTGAATTAATGTAACTATGTAATAGTCTGGTATATGCGTGTAGATCAAACTACATCGTCAGAAGACAGATCTAAATCTAGGACGTTCTTTTTTGTTCAGTGTTCCTTTGAAGATGAAGACCTCCATGGCAACCGTATATAGGCCTACTCTTAAAATTATCTCTTTTATTTTCCCAGGAAAAAATAAAAACCTTAAGCAATGCTTTTCTAAATGTTGGGGAGGGGATAAAATGTATCTATTGGTAGAACCGACCTCTACCTACTCTGCAGGTAGGGTGCTTTGTATTGGTTCAAGCAGAGAATTATTGGTGATTTCCCTTGTTTAAGGACCACTGAATGACATCAACAAAGAACTATACGAGGGTCTCGATTTGCTACTGATTAAAAAATAATAATTAAACAGTGATTGAAAATAACCACGTATACCCATCACGCTCTTAAGTCACCAACGGCTACTGCAGATAAATGCCTATTATTTTTGGAATAGGTGTTCAATAAAAATCATAGCCCCAAATCACACATCGATATGAGCCATGGATATACAAGCCTCATGGTTGAACCCAAGCTGATCCGATCTAATTCGCCCGTTTATCGTGAATATTCTCTAAAATATCCCAGAACGCCACTGTTCTGCCAAAATGAATGATTTGATATAGTCCAGAAGGTTATCAAGCACTTGTGAACACCTGATAGGAAAATCGAACCACGCCCTTCAATTTTTTCCATGTCTCCCAAAACTTTCGATAGGCTCTTACTTATGATCACGGCGAAGTCAGCCCTGGAGATGAAGCAAGCGTTTCATAAAGCGAGAGGAATCAATATTTTGATGACGATATGTGACAAGCTACTCTAATCATCGCGCCTGATTGGCCGAGAGTTCAGTTGCGAGCACCAATCACTGACAAAAAAAAAAAAAAACACTTCATGAAACTCTGCCCTGGGTTTGAGATCGTCATGCAGACTTTAGTCACCCTTGACTTAGATCGCAACGAAGGTTTCCATGGTGACCTTGACCGTGCTATATAGGATCTACTGTCCAGTCTGCTGGCTGGTCATGAGATCCCGTGCATGATTCCACAAAATTAATGAGGCCATGGGAATGGTTGTTATAGAGATTGAGCGGAGGAAGGTAGGGCGTGAGAAAGGGAGGGGTCGGGGAGAAAGGGCGACTATATTATTTTGCGCTTTTATCAGAACACTCACGAACATTTTTAATCATGATTAAAAGAAACCAAAGAGACATACAGCGAGAGAGAGAGAGGGAGAGAGAGGGGGGGGGGAGAAGAGAAAGGGGCGAATCGGATAAAACTTAACACACATACACACATCATTAAAAAATGAGATTTTATAAAAAAGTGATAACGAAAGAAAGTGTAAAGATGTCCCATATTTATCAAGGATAAGATTTCGAAAAGAAAAGTAATTGGAACCATGTAGCTTCACTAATAACAGTTGTTCATCCTTCCTATGAAGGCATAATTCATTTATCCACCACGGTGATTTAGTTAACACCCATATCCGTCTACGGGAAATCCCCTGGGAAACATTTACTTTGCAATTTACACCCATAGCTTAATTCAACAGTTGAAATCCCCAGGAGACAATTGCTGAGACAGTAACGGTTGTCATCTGGATGCATCATGATGACGTCATGACAACCATTCATTTTGTTCAATTAACATGATTAAACTGTCGTCTAATTCGTTTGTTGAAATAAATCATTTAACTGTGGGTTGCGTGGCCTTAGAGAGGCGTCAATGTAAGCGTGCATGCTGGAGGAATTTGAGGAGAAAACAAATGTTTTTTTTTTTAAGATTTTCTCACAGAAACCTTACTTGTCAGAGTTTATTTTTTATATTGTTAGCTAGTTATAACCAGTTTCATCCATTGATGAAATTTCGTAGAATTCCAGCAATCAAAAATATTTTACACGGGAAATGTTAAATATGACACTTCATTGTCACTTTCGATTCATATGAGAAGAAATGTATATCTATTTTTAATATTTATAACGGGGATCTATCAGAATATAAGGAAACAAACCTCCACACACCGAACAAAAATAAAATCGTTGCAAACCTCAGTCCGTCATGAAGAAAAATTATAGAAATTAAATAGATTTTTGTGTCCTTTAAAGTATCAAAGATTAATTTATACTACATCAGCATGATGAAACTCCAAAGCATCCTTTATCCTCATTGATATCGAAGTTCAGACCATAAAGAAATGCACTTTAAAAATCTATGAATCTGGGTCATAGAAAGATAAGTCTAGGTCAGATACAGAAAAAATGCTTGTATTCGACATAAGTCTGTCCTTCGACGTTCATCTCAATTTATCTACATCTTCCATAATTGCATCATATTGGCAGAATTATAGTTTGATTTTCTCCAAAGACCAAGGTTTAACGATTAACCTCGATGATGTGTACCCTATTAATCTTGATTGGAGAAATTCGAATATTTGGGTTGAAACACACAATATTTGGGACGTCTATTATCAAATCGAGTGATACCACCCATCGCTGCTTGTCTGCACACAATCTTCGTGCAGAATGCTAAACATGGTTAGATCATAAGATAAAATACTGCAATATATCCTCCAAACAAAAAGACAGTCATCACACACACATTTAAAATGGACTTCATGGGAGATGGGGGGGGGGGAGGATAGTCAATACTATATACGCGACCAAACGGTTTCAAAACCACCATAAGCATGTATTTTTTCATTTGGCAATACAAAGTAAATATCCTTTTCCTCTTAAAGAACTGTGAACCCGATAAAAGATGCCCACAATCGAGGGCTTTTATATCGCAGGAAATTGACGGAAACCAAACGAACCTGGGGAAAAGGATACCCTTACATGCGAATATATATGCATCTTTTCTCTAAAATCATTAGAAACAATATATCAATAAATGTTTGACACCCTAAACGCGCCACATGCTACCATTTAAACGAGTTTTTCTCTTGGTCGTATGTGTGTACACCAATATAGTAAAGTGCCCCCCCCCCCCCCCATCGGCGCAATACTGGATTCATATATCACTTTGATTTGTGTGAGAATATATACATATAACTCATTTCACAACAATGGGACATTTCATGTGACAATGTGTGGCTAATATGTAGCTTTCCAGAAGCTAAAAAGATAGAGGACAATATATATACACATATATATATATATATATATATATATATATATATATTTGTCAGCAGAGGGCAGAACACTCACAGTCATGCAAGATGGATATGTTGATGATTCCTCGTCTAATTATGATTTCACCATTGATTTCCCCTTTATTTTAAATATTATCAATGTGATTAGGGAGAATGAATGCAGGTTGCCTTAACTTGTAACAGTTTTACAAAATGAAGGGGGTCGCCCGATCGCACCTATTGATATTTCACTGTCATATACCATTATCATGACCGTGATCATGGCCACGACTTCTCATTTTTTAAACTCAGTTTTCATTGCCCCTCCTCTATGTGTAGACGGACATATATCCTAAATGGTATAACAAGTAGGATATCCAGGGCACAGATCTGACTCAGGCACGCCAGAGTTGAAATATGATTGAATATATTTGGATTTCTAGCCCAATTTATTTGATCTAACTGAAGTCCCGTCGAGGTGGTCTAAGGATTATGGTCCAGATGACTTCATCGAGTTTTGCAAGTGTTTATGTGGGTCACCGTGACAAGAGCACGATTCCACTTCAGCCGAAGATTTAAAGTGAGGCAGAAAAGTTTGATTGAATCTTGAAGTTTTGCAGGGTTATGGTCTATGAAGAGGCCGCATTTGCCTTTTATTTTATTTAGTGCATATGTCTTATTAACATCTTAATTATCATGCTTATTGTCTCTGTTCATGTTATAGTAGATTTTGCCGCAAACGCACGATAGTCGGGATGTATATTAAAGCAAAATCCATGCACGCAGGATTTTTTTCACAGAAGGAATAACACACAATGTTCACAAATATATACAACCAGGGAGCGAAGCGATTGAGTAGGTTACGAAAGCTTTCCCTAATATGTTTGTTTTCAAATTGAAATGGTTGGATAGTTTTTAGGGCACGATTTTTGGAAAAATATCTGCGAAAACTTGCAGTAAAAAAGCGGGTTTTTAATAATTCTGGGGGCCATTGTCGCGCCCCTACCCCCGCTGCCTACGACCATTGCGAAATCACCATATACGTACCGATACAATAATAATTAAAAAAAACCAGACAATTAAGAAAAGTAAAGAAGAAAATAAGAAAATAAGAAAAAGAAGATGGGGAAGGGAAAAAAAAAGGAAAAAAGAGAGAAAATCGCAGAAGAAAATGGTAGAAAAAAAGAGGCATTTAATGGTATGATATATTTTTGGGTGAGGGTTTGAATGCAAAACTTACACTATTAAAAATAATTTAAACAACGCTGTTTACTATGTGAATCGCACAGTAGTTGTTCAAACATTTTAAACAAGTGTTTAAAATCTATCTTAAACGACAAAGTTTAAATTCAAATATTCAATAATTTAAGCATGGTTGTTTACGATTTTAAACACTTGTTTAAACTGTTTAAACAACCACAGTGCAATTCACATAATAAAGAGCGTTGTGTAAATTATTTTAAACAGTGTAGTATCATGCAGGTTCCCGTTTCATAAAGACTTAATAATAATAACAAATGATTAATATCTTTAACAAGTTTGCTATCATTCAATCAAATTGAATGATTCCAGTATAGCTTTAAACGGTTATTGCATGTTTGTTTTAATAACAAAGTTTAATGAAACAGGTCCCAATAATAAAGTACTCAAGATGGAAACGCCATCAACATCCACAGCAGGACGTTATTGCGATCTCCAGTATCCCCCCACCCCTAAACAGAAAAGAGGTGTGGTGAAAAAAAATGTTTAGTTTGGACTTCTTTGTGTGTACAGTATGATGACATGACTATGACTGAATGTTTACAATAGAATGATGGTACGGATAAACATTGAGGTAGTATACATGAGTGACACAAGATTGGATCATTTATCACTCTCAAACATTTGATTTAAAAATCAAGGATGAATATTCCATTAACGTGGAGTGCTCATGGACACCCCCCCCCCCCCCAAAAAAAAGAGGAAATACAAATACCTCAAAATAGGACATTTTGATAGTCAATTATTATTTTTTTAGTTGTGTTGACAGTATATATATATATATTTTTTTTTTTGGGGGGGGGTCCAAAGGTCGACTGGTTTGTAGACGAGAGCGAAATTTTTGGCAAACTGCCCCCCCCCCCCTAAAAAAAATACTTGCGCGGCCTTTTCTTAGGTCTGTGCAATTCAATTGAATGTCGCACTAATAATTACGCATTAATAAGAACTGCCAGTTGATGGATTATTAAAGATAATTAATGAATCTCATTTTGTTATGATTTTTTCTTTCAATTTTGCATATGCGAAGAAAAGTACTCTTTCAAAACTGACCAAAATATTCAATACATTTCAACCTGCAAAGGCTCATGGAAATGGATTAATTCTTCAGACTCATAATGATATCTGACACTAATAACTATGTACTTCATCATTATTTCCATAGAAATGGATCTCTGTCTAAATGCATGGTCTCAAATGAGATTGAGGAACAAGTGAACCAGGGAACACTTCTCTGAGTGAACATAATCTCCGATCGACAGATTTGATTCAAGAATGAAATGTTTCTACATTTGGTTTGAGAAGATCGTGCATGTATTCGTTGAATAGTGATATAAAGTCATAAAAATATCATTGAGGAGAGAATATCAAAATGATCGAGGTCATCTTCTTGAACGAATATCATAGCAATATTTATGATGGAAATTCGCTGTCTACTTCTGATTAAAACTGTACCGACCCTTTCTTGGAAATTACAAATAGAATCTTCTTCATAATGATACATCGTTTTGAGTCGAACAATTTATTTTGAGGTCACATTTGTCTCTGTTGTTTAATTGTGCATTTGACTTTGTGATAGTAGAGTGCAAGGTGTTTGACTTACAATCTCAAGCATCAGATATTGATACGGGTGAATCATTTCAAGTGTGCTACTGTGATTATTTGTTTTGTTTAATGTTTGTGTATTACAGATGTGAAGACTTATTTTTTTAAATCTTTTTTAAATCAACAGATGCAATTATTATAGTAATTGTCATAAGATGACAAAATTGTTCAGATCCCATGTCCATTTTTTCAAAATGAAACTTAAAGATCCACCTCTACCTCTTCGTCCTAACCAATAACGTTCGGAAGTTCAAAGTTCTATACATGTATAATTACCTTGTTATAATTAAGTCTTGATATCAACAGAAAGATATCTTGGTCCACTTTACCTGTTTGAAAGCGACTCTCCTGGCAGGAGATTGAGGCCCTCTTCCGTAACGGTTGCAGCCTCTTCGATCAGGGCGCCGGGCTCGTTGAGCAGGGCAGCGACCACGGGTAAGACAAGGGCAAGCCGACACAGCAGAGAGATTCGAACGTGTAACACGGGAATTTGAAGAGAAATCATCTTAAAATCAGTAAATACTCCTAAAATCTCCACTGAAGTATATCCTTGTTATGATTCCGTTTGATGGACATCTGTATGGAATATGAATAGGGGGATGAAGTTTTGAAAATCAAGTTATTGTTATTCGAAAATGAAGCGTTGAATCTTCTTGCATGGAGAGAGAAGAGCGGAAAGGGGCTTTATTCGTCATAACCCTAACATCGAGCTGCTCTTTCTTCTCCTCGCTGCATAGTACACGTGCCCTCCCTGTCTAGTCTCAGCGGTACCTCGATGATGTTCAATAACCCAATAGACCACCCAGAATACCAGAAGACATTGTCTGAACTCCACCCAACGTAGCAACAAATTATCTTGTGATTGACAAGAGAGGGAGAATGGAAAGGGAAAGAGAGGGAGAGAGAAAAAGAAAACATGGGGAAACAAATAGAGTAAAGGTAGACATAGACAGACAAAGGGAGAGGGAGAGAAAAAGCCCCCTCCCCTCACAATGAGGAAAAAACACAATTTACAAAATATAACACCAGGTTTTGCATGAAACAGAGATTCAAATGATTACCACTTGTTAATACTACCTTTCTGACTAAATAGAATAATATTCACATCCCACCAGTGTGTCCTATATCAGAGTACAGAGAACAATCAAGATTTATTACAATTTCAATTCTCCGGGAGCTTCAATCCTATAGCGACAATGCAATGTCAAATTTGATTAAGGAATAATTGTCTCCGCATCCCGTCCACGATGAGGGTTATATTAATATTACCAGACTGTGTCCTTTATTGGCCTTTCGTTGAGCACAGCGAGCATTATGTGTTCAATACATCTGTCGTTTCGTGTATTGATAAACGCACTATAGTAATAGTTATTGATTATATGTTTGTTTTATTATAGGGAAATGATTTTCCAGTTTTCATTAATCTTTAGTGGATTTGAAATTACATGAGAGTTAATAGATAACGAATAAAACGGATATATAATTTCTGATCGAATCAAGTCAAATATATTTTAAAATATTATTCGACCCATTGCCATTTGAAATAAAAAATAATAAAATAATAATAATAATTGTATGGTGCGTAATACAGGTGTTTCTAAGCGCTCGGTATCTTACCGGGGAAAATAAAAATGTAGTCTAAATAATGAACAAAAATACCAAACCCAAATTTCACAAAGTGTTTCAGGTTTCAACACTTAAAATTTTGCGATATGGTTGTGACACTTTATCTTGTAGGGTCAAGCGAAAGGTTATCACATTTGATTTACAATGCCTATTGTTGTCTATAAGCGTTCCCTCATACGACCAACAAACTACTTGTACATTATCCATTGGCGTGTGTAACGGTTTGGGACATTGCCAAGATCATGTCACTTTCAGATTTCGATAATTCGTGCAAAAATTCATAGTTCACAAATATCAAGCCGGCTCGACCGGAATTTATTAATACCCCTCCCCTTTCCCCAACCGAGTTATCACGCTTATAATCTCATGCAAGGAGCACACCCAGAGACGAAGCACTTTAAAGGACAAGTCCACCCCAACAAAAAAATTAATTCGAATAAAAAGAGGAAAATCAAACAAGCATAACACTGAAAATTTCATAAAAATCGGATGTAAAATAAGAGAGTTTTGATATTTTAAAGTTTTGCTTAATTTCACAAAACAGTTATATTCACATCTTGATCGGTATGCAAATGAGGAGACTGATGACGTCATCCACTAACTATTTATTTTGTATTTTATTATATGAAATATGAAGTATTCAAATTTTCTCCTCATTGTCAAGTGAAGCAACGATTAATTCCTCCCTGAGCATGTGGAATTAGCATTGTTTAATACCATACAGTTCAGTCAAGTTGGTCCTTATTGCCAAATCTGTAAAAAATGAAATATTGTATAATTCAAACAATAAAAAACAAAACAAATTAGTGAGGGACATCATCGACTGTCTCATTAATTTTGTATGCCACTGAAATGTGCATATCACTGTCTTGCGAAAAATAAGCGAAACTATAAAATGTCATAACTTTCTTATTTTACATCCGATTTTGATGAAATTTTCAGTGTTATGTTAGTTTAATTTTACTCTATTTATTCAAATCAACATTTTTCTGGGGTGAACTTGACCCTTAAAGACCATTGAGACGACTCCAACGAGTGGGCTCATTCTGGATATATTTTTAAAAGGTTATGAAGATATCTGGAAAATATTAAAAACGAGAACTATGTATTAACATCACCATCGTTATTCTTATTATCATTGATTACTTATTTATTTACATATTTATTTATTCATTTATTTATCTATTTATTTATTATTTTCATTATTACTATTATCATGTTTATCATTATTATTACTACCATTATGAATATGATTATTAGTATTCTTCTTATGATTATTATAATTAATACCGTTGTTATTATTATTACTAAACAGCTATATAGCTATTTCACCTAAACGACTTAATTGTAAGTGGTCAGAAAACGACATTACTTATTTGTTAGCTAGGCAGACACGACTTTTTCTCTCTAACCCATAGTTGAATATTATTATTATTTGTAACAAATATGTAATAAAATGGAAAACATAATCTCTTACGTATGTACTGGATATTTGAGAGAGAGAGTTGCGAATTGGGTTTAATTGAGTATCGTGAGGTTGGAAGGTATATTGTTCAAAGATATTCTTTACGAGCTCATTTGAAAATATAGGTAGAAAAAGGTTGCAACAAATTAAATCTGTTGTTTAATAATCTATAGATAATTATGTAAGAGTTTTTTTCTCAAATTTATGTCAATAATTCAGAACTCATTTTGAACCTATATTAACAGGCGATGATTCCAGGTCTGTTATGTTAACTCTATCTATTTTCTCTTACTTTTCAAGCACAAGTGAGTTTTATTATCCTTTGGATTTTTAACTTTTAATTAAACTACCCGAACAATTTAGCTTGGAATGATAACAGATAGAAATGAATGGTGAAAATCAGGAAAACAAGAAAAGGAGAAATCGATAGTTAGATAGAGAGAGAGAAAGAGAGAGAGGGGGAGAGAGGCGGGGCCGCGGGGGGGGGGGGGGGCTATCTAGCTTGAGTAGAGTAATGAAAGAATATATTAAGAAGGAACGAAATACCTACAAATGACAATTTACATGCCCAGTATATGAAAGGAAACAACAAACCATTAAAAAAATATATATATTATAACGATTTGGATGCGAAAATGTGTTCTCTTCTTAACACCTATACCTTCAGAATAATAAGAAAAGAAAAGAACGAAGTCATCAAATTCACGAGTGTTGTGAAACATATCTGAAAGATAGCAAGAGGAGGAAGGAAAAGAGATTTGACCGAGAGTTAATGAGGATGCTGACAAACGCGGGAGATGTCCTGACAGATTTTGGAAGACAAGTTGGAACAACTGACATATCATCTAAGGACATGATATCTCTCTCTCTCCGGTAACGCTAAAAGTTTTGTCATGAATGAATAGAATACTGTTTGATGTTACTTCTCAAATCTTTATTTACTTTGCAGCTAATTAGTGTGTCAATTTTATGTGTTTTTATATTATTCCATAGTAGTGAGTTTTGAAAGCATGCAAATTAAATAAGTGAAGAAAGAGTGCTGCTATATATAACAGGATCAGATTCACCCACTCCCCTCGAGAATGATAAAAAAGAGGGAAGGGGATGGAAGGAATGAATTTAAAAAAAGAAAAAGAGGAAGAAAGACAGGAGAATGAGAGAAGAGTAAAGAAGGAAGAAAGAAAGAAATTTAAAGAAAGGCGGATAGAAGGGAAAATGAAAAGAAGAGCATGAAGAAATGAGAAAAGGAGAGATAATGAATAAAATAGAAGCGAAGAAATTTCAGAGCAACAGAGATAAGCAGACGGAGACGGAGAGAGGGGGTGGAAGGAATAGGAAGCAGGATATACTGCAATGTTACTTTTTCAACATACACATAGGCGATTCAATGCTATAAAATGCAATCATTTATCATGGAATGAAAACAGGTGAATGGGAGAGAATAACCAATACACAGGACGAGGCTGAATTGTTGTTCTCACCTCAAAACGCTGGTTACCCTTTATTCTAAATGAGGGTACACACTGGAAAGGACATATTGACCTCCATTTAACCGTCTCACAAACTAGTTTCCTATCAAAAGAAATAATATCTCAGTCTCAGACGATAATTTTGAAATGACGACAAAAGCTTCAATGTAAAAACCCGGCCTCATGGTATGGACTGGATAAAGCTTGGCAAGTACGTCTTATGGCTATTTATGCGCTGGTTGTACAGCAGGGCAACCATAATGACATCAGCTCTTGGCGTACCTCTAAACCAACCGCTTTTTATTCTTTCTTTAATTGGCTTCCGACTCGACGTATTTGCTCACGTTATTATGACAAGTATTTAAACACACTGTGCAAAGAAACTAGATACTCCATATGCTCCGGGTTCTAGACCTGATAAACCCCAAACTTGAATGTTGTAGTGGGTTTGTGGGTTGTTCGGCTGAAGAAGGTTGTGTTTCTGAAGTGCTGGGGGAAGTTGTTTTGCTCATTTCTCGAGTGTTTAGATCAAACAGAATTGCATTCCTCATGGGAGTGTTTAACTAAGGTACGCCACATTCTCTCATTTTCTCAACCTTACTAAAGGCCAGAGTGGGTTTGTTAATAATTCTTTCTTCAGCTTATGCTTTAGCTTGGTTGGAAAAAGATAACAATTTTCATTTACTTATATGGCTCAGAGCCCCCCTCCCCGAAAAAAAGTGAGAAGATACTATTATCAGAATAGGAAAAAACGGAAGTAAAAGCAGAAGCTTTTCAAAATGAGAAAATTCTAAAACAAACTGAAATATCAGGGAATTTCCAAAAGAATCATGCAATATAATCATTGAGATATAATGCGATATTCCTCTTTCTGTTCTCTTTTAATTAATGGTTAAGGATGATAAAGACATGGATCCGGCCTCTAATTTGTATATAACAGCACAATTCAAACCTTTAAAGTCTGACATAATATTAAGAAAGGAGCTAGGGCGAGGCATATATATATCTAAGATTTTGTGCGTTTTGGTCAGTCTAGATTCTATTCTTGGAATCCCTACATAATATAACACGATACAACAAATGGTTTCTTGGAATTAATGAAAACTTTCGAAACTCCTCGAAACTTCTGAATATGAAGGGGAATGGGAGCACTTTAAACAACTGGCATTGAACAGAAGCGGTTGTTGACATTTACAATTAATGACTACTAATCAGTCTAATGTGTCAGTTCAGAAATTGACATGATTCTTGTGTTTATTTCATAATTAAATGGTATACGGCAACTTAAAAAAATACGAATATTGTATTGTGCAGCTAAATCACCATTTTTTTTTCACTGTAATTTTATTATAAGTTTTCTTTGAATATTCCTGTGATTGAATCAGAGTCATACTCACCAGATTCAGAGAGAATAAATCCACGACGAATGGGTCACAGTTCCAAATGTAAACTTTTGTTGCAGTGCAGCTATGAAAAACAACCACAAAGTTGTGAATAAGAAGACATCATGGACAGGAAATTAACGGGGGAAATACATGATATTCTCCTTAGTCCTTGGTGAAAACGGTGATGAAACCGAGGTTCGTTTCAAGAGTGTGCTTGGGAATAGTAGTATCACTTATATGAATTCAAGGTAATCGTCTTTAACATGGATTTAATTCAAAGTCGTCTCCCATTCAGACACCTCGGCTAATCCTCCACCTACAAACATACACAATGACAACTGTATTTCTCTGTCTTCTTGTTTACTCCATGCAGTAATACAACTCACTTAGACTGCCAGAGCAAAGGACAGCCGAGTCCTTTCCACAAGATTTCTCTCCGACTTACGAGAATTCACTGAGGCGTCTTCAAAGAGGTTTTGTTCGGGACGATTTGAACGACGGGGCCTGTTGATAAGTCCATCCAAGATTTCTTCTTAAAATCTTGACAGAAGTCATTTGGAAGTTTTCTTTCAGCTAAAAAACAGCCTTTATGGCCTTGGAGGGGCTCCAAATCTGAAGAGAGGGATCTATATAGCTGTGTACGTTTGTGGGAAGGGGGTAAGTATTGACGAAGGCGTGGATGTTCTGCGAGCGAACTGAATTCATTGTTCGAGCTGACGGCGAAAGGTCCCGTACCGGTGGGCCACGTCTGATGTAAACATGTTAAGCCGGGCCCGGATTTAGATCGAGGATTGTACATTAAAGGAGGAGTCTACACTTCACCCCCAAAATCCACTTCAACATTGTGTCCACAACTTCCCGTGGTCAGTTTTATGACCAAATACTATGATAAATCACAGTGAAACAATAGGCCTAGCTACCAATTGCCGACAGCCGGTCTACTGTTGGCGAAAAAAGTACAAATTTCCACTTCTTCATAGGTAACTGATGGACATTGGAATATTCACTTAAGGTCAAGTCCACCCCAGGAAAATGATGATTTTATTCAATAGAGAAATATCAAACAAGCATATCGCTGAAAATTTCATCAAAATCAGATGTAAAATAAGAAAGTTATGACAATTTAAAGTTTCGCTTATTTTTCACAAAACGGTAATGTGCACAACTCAGTGACATGCAAATGAGAGAGTCGATGATGTCCCTCACTCACTATTTATTTTATATTTTATTGTTTGAATTGTACAGTATTTCAATTTTCACAAATTTGACAATAAGGATCAACTTTACTGAACAATAAAATGTTAAAACAATGGTAATACCACATGTTCAGGGAGGAATAAAACTTTGTTTTACAGGACAAAGGGGAGAAAATGGGAATATTTCATATAATAAAATACAAAAGAAATAGTGAGTGATGTCATCAGTCCCCCCATTGGCATACTGACATGGATGTGAATATATAAACTGTTTTGTGAAATTAAGCGAAACTTAAAAATGTCATAACTTTCTTATTTTACATCCGATTTTGGTGAAATTTTCAGTGCTTGTTTGATTTTTCTCTTTATATTTAAAATCAACTTTTTGTTGTTGTGGACTTGTCCTTTAAAGTCTGAATATTTGTTTTAACTCCTTTCCTTATGTTAGCTGTAATTGACGGTACTAGTGGTGGATTTAGGCGATGCCCCCATCCTTCAACTCGAATAAAAAGGGAAATAAAAAGCGGAAACAACAGAAAGAGAAACAAATATTCAAGTCCACTTCATGTCACTGACCGTACGCCTAACTTTAAACTGAAATTTAAATGTAGGCCCCAATGTTGGAATGTTTCATAAATATAAAAAATGACATTTTTCACAGTTGATTGCACGCTCTATTGCTCACATTTTCCCTTCGCTGCAATATCATGTTAAATGATAAAAGTTCCATTGTTGAAAACAGCAAACTTCTTCTTGGTTGCTAAGCTCCGGCCCCTCCGGCTCAAATACCACCAACAACCTTCACTATGTTCACTCAATTTCCATGTATATTTTTGTTGGTTTAAAATGCTACATTTTTTCTGCTAAAAAAATAGATTGTCTAGTTCGGTCGCTGCGCTCACTTGCTCATAATCCCTTCACAAAAAATATTGGTGAAGGTTTGAGGAAACTCCATCAAAGATTAAGAAAGTTATTAGAACTTTTAAGTTTTTGATTTGTGTTGTCATATACTAGCAGCTGCCCCATATATGATATAAAATGCATGAATTTCAATTTTCTAATGGTTCATGATGACTAAAATATTTTTTTCTTTCAGGAGCGGATGTGATTTCTTTGTTGATATACTGAAGGTACAATGAAGGTACAAATTTCAATTTTTTGAAAAAATGAAATTTTATTGATTTTTTTATAAAAAGTTACGATACATGGAAAGCTGCTCGTATATATGACGTCATAAATAAAATTAATAATTTAAATCCTAACAGCTTTTTTATTGATCTTTGATGGATTTTCCTAAAATGTTCACCATGATTTTTTTCTTGCTATTTTACAATAAAATTTTTGTCAGGGTGAATTTCACTTTAATTTTTCTTGGTCTCCTTTTGCAAGACGACGTTTACCCTGTGCAGGCAGCGTTCATGTTGGTTCTTCGGCCTATGTCAACAGAACGGGTTCAGGTGAAAATACACACAGACGAAGAGTAAGCAATCTTCAATGGAGTATGAAACAAAATATAACAAAAGAAGAGGTAAGAAAGAAGGATGGTGGCGATACTGAATGGGGTATCTAGATTTCTGTGAAGTCAAGAAACTGAATGGGAGAGAAATGGAAAGTGCGAAGAAATTAGGGGTAGGGGGGGGGGGCAAACTTGAAAATGCTAGAAGACCCTCCAGATTAAGGTGGGGGAAATGGAGATTGGATGCAAGATCGAGTCATGATTAGAGAGAGAAAAGAGAGAGAGAGAGAGAGAAGTGTGAAAAGAAGAAAATAGACATAGGAGAAAGTAATGATTAATAACCAGACGCAGTGCCAAGGGAATGGGGGGGGGGGGGGGCGCGGACGATTGCTCGATTTGCCTTCAAGACTAGTATTCAAAAAGGAGAAAGAAAAAACATTAAAAAGTACACAATGGTAGACAAAAGGAAAAAAATTAATAAGATTCTGTGTAGTTTAAACCTAAAATAGCATTATCAGTCATTTGTCATGAAAAAATGACGCCATCTTGCTCCCACAAAATACCTTGACACCATCCATGAAAATAATGCTGAAAAAAACTTAATAAGCGCTTTCTCTTTTTTTTCGACGCGGTACCCTTGAAAGTTAAGGAACTGTTGGTTTTCGAATTCTGCTTGATATTATTTATAACACATCGTCCATTATCTTAGTATTTTAAGTAAGCAAACAATATATCAATCACTCCACTTTGTCTAGCAGAGTAAGGTTTACTTAGAAGGTGGTAGAGAGAAAGTGACTCATTACCACGTAATTATGGTCTACCAATGTTTGACATCAAGAGATGAACGACCCAATTGTGAAAGTCACAAGAAAGTCATTTATCAAACAGCTTTCCTACGTATCGAATGTTAAAAAATAAATGAAAAGTCATTTTCTCAGAAAAGTTTAAATTGTCTTTACTGTACCTTCAGTATATTAATAGACCAATCATTTCACACCTGTTCCTAAAAAGAAAACAGAAATAAGCCATCACGAACCATTAAAAAATTGAAATTTATGCATTTTATATTAAATAACATACGGGCAGCTGCTCGTTTATGACGTCACAGATCCAAAACTTAAAGTTCTAATAACTTTCTTAATCTTTAATGGATTTCCTCAAACCTACACCAATAATTTATTATGTTTTTGATATTTTTATAACAAACTTTACTTCAGGGTGAACTTCCACTTTAAGCGAGAAAGTGTGTGAGCGATAAAAAGAAAATGAGATACTTTTGTTTATGGCAATTTATGGAATCCCTACAGATCATTTTTTTTTTCCGAGAATTCTTTTTGAAAACCTCAAAAACTCTTAAGAAACTTCTGATAATCGATCCAAAAATCGAAATGAAAGTGTTATCGAAACAGAGGTAACATCAGCCTTTGATAGGCTCGGTGAGTGAATTGCAGGGGCGGATGCAGCATTCGCAAATAGGGTTGGGGGCGAAAAAATATTTTCTTCCACATTTTCCCCTCAATTTTGTTGGTATTTTTGAAGGGGGTAGTCCCAACAGTTACTTCTTAGCCTCACCTTGTTATTCACTCGTCTTCATCTTATTTTTCCCATTTTCTTTCTTCTCCTCTCATTTCCCTCTTTTGTATGCGTCGCCAATAGAGGGGGCTGCGGCACCTTCGGCCCCCTGGAACAGCCTATTATCTAGATTTATATCATTTCTCCCCCCTCGCGCCCGGGGGATCACTTACATTGACGAGTGGATACCATGCGCGACCGCGTCCAAAAAAAAAACACGTAAAAAGGATGTCTTTTTAAAGATAGGACACGTTACGTACGTAACGTAATAAGGGTGTCAAAAACACTAAGATAATGAAAAAAGGGTATCGATTTCGCTAAGAAAGCTACGTGTTTAGGGGCAAATTTGCGAGGGTAAAAAGACTAAAATGTTTTATAAAGTAAAGTATGTAATTTTTGCCCCAACAGTCAACACTACATGTTAAGAGTCTGATTTGCGCGACTGAGGAGTGGGAGGTGCAGGGGGCCGTACTAAACCCAATGATAAAGGTAAAACCGACGTCCGTGATATACAGTGCGTATCAAAAAAAAGTTTACACTTTGAAAAAGCCCTGGGAATTAAAAAATATACAACATGTGGGTAAATTTTTCACATATAATTTTGGGTTTGGGTCTCATCTATCCAATAAAATTAAAAGTTTTGACAGAATGTTACACTTGAGTGAGCATTGTCCATTTTTGTAAAACTTGCAGAAATCTGTTTGCGCAGAAATGCTCGTTTTCACGCTGTGTCAAGGGAAAAATCAAACTTACCCTGCGAAGCATTTCTCGTACATTTCCCTTGCACTTTTAGTCAATTGAAATAAAATGGATACACTCAAGCATTTTGTAACAATTTTGCCACCCAATTTGAAATTTCAACACTTAGTAAGCACAACCTCTACCCTTTTTGTGCCAGCTGGATCTGAGGACATAACTAAATCTAAACAAAAGTTTATATCAGACATCTCCAGCATTTTTTCACTAAGTTTTTATCATTTAAAGTGGGTTTACATTTCATTTTCATATACTTGTTTCTCCACACTTTTTCCCAGCTTGACAATGATTAACAAAATGAAAATCAAGCCTAAGCCATTTCATGTAAATCACAGCTTAGTGTAAAGCAAATATCGTCACGATGGCCTCGGTGTGTGGGGCGCATTGCACTCTTTGAAGTGTTTTGGGCAAAGAAACAAGTTAAAAAGGTAAAAGATATCTTTTACTAGCTAAATTCCACGTGTTCTTCATGATTAAGGTCTACTTTTATTCGCATAACTTTTTCAAATATTTTTCGACAGTTATATCGCCATTTGCTTAAATTGATCTGTACCAATGTTAAGATGTGGAAAAATCTTCAGGATATTACAAATGTATAATTTTACAGGATTTTTTCTAAGTGTAAACTTTTTTTTGATACGCACTGTATAACAATTAAAATATCGCTATACTTGTTTAGGGGTTCAATTCAGGGAATACTTGCCAGGGGTATCGTTTTGTTTCCAATACTTGTTAAGGGTAGGGTTTCACACGCCAATACTTGTTAAGGGGTGCATTTTCAGAATATAGAAAATACTTGTTTATGGTACTTTTCGGGACCCATGGTCGCGCATGGTATCCACTCGTCAATGGCTGCTATTATTTCAAGCTTTCAGCTTACGATATCTGGCCTCTGCATTTAAATTTTTTTTATTGTTTACATGAATTGTCTATATCTACTTAACTACTATACAATTGTCACCTTTGTAACTTGATCATTATGTTTGTTTGATTTTATATCATTGTTATAAATTTGTAATTTTGATTTATTAATAAATGCAGAAATACCTGCTTAAAAATTGAAGTTGCCCCGGGCCCCCCTGCCACGACTAATATTTTTTATTAAAAAAATTAAGCGGGCATGCGAATGATCCAAGACCTGAAGCGATTTTTTTCCGTCAGTACTTGTACATCTGACTATTTTGGAGGCTTTGAATCAGAGTACACATCTTGGACTTGTATTTCCTTAGAATATTGCCTCATCTGTTAATTTGCGTCCAGAACTTATTCATGAAAATGTTACGGCTACGGTTATACAACCCTCTCGCGTCCTGTTCACAAGGACTGACGGGGAAAAATCGCAGATCATACCCTTGTGCGCAATGATGATAATACACACATTCACAAACGCTTTGCGAAGGCTTTGCAAGGACGTGGAAGAAGATTTGAATTATATTTAAATTACTCGCAAACACTGTAAATTGCAGGGATTTAAAATAAATCTAGTCAGTGGCATACCGTAGGTCACGGCATTGGGGGGGGGGGGGCAGCAAAAATTTTGAGTCACTTACATTGACCTAATAGAGACATTTTAAGTGCCATTAAACAGATATGTATCTCACTGATCAAATAATGCGAGCGCGAAGCGCGAGCTTAAAATTTTTGATATTCAGACCTAAAAAGGGACATTATAATTGTAATCATGATACGTACCTGTCTCGCTAAACAATGCGAACGCGAAGCGCGAGCTGAAATTTTTGTATATACTGAGCCCAAACAGGGAGATTTTAAGGACTATATTTTAGGAATCCATTAAGAGTAGGCCTATACATATCTCACCATAGTCATCTTATGCGAGTGCCAAGTGCTTGCTGATTTTGTTAGAATTACATCTAAACACATGAAGCACTTGTAGTCATTGTAATCATGATTATTAACATACGCATCTCACTAATTAATTATTGCGAACGCAAAGCGCGAGCTGAAAAATTAGGAAATTCAGTCCTGAAGAGGGGCATTAAGGCTTGTTTGTAGGAAGTCCATACGTATTTCACTAACCAAATGAAGCGAGCGCGAGCTGAAAATTTTTGATATTCAGATCAGAAAAGGGGACATTTTAACGACTGATTCTATAATTCACGGAGAGCAGACATTTCTCACCAATCCACTAATGCGAACGTAAGCACGGACAGGAAATATTTTATATCAAGACCTTAAAATGGGGCAATCACTTTAAGTAGTCATGAAAAAGAAGCATACTATTTTACATAAAACAATAACAAATAGAAGTGTGAGGAAATATATTTGGTGTATATTGACTTAAAAACAGGAGGTTTTAGTACAACAGGATTATATATCTCGTTTAACAGACGTAGGCCCTGAGCACATTATGTTTCATAAAGTTATGAAAAAATGTTTTCTATGTAATATAACATAACATAACATAATTATAATATGATATAACATAATGAACAATAATTTCTTCTTTCCCACTACGTTTCTCTTCCTCTCTCCATCTTTTTCTTCTTTTTCCCGTTTTTTTTTTTTGGTCAGCCGATTGGGGGCTTAAATCTCGAGGGATTTAATTGGATTCAAATCCTTTGAGATAAAAAACTAGCACATCAATGATTAGGAGCTCATCCGGCATCTCGCAACGAAATTTAACACAATTTTAATTTCAGCCCAGTTGACAATGTGGTGAATTATATTGGTGACATAAATTAAGGATAAAGAATTGAAATTGATGAAGAAATGACATAGAAGAGGCATTTCCTGTGATTTATGAATAAATTTCGCATAATTTAGCATAAATTTTCTACTGAAAATTTCAAATTTCTGTGTAGAAGTTTGGTGAAGTTCTACCAGATGGAAAAAAAAATCAAAATCGGTCAACAATTAAAGAAGAAGAAGCATCTTATGTGAATTTTTAAAAATACACATAAATTAGCATAATTAATGAGTTTCAAAATTCTGTGGAGAAGTTTTGAATCCCCCACCTAATGCTATCATATAAAGCAAACAGATTTGAAATCAGACTTGAAATGATGAAGAAGAAGCATTTTGAAATTCAGTCAACAAATAAAGAAGAGGCATTTTCTGTGATTTATGAATTTCGCATAAATTAGCATAAATAATTTTCTACTCCAAATTTCAAAATTCTGTGTAGAAGTTTGGTGAACCTTATAAGCTCTACCAGATGGAAGAAAAAAAATCGAAATCGGTCAACAAATAAAGAAGCATTTTATGTGAATTTTTAAAAATATGCATAAATTAATTTTGCATAAATTAGCATAAAAATTGTTCTAGTCAAAATTCAGTGTAGAAGTTTGGTGAACCTCATCAAGCTCTACCAGATGGAAGCAAAAAATTCAAAATCGGTCAACAAATAAAGAAGCATTTTTTGTGAATTTTGAAAAATGCGCATAAATTAGCATATTTAATGAGTTTCTAAATTCTGTGTAGAAGTTTTGAATCTCCAGCCTAGTGCAATCATAATTATAAAGCAAACAGAATTGAAATCGGACTTGAAATGGCGAAGAAGCATTTTGAAATTGTGGACGGACGACATACGCCACGCCACGGCATAAGCTCATCTGGCCCTTCGGGCCGGCTGCGCTAAAAATGAATATTTAGGATTCAACAGAATCTAAAATTCGAATGGCCCCCATGACGACAGTCCACATGGGTTTATTTTAAATCCCTGCCAAGTGAGAGTGAACATTTATATGATAGTGGGTGCGACGTGGTCTAGTGGGTATACGACAATCGGCTTTCAATCAGAGGGATGTGAGTTCAAATCCAATCCATGGCGTGTTTTCCTTCAGCAAGAAATTTACCCACATTGTGCTGCACTCGACCCAGGTGGGGTGTAAGATATTCCTCAAATGCCTTTTTTTTTTTAGGGGGGGGGGGTATTTGCGTCCGTGAGTACCGTGGAAACGGCGATTTAAAGCAGTTACTCATGACTACTCGCGACTGGAACATGCATTAGGGTTTTAAGTATCCCAGCATTTAGCAACAGATTGTGCATTCGTTAAGTAACTTACGAAGAGCTTTATGAAATATCCACCCGGTGGGTGTTTCACAGAGTCGTTCGTAAGTTACTAGCCCGGGTTACGAGCGACTTTAAGAGCGACTGGTGATCCTTTCTTACGCGCTAAATCGTCATCCGATCAAGTTTTAGTGTAGACCATTTACCGAAAGAAAGGATCACCAGTAAATCGTAAAATCGTTCGTAACTTACGAATAGCTTATGAAACACACTCCTGGTCACACCAAACTTCGTGAAAATGTCGTGAAAACCAAGAACGGGGACTGCGGTTGCGTCCCATATACACAGCGGGTCTGTGCTTTTATGTGGAGTCCCTTTCTAACATGTCTAATGAACGGTAAAAATAGTAATGTCCGTATATCTGAGATTCTTATATCACGATAGTCATTGTGACAGAACTGACTAGGGATAAAGTCGAGACTAAAAGTTCCCAGCCACCAAAATCCCTTTCATAAACCCAATAAAACCCAATTATGCGGCTAATAGCAGCATAATTTGGTCGTAAAATCAGAGGAGGACAAGAGTTATCCGCATTATTCTGATGCTGCTATTATCCGCATAATAGCGGCATCGGGACAAGATTTTTGAGTTTATGAACGTATTTCCAAATAATGCGGATAATTGCCATGGTGCGGTCACAAGGTCACCCTTTTCCAACACAACCGCATCGGAGGGGGCGTGTCCAGTTGTCATGACGATTATCCGCCTTTTTCAGGACGGGCGCTCGTAAAAATAATGCGGATAATTTTCGGAGTTTGTGAACGCAATTTTTATTGAATTATCCGCATTACTCTTAGGCGGCTAATTCAATATAAATTGCGTTCACAAACTCCGAAAATTATCCGCATTAGGATTTATTGGGTTTATGAAAGGGGTAGCCGCTGGAGAAAATCTCCCTTTGAATTTTACCAGTGACTCAGACCAATAACAAGAGAAAAGCCGGCAAAATGTGGTTTCGAGTACAAGGTAAAATGATGACAAGGGAACCCGACGTTATATATTTTTATCATTTATTTCTCCAACAAGGAAGAGTAATAAAAATGTTTTTCACAAAATGGCAACACGCAAAATGAATTGTATTCACGTAAAAGAGGCTATACAAAAATTTACAAAATGAGCGGTACAAATACTTAAAGTGTCATAAACACGTTATTCAATAGACAGTTTACATACACAGTGCAAGTAACATTTCATATTTCACATTTTACAATTTAGTACTGTGGTTAGATCTTAGTTAGAACATTATCAATGAAGCTAAAATTAAATAGTTACATTCCATACTTCTATACATGTCTAATTCTATACTTCTAGACCGAATGAACAGAAATAATTCGCTGAAAAGCGTATACAGGCAGGCATATTTCAAAAACATAACAGAATCATAATTCTGCATAAAATATCTGAGTCTCGATAGGTATTGCCAGTGAGATAAAACTTCATTAAAATATTTCAGATATTAAAACAAAAGGAAATGGGGGGGGGGGAAGAATAGAACAAACTTATTGCTCTCCAAGATAGCAAAACATTTAAATATATACACAAAGTTCCTAATGTAAGACACGTGTATTATTAAGTTGGACAGATACACGTTTGATTGGAAAGCAATTGATCTGTAAAAATATACATATATCGACATATACAAGTCCATACTTTCTTGGAGGCTCTGGTTCATACTAGATAGGAGTGCTATCTATAACAACAACAAAAAAAACGATATATAATGATATAGAAAACACCCCCTTAGAGCCGACGTCAACAGTCAGGCATGTAACACGACCAATTAATATATTCATAACGAGCTTTGATAACTTAGGAAGTATATCGCGGCTAAGATTGTTTCAACTTTAAAGGACAAGTCCACCCCCCAAAAAAACGTATTTGAATAAAAAGAGAAAAATCCAACAATCATAACACTGGAAATTTCATCAAAATCGGATGTAAAATAAGAAAGTTATGACATTTTAAAGTTTCGCTTAATTTCACAAAACAGTTATATGCACATCTCGGTCGGTATGCAAATGAGGAACTGATGACATCACTCACTCACTATTTCTTTTGTATTCCATTATATGAAATATGAAATATTTTCATTTTCTCGTCATTGTCATGTGAAATGAAGTTTCATTCCTCCCTGTACACGTGGAATTCCATTATTTTAACATTTTGTGTTTCAGGCAAGGAGGTCCTAATCGTCAAATTTGTAAAAATTGAAATATTGTATAATTCAAACAATAAAAAACAAAAGAAATAGTGAGTGAGTGATATCATCGACTCTCTCATTTGGATGTAACTGGCTCGTTCATATAACTATTTTGTTAAAAATAAGCGAAACTTTGAAATGTCATAACTTTCTTATTTTACATCCGATTTTGATGAAATTTTCAGCATTGTGCTTGTCTGATTTTTCTCTATTGATTCAAATCAAAATTTTTCTGAGGTGGACTTGACCTTTAAAAAACTTATTTCATATCGACGAAACACAGATAAAATGACACGTACGTGTCTTTAATTGCAAAAGGAAATAAATGAGTAACACAAGAACTTGGGAATTTGTATTCTCAATAATAATTTAAACAGAGAATATAGGCTACTCCACAAACTGATCAAGGAAAGTTTTCATGAACACGTTAAGTAATGCCCATCACTTTTGAAAGACGATTTGATGTGTACAATATTTAACATACGTTGATATATACACACTATCATACATAGGAACTGTGCAAACGGATACACATACTACATTATACAAAATGCAAATATGGTTATTTTATAACCAATCCCACAACCATTAATATGTTCAATACTTAAACTCTATACAAATGTTGAGGCCACATACACCAATTATATTGATTGAAGACCCTTTGAACCGACAGAAAGTAAAACAGTGCGCGAAAGCACTGAACTAGAAGAGAGAAGAAGAAAAAAAAACAGATGCACCAAAATCACACAAGACTAACACTTTCGGATGAAGATGGTCCAAACAATAATCATACATTTTGTAATATTAGTCACGATTTACACACTAAGAGTCTGCTTTTGCTTGAATCTTTTCTTTTTGCTGGGGGGGGGGGGGGGGGGGAGTGGACTGGATTAAAAAATGTAAGTCTGGAATTTATCCCGTTGTATAAATACACATAAAAGGCTATGGATATTTCAGGCCTGTTAGCTTTAGCTTTGCGTTGACCAGAACTTAAGTGATTTAAAAGGACATATTTAGCATATTCAGTCAGCGGCGAATTAAGGAAGTCTATATTCATATAAATTAATATTCTGTTCAATTTGTAATTTCCATTACGTCATAATCAATAACAAAGTTGTTCATGATATCCTAAGTACACATCGACAGTGTGACATCTGAGTAGTAAGCACATTTTCAATAATTGAATTTTAATATCAATTTTCTCTAGTCAGATAGATCTTTGACCAACAATTACTAAAACCAATGCAGTCACACAATTCGGACATCACATACGATTTATTCTGCTAAACCAGAATAATTGAGAACGTGTTATCTTAACAGAAAAAGGAAATATTATATAGCATCTAAATAACGGCGGAGGAAATATTTTCGAAGACAGTGGCTCTCATGCCACGCTGTGTCAGACGCCGCATTCCGAGTGACGAGAATGATTCGTAGTAAGAAACAACCAGGAGATGGAGACGTGATAAAATGATTAACCAATACCTTGTGTAAAATATTCAATCATACAGTATTCAGTTTAATTCCTTTGGTTAAAAAAGAATAATTTGTTATTACGTACAAATACAATTTACTAAGGTGTGTTTTCACGGGCACGCGAATCAGCCCACCCTATCCAGTTATCGCGATAAATCCGCCGAGCAAATTTTTTTGACCGCGTGGCTCACAGCTCGCGCTACTTTTGAGACCAAAATTGCGGTTCCGAAATTACAACATTTCGTTAGAGCAAATTATAACAGAAGCATTTTGTGCAGCAAATTCTCGCTAAAATTGCGCGTAGGTCGGATAGGTTGCAGGCTGCAAATCAATTGCAGATGCCATTCTTAGTTCAGCGGAAATTTAAAAAATAATTGGATAAGTGATAAGTTTCCCGCATCAACAGAGGTTTTACCTCGCGATTTATCATCTTCGTCATATACACAGGATCTTCTCAAGATGTAAGCAAAGTCTCCGCAAATTCCTCGTAAATCCCGATCCAGATGATCATGAAAGTTTGTTGAACGTCTCACCCAAGCCACGAAGTTCGGGTTTTCACGGGGCAGGCAAATGGTTTGCGAAGGACGCGAATGTTATAAAAATGGTAAAATCCAACACACGCATTTTCTGCTGCAAAAGGTTCGTAGCTTTGCAAATCGGTCGTTATTTTTAGTTCGGGGGAAATTTCAAAATAATTTCAAATTCATCGCGAACGTTTCCCGCATTCCGGGCCATTTTTGTTCGTTTTAGCTTCGTAATATGCGCAAGACCAACGCAGAATCCGTGCGATATTCGTAAATCTTCACAAATCCTCAGCCAGTTTACAAGTTTTGCAGATTATCTCGCGCGACCGAAGTTCGCCCACTAGTTTCCCGACTTTTCTGCGAACGTTTTAGGTATCTTCAGACATTTGGTGGCAGGACCAAACCATTGAACCTAGTGCTTGATGTTTTATAACTACGTATGTACGCATGTAGCACCGTGTCGCATTATATTGCGTTCATTGCGCGCGAATTGGACGCAAAGCGTTCACATGTGTCGCTATATATCCTCAAAAAATTCGCACATGATTCACAGAACACTAGCATTTTTCACTTCTAGGTCGCATTTTCTTCGTGTATTCCAGGCAGGTTAACATACGACATTCATAAACTGCGCGAGAATAATTTTTTTTCAGGCAACTGTCTTATGACTGCCGGAGAAGAAAGTTCTCCGAATCCATTAAAACATATTGCTTCATTCGCAAATCGTTAGCTTGCTCCTTGAAAACTTTGACAGGCACAATTAAAATTTGTAATGTAAAAATGCCGTTAAAACACAAGTGTACCCCCCCCCCCTTTGAAAGTGATTTTACTTTTTTGCTTGTCAATTTTTTTTCTCGGGAAAATGTGCTCCCCCCACCTCTTGGAAAATCCTGGATCCGTCCCTGATATCGCGTAAAACGTTGAGGGCTACCCCTTACCAGAAAGAAAAAAATCTTGGGGGAGTGCTATTGTTGGCTACTGTCGGTCTTTTCGGCAGGATTTCAAAGATGGAAATTTCTAGCGAACGTTTTTCACGGCCATTGAAAGAACAATCAAGGAGGCTCTCAAAAGTCTGCGCAAAGTTGATGAACTTTCAGTGCATAAAAGGCAAATGTTGGATTCGACGCGTATCACTGTTATTGTTCTTCCTTCGTATGCTCGTCACAATCATATAATAACCCATTATACGGCTATACATTTATGAAAAATGCGAACTTAAAAAAAAAAAGACGAAGAAACAAAGTCCAACAGCCACTTTTATTGCTTCCAAAGATTATCAAACAATTGGCAGGGTTTGGAAGCTTGCCAAATTTTCGCAGGCAGTGGCGTCGATCCTGGGGGGCAGGCGATCGCCCCACCAATGAAAATATTGGGGGGGGGGGCAAACATATCGTTTTGCCCCCCCCCCAATAATTCTGCATGTGCAAAAATAAAATAAGATTGTAATGTTGCACAGAAATCAGCAAGAGAGATTGAGATACCAACTCGTTCTTTATTTAAAAGCGTGCTCAAAATGTCCGCTTTTCAGATTGGAATATTAAAATTTTCAGCTCGCATCATTTCTGTAGCAAAAACCCATACTTTTCATGATTAAATAAGTGAATTTTCAGTTCTAAACCTCAAAAGAACTCCCGCTTCGATTTGCAATAATCTTTTGTTGGATATATATCTTGTTCCTTATCAAAAACGTCCTTTAAACTGTCATTTTTTTTCAAATCGAAATATCAACATTTTCAGCTCTCGCTTCGCGCACGCATTAATTTGTTGGTGAGATATGTGTCTCTTTCTCATGAGTCATATATATATATGCATATAGGCCTATGTGTGTGTGTGGGTGAGTTTGTTAAAAATGGATCGACGCCCCTGTTCGCAGGCGTATTGCCCAGCGTTCCTGGTGGGTGTTTCATAAAGCTGTTCGTAAAGTTACGCACAACTTTACGGACGACTGAAACATGTTGTTAGGTCATAAATCAATTATATTGGGCAGGGATAGGGAAATCACATAGCACAAGAAAGGATCACCAGTCGTGCGTAAAGTCATTCGTATCTTACGAACAGCTTCATGTGTTACGAACAACTTTATGAAACACCCACCAGGTCGTATTTTACGCTTCCAAACATTATCAAACAATCGCATAGTTTGGAAGCTTGCCAATTTCTCGCCGGCGTAGGTGCACGGCGTCCAAGGCCATGTCGTGTTTTACTCGTGATTTATTCTCCAATAGGTCTTGAAAACTCCGCCAAGATCTAAAGTCACGATTCGCCAAATATCTCTCACAGGCAGCGAATATAATTTTTCACTATAAATATAGGAACATTCAATTCGTTTTGATTTGAGGCAACTGCTCTTCCAGTGGACTTATGTCTTGCGGCGGATCAGCGATGGACATCATGAGAACCTCGCAATCATGGTCTACGTCTTCAGAGGGTTTCGGTATAAGAATACAGATAATTTTCGGAGAGAAACTCATATTCTTCTGCCTTTGCCATTACAACATTCGCATCCTTTGCAAATCGTTCGCGCGTGCCACAAAAAACTGCATTTCGATGCAACTTCACGGGGGCGGTCCGAGCGTATATCGTTTTCTTGTATCAAAATAGGATGATAGGCCCAGGCCTATCGACAAGGGCGTCGAAATCGAGTATTCGCTACTTCCGGAATGACTTGGGCGATAAGAATATATTATTATCTTAAAATTAGCAGGCCTATAGTTTTTTTGTCGACAAAAAATGGGCGGGTGTTTCTATTTCTACAATTGCATTTTCCGAAAAATGTTAACGAATGTTAGCCCATGTTAATGAAGACGTCACGAACATCATGAGAGTTCTGAAGCGGCTTTGCGCAATGAAGAAAGGTGCCAAAAATAATTGCGAATGTGAAGCACAAATCTAACAAGAGAGCATATTCAACACGAATTCAACGAGGTAGGAACGAAAACCCAATAATTGGATGATCGTTTCGAACGACTGCGCGGGTGTGACGATGCTTTGGAGCATACACGAATTGTAGGCTATAATGGGCCTACAGAATGACACAATTTCATTTTTTATTGAAATGTAATTCTGTCGTCACTCGACGTATCCTCGCCTAAATAGTTTGCACGCCGTGAAAACTCAAGAACACCTTAGCCTAATAAATTAAGAGCTTACCATCTCCATCGTCCAGATATAATACTACTATGAAGATCATCTTACTGTCACTGGTATATGCAGTCCAAACAACATCTTTAAGCCAATTGCCTCTTTACGTCACGAGCTTCAGTTTTATCAGATTTCGTTACAAGAGATAAAAAAAAAAAAAAAAAAAAATCGTCATCGGAATAAGTTGCACACTAAAAGCATGGTGAAAGAAGATGTATTCAATTAAAACGCGGATGTTACTTCACCTATAGAATGCATTGTCTACAAAATACGAAAGCATAATTATGTATCACATCATCACTCTTCTTTCTTTCTTCTTTCACTGCGCCTTGGGCACTCTGCCGAGTGGATTTGGCGCATTACAAATCACATATATTATTATTATTATTCTCACATTAAAGAAAAAAAAAAGATAATTTATTTCGTCTGATGATACTCCGCGATAGCCCCACATATACCCCCAACTCTGGCCAAGATTTTGACCAAAATTGCGGTCTGGTGTACCATCTATAACTCCGAGTGTGACCCTTGTCGCGATCGGCTGTTTTACCACTATTATAATGCGCCTACCTAGATGAAAAGGGATATATACACCTACATCTGAACATGTATGTCTTGTGTTGGGCATAGTATAGTTCAGAAGTGAAATTGCCATTACTCCGTTGCAATTTCATAAATCAAAATCAAAAAGTTAAATTCACATCGAATTTCTATCACAATGGGAGGAATACCTCCGAGGAAAACACGGATTCATCCCTAAATACACGCATGGATATTAGATTTAAAACTGTCTCAAGTTCGTAATAATAAATTGAAGAAAAACATATACAAACTGTTACAAATATGATGTGATAAATTACATACAATACAATTGATACCTATCGTCACCAATGGAATTAAAAAACGTTACCAGACTTTACGAGAGAACAATACAGACATAGAGCACCTCTCCTGATCGTGTACGATAGAGTACGTGGAAGTCGGGTAGAATATATTGCCGTAGTTATTCAAGCACGTATGGATCCCACAGTTTCCATGGATTTCTTAATCAACAGATCCGTGAATGGTTCCTAGAACGAGTTCAAAACCTCATTATTGTAAACACGAAGAAAAACCGATAATAACATTTATCCAATCAATTTACATTTACTGGGTATGTATATATGTATATATGAAATATGCACAAAGGGCTATGTGTTTACGACTGGATACGAACACTACACGACTTAATACCGAAATGTTATAAAGACCAGCGCACACTACACGATCTGTCAAAGATGCGATTTATGAACAAATCGCATTTTGCATTGAATATGAAAGAAGTGAAATTCGCTATAATGCTCAGAATACTGAAATTTAATTTCTGCTTTGCTGCATGCCCTTGTAGTCAGAGTAAAGTCCCGGTGTAAACTACACATCGGCATCAAGTCGCTGCCGATGACGTCATAACGATTTAGACATGAATACAATTTTAGCATTCATACCACTATTGGGAATTTTGACCAATAAGATTTTACAGGTTGTAATGTTCATAACAAATGCTACGGTATTCTTTGAAAATCGATCAGCAACGGATCGTGAAATGTGCGCCGGAATTAACCCTCTTCCAATCAAATCTCGTACCTAGTTTTACATCTACTCTGGTCTGCAAATTTGTTCATACACTTAAAAATATTTTTAGTCATATATAAACACATGGATATATTCATGTACTCTTACTGGTTTGACACGTGAAATCAATCTAAAAATGCAAAAAAACCCATGTACGAGTTGTACGACCTTCCGGCAGTCAACTCTATATTAATCATTCAGGTCTAAATTTGAATCGTAACACATTCGAATCTTTGAAACCCGGTTGCTCCGGTCTTAATTATTTCAGAGGGCAAATTAGGTTTAGAGTTCGGATTGTGATAGAGTTTTAGTTAAGAATAATGTTAAGATATGGATTAGGGTTTATTCAGTTTTGGAGGTTAGGTTATATGATTGGCTCAATGTGCAGTATTTCAATCGGAGCAATTGTCGCCGGAGCAAATGTCATGGAACCTAAAATGTACATTAGTTTTCGACTTTAAAAAAAGTTTCCAAGCAAGCATGGTGCAAAAAGCTCAAATATAGTTTCAATTTCTTTTGTGATCGTGATCAGCTCAAAAAAAAAAATGCAAACATAAGGTGAATAATAAAAATGGGGGAGGGGCAAAGAAAACCCACGCACAATGTGAGACAAAGAAAACCTAAAAATTCCATAATTTTGCCCCAGAAATTTGATGAATTCACGATCACCAAATTAATAACTGAATTATGGCAACCTTACGAACTTTACAAACTTTTCAAAATGAGATAAAACACAAAGCTTGCATGCAAAAATAATCTTTGATATTTACATTTTGAAGGAAAACTTCTGTCGACAGTACGATGAAAAATTTCTTGTTTCTAATTTCAAAATAGAACGATTAATGAATAACTTATTCATTATAATATAGGACGAGGTTTTGACTTCTGAACGAACCAACGGCTATGTGATATGTTAGGCTAAACATTGGGTTAAATATTAAGACATAATCGATGTTGTCGTTCCCCTGGTAAAACCTTTAACAAAGTGCTATTACCATGATTACAATTAACGTTGCTGCGCAACCATGCAAAATAAAATATACTTTAAGAATAATACATGCATTTTTTTAAAGGCACAAAAAAGACAATTTTTTGTTGTTGCAAAATAAACGTGTTATTAACCCAAACACACATTTGTTTTTGCATTCCTTGAAGGCAGTATATAAGTGAATAAATAAACAAATCGGACAGGAAATGAGAAATACAACATTGCAATACAGTTAAAAATATAATGACACTACCCCCCCCCCCCCATTTTGGGGTGGAGGTTGAGGTGATTGGAGTTATTATTTCATAGAGTTGCAATAATTTGCGATCTTGTTTAGGATTGCCCGCAAGACATATTCACCTAATTTTGTATCAATTAATCTATCTTTTTAAGGCCACAGCTGATAGACATTTGCAAAATATGCCACAATCATTTTCTGCTGGTTTATCCCCGCACCAAGGTATTAGATATAAAGTAGGTTGCTTAGATATTTTTTTAAATTTTGAACAAAAATTGTGCACATAGAGAAGGAGCGCCCAATAAAATGAGAAAACTACAAGTCAATTTCGCATCAGATCGTGAAAATTTGCACCAAGTACTGAAAAATATGTTTTCTCAAAATATTCACAAAAGAATCCTTTTAAGTTCTGCAGAAAGACACGATTCCATTTTTAATTTGTAAATCCTAAATAGGTAATTTGGCCCCATAGAGATATATCTCTCTGTTTGACCCTCCCTTTTCATGAGCAAATTGGCAAAATAATCTAAGTCGATTTTGGATTGACCTTTAGACAAAACATTCTATCTAATAGTGCGGAGTACAAAGTGCTCATCAAAACATTTAAAATCTGAAACTGTACTTACATAGGATGCCGTTTCTACATTCCATATAGTCATATAAATGTGATAGTCCTTCAGATATGAGGTTACAGGAATAAAATAGATACTCTGTTAACGTATGTTGAAATAGAATCAATAATTCATAATTATAGGAATGAAGGGTCCAATAAAAAAAATTGATGTCAATATGGTGATAAATACAATTTATAAGAGCTTAACTGGAGTTCATAAAACTTTGTTAAGTCAAGTAGACATATGAAATGAATGATGAAAATCTGATTTCTTGGAAATGTTTCTACATGATTCAATGTAAATACAATTTCTTAGTCAAGAAAAAGAGAGAAAAAGGTTTCTTGATCCTAATTGATTGTGACTCACATGACATTGATAAACAAAATAATAGGTCACCCTTAATCTAAGAAATCTTCATGTTGCTTCAGAACGAATGACTCACACATCTTTCAACGTAAAAGAATCTACTGATTCAGCAGACACATATATCACACTCTTAAGGATTTGGCAGATGATCTTTCAGTTTCTGGTGCCTACGCAATGTTCCCGGTGTTTTGAATGATAGATTGCATACCTTACATATGTTGGGGAAATTCTGACTGTGGCGGTCCAGATGAGCCTTGAGAGAGCTGAGGACTTGGTAGCGTACACCACATATCTTGCACGCAAACTGCTTCTCTATCCAATGGTCATTCAGATGATCCTTCACCTCTTTCACCGTTGAAAACCGACGACTGCAGTCTCTGAATGGACAAGAACCACCTGTAAGTTCCTTTGAATGTGTTTTGTTGATGTGATACACAAGAGGACCTGGTGCAGAGCTACAAAAATCACATAATCTGCATCCAAAATTCTGCTTCTCATTATGATGAATTCTTTGATGTCTCGCAAGTGATATTGTATCGGGAAAATAGTGATCACAGTGTAGGCAATAGTCTGTTCCTGTTCTTTGCATGTTTGATATTTCTTTTGATACATCAGCGTTCCTACGAGGCCTTACATGTTCAAGAGATGGCATGATCTTGAAACTTTTTGCACTCAGTCCTTTTCCATCAGGTAGTGAGGCACTGACTTCATCATTCAATCTTGCAAGTTGATCAGGAATACTAATGACACTGTTCGACTTAGTAGCTTTGATGCTGTACTTTTGAAAGTGTTTTTCGTATACATGATTTTTCATTTCTTGGCGAGAAGTGGTTGCAAACTGACAGAATTTGCATTGTTTCATTACAGGAGTTACTTGACTAACCATAACAGTCTTTTTGCTTCCTCTTGGTCTTCCCCTTTTACGAGGTCCAGATGGATGTGCAGGCTTTGCCACATCACTGTCTGTCTTTGCTGCAGGGATCTTTGAAGGAATCATTACATCAGATTGCAAGAAGGATGCTTCATGGGCCCGCTTGAACCGCTTCTTTGGGCATTGACTCATTTCACTCAATGACTGAACATTCATTGGGACATTAAATTTAGAATGTAGTGGGCTATTTTGCCCTTGTAAATTAGAGTCTGCAGAACTGACTACAATGTTGGAAGTTGAAGAACTTCTTGTTATACTTTGGGGTGGAATAGAGGAATCATCAGGAGGGATGTTGCTTTCCAAACCAACAGCTGGACTAACTTTACTTGAATATTCCAAATTGCCAGAGCTAAGCCTTACTTCCGTATCATCACTTCTTGTTCTTCGGAGCTGACATGGCACATAGGAAATTTGACCTTGAGCATTGGGTGGTGTCTTGGCACTGCACCTTGACTCTTTTCTGTGATGAACCTCTAATGTTGACTTTACAGAGGCATCATGTACATGCATCTTCTTGGGAATCGATGTGAGATCAATAAGTGGAATACTTGAAGGAGTACTTGTAACTGGATTGGCAAATTTGTTATATGTTTTTGCAATTTTCAGGCCAGGTCCTCCTGAAGTCAGTCCATGGTGCAGCAGATCACTAAAAACATGAGGTCCTCCAGCTCTATCCATATACACATTTCTATCCCTTGATTGACACTGTTTGGTAACTGATGATAAATCTATCACTGTTTCACTTCTCTCTTGGTAGTTTACAGGGATAGATGAATTGTCAGCATTGACAGGGAGTCCAAGTTTACTTCTAAGCAAATCAATATTCACATCTTGTCTTGGAATATTCTGATCTTGATGAGATATGACTTCAGCACTTCTATTTTCAACTGGAATGCAAGAGTTAATGGAAGAAGACAAATCTGATGAACCACAACTCAGTACTACAGGATCTTGAGGTTCATCTCCATTCACTTCTACACCCCCTTGTACATCTACAACTTCAATATCACTTCCTGGCTCTTCAGAATGTGATCTTCGAAGAGTTTCCTGGGTTCTGCTTTCTTCATGGACACTGTAAGGGACCTGTACTGCATTTTGCTCTTGTGATTCAGTGTCACATAGTATTGGCTTGCAAGACAAATCAAGAGGAGCTGTAGGGTTTTTGTCAACATTTGACCTTGTTCTTCCTTTACAGGTAAGATCCAGAGGCACATCTTCTATAGCACTACAGTTATTTGAGGAAGAGTGTAATATTTCTGTTTGTCCTGGAAGAGGTGATTCACTTATCATGTGTGGTGTAGATGATGGAGTACATCGACTCCTTGGTGTTGATGTTCTTGAAAGAGGTGTCCTTTCTAATTCTGTTGATGGAAGTTGAGACAGGTTTGTAAAGCTATCACTTGTACTTGTGGTAGTTGATACAGGTGTAGGAGTTCGGCTGTGCATTCTTGGAGTAGGAATACTTGATGTCATGTTGTGGAAGCTGCTCGGAGCACCTGCTAAAAAGTTACCCTGACTGCTTTGCGGTGAGTGTGGATGAAACAACTCACGTTGGGCATCAACTGTATTCTTTCTCTGGCTGACATGTTCCATCATCAATGGATTTTGTAAATGACTGTCTTGTGGGTAGTTTGGAAGTTGATGTAATGCTGTTGATGTTTGTGAGGGTTTCTGAATCAGTGCAGTAACCTGGTTGAGTCTGGTATTCTCATGAATATGTGGGGATTCCAGAGGTGAAATGCCAGAAGTCCGAGTGCCAAACTGGTCTAGGTTGACGGGGAAATTTCTCATGCTTTTTGTTCCATTTCCACCATGAAGTTGCCTCAACAATAACAGCATTTCATCTCGATTCGTATTAGCCTGGGAAATACTCATGCCAGTATTGGAATGAGGATGTTGGAGGGTTGGGGTGAGCTTTCTAGCATGTTGAAAACTTTGTTGGATATTCAAATGAGTTGAAATTTCTGTCTGTGGTACGGGAACATAACCATCAGGATAGACAGCAATAAGCTGTTTCTCTGGCCCTTTAGCAGTAAAAACTGGAATATTCTCTGCATATCCTAACTGATTGTCAACAGGCAAGTATCCCACTTTGCTTTTCTCTGCTTTCTCATGAATTTGCCCCAAGTGCAGTGTTGGTGCATTTCTTTGGAGATCATCTGCACATGGAGGGCTAAACGTTCCAGCTGTTGCAACCCTATTACCATGAGGCTGTAGCCTATCAATATCTCTGTGACCTACTCCAGTTGAAATGTTGCTGCTGTTCAGTGCTCCAGAATGATGGAGGTTCATGTCAACAGGTAAAGTTCTTGGAGGAAAGTGTTGAAATTGTTCTTGGTAAGTTTGTACTTGGAGAAAAGGCAATGCAGAGTTATGTCTGTTTGCTTCGCCCTCGTGTTTCTTTCCTACTTCAATCTGTGACTGCCTCTGTAGTAGATTTAAAGCCAAATCTCTTTCTGATGGAAGAATAGCTGAATACAGATTCTGATTAGAAACAATTTCTTTGTTGGTTATGGGCAGGTGACTTTGGGGGAACTGGTTTTGCGAACCTGGCGCAGCAAGCCTCTGTTTATTGAGCAGGTGTTGTTTAAGCTCCTTGCAGGCTCCAGATGGATTCCTATATGATTGCCTCACATGCATCATTTGCAGTGCAGATTGTTGAAGAGAGTGTGGTGACTGCTTTGCATGTGGTAGATAAAATCTGTTATCTGATAGAGAATGTCCAATAGTAATGTTTGGTCTGAAATGACTTTTGTCTCTCCTAGGTGTACCAAAGAATGTTGCTCTATCCTGGGTAATATGGTGCACTGTCTTAGCACCTCTGCTACCTTTTCCAGCTGTGTTTTGTACTGAATGCATGTTTGTACTCTCTCTTTGGACATTTTCCATGCCTTGCCATGGTGGATTTGATGGCTGAATTTCTTCCACAAGAGTAACATCTTGGGAGTTTGGCAGACTTACAGATGGGAGTGAAATGTCAACACGTGGTGCAGGACTTACAGCTGTAACTGGTACATTACACAATTTTTGGTCACTTGGAGGTGTTCTGGGAATGTCATCGTTAATCACTGAAGTGACCACATCTTCAGCACCTCCAATAACCGGCTCACAAAGTTTGTAATCATCACTACTCGGTCTCTTATCTAAATCAGAAACTTCCTGTACTTTTTCATTAGTTGTAATTGGGACAATTCTTCCAGATAGAGGATTAGTTTCAAGAGGAACAGATTTCAGATTGGTTTCTATAGATTGATTTGTTTGAGTATCTGGACAACGTAGACTCTTGAAAACGGGGGACGAAATGCTAGCCATTTGTAGCTTTTCGGGAGATTTTGGTGCCTCTGATTGTTCAATTACATCTTTTTCATCTTCTAGAATTTCTGTGTCCATGTGGTTTCTTGATTCCCTGGTATCACAGGATTCATTATCAATGGTTTGTTTTTGGAGAAGCAATTTGGGGTTTTCATCTTTTTCTACCTCCATTCTTTCTAGCAGCTTTGTAGTAGTGTCAGCAGTCTCATTATCAAATATGTCCTCTTTATCAGCTCCAAGATCTGTTTTGAGATGGCACTTCTGTTTAGTGTCTGTTGGTTTTTGCTTGCTTGGTTCATGACGTTTCTTGTGTTTTTTACTTCTGCTTTTCTTATGGTGTCTTTCTTTAGATCTTTTCCTCTTCTTTACCTTCCTGAATGTTACAGTCCATTTACATGCAGTCAGTGTATGTTTTACATCTGTTCTTTGTTGAGATGTTGTTGGATTTGTCATGTCTGGCACAGGTGAGGACTGATGTTCTTCAACCTCGACAACATTACCAACCATGCTTTCTCTAGGATCACCCCAATTATCTCCATCACTGAGTGGATAAGCTATAGTAGCTCCTCCAGAACTTGTTGTAGACATAGCATCCTCTTCATATCCCCCTACTGTTTCTTCACAGGCAATAGACAACATGTCCATTGTTTCATCACCTGCAGATGCTCCCAAGAATATATTGTAATTTTGGTATGATTCTTTACTTGCATCAATAAGATTAACTAGCTCTTCAGACATTTTAGATGGTTTATTCAGAAGATTATTTCCAACCTGGGCAGTATCAGTCGGAGTTTTTGAACCTTCATCATGACATGGTGTTTCAGCTAATATAGTTTGATCTTTTGTAGCAGTTTCTTCAGGACATTCCTCTTCCAGGTGTTCTGTTGTAAAGTCATTTTGGCTGTGTCCAAGAGTGGTCGATTTCTGCTCTTCCAAATTTAACTGAAAGGACAGTTGATGATCTGCAGACTGATCTTGCACCTTCTCCTGGCTCGGTGGGTCTTGTTCTGAGGACAGACTGGATTCCTTTAAGGTATCAGCGAATATATTACATTGTGATGCTGATGCCAGCTGCAAGTCATGCAAGTCAGATTCATTTTGAAAGTCTCCGGATAGTGAATTGGCATTTTCCAGGGTCTTCTCTGTCACTGAAGCTCCTTGTAGTTCAATACTCTGTGAAGTGTCCAAGGAAATGTCTGGTTTAGGACTGCTGACTGAAGATATTTCATTGACATCAGGGCCAAGTGAGGAAACCTCTAGAGATTTCTTTTTTTGTTCATGTAAGTCCACTACATTGGAACGGTTTTCATGGCTTGTTGGTACAACTTCAATTACACCCTCTGTAGACTCTAATGTCCCTTGTAATTCTTCACTAACTGGGGAGGTTGCATGTTCTACAATTTGATCTTGCAGAATGCTTACATTTGAAAGTATCTCCTCCATAATATCTGATATGATTTCAGTGTCACTATCTATATGATGACATGGCTGTCCTTCTGCTGTGGGACGTGTATGTAGCCTGATATCTTGCATTTGCTGCAAATCACGATCCTGTTTCTCTTTCTCAGATTTAGATTCCTCAATATGCACACTAGAAGGAAGATTCCCCCCACAGTCATTTCCATCTTGAGTGGCTCTATCTATATGACCTGTTATATCATTTCCATAGGGTAGTGTGAATTTAGTAATCAGTTTCTTCTTTCCTGTACAGCATTTCAAATCTCCATCGGAAAAGTTGTTAGGCAGTCCTTTAGCTTCAGAAACAGGAAGTTGTTCCTGATATGAGCTATTGGCATTATTTGTGTCAGCAGGAGCTGATTCCGGAACTTGTACCATTTCATCGCCAGGCACATTACTTTGGAGATGTTCCTTTTCAATCTCCTGTGGAGTATTGGATTCCTCAGAACTCTCAACGATGCATTCTACAAGTTTGTTCACTTCTCTGGATTTTTCATCTGTAGCTTCTATTGGGGAGTCCTTTTTGCATTCTACCATCTTTCCAGCAACAATACATTCTACAGAAGCCTTCATGTCACTCATTTGTTCATCCAATCCTTCAATCTTGGAGTTCACACTGCATTCTTCAGTACAATTTTTCTTACTAGATTGTTCATCTGGTTCTTCAAATTTTTTGTCAGCAATGCATTCTCCGAAAGCTATTCCTTCTATGATTGGGTCCACAATACATTCTGTACTACTCTCCATTTGCTCACTGAGTTTTCCATCGCTTTCTCCTATGGATTCTGCAGTATCTTTCATTTCACTGGATGACTTATCTTTTTCTTCGATTTGAGGGCCTAAATTACATTCTGAGGTATTGTTCAGCTTGAGGGATGGTTCATCTTGTTCTTCCACTTTTTCGCCCACATCATATTCTGCAGAAGCCTTCATCTCCCTAGATTGTTCCTCTATTCCATCTTCAATTGGATCAACATTACATTCTGCAGTACTTGTCTTGATACATTGTTCATCTCTTTCTCCTAACTTTTGGTCAACATTAGAATCTGGAATGTCCATCATTTCACCAGAATTGACCTCTTCTTTTTCCATCTCTGGGGACAGTGTGATTAATACTGAATGCATTTTATCTTGACCCAGGTCTTGCGTACTTAGGCTATCTGGAATGTTATTTGTTTTCTGGTCTATTTCTTTGTCTTCTTGCACCATTTCTATATCAGGTAGTCTGCATTCATTTTTTTGATCTGAGATGATAGTAATGTCATTTTTAGTGATATTACCTGGATTCCTGACTGATAAAGATTTTTCCAAAGACCCTTGTGTTTTACAGACTTCTTGAATGGATGTATCATTTCCAGACTGTTCTTCGCTATTGTCTGCAGGAGCTGGAATCTGGACAATTCCAAGTGTGGTTGCCTGACTTGCAATTCCAAGCGTGGTTGCCTGACTTGCAGTTCCAAGCGTGGTTGACCAACTTGCTGTACAATCCTGAAATTCCACTATTTTCATCGGTGTAGAATTACCAGATGTTGAATTTCCTTGTAGTGCTCCTGAATTTCCCAATGGGTTGGGTGAAAGACCAAGATTTGGAAAGGAATTCTCATTCTGCCCTCCATCATATTCTGTTTCCTTTATTTCGTTCAGCAACTCCTGGCCATCATGGATACCTTCATTGCGGGAAGATGAATCACTAATTGTGACATGGCATGATGTGGATAGTTCCATGGGTGACTTTTCAGATGGATGTATGGTCATATCTTCATCAGGAGTCTCAAACTCAAATTCATCCTCATCATCTTGAATACCAATATCTTCTTTCTGAAGATCCTGATGAATTTCTTCAGCAGCATTATTCATGTCAGTATTAGACTGTGGAAATTCTGATAAAGTAGGCCAGTTCTTAGAAGAATCTTCAACAGAGACACTTTCTGATGGCTTCTCAAATTCCGAATTATCACCTGATGGGTTTTCAAATTCGAATTCATCTTCATCATCATTATCGTTACTGGGCCAAGTATCATGAAATGCTTCTTTTTCCAGAATTGGTAAAGTGTCAGAAGCCCCTGAGTGTGGACTACCATTTGAAGCATGTCCATAATGACAACCTCCATAGGCTTCAAGATGAGGTATATCAGAGTCTGATAGACTCATCTGTTCTTGGTGACAGTCTTCTTGTGTACTGGACTCGGTCTCTCCATTGTCTCTGATCAGATTAGAAGGTGGGGAATTCAAGCCCCCTCTAAGTGCCTGGAAAATGTTTTTCCTCTCCCTCCTCTGCAAAATAGAAGAATCATCACAAGCTGGGACTGGAATATCATTTTTATTGTCTATTGAATTATCACCAAGAGTCTCGACGCTATTACACCCTGTATTGTTTGTAAGAAGCTCATCTTGGGACAGTGAAATAGTTTTTGTAATCCTGATTTGTGAGAGTCCATCAGATTCTTGAGTAGATGAATATTCAGCATTTTCTTGACTGGCTTCAGTCATACTTTGACTGTACTCATTGCTACACAACAGATCTTTTCTATTTTCTGGAGGCAGACAAGGAGAACATGAGTTGGTCCTTTCTGGCAATTCTGAGGACTTGTCTATAATTGTCCTATCTTGATAAAAATTTGGCATATTTGGATGTGATAAAGGTGATGAAGCACCATCTTTGAAGAGGAAATCTTGAGTAGATGAAGATGAATATGAAATAGTGCTGTTACTTGGGCTCTGACATGATTTCTGGTTGAAAGACTCTTTGTGAATTTGAAGTTTGTCATCTCCTGATATTGAGAGACATTCATTGGATCCTGGAGGTGTCAAACATGACACTTCATCATTCATCATCTGATATTCTGATGATTTGTCCTTCCAGCCTGGTGTCTGAATAGCATCAGGAATATCGCCACTTTCATCTTCTACTGGATTTGGTTGTGTATTATGTAATAACAAGACACACCTGTCATCTTGTCTACTGTCTGTTACTTTTGGAGCATGCAATTGACTACAATCCTCTTCTGTTCCATGATTTTTTTCTTCAACAACCTTTTCCTGTCGAATGGGAAATTCTGTTTCCACTAGTAAACTTGAACATTCACGTTCATGATGTAAGCTGTTTCCTTCCTTGACATTAAACACTTTCTGGGATTCTTTTTGGCAATTTTTCTGTGATGACAGCATAGCCCTTGTGTTTTTGCGTGGCCTCCCACGCCCCCTTTTCTTAACAGGCTGCACAGGACCTTGAGAAATGCTAGAACAATTGTTTGATGCTTTAGTTTTTGGCTGGTTTCTACAAAATGTTCTACTTGATGAGACTGTCACTGGCTGGAACTTGGCTTTACGTTGTGCATGGCAATTCTTCTGCTTCGGTGGTCTGCCTCTTTTCCGTTGTAGCATCACTGGGGGAGGAGGAGCTGGCTTACATACACTGTCATTTGAGGAATCAGTGAAATCATACACACCTACAGAATCATTACACCGATTCTCACATCCTAAAGATGAGTTTGATAACTTCTTTTCTGCAGAACGATCCACACATAATGGGGATGAAGGAAGATTTTTAGGGAGACAAGAGTTTTGCATCTTTGACTTGCTCTTCAAGAGTTTTTTGGGTTTACTTTTTTCTTTAGCACAGTATGCTGAAGAAATGGTACTTGCTACATCTTCACTAGATTCCCTGTCAGGAGCCTTTTGATTGCTTTCCTTTGAATCGACTCCAGGGTTACTGCAAGAGTCACTTGTAACACATTTTGAAATATTATTAATGGTTTCAAGGATTTCTGGAGGAATTTCTTTTGTTTTTAACAATTTCCCAGCAAAGCATTTGGAATTTGCATTAGTTTTCACAGAGATTTCATCAATACTAATTGCATCAGATGATTTTCTTGTGATCTGTCCAATACTGTTGCTATATGTAGGAAATCTGGACAACCGTGACCTAGAATGAAGCAATTTTCTCAAGGGGTATTTACGGATGATCTGATGTTTTCCAGCTCGGGATCCAAACTTTGACTTTGGAAATGACTGACTTGTTTGGCTGGCTGCAGCGTGTAAGCGACTTACAGGAGCTGTGATAGAAATTTCACTAAGTGCTTTGCCATGACCGTTTAATCCATGTTTCCTTTGTCTATTCCCCTTTCTTGTTGGTAAGACAGTTGACTGGCAGTGGGGGGCTTTGGTAGAGCTTACAGCTTTAGTGGCATTACCACCTACTGATCTAACCTTCTTTGGTGGTCTACCACGTTTTCTCTTGATTTGAACATCCTGTTTGTCTGGGATCTTCTCTGAAGTTTTAAGCGTGGCATTTACATTCACTTCTTCCGTTGATTCCAAGTTTGACTGCAGCAGTTCACTTTCATTGTAAGTGCTTTCCAGTTTCCCATCGTGAAGAATAGATCTGTCCAAATCTGAACCATCATTTGTCATAAATCTGGTTTCAACCCCATTGTCTTTTATAATGTCTCCTCCATTATTTCCACCTGCTCCTAAGTTCTCTTGAAGCTTATGTCTTGAAACAAGATCGGGAAGTGAGAGGCGCAGCTCTTTTTTAAGACGAATGAGTGGAGATAGAAGCTTTAAGCTGAAGTTATCACTGAATTTTGAGATTATATCATCATCACTTATTCTCATTTGGTTATTCTTCTCCACCATTGTATTTTTATCATATTTTCTTAATGGTGAAACTGTGTATAGTACTTGTCTCTAATAAATCATTATTTCTCTGATATTTCTTGAAACTTATAGAGTAGACTTCATGAAGAACAATGGCTCCTGAAAGATTCACCGTCTTTTCTCACTTATTTCAGGCAGCATTCCTGTACATAGGAAAGAACAAAAAGAAGGGAAATCACAAGTAAACATTTTCTATTTCTTTATCAAAATCATTTAGCCCTATATCCATTATTTCCTAACAATTTCACAACATTCTAAACAATTTCACAAAGGGGGAACAGATCTGTGCATTTCAACGTTCTCACAGAATTGACAGATTACAGCTTTACATAATATACAATCAAAATCAAGAAAATGGCATTGTTATTAGTTCCATGATTTGAATGGCTATGAATGAGTGACAATAGGTGGTTTCAGACCGCCTCGAAGTTCGCCAGTTCCAGGTATTCTCTGATCGGGAAATTTACCCCGATCAGAAAATACCAGGTATTTTGGCGGTGTGAAAGCAAACTACGCGTAATATCCCCGAAAGAAAATACCCGATAAATAGTAGGTACTTGGCGAAATTACAAGAACTTTCGCGGGGATTTTTCCAAGGTCATGGGTATTTTGGCGGTCTGAAAGCAAATTACGGGAACTTTTAGCCCAGCGTGTCGTTGGGTGCGGCGCCGTGCATGGGTTGCTGCTGGGCTAGTGATTTTGAATTTCGCGCCTTGCTGCTTATCAGACCATATTGCGCATGCTCGTAACTTCAGGAACTCATCCCGAAGGGTATGTTTCAGGGCGGTGTGAATGCAGGAATAATTAATGGGTATTTTTCAGCCTAAAAAAGTTCTCGTAATTTAACGGGGATTCTTGTGATCGAGGCGGTTTGAAACCACCTATTGTTAGGTACAAACAGAGCCTAATACAGATAGGTATTTGCAAACACTTATTTGTGGCAGCCTATCATGTACTGTGCTATTACTTACTCTTCTTCAATTAATATATTACTGCAATACAAGGCAATATCATTTACAATCTAGAAAACACAGATTCTTAACATTAAGGGTACTAAATATACTAAAAGTATTAGACTTATTAAATTCAACTTTTATTCTCATTTTTCTAAAAGAAAACTATTGCAATATCAGTTTAAAAAATAATCATGAGTGTAGATACATCATTCACTGTATATTCACCACAAATATCATGTACAAAGGACAGCATTACAGCACTGTAAGAATTACATTACTATATTGTCTCACTGAAGCATTTAATGTACTTACATGAAATGTTTCCACAAAGATAAGTACAGAAAGTAAAAATCAGCAGATAAAACCCCCAATTTGAACAGTGTTAGTTATGCATAACACAATTCTTACAGTTTTTATCCTAAAACCACAAACAACAGTCATTCCCAAATTTCTATTTCAGTGCTTCAAGCAAACTCAAATAATTGAGCATCGCTGAACCACAACAGCCACATTCTTTTGGCTTTGAATGAAAGGATTGTACATCATGCACAGGAAAATGCTTTCTTACTTCTACTTTACTCTAGCATATGAAGCAGTTTAATGTCAATTTAAGTGAGTGAATACAACTGATAATATATATCCACAGGGCAAATCAAAAAGATTTTTATTTTAGGAGTCCTTGACATATATTCTGCTCAATATTCGGAGTAAATTATAATTTACTCTCACTGAAATAAGACTGGGAAGTATAGTAGATTACAATAAATTTTCAATTCATAATGCTTCAGAATTTAAATCTCAGTAGCAAAAGACAACTTGGTGTGTAAATGCATAAATAGCCTCATATTGTAAAAAATAATATTAAAAGATCCATAATTCAAGAGATCATCATGTATTCCAAATGTTTCTTGTTACTTTTTTGTGATGACCACATATCAACTGTCAATTTCTACACAATATTGACACTAGTGTTGATAGCACTGCTCAACACAGCTATATCTAGTGCTTTATATGAAATTTAATGTGGCATAAGTAGAATCCTCCTTGGTTCTACACTTAAATGATTTTCAATTGATACCAACACACACAACTCATTATTTACATCTTTGATATTTTAGTCACTTCTGAACAAATTTTTCTCAATGAATTTCACATGTATTTGAAATTCATGATGCAGCATATTTTTTTCTTGTACTCCATTTCTTTTATCTTGAGTGCCTGTCCTCACCTTGTCTTATAAAAAAAAAACAAGTGTTAACATTTGAATTCATCTTGCATTCAAAGGTACGGTATTTAGTTCTTGAATAAATCTAATAGGGTGTACAGACTAGTTCCTCTGTGATATCAATATCCTTGAAATAGCAATGATAACTGGGCCCCTAAACACAAAACATACAAAACTTGATCACAGGGCTAATTTTTTTATATGACTACAATGATCATTATATGCAATGAAGCATATAATTAAGCTTTGTTCAATTGCCAATATTTGTGTTTCCGGCCCCAGGAAATAATTCATGGGTTCTCAAGCAGGGATATGGGTTGGTCGAAATGTCAATTTCTAATGGAAGATATACTATAATACATTTCAAGCAAATCAATAGTAGTAGTATCTATGCCAAAATTATAAAAAAAACTGGATGAGTCATGATTAGTAGTCATCTATGATGTTGTCTTGCAAGTCATGAAATAAAGATAATTTTGGATTTGAGTTATATTCTACACATGTATGCATACATGTACTTTGAACATTTAACACCAAATTTTACTTTCCCCACCCAATATTATACAAGAATGAATCAACATGTGTCCAAATCAAGATGATTTGCTCATATATCTATTCTTTTTCGATTCCATGGCAAGAACAGACCCCTCTCTTGTCATAAAAAATTGTGACAATATCCTTAACCTGCGAAATATGAAATGAAATTGTAAAAAGTCTGACTCATTAGCCTAATGAAGCAGTGAAAAGCAATTAACTGCCTCTCCCATTATTGCTGATAAAGATAGAGTGGTGTTAAGCTCTTTGGCACCTAATGAATAAGCTATCTCTTTGAAGTTCTGACAGAAATACTAATCAATCTATAATTTTAATATTTCATTTCATTCAACAGGAAACAAACAGGGATCTCAATTATGAGTTATCATGATACAGTATTACCAATATGGCCAGTTTTATACCATAAACAGATAATTTTTATAAGAACATTTATTATATCCAATATGATGAACAAGTGAAAACACCTCTGGCAGTCTCCCCTGCATTACATGATTCAATATAGCAGCAGTGCTGACTTTGAAACACAACTAAGATGACTCATTATTTAAAAAAAAAGTTAATTGACCCTAAATGACATTTGATTTCAATCATGTGACCTGAAACTCATTCAAAATGATCAGTGACACTTGATTACCCCTGCGTCAAAGATTCATGCAATAGATCTATTTACTTTCAAATTTATGATAACATTACAAAAACTTAACATTGGTTAAGATTTCAAAGTTGATAAGTTCAATGACCCTACATGACATTTGACCTTAATCATAAGACCTGAAACTTGTGTAAGATGATCAATTACACTTGTTTACCGTTATGTCCAAGTTTTATGACCTATATCCAACTTTTGACATTTAAGAAAATATCCCCAATATGGTCATGTTTGTTCACCATGAATGACCTTTGAACTCGGTCATGTGACTTGAAACTCACGCAAGATGATCAGTGATATTTCATTACCATAATGTCCAAATTTCATGAACTGGGTCCATATACTTTCTTATAGTTATGATGAAATTTCCAAGACTTAACTTTGGTTAAGATTTAAATGTTGACGACACCACCGCTGAAAAGTATCCCTGAAAAGTTTTACTTTCCTGGTGTCTGTCACCTTAAGCAATTATGCTCACTCACTCGCATTTTTAACAGTAATTTAAAAAATGTCCTGTTTTTTTAACAATGTAGTAAATAAAAAAATAGCAGCAGTGGTTCAAAGACATCTATTTCCTGAATTTTTCATGGAAAGAAAGGAACATGATTTGTGGAATTTTGGACGTGTGGGATGAAGTGGTGGGTTAAACAGAACTGGGCTTCATTTCATAAAAAGTTGCTTTCATTGGAAGAGCCAATCAACAAGCAGTATTGTCACTGATGTCAAGGTAGTTGACAACACCTAAAAGTTATCTAATAAACATAATAAAATGTAACAGTAAATGCATCATCATATACTGTACATAAATAAAAGTACATTAAACAAATACTGTAAAAATGCTGTTTAAATCTTACACAATACTGTTCACCAGATGAACTTTACAGTAACTAGTAAACGGCATCGTACGAAAAAAAATTGAACAGTGTTTATACTGTGTATACTGTAATTGAATAAGAATATGTATGCAGATATACTGACATTTTACAAGTAAATGAATCAAATGCCAATAAAATCAATTTATTCACACATAGTGACCAGTTTTCTTTTACCGATTGCACAAATCAGTATTGATTATAACATGCTATGGAAGGAGCATATAGATCTTTGTCAGTATAACAGATACAAGCTTTGCATCCCTCTCCCTATCTCTATTTTTCTTTCTATATTCTAGGCAGTTGTCATCGTACTATTGTCCACCCTCATGTACCTGTGTTGTCGTGTTATTGTCTTTTGTCTCTGAATTTCACAATCCTGTATATAAGATTTTTTTGCCCCTTTTGTTATCTTCATGTATTCCTTTACGTATATTTCAATATTCTTTCCATCCTAACTTTTTGAGGGTCCACATTTTACAAGCTTTGCTTTTCAGTGGACCCCTCCATTCTTCTCATGATATATAATTATATTGATTTAATTATATTGATTATATTGATTTAAATTTGAATCACTTATTGAATATGTATATCATTTACTCAATGTTGAATTTTGTTCATGCTTTTATTTGAATTGAATTATTTTATCTTGTAATTATTTGTATTATGTTGAAGAATGAAAAATAAATTGAATTGAATTGAATATTATACAATATGCTCTATGTGAAAAAATTGAGGAGCAATTGACCTCTCAGGCTGGAACACAAAGACAAAAGCTATGACCATTGCTGGGATTTTACTATTACTCTCTAGCAAGTAGAGGAGGAATTCATAAATATAATAGTGAGAAATTAATTTGTAGTTAAAATTAGCCTTCAACCTTTCATCATATAGTTTGCAAGCACAGCAAGTAAATAGACCATTCAAATTTTAATCTACCTATGTTCTTATCATGATAAAAAATCCAGAGAAATAAAGATTAAGCTCTTATCAACTGAATACCACACACACATCAAGAAATCATAAAGAGAGCAAGAGAAATTTTAGCTTCTGCCCCTTGAAAGTCACTTAAAAAGTGGAGCAAGTCTTTGATTAAAAAAAATCTTGAAAATGGTTGACACCTGTTTTCTCGTCATGCTCACTGAAACAGACAAAGGATTTGAAAAATTGAAGTATCTAGAATGAATACCTGCCCTTACTGCCCCAAAAATGTCTGAAATGGCACAACATTACAAAAGATAGTCCCAGTGTATTGTGTTGGTTCACTAAAGGTGTACTTTTTCATAAACGGAAGTAGAAAAACAGAAAACTTCAGATAGAAAATAGTTCCTCCTGGTTGTAGTTGTGTATAAAAATGAGTTAAGCAAATATTACACAATCATAAGAGAAAAAGAAAAGTTGCTGGGCTTAATACAAAGAGGTCAAGTGATTAATAGTAACAAGGTCTTGAAATGCGATTACCACAAGTTTCAATAAAACTGATTACTTGAGAACTGAACATATATTGACCTGATAGAAGTTATGATATTCAATACGGACAGGTGATGGTCCAAGAAAGCAATATACAGGTTATCTAATCAAAACATGACAGTGAAACTGGTATGAAAACACAGAGGAATTAACAAAGTCACAATAAACAACAGTTACAAACCAACAAGAGATGGGGAAAAAGTATGATTGTACTCACTCGGGGAACAAAAAAAATTTAAAAAATTTGAGAAAACATCAGCATGTCCACAGCTTGGATGATGCATCATGATGTGTTTAGCCAAAAGGTTTATCCATGCCCACTACTGTGTGTAAAAGCTCATTGACGTAGTGATACTACTCCCATCCCAACGCCACCACACAGGGGGTGAAATGACACACGCAACCGAGAATAATTGCAAAATTTAACCAACGTTCCAGTAACTATTATAGTAAAAAGGCATGAGGGTCTGATCGCTAATCATATCTGGACACGTTGCTCCTGACACTTCACTCCACGACACAGGAGGAGCGTGAACCTCCTCATTTCAGTAACCATGGTTACCGCATCATTTTCATAAGAGGCTTTTGTGCTATGTACCTGGATGGGTGACGGGGGAGGGGTACGTGGCATGTATGAGTAATCACCCTATCAAGTATCACACTGTCTGTAGTGAATATTTCGTCTGTGCAAAAGCAAACCGATTCGTTGGTCTCATGTTTTTTTCTTCTCTGTGACTTTTCTAAAGAATAAAGGATATGCCTGGTTGCATGAGCTGTTCTGTAAACCATACAATTTTTTTCAACAATGTCATTGTGTTACTTTGACCTATTCACCCAATCCAACGCATTTCAGAGTACAGTGGGGGTGGAACATATATAATACTTTTCTGTCAAAAGAATCAGAGCCCATGAAAGCAAACCACAATGAGAAATTCGGAGAGTAGGTGAGGCAATACATAGACAAGCTGACAAAATGAAAGAGATTTTCAATACAACACATCAAAGAACTTATTCCTTTCCAATATGATTAGGTTTGGTAACCAAAGCAAAGAGAAAAATATGATTTTATTGGCTTATCCAAGACATCAGTCAGAAAATAAATATATCCCATGTGAAAAAAAGTTGTGCTGAGAGAGAGAGAGAGAGAGACATCTGTCTCTGATGATTATAGAACAATTTTTTTCACATCTACAATCAATTCCACTTCCCAATTCTCCCAAACTATCTCACAAAGGAGCAACAAGGGAAATACTTTAGATTCCTGTTTATTGCATTATTTTTTATTCTTAGTTCTAAGTCCTATTTTCTTAGAAAATTGAATAACATTCTAAAAATCATGATTCTCAAAGTTTCATAATTCCTTTTTCTAGGGGGAAAATCCCATTTAGTGTCACTTTCTCCTCAAAAATCCTACTAAATAGGATCAAACCCTACTAATTGGCAGATCTGAATAATGATCCCTTTAATTTGATGAGGCAAAAAAGCGTGTGAATGTAACTTCAACTCACATGTGTACCATTATTTATGCATACCATCATCTATTGGAATAGATCAATTTAAAATACATCATTGATCAGTTTTCATGTTAAAGACCCTGACCGGTGTAAAAACAGTCATATATCAAAATAAAGGTAATGATTCATACAATACAAATATACCAAAAATATTACATATATCTCCTTCCATTTCTGACAAATATTAAATAAAAATCAAAGAAACTGCTCCTCCAAAGTACGCTTCGATTGAGCACCCCCACGTCGCCTGGAAATGATGACGTCACGTTGTGTCAGGAGGGTTGTGATTCCATAGGTTTGTGTACAAAAGCATTGGGTATTTTCTTCCATTTCCATGTTATGAATCCATATTTTTTTTTCGTTTTCAGATGAAAATGGCACTCAAAATTATTCACTGTTCAAATTGTTGTAAACCTACAACTATTCACTACCTTTTTTGTGATTTCTTTGTTTGGCTCTTATTGGGCCTAAATTGCTATGTCAGGAAAAGTTGTTATACATAATCTAAATGCAGATAGAATTGAAATCTGCGCCAAATAAGCAGGAAATTAAATATGGCAAAAACTAGTTCAAAACTGTAGATTTCATAAATTCAAGCTTGTGGGTAAAAATATATGTGATATCCCTCTGTGATAGAAGTGAAGAGAATGAAATGCGTTATCTGGAAAGCAAAAAATCATCCAGTTTTTGTGTGTACAAACCTATTGAATCACGACGCTTCTTACACAACGTGACGTCACGGTCTCGAGGCAGGTGAAAAGCACAATAAAGCCTATTTTCTAAGCGGGGTTCGAAGCCCGATAATCGGAATATTCACAAGCAAAATACTCAGCTGGGAAGCGGTGAAAATGCATAAAGCATACCTTGCTGTATTTAGTAGCTTATAAGCTTTCGATTGGTATATAATTTATCAATTTCATTTTCGGGTCCGGTCTGGATCTTTAAATGCTTTCCCTCAAACAAATGATTAATTCCACAAGATAAAGCTAATAGCATGCATCTAAACCTGCCGTTCAAGTCCAAAATGTACCTGAATTGGTATTTACTAACCTTTCTTTGCAAAAAAAGGTACAGACGTGATCATATATGAAAAGCAATTCATCATCGTATATGAAGCATAACATCACCAGCAGCACTTTGCCAAATTAACTCTTTAACAATATATACAAAGGCAAGTGAATTCATCTAGCTGGAAGCTTGGCAATAAAATTAATTCTTTTCCTAGTTCTGCATGATGAATTTCTCTCTTTATTACAAAGCATAAACCTAACAAATAATCTGGTTGGGAAAGAGTTCATACTTCATTTGCTTACCATGAACCAGTACCAAAATAAAACTATGAATTCAAATTATGAAACTTAACCTGACTATATGTTTAACATTATTATACTTTACACCATGTAAACATCTTTTGAGTGTGGCTGTGAAAAAGACAATTAAATATATTGATACCAAGAATAAAAAGGGATTTAAAAAAGAAAGTGAACTCCTGGTGAATTATATATAATTAGTTGTGAAAAAGAATATTGCAAGTATTGTACAATTCATGTTTATCATCATCACTATCACCACTCATAAATGAAAATAAATCTCATCTACTATAGTTTATTTCAGAAATTATTTCTAATTAATTTTGCTATATTGCCTTATTTGTCAGTTTCAAAGCTACATGATACTGGGTAAAACAAGCAAGGATTGTGATGTAGTTATATATTAAAACAATGATTTCCTGAAAAAAATCTATCAAATAAATGCATTCTGGCAAATACTGCAAATCAACAAATGTGTTCCATGTCCTTGGTATTGTATATAACAAAAAAAAAAGCCAGTGAAATAATGAATACAGTTATATATCACCAGTAATAATATAACAAGGAAATACACTTTACACCATGTAAACATCTTTTGAGTGTGGCTGTGAAAAAGACAACAAAATATATTGATACCAAGACTAAAAAGGGATTTAAAAAGGAAAGTGAACTCCTGGTGAATTATATATAATTAGTTGTGAAAAAGAATATTGCAAGTATTGTACAATTCATGTTTATCACCATCACCATCACAACTCATAAATGAAACTAAATCTATCTACTATAGTTTATTTAAGAAATTATTTCTAGTTAATTTTGCTATATTGCCTTATTTTTCAGTTTCAAACTACATGATACAGGGTAAAACAAGCAAGGATTGTGATGTAGTTATATATTAAAACAATGATTTCCTGAAAAAATCCATCAAATAAATGCATTCTGGCAAATACTGCAAATCAACAAATATGTTCCATGTTCTTGGTATTGTATATAACACAAAAAAGCCAGTGAAATATTGAATACAGTTATGTATCACCAGTAATATACAGGAAATACATGTGTACTATCTTAATAAGATGGTAACATATTCACATGGTCAATATTCAATACAATTCTGTGAACTCAGACCATTCACCAGGTCAATGGAAAACTAAAGCCTCTTTAAATGCAATGGGCACTGTGAAAATTTAAAAGTATTATTTTGAAAATATATTTTGCCTTTCCCTCCAACAAAACCATTTTTTATCATGAAGTTGGAAAGGGGAAGTGAAAAAACTGGGGATATTGCGGATAAAATAAGGAACTTTCTTCATGAAGTTATAAAATCTATAAAATGAAAACTATTGTTTCTCTGAATAATTTAAGGAAGAGAAAATATAGCTTTATTCAAAACAAAAAATGTCCTCATACAGGATTAGGAAAACAAGACATTTTATCCCTTACCTTGGACCCCACTAAAAATATTTCAAAGCTAATGGCTCTGATCTACAAAGGGTATCGTCTAAGCCATATTATTAGATCACTTGTAAATAAGTCTTTGTTATTGATTTGAATGAATTTACAAATAAAACAACTGCAAATTGATTAAACCCAGTATTTGATTTACACATAAACTCTAATTCAAACTGAGTTTTAGGATTATTTCCTCCCTCAGATTTTTTATAATATTTATTTATTCATTTTTATTTGATTTAATTTTTTTTTGGGGGGGAGGCAAGTCTGACTTGCATAACACTGCTGATTATTCAAAAAATTCCCTTCCACATAAAAAAAACACACACACCCTCACACACACACACACACACACACACATGTACTCACATCCACACACACCCTCAGTTAGATAAACCAAACTCCACCAAAACTGCTCATAAACTACTATTATGTGTAGGACATCCTTGTATTGAATAATGCTTCATATAACAGATGGTAAAAACAGGAAACTGAAAGAACAGATCACATACACACATGGGCACAAGGTCATTACATAGATGAGAAAAGCAATATGCAAACAGTTGTTATTATACCGGATGTCCATGACCGCTCTATCCAGAGTACGATTTCCTTCCAACGACCTATCTCTTTATGGTCATACTGTACATAGGCCCCGGCTACCAGAGGGGATGCATATATACTCACTTTCCAAGATTTTTCTTTTCTTCCAGAACTCTCCTGCACAATGGATGCAAGTTGAAACATGCACCCTACTTCTACTTTATGTTCAGTCAGCATATACAAGTATAGTGGTTCTTTATCTTGATTACTTTATAATATATTTTATGATAAGTACAATCGGCAGGTAGCAAAGTCCATATTTTTGTTGCATTGATATACATAACATTATAACAATGCATAATTTTGCACAAGGCACCAAAGTAAGATTTCCTCCAATTATCACAATTACCTATCATAAACGCAAACTTTTTACAATGCACTCGAGTAGATAAAAAATATAAACATTAACCATAAGATACATCCATTAGCTTGACTAAAGTTCAAAGTATGAGAGAATTAATATTTAATTGGGCAATTGTCCTGCATAACCCATATACCTGTAAATCCTACGACATATTCTCCACCAATAGCACAACCAGGAACATGTTTTCAAATCAGTAAAAATGAGTTCAGTGGAGTGTATAGGAAAGGAACAGATTTTCAAAAGTTCAATGTTCCAATGGTTTCCCTCTTCTTTTCATGAAATATTCACTTTACCGTTCACAGCAGAATATTCAGTCTGCGGGAGCCACGTCAGCTCTAGTGAACTGTTCTCCCAGCCCCTGCATGTGTTAACACCCTTCTCTACTTCAATTTGTTGAGCACCCGTCATGAAAGCAGGTCAAGTTATATATGTCTTTGATATGATTTTGCTGGGGACCGAACCCACAACCTCTGTTCACGAGGCAGCTAGGCGCTCTACCACCGAGCCACCATGTCCGGTTCCTGGGGTCCATTGAATTTGAGTGTTCTTATTTAATTTCATATTAAAAATACACTGTACATATTTGATCCTCTTATATTTACCAATATTTCAACTAAGAATAATTAGAATACATTGAATTTGAGTGTTCTTATTTAATTTTATATCAAAAATACACTGTACATATTTGATCCTCTTATATTTACCAATATTTCAACTAAGAATAATTGGAACACAATATGGCTAACCCCCATGTCAAATCAGAAAAGAAGACTTTCAAGTACAGTTAATACCACAAAGGCATGAACTTCAAACACTATGTGCAGGTGCATATCCTAATAAAAATGTGTAATAAGGTCTCCCTACAAACATAAATGGGTACACCACACGCCGAAGTATCATAGAACTACTATAATGGATCTGGTGGGTGCTTCATAAAGCTTTTTGTAAGTAACCAAGTGACTTTACAACTGGTGACACTTATCTTTTGGAGCTAAAGCAACACTTATGAAAATTAGGGTTATGGCATTTACCACAAGAAAGGGTCAGCAGGCATATATAAAGTAATGCATATTTATTCATAGTCATGCATGAGAGATATATCCAACGAAATAGTAAAATTCCAAGAAGGCAATGTCTTTTCAATAACCTCATTTTTGTGCAATCTAATCTACTCCTTCATAGGAGCCTCAATCATAACATACCTCTCAGAAAACTATTAATTCATTACTATGGCTTATATTACTATACATAACTTACTTGAAATTCTTCACAAGTATGGAATTTAAATAAATTCTCCTTAAATCTAAAAATGTATGAATTCATTTTCAATATGTCCATGCATGATACTGATGCAATTATTGTAATGTGGATTCTTGCATATTTCAATCTAAAAGAATGAAGAGGTCATAAAGACAATATCTCAGGAATATTGAATTTTCAAACTTTTTAAAATTTATACTTCTTTTCACATTTAAAGAAAAATTAATTTAAACAGGTATTTGGAAATCAAAATATCAAATCTCATTACTCCAAGGACTGTCCATATGGCTCATATATATTATAGTTGCTGGTAATACCATATGCATGTTTTTCTTTATTCTGCCCCCTGCTCGACCTGTACCACATGAAAATTGGAATAAAATATCATGCTAAATGCAGAATTCCAGCATCCAGTTCTAAATATTTGCATTATGAAATAAATGCCATATTGGTAATTAATAGACAGGGAATAGGAGCAGCCCCCCACCCTCTAAAAAGAGAGGAAAATAATGCCCAAACCGCCCTTGAAAATGGGAGTGAGCAAAATGAAAAAAAATGTCACCAATAATTGAATAGAATTTTTTTTTCACCAATAATTGAATAGAAAATTACCAAAAGAATTTATCATAAACAGACCCCCCCCCCCCATCCTCTATATGTCCAGTATCATGGGGAAGTTACAGAGGATGTTTTCTGAAGCACTCTTTGTTAACAGAAGACAGAATGAGACAGGAGAAATGAAAAAATGATTTTATTTGATATATATTTTACAAAGTAAAGACAAAACACATAAAGAATGGAAAGTTGGAAATACAATACATAATAAATTACTTTGGAGTAAACTTTTTTATTCACATTAATTCACAAGAATACACACTGCAAGACTCATCACATTATCAACTGAATGAAGCATCTCTGAATTATTATCTTATATTCTTATGAAGACTTAAAAAAAACTATATGTAAGGATCAACACCCCTTCCCCGAATTCTTAATAAAGCATTGTCCTCTCACTCCTGTGTATTATTTGTTATATTGAGATACAGGCAAAACAGTACTAAGTACTAACTATATAAAGCAGCAACAATATCCTATATGAAATATTGCAGATTGATAAGGTGTCATGTACATCAACAAATTATAAATTAATACAACAAATTTGATTTAATAGCAATTAATGAGATCATGCTTTATAAAAGGAAAAACCAATGTAATGAAATAAATGCAAAGATTGTATTTCAATCAAGCAAATAGATTTTTTAAATGTGATCAATTTCAAATTTCTTGAAAATAAAGAAGTATATAAAATCTTGTATACTATATTGTTCATTCAGAACCTGAATTGTGTTAACTACATTTTAACTGATTCGACTCATTAACAGCTCCAAACAGACATTACATATATATTTGTTTTTATGAAACAACAATACTTGTCTTAAGAATAAAATCAAATTTTGTCCTATCCCAAGATTAGTAAATGTCCTGCCGAGTGTCCTTCCAGTACTAGTGCTCCTGAAAACCTCATATTGGCTGCTATGGAAGCTTGGAACACACCTTGATTGCCATGGCAGCATGGGTATGTACATCTTGTCCATTTCCATGAAGGACGCCTTTTATGAGTACTTTTTTTTCTCCCTTTCTTCAACTCATCTTTAGCCTTTTTTTTCTCAATAGTTCAGACATCGTGACCATTATTCTTGCTTCCAGTTTCTTCTGTTTTAACCTCTTGACTGCTAAATTCTGTCATTCCCATAGCCTTGTACAGGGCCCACATGCTTCCGGTAGTCAACAGGTTCAGTTTAATGCAGTGTCCATAAGAAGATTTGTCACCCCGGCTAGTTTCACTTTTCCGGCAGGTCTACTTTAATGAGTACTCTCTTTGTAGCAACACTTTCATTTTACTTTGAGATATCACTGACTTAAACTATCTGACTTATGAAAATCTTCAGTCAAAATTATTTATCTAATTCATTTTTTTTCAGCAAAGCCAATTATGAAATGCAGTCACTTTACTCAATAACAACTAATTTAGCCACAAGAGATACTTGAATCCTGTGTATGCTCTATTCATTCATGTATAATGTACTAAAACAAGGTACAAACAACCAACACAGCGTCTGTGTTAAACACTTATTAAATGACTACACCACCATATCATGCAATAAACATTTTCTGAAATATTATTTTAGATATTTTGCTTAATAATATCTTTAGCATGCATACTCCTTTATTGATCGATTGCAATTATTATTTATACATTGTATTTTTTTAAATGAAAAAAAATATACAATCCATCTTGAATATAAAGAAAAAATGACATACAATACAAAGATGAATTATAATTCCTCATTAGAAACTGGTAAAAATAGTTTAAAACTCCTCAATAAAACAATTTGCCCTTTTTTCTAAAATAATGGATGTTCTATATGTTATCAGGAGGTATGGACTAATGATAACTAATTCAATGTAGTCCTTCCATACCTTGGTACTAATACTTACCAGACTATTTATAGCTAAGCTTCCAATGGCTCCTCAAACGTACGTACAGGATTGAATTCTAATGTTGCCTTAAAAAATCAAAGTACAAAACAAATTTACAAAAATTCTCAATAAAAAAAAACAATATGAAATACAGAAAGACAACCTCAAAGTAATACATTGTTTGGCATAAAGTGAGGAAAAATTCCATTTCAAAATAATTATGTTGTTCAATATTGGTGTCACTTTTAAATCATTATATCAAAGATAGAAAACAAACATCAACAGTATATCGCCATATTAGTAGCAGTGTTATGTTCAGTAATAGAAAGCGGATTTTCTACAAAAATGTACACATGGACTGGCTCTACTATCTTCCTAAATTCGGGATACTGATGATTGTATATTTTACTTCTCATCAAGAAGCAAAATCATCTTGTGCAATTTGCCTTTTGAAAAACAATTTTACTTGGAGATTGACTTTGTGGGTTATCTCATGGACAAAGCATGAATAAATTATAGGAAAACAGGGTAATAATTCATATGGAGCAAGTAGAAACCATGGTAACAATAAGTTTGATGATAACCGGAATGCTGGTAGTAGAATCAATGCCACATCATAAAAAAACCCGACTTTATCCTTGAGATGGGTATTATTTTTTCCTTTTGGCACAAATCTTCAAAATTAACGTTACTAAATGAACAATTTTGGCACAAAATCAGCAATGCCAATGCTTTATAGATCCAAATATACAGTGTATAATCAGCCATACTTACCAAATATTTCTACATACTAAGCAGTACACCTGTAAGATGAAAAAAAATATTCTTAAATATAGTTACACAAAATAATTAATTGATATGCAATCTGTATTCTGTATAAAATCGAGCAATCTAAATTTACCAAAATAAAATAATAAAATATAGAAAACAAAGTATTCATCTCACATGCAGGAAACATAAGGAATTCAGATTATATAAGGATAAAAAAGGGACACCCAGTAATTTAATTTTTATTTTGAAAAGGCCGCAAACCTTTGTATTTTAAGGAGGGCAGGTAATTTAAACAACAGAAAAAAAGTGACACCAATCAATACTTCCACACCACACCAATACACTTTTAAATCAATTTACATAGAAAAACACAACCTGGATCCAATAAATGCATTGATCAATCCCATCAGTGAATAGTGCACATCTGTCTTTTATTTTATAAAATAAAACATAAGTTTTAAGTGTGAAGATATTGATTGGACTCACATTGATTTTTTTGTTTGTCTGTTTTTACAATTATTACAATATCTTCGAATACAATGAAAATGATGTCATTGGTCCTTGCTATTCATTTGTTTATCATGAACTACGTCCTACTTCAATGACACAGTAAGCAGTGATGTAGACATTCTAAATGAAAGACAATGTGGGGAGGAGTTCGCAACGATCAATAATTCTTGTGCAAATAATTCATTATATGATCAGAGGAGAACAGACATCCTATTTAATAATATTGTTTAGTTTTGTACAGCTCTTATATATATCCAATCACTTTCCACCATTCTCTATTCATATCAATAATCATTAAGAATCTTTTGTTCCTAGGCTTTTTACTTTACAAAATTTGAATGATTAACAAATTTCAGAAATGTTATTACTCCCAAATAAACAGATGGGCAATATTTTGATATCTATCTTCCAGTGGCACTCTCATCCTAATTGTTTTATTAGTATGATAAAGATTGTTGCAATATTGGTATGTAGAAGCATAAGATGCATCAGACAAATGACCTGTAACTTGGAACGATACAGGATTATTGTAGAATGTCCTATATTTCAATTTTTAAAATTTGGTTATCCTGAAATCAAATCATCAATCATTTGAATATGCTGGGCCATTCCTAAGGAATAAACTTCCACAAAATAAAATATTTTCTCTCTTAGCTTCTTCAACCTGGTATTAAAACAAGCTTTCCTTTAATGTAACTCTCTCCCCCTTTATTATCTCCTTTCTATACTTCACAATAGGAATCTACCTAAGATGGATAACAGCACATTACAATGTAGAAATGCTATTATTATTATCCTTATCTTGTTATCAAACTTGCTCCAAACAGAGGAATTTAAAAGGTCCATACCTTATCCCTAGGTCCGATACGAGAGGTTAACACAAGTCAAACTTTAACTTTTTCATATTAATTACATATGATAATTTTAGTGACAAAACATAGTGAAGGTTCCTGAATATTTCAAGTTTGGGGTGATTAGGTGGAGATAAGCAGGGGAGGGGGTTGGGCAAGGTTAAACGTATGGTTCTTACCTGCAGTTTTGTAGTATTTCTGTAAGAATGTTTAATTACACTAGTTTCTCTTCAGAAATCAAATCTCAAATGAGCAACCAAAAGTTTCCACCAGATCAGATTCTACGAGCTGCTTGATAAAAAATATGAATGGTATAGATTCAAATACATATCAATATGCTACCCCCCCCCCCAACAAAAAAATGACAGAAAATTTTCACTCTCTAAAGAGTGAACTTTCTAAGGGTAGTATGAATGAATTTTAAGTGAAAATGAGTGAAACACTCCAAATCCCTACATAAATTCCTTAAAAATAATCTAAAAGAGTAAAAATATGAAATTAAAAGAGGTAATATAATATCAATACACATTTCCAATTATGTGCAGTGCAACACATAGTCACGGTTGCATATTTATTGGCAGTGATGTAAAGTCTCCATTTCATGTCTAGCCTAAATGAATTTCTGGTGATAAGTTTAAACATTATCCTGATTGAATTATTATTGTAAATATAACAGAAATGTAACAGAAATAGGATAAAGAATGAGAAAAGAATTATGAAATTAGATGGATAATAAAACAAGAATAGATATAAAACCTGCTTAAATCATTGATGAATGATTTAAGTATCAAAAGGAATCTATCCTGAATCATAGTTGAGGTTAGTTGATATTTTTTTCCCCTTTTACAAAAAAAAAATCATTCATTATCAGGGTGCCTCTACAACACAATTTCTCATATATAATTACATACAGGATTCTTAGGTTTCCTTACTACTAGTACTTGACTGTAAATCAGCTCATTACAAGATATACATTTATCGCATGAATTTCAGGCATATTTCTAAGAAACTACACCACTCCACAGTTACTTCCTTCTTTCACACATTATCCTTTCCTTGTTTAGCTTTAGGCATAATCTCTCGGTTTCAATAATGGCCTGAGAAATATGCTATATGATTATTTTGTAGAATTATGATTTAAATTATAATTTGCACAGTGAATAAATGTACATTTAAGATCAGGCTTGCACTTCTTATTGCAAGGAAAATACTGCGATTAATTGTAGTCTGCATCAGTTGTACATTATAATTCTGATTCATGTAATGCACATAATTTTATCTTCTTTTTGTGTGTGCAAAATCCTGCTCATCAGGAGACTAAATTGTATGGTATCATAGTTTGAACCTTTTCGTACCGCTAATGAGCAATGACAAGGCAATTATTTTAATTTGCCATACTAACCCAAGAATGGTAAATATATAAGGCCCCCCCCCCCCCATACCCGAAGACAATATGCCATTGATTAATTAGCAGTTTAATTTCCTCGAGTGAAATGAGAATCATTGATTGTGAAAGCAAGCTATGTCTCAGAAAGAGACTTTAAAATTCATGTTCAGGTCTAGTGTGTAGGGTATAACTGGACAAATATGTGACCTGCCACCCGAAAACCAACAATAAGTCGATCAAAATGAATATTGAGATTTTTATTGAGCTTGAAAATTCACTTCCTAAGCTTTAAAGTGATTATAATATCTTAAAATGGACCAACAATAACCATTACAAGTACTTGATTGAATGCAGAGGAAATTCAGCAAAGAGCTTAAAAAATAGGGAGAAAACAAGGTTTGAAGTTTGGGTTCACTCAAGCATGAGATGTGTGTGCATACACGTAATCTCAGCGAAACTTCCAAGCAGTCAAACAAAGTAGTGTTCTAGAAACTCTTGTATCTTTTCTCGTATTCAACTTCACGATTTCAAATTTCCACAGTATGAAGAAGAAGAATTGCTCTTTCAGATAAGGTATTTTTATACTTTTTTGGTTTTTGGAGACTACATTACTATTTTGGCTTTTTACAGAGAACCTTACCTGGCGACTTATTGGTGGTTTGGAGTGGTAGGTCACATATACAGAACTTGTATATTGACGTTAATAAACTTGGTATCCTGTCTTATAAACTACAGTGTCCCCAAGGAACTTTTTTATACATCAAGTTGCAAAATCAAAGTGGATGATGAAACAAAAAAAAGATTAATAATTTAATGGATCAGACACTCTAAATAAGTAGTGGAAACATACATGCCAGTATCCAAAGTGATCTATTTGAAAGTATCATATGTTACCTGTAACTTGTAAAAACTATTATAAACCATGATAAACATAGATATGTATTGTAATATTATCCTTCTGACAATAGTGACTAGTCTATGCAAGCTGAAATAGGAATATAAAAACATACAAACATGATTCACATATTCACAAGATATCCTGATATATATACCAATACAGATACCTTGTCTGACGACCTGAACAGGAGTCAATTAGCCATCCATATATGATCATCCAACAATTGACAATTACCACGTTGTCTATGAGGTAACTCGCTATGGCTGATTCTTAAAAACAGTGCATTAGAATAATTACCTGGTTTATATGGCATCAATGCACAGGAGAAATGATTGGTGTAAGATCACACTGAATTCTGCAAAGCCTTGGGATAAAAAATTATAAACAAGAAAAATGGTGTTATATACAATGAATAGCTCATGAATCAAACACATGCTCTTTCCTTCACAGAAAATTGAGAGAAACTCCCGAGTCCTTTACGCTGTATGACCCCTTGCGACTTCCAAATTAACTAAACATACCCTCATGATAATACCCACATGAAAATGAAACCACAGAATAAGCAGTCATGAGAATAGCCTGGGTCCTCACCAACTGGTCTCTCATAATAACATGCTCCATGAGTAGCAGAATTATACATCCCCTCTCTACCACACGTACGTATGATGATAAAAACTAACGCTGTTTCATTTCTCACCAAATGATACAAACCTCCAACTGTAATGGGAACTAAAGAAAAGTATTCAATTCAATACTACAATAGCACTGTCGAGCCTGACTGCACAAGAAAATTAAATGCCACCACCGTGTTTATATCTCTCTTTTCTTTTTCCTCTTTCATGTGTGTACTATGTTTGAGCAGCGTCCATGATCTTGTGCGTGTGTGTATGAAGGTGGGTGTGTGGATTAGGTGTGTGTGTGTGCGTGTTTGGGTGAGTGTGTGACACACACAGGAAGGCTTCTGTGTTTCATTAAACTTGGGAGGAAGTACATATTGCATTGAATCAGGAAGTAGCCGCGCACACACCCAAACACACACATTTTGGACTTTGGACCTCTTCAGTTCATTTCGTTTTCTATTGGATCATGATTTGTCTACAGAATCAAACTTTATTGGCATGTTTTCTATAGACTCCTGCACATCCTTGCCCTACGCAAGATCAATTAAACAATCCATTTTTTTTTTGCTCTAATACAAGCACATTTGGTAAAATTTATGCAAGATGTTAGGAACTGCATGAAATAAAGGATTAAATGCTAATCATCATCATCATCATTTGAATACAATTATCATGACTATCATCATTGTTGTTATGAAATTTTGTATCCCCACCAAGAGCTATCATATAAAGCAAACAAAATTGATATTGATCAACAAATGAAAGAGAAAAAGCATTTATTGTGATTTATGAATAAATTTTGCATAAATCAGCATTAATAATTTTCTAGTCAAAATTTCAAAATTCTGTGTAGAAGTTTGGTGAACCTCATGAAGCTCTCCAGAAGGAAGCAAAACAAAATCAAAATCAGTCAACAAACAAAGAAGGAGAAGCATTTTTTTGTGAATTTTGAAAAATGTGCATAAATTAGCATATATTATGATATTCGAAATTCTGTGTAGAAGTTTTGAATCCCCCACCTAGTGCTATCACATAAAGCAAATAATAGAATTGAGATTGGACTTGAAATGACGAAGAAGATGCATTTTGAAATTTAGTAAACAAATAAAGAAGAGGTGTTTTTTCTGTGATTTATGAATAAATTTCACATAAATTGGCATAATTAATTTTCTACTCAAAATTCTGTGTACGAGTTTGGTGCACCTCATGAAGCTCTACCAGATGGAAGAAAAAAAATCAAAATCAGTCAACAAATAAAGAAGAACAAGCATTTAATGTTAATTTTTAAAAATACACAAATTAATTTTGCATTTAAAAACAAGTGGAACGCCTCTGGCAGTCTCGCCTGCATTACGCAATTCGATATAGCAGCAGTGCTTCCTTTAAAAACAGCTTATGAATAATTATTCACAGAAGAAAACACTATTAATAAAATATTATGTCCATTGACCCAAAATGACCTTTGACCATGATCATGTGACCTACGACATGTGCAAAACAATCATTCATACTTGATTACCCCTATGTCGATGTTTAATGAGCTATATCCATAAAAAGTTTTGATGCCAATTTAACACATACTCCCAACAGGGCCAGAGTTCATTGACCTTTAAATGACCTTTGATCTTGGCCATGTTCCTGAAACGCACACAGGGTATTCAGGGGTACATTGCTGCTCTTATGTCCAAGTTTCATGAACTAGATCCATAGACTTTTAAAGTTATGATAAAAATTTCACAAATACCCCCAACATTACCAATGTTTGGTGACCCTAGATGACCTTTGACCTTGGTCATGCGACCTGAAAATAGTACAGGATGTTCAAGGATACTTGATTGCTCTCTTGTCCAAGTTAAATGAACTAGATCCATAAAATTTCAAAGTTATGATGACAATTCCTCAAAAAAACCCAATATGGCCAAAGTTCGTTGACCCTAAGTGACCTTTGACCATCATCGTGTGACCTGAAACTTACACATGATATTCAGGAATACATGGTTGCTCTTATGTCCAAGTTTCATGAACTAGAATCCATAAACCTTTAAAGTTATGATGATAATTCCTCAAATAACCCCAACATGGCCAAAGTTCGTTGACCCTAAGTGACCTTTGACCTTAATCATGTGACCTGAAACTCAGGCAGGATTTTCAGTGATACACTATTACCCTTATGTCTAAGTTTTATGAACTAGGTCCATATACTTTCAAAGTTATAACATTTCAAAAACTTAACCTTGGTTACGATTTCAATGTTGACGACGCGGCCGTCCCCGCCGCTGCAACCGTCGGAAAAGCGGCGCCAGTCTCGCTCTGCTATGCAGGCGAGACAACTAGCATAAAAATTCTTCCACTCAAAATTTCAAAATTCTGTGTCGAAGTTTGGTGAACCTCATGGAGCTCTACCAGATGGAAGCAAAAAAATCAAAATCGGTCAACAAATAAAGAAGGAACATTTTTGTGAATTTTGAAAAATGTGCATAAATTAGCATATTTAATGAGTTTCAAAATTCTGTGTAGAAGTTTTGAATCCCCACCTAGTGCTATTATATCAAGCAAACAGAATTGAAATCGGACTTGAAATGAGGAAGAAGAAGCATTTTGAAATTGTCGATGGACAACAGATGACGGACACCACGCCATGGCATAAGTTCATCTGGCCCGAAAAGCTGAAGAGTGTTTAAAAAAATCCCAAAACTGAAATTTAAAGAGATCCCTATAATTTTGTACAGAGGAATACTAATCTTAGTTGAAATTAAGCTGAAAAGCTTAACTCTCAGACCCATGTATTAATACTATCATTATTATGGTTATCATCATTATCATTATTTTTAGTTTTAGTTATAAATTAGTTAAAATTTTGTTTTTAATAGGTGGTCATACATGCAATACCTCAAATGCCTTGTTATTGTGATAACTAAAGAACCATTTGACATATCAACTTCAAACTTGGGTCATGTACGCGTATTGAAGTGACGGTGATCTGATAATTTTCGCAAGTCACAAGGTCAAAGGTTCACTATCACAGAGATCATTATATTGTCATGTTGGTGTAAGAATGCCCTTAACACCACACTTTCGTGCATTGCATGTGCGTGCAATAACACCCTCAGCAGCATGCATATAAGGGCATTGCGCAAGGATGTTTCTGCATCGATGGGGTGCGCGGAAATGCTTTACTAAGGGCATTCCGACCCTATATGATATACTTTAAAATGCCTTGTATTTTTGATAGTTCATTTACCATTTGAGGTATCAACTTCAAATTTGGAAGATGTATGCATACTGGAGCCATCTATTCAGTTTGGGGAAACAGAGGTCAAAGGTTACAGAGGTCATATCATTTTCATGATAATTCAAAAACTATTTGAAGAACTGACTTCAAATCTGGTTTATTTATGCAAGCATAATAGGAATGACATTGATCTTCAGTTTATGGGGATTGGCTGGTTCATAAAGCAAACAATCTCATAAGTTTGTGGTGTCCAAGGTGAAAGATCAAGCTCACAGATCCCATTTAATTCAAAAGGTGTCTTATTTTCAATGAATAAGAATACATATACATGTAAAAGAATTTTTTTTCTGAAATGACTACGAGATTAACAACATTTGCTTAATTCGATGGTTTTTATATTAGAATAAAGTATGCAATATAACTCAGATCTGGCAATGACCGAAGCATAAATTTTGATTTCGTGCAGTACAGTCTGTACAGAATCCATTTAGTAATTATTCTGACTTCTTTGCTGTATTAAAGCATTTAACGGCTGAAACAGCTAATGTACACATTCGATAATAATGTGTGCCACTTAGAGCAATAAAAGCCTCAAGTGCATATTAAAAATACATCAATTACTATTAACTTCACTTTCTCAAATATGCAGGTAGAAGAGTGTTTTGGGGGTCTCGTTAGCATGTAGTTTATAAGAGTGAAGCAAATTAATCTATCTTCAGTTTAAAGGGAAACTCTGAGCTGAAGATATTTGTATTTGAATTAAATAGAGTAAAACTCCCAGAGAAAATGCAAAAAAAATCATCAAAATCGGATAACAAATAACGAAGATATTGAAATTTTAAGTTTAGCAATATTTTGTGAAAACAGTTATATGCATGTCATCATGAATATTCATTAGGTGGGCTGATGATGTCACATTCCTACTTTCCCTTTTCTTATGTTATTACATGAAATCATAATTGTTTCATTTCTTCATAAATGTTTAAATTAAGTGTGTCCATTATGATGAAATTATTTGCAGCAAGAAATAACTTCTGCACTTAATCAGTTGTCAATCCAATCGTTTTAGCTATTGGTAGAAATATTTTGACTAAACCTAATTTCATATAATACAATACAAAAGAACAAGTGGGGATATGACATCACCAGCCCACCTAATGAATTTTCATGAAACATGCCTAAAACTTTTTCACCGAAATAATGCAAATCTTTAAAATTCAATAACTTTGTTATTTGTTATCCGATTTTGATCACATTTTCAGCATTTTTCTCTGTGAATTTTACTTTATTTACTGAGATATAAATATCTTCAGCCCAAAGCTTTAGGACCTAGAGATAGATCCAAGATCATCATCATCACCACCATCACCCTCCTCCTCATCATCATTATCACTACTACTACTACTACTACTACTACTTATTATCATTATTATTATCATCATTATTATTATTATTGCTATTATTACTATTATTAGTAGTATATTTGTATTTATCTTTTTTTTTACTATTATCATTACCTTTATACATAAACCATGTAATACATTCCAAAGCAGGTATAGAAAATGCAAGTAAGAGGATGAATCCTAGACCTAAAGTCTGAATCACCAAAAATGTTTTGAGTTCCTACTTGAGTGAAGAAACAGCTGGCAAATCTCCCTGCCAGATAAAAGAGATCACAATTCACATGGACCTACAATTCCTTCATTTTATAACCATAAGCATCATCTTTTTCATCTTTTTTTTTTTTTTTTTTACAAAGATATAATATCCAATTTTTGTTTAATTTGAATATTCATGAAAAGCTATCATTTAAAACAACATAGACTGAGCATTTCTTAATCAGTTATCTATCATCATTTTGCAAGTAATATGCAAAATCTATAATAATAATAATGATAATAATAATAATAATTATATATAGCATATTATTCAGAAAAAAAGCTATCTTCCCAAGATAATTCCACCACCCTCAACGACCATGGCATAATTCCACTCCCCATCTCAATATTCTTTTTTCCTTTCCCTCACCATTTTTTACATCCATATGAGCACAAAAGAAACACAACAGATTTGAAGAACTTATGAAAATAAATATACAGCAGAAACAACACAATATACTGTTGTATTGCTCTGGGCATAAACTATTTAGGTGAACATGCCTACATATCCAAAATAAAATTTTCAAAAGAATTTGGTTTCTTTATGCTTTATCCTGGCATCACATACAGTGTTTTGGAGCTCCTTTAGATAATAAACTTGGGGATTTTCAAGCAAATGGAGGCACAGTGAATGAAGTCTTATTGCATAATATACTTTTATGCCAATAAATAAATACTTGTAGATAATTATCAACAGCAAATGTTTGGTAATTAAATAAGGTTCAATTAAAAGACTCATGACTTTCTTTTTTCAATAACAATTCTTCACCTCACAATATCTTCCAACTGGTCACATTCAGCTACAAGCCTTTTGTGATTGTAAATATCTGAACTTTTTCGTAATTCCCGAAATTAAAGGGGAAGTTCACCCTTACAAAGGGATTAGTGTAAAAATAGCAGAAAAAACTAATAAAAGATATTGGCGAAGGTTTGAGGAAAATCCATCAAAGAATAAAAAAAATATTGGAATTTTAATTATTTGATTTGTGACATCATATGCAAGCAGCTTTCATACATATCGTATTTCATACATTAAATATTTAAAAAAACGATGCAGTTTGTTTGAAATGTAGAATGTTCACAATTTAATAAAAGCTTTCCTGACCGCACACTCAAAATAAACTATGCCTTGATGTCTAACCACCATGTTAATACCAGTGTATCACTGTCTGACCACAGTGTGGTTGAATGTAGTGTTGATGTGACTCTTTTGAAGACCACAGTGTATCACGTTTGAACACACCAAGAGTTCACAATTCACATAATTCCTCTCTGACCACAGTTAATGTATTTTTACTGTTTATGTTATTTATTATTGTTAATTCATTGAAAATTAATCTCTTGCATTGTGATGCACACACATTTTAAATTCCCTTTCAAATGTTTGAGTGTGGAATGCAATTCAAATAACCACACTGTACCCTGGTAAAAACCATTGCCATTCTGCACTATAATTCTCTGGAAAAAAAAATTACTTAAACTTTGAAAATGATTAAAACACGATTATGTCAGTCTACAAGACAGTGGACCATTCTGTTTATCCAAATAAGAACAGTCGGAGCACAGTATATGTCAAATAATTCACCACAGTGAGTTCAGGGGCCCGTCTTACAGAGAGCTGTGATTGATCCGATCAATCACAACTATGGAAAGCCAGCAAAGTCAACATAAAAAATGCATGTTTGTTCAAAAGAATTTCTAGATATGAATGTATATCCATAAATTCATTGATTTCTTGACAATTTGGTGTGTTCTCCTTTTTTACAATTGACATTTTGCAAATTTCCTGCAGAAAAAATTATGACACTGATGGATTTCCATAGTTACGATTGATTGGATCAATCATAACTCTTTGTAAGACGGGGCCCAGGAAGTGTCCAAAAGCATTGCTTCATGTAGCTCTGTCAAAACTTCACATTTCAAACTCAAGGAACTTAATTATCAACTCCTTACTGAGTTTCAAATCTACTTATAGCAGTTTCTTTGAAATTTGATTTAATCAACCATATAAAACATACAAAAATCATAGTGTACATACATGTACATGCAATCAGAAAATACTAAATATCAGGCTTGCACCATAAACAAATTGCTTGTAAGGAATGGTCCAGAAGACAAACAAATAAACAAAATTAGGAAAAAAAAAACATCAAAATGTACCTTTCAAAATAAAGACTAATATATATATCATCCGCAAACTCCTGCATGCATACAAACCTTGACAATATAGATTTTCACTTAAATAATCAAAATGTTTTTTTTTTAATCCTCAAGAGAGGTAAGAAGCTGATTCCTCTTTTTAAACCAATAAAAGCTAGAGAATTTAGAGATAAAGTTTCCCTTTCTTTGTTAATACTAGCAAGGCCAACATATTCCATTAGCAGCTATTCTGCACTGAAGATTATTCCACTAAAAATTGTGTTCATATTGTATGACAGAAATTTGATACTTATGAAGGTTGCAATAAAACAGAAATACATTAGTTGTTTGTAAAAGCTTGCAAGGGTCACTAATGTGATTTACTGTGAATTTTTTATCTAACACTCTCATTTTACAAAAAAAGTACAGTGGTCGTTAAATTATATTTCAGCTGTTTTTTTTTTCTTTGTGAAAATTGAATTTTATATATTTTCCATATCTAATGCCTCTCTCGGTGATGATATAATTTTTCTTGGAAAAATGGTCCTTTGTGAGCATATACATTATCTCACCAATTTAGTGATTCGATATCAGAAACCAACTGACAAAAGATATCCTGAAATTTTCAGCCTATGCCATGCTTGAGAAGTGTTTATTATCATACAATAGAACAAAAATGCTGATATTCTAATTTGGCAATTAAATGAATGTGAAATCACAAAATTAATCCAACACATGTTTAGTTAATATCCTCCACATACAAACTCTCTAAAAAAAAATTCATATTTTGGGGGATTTGCCTATCAAATCTTACCTATCAAAACTACCAAAACTTTGAATGGGCTACAACAACAATATAAATTCTCCCACAAACCAATTTTCACCAAACTTGGATTATGAAGTTCTTTCATCATACTCCGCCAAAACATGCATCCAAAATGAAAAATGTGATATGATCGCTTTTGTGCTTGTGCATTCACCGTCAAAAGGCAAAATGTAATATCTAATGTTGAGCAGTGAACCAGATAAACAATGTAATCAAAGGTTCTTTTATTCGATATTCCTTCTCTTTTCTTCAATTTTTTGACCTCCTAGTCAGAGATAATCCATACACCTCAGGGCTCCTATTCAAATGGTGTTGTGCCTTTTCTAAATGATATCACTGTTTGTAATTATTTGTATCTATTTCATGTGCATATGACTTTGTGTACATGTAGCTGAACCTTAAAAGAGCTCTTGACATTTTCTTTTATTGACATTTCTATTGTTTAAAGCATTTAACCGCCCATGCATGACTGTTAACATGAAAATGCCATGTCATACTGGAAGAGGAATATTGTCTGGTCATGTTGACATACAATAATTTGCCTTTAATCAAATATCTATATGAAATATTTTAAGTTTTCTAAGTGTCCAAGAACTATTTTTGCCGAGTGTATATATACTTTTCAAAACGGTGTAAAACTATCAATGCATTTCAACATTCACAATAAAGGACACAAATATCTAATCTTTTTACCTATAACTATATTAGATTAAAGAGAACAACCAATGATTTTATTTCTGTTAGTTCTGTTGTCCTTATATATAATTCTGACAAATTAAGAACCAAATGTTTTAATTGGTGTCAGAAATTTTTGTCATCAAGGAGTACATATAGTGCAGTATTTATTTTCCATATAAAAACAACGGCAAAAAATACAATACGGATGGATAGCCCATATTCAGTTTTGTCAATATGACACAACTGTTCTTTCCTGGGGTCCATAAAAAGTAGTGTTCTTTCATCTCTTTTAAGACTCTCTATCTCTCTCTCCCAACCCCTCTCCTAAAGGGGAAGTTCACCCGGAAGAAAAGTTTGTTGTAAAATTAGCAGAAAAAAATGAAAGATATTGGTGAAGATTTGAGGAAAATCCATTAAAGATTAAGAAAGTTATTAGAATTTTAAGTTTTGGATTTGTGATGTCATAAACGAGCAGCTGCCCCATATATTATGTAATATAAAATGCCTGAATTTCATTTTTTAATGGTTTCTGGTGACTTATTTTTCTTTTCACGAGGTGCCATGAGCCTAATTACATCAGGAGGGCTAAAGATATTCATTCGACCCAACCCATTCGAATTTTTTCAATTTGATATTGCTGATTGACCAAAGTGTATGATTCAAAATCTAACACTGATTCTAGAAATGGTAACTACTGAACTTCCTTTGCCCAATTGGGAAGATATATCAATGATTTGGAACTATTTTTTGACTGGCGGAAGAATTGGGGCAATTTTACTGTTTCAGTTGATGAATTTGATCCCATCATAGTTATCTTCATAAATGGCGATTTATTTTTAAAATGAGCTGGCTACGATACCCTTCTCTGGTCAGATATGGAATGTCAGATATATATCCTATCCAAAGGTAGTAAACATTCGACCCTCTAATTTCACATTTATTTTTTATGAATTTTTCTTAAGTGCCATTTTAACACACAAGTCTATGGGGAATGTTTTACACGCGTGACACCATGATCAGGTGGACATTATTTTTACGGTAACTGACATTACACGGCACAATGTTTTCACACCTTTCATTGTGTGTATCTCTAAAACAACAAATGATGGGAGTTTGCTTTTGATAGAGTTAATAAAGTGAACCTTGCTGTATACTCTGATACTACGTTTTTCAATGTAACCACATTTGTTACACATCAGCAAGCAAAAATGTGTCGGTAACTGACATTACGCAAAAAGGACATGCAATTTCAGGGTGTTCAGTAAAACTGAAATATCTCATGTCCCTGAGTAGCTGGAGTAATAATTTGAATATGTAAATATACCTTCATTACTAGGTTAAGATGTGTCAAAATATTAAATAATTTGTTTTTGTCTTTTGGGGGCTATGATAATTTTTCCACGACCATGCTGGTAACTGACATTACGGTAACTGACATTACACTTAATTTCCCATAGAGATAACACATGGAAGTCAAATGTGTGGAATAATTGCATTGTATCTTCTGTGCAGGGCTTCATATGAAAGTGAGCTTGATGTGGAAGTAGGCTATACCAGAGTTACTAAGAACATTTCAATGAAAAAAACTTTTTCTTTTTCTTAATTCCTTTTCTTTGATTTGAACATTTTATAATTGTTTGGCGGTAACTGACCATACAGATTAATATTTACCAGTGCTATATAATTTCCAAATGCATAATTTTCTTGGTACTTATATGTAAGATTTTTTTAAATCATAAAAGTTTCATAATACTTCACATTTTAAATTATTAAAAGATAAAAAAATGTATGTTTTACTTACTCGGGGGGGGGGGGGGTCATAGCAGCTACATGTATTCCTATAGTAATTTAATATTGCATTGACTGTAGACATGGATTTTTCTGACTATGCACCCATTTACATATCAGTTTTATATTGACTTTTTAAACCTTTTCCTTCTTCAACCTCCCCCTCCCCTCAAAAAAGGCAAAATGAATAAGGGTCACCTCCCCTAGGCTACCCCTCCCCGAATCTCATGCGGCCATGCAGTTTTATTGATTTATATTTTGGTCAGTGCAAGCAATGCCTGTTCATATCTGTCGAATTTCAATTTTCTTCATAATTTGTTTAATCATTCTCTTTGCTAATTTCTTTTTTAATCTGTCAACAAAAAATAAACTCCAGCTTCTAAACTGAAACTGAACTATTTGTAAATTAGAAAAAAGACACAGTTTTAGTAGATCCATGCAACATTGATCAGAACTGTCAAATTTCAATTTTCATCTATAACTTTTAATCCAAAAACAAAAATTGTATCACACATCTACCCTACTAACAGTAATAAAAACCAGGAATTTACTTTTAGCCCGGCAAAGCTCAAAAGAATCCTAGAAACTAAAAAAGGGGCCCTGGAAACCCCCATTCATAAGCTTATCAAATGTTGCAGATTTAGGCAATAGGTTGGGAAAAGTACCCCCTCCCCCCGAAAACCGAAAAAAACAAAACTTTTTGTCTGATACAAACAATTAGGTACTTGTTAAGTACATGTACATATGCAATTTCACAGTATTTTTTTTTGCACGATGGGAATGCAACTTTCTTCATAATTTTATATAGTATTCCTTGTGAACTATACCTTTTAAAAGTCAATAGCAAGCTCGTTCTGGTGTGATTTAATTAAGTGAAAGACTTAAATAACAAGTATACAATATTTCTCCACCATAAAATTGACCACATTTGCATTTCACTATTGGTAACCGACGTTTTATTATGGGAACTGACATTTCATCTCGGTAACTGACATTACATTTTCCACTTGGTAACTGACATTACATATATTTAATGGTACCCTATGGCTTGATTGTTAATTGATTATCTTTGATTTTGGTGTAGAAGGGAGGGGTGTTACCTAAGGAGGAAAGTTTCATATAATATATCCTCTTTTCTGGAAAATGAGAAAAAAAGTTAATGTTTTTGGTAACTGACATTACATACCATATCACATACTTCATCAGTATTTTTTTATCAGATAAATGAATTACTGGTGATTCTTTCTAAGTGTCATAATAGCAAGCTAAATCACAGGGGAAAACATCCTGATCAAACCTGTTCTTTAAATATCTGTCAGAACAAAATATGTATCAATATAACATTTTCACCACTAATTTGTATCCATACTTTGGCGGCCATTTTGAAATAAAAAATGGCTGCCAGAGTCAGAAAAAAAATTGTCCCAGAAACTTCAGGTCTTGTATTATTAAAAAACATAAAGCATTTGACATAAATATCAATTTGATTTTTTTGCCTCTGTGTCCATCTGTGGTGAAAAAAATGATTTGTCTATTGGTATACAAAAGGTACAATAAAAACCATATTCAATTTTCTGAAAAAATGAAATTTCATTGATTTTTTATCATTCGCTATGTAGGAATGCTGCTAGCATATGATGTTAGAAATCAAATGAATGAAATTTTAATAACTTTTTAATTCTTTGATGGATTTTTTTTCAAAACTTCAGCAATATTATTTTTCTTTTTTCTGCTATTTTTACAATATTTTTTTTTGTCAGGGTGAACTTCCCCTTAACACAGTAGGCACCATTATGCTTATTATTAACTCACTTCACCTTCAATACAAAAAATGCAACAGAAGCCCTACACTATACCAAGAACCCCACAACCACAATCATATTGTTATTGATTGTGCATCACATTCTAGAGACATGATGATAGAGAGATGCAAGACATAACAAATGATTACGACTTTGATAGGGAAGAAATACTTTCAGGGGCTTCTTATCACAAATAAACTCATTTTACACATCTTGTTGACATTTTACACATCTTAGCATTTCAATAACTTATTTTATGAATTTAAGTAAGTACTTACATTTATGAAAAGCAACCAGCTGGACAAATAATTTTGGTAAGGTTTAGAAGTACACAGAAAGAACAAGATCTTCACCCGTGCAGCAAACTGCAGTGTAAAATATTATTAATCTGGAACATTCCAGCAACAATTATTTTTTCAAGTTTCTCAACTTAGGACAACTGTTAGTCTTTACAAAATAGGCCACTATCAAGTAAAAAAAATATTTGGCAAACCAAAACAAAGCATACAATAGCCAGTTGAATAACTAGCAAAATGAGGGCCTGAGAGCACACACATCTATTTTTCTATATAGAAGAATTAACAAGCAGCACAGGCTGAAAATTCAATTATAATATATAGACCTACGGTACAAGTAAATAGAATTAAATTGAAATGTATTGCAGTGCAAATAATAATAAAATTTACACATGAAATGAAAAATATTGAATAGGAGTGAGGAAGAAACATGGATTTAGCAGAGAAAAGTGTTAACTACAACAAAACCACAAAAATAAATTTTGAACCTCTTCATAGTGTCTTTATATCAAAACTAGACACATTTATAGAAAGGGGAATAACCACAGCATGAGGTAAGGGTATTGCGCAATAGTTTGGCATTGAGCAACACCCCTTCCTCAGTACAAACCAGAATGTACCCAAGTACACTGCCCATAACACAGACACGTAGAAAGGGCACTCAATGATGGATTAAGATTTTTTACGAATATATATATATATATATATATATATATATATATATATATACCTACCAATCTGTCACAACTACAGGACAATAAAGAGAAACTCAATTCATTGTAAAAGAATTCACATAAAACCACAATCTATGATAAGAGCAGGATCTGAAATATGTTTTTAAACAGCTCAATGGACTCGAGGTCATATATATATACATGTACATGTACATGTATATGACAATAAAATAATTGCAACAGGTGCATAGTAGGATGAGAATGATCAATTCAATTTTGTAAAATATCATGCATGTATGCTGAAACTTTGGAAACAACACAACCTGGTGCATATCTGCCCAAGAGAGGGCAATAGACTAGAGAAATTATGGAATGGCACTTTGTGAAAGCTGTTCATTTCCGAAGTATACACTGTACAGTATTAGATGTAGGCCTGAATAAGCGACAGAGGAGCTATATAAGCCATGATTTGTATGAAAAAAAAGTATTGAGTCTATTTATTTTATTGAACACCACATCCTGTTTCTGATCTGGTAGGCATTAATCTGAAAGGGACATCATTATATTTATTTTTTTGTGGTGAGATGGTGATAGCATTGATATGTAAGGAGAGAAATACCCCCTCCTGGTACAGATCTACATGTGTTGGGTGGAGCCTTCGAGGTGTGAATTATACTAAATATTGTGTCAGTCATGTTCTGTTGCCCATTTCATAAAACTTGTACAAATTTACAACAGTTAATAGCTAATAAAATCCTTCAATGTGATTGGCTGAAACTAAATTTGTTATAGAAATTGTGCATTTGTTATTATAACAAGTTTTTATGAAACAGGACACTGGCATTGAAACAAATATTTGTTTTCAACTGACATCTAGGCCTATATTGGAATGAATGGACAATCTCACATTTCTCCTATTTCTTATATTAAAAGGGAAATTCATCCTGATGTTCGTTTTAATAAAAGCAGAAAATAAAATGAAACATATTCATGGATGTTTGCTGAAAATCCATCAAAGAATAGCCAGGTTATGGATTGTTAAATTTTAAGTCTTGTTTGCCATTGAATAGGTGACTAATAATCGACGCCTCATAAATGCTCATTATGTCATAAAATGCATGCAGCTCTGTCATACTGTAATATGATTATGAACACTGAAAATCAATACCCATTTTACCATCAGACATTTCAACAAGAAAAAATATCATAATTAGTCATTAAAAATGCTTAGCAGAGCTTGCCAATGCCAGCTAAACTAAACCCCTCAAAAAAAGTTTGGAAATCTGTGTTTGGCCATTAATTTCTCCCAACTCCCAAATTTACACAATGCATATTTTACATTATTCAAAAGATCATTTAATTTTCTTTAAAATGATACTATGCTTGTTATGATCATGCCATCACAAAAGAGCATGATTCAAAAGTGTTGGATGAGGTCTGAATTGAAAAGCTGCAAAACGAGCAGAAATAGTCATGAAGGGTCAATACAGAACATGATTCTTTTGTCTGTGTCAATAGAGATAGAGAAAATCCATTCAAATCAAGCCCGTGCTTCTGTAGTGATGGTTCTGTGAGATAACATGGTTTGAGTCATGGTTTGATATACCCATGCATGTTTGTTTGTTTGTTATGTGTTTGCTTGTGCAGAGGTGTGTTTGATTCCATATTAATGTTGATGTTAAGGTGCATGAAAATAATTAAAAGAAACCGCTGAGAAACTCACTCATCACCACTGAAAAAAGAACAGTGACTTTCAATATTGTGTCATTTTGCAACTTTTGAATTTTGACCTTGCCCCACATTTCAAGGTACTGCACCTCCATATGAACGACAATCACATCATGTAGGGTATCATTTTAAAGAAAATTAAATGCTCTATTCATTGATATTAATTACACATTCATATTTACTAAAACCCATGAGGAATTATCGATCAAAGTCAAAAGAAACCGCTGAGAAACTCACTCATCACCACGGAAAAAAGAACAGTGACTTTCAATTTTGTGTCATTTTGCAGCTTTTGAATTATGACCTTGCCCCACATTTCAAGGCACTGCACCTCCATGTGAACCATAATCATATCATGTTGGGCATCATTTTAAAGAGAATTAAATGTTCTATTCATTGACATCAATTACACATTGATATTAACTAAAACTGAGGAGCAATTATCGATCAAAGTCAGATTTCCAAACTTTTTTTGAGGAGTTTACATTGCACACACTGATTCCTAAAATTTGCACAAACTTTATAGCACAGGCATACAGATAGGAGAGCTGGGGAAGGGGAGGGGCAAGAGCCCCCCCTCCTACCCCCCCCCCTAAAAAAACGACCAAGAAAAAAAAAAAAAAAGATTAGAAAAGGAAAGGGATAAGGGTGGATTACGATATTTTTTTCTGAATATTGTGTCGAAATCTATCACTAAATTGGATTTTTGTATTTAAATTTTTGCTCACTCACTTTGCTCGCTCGCAACTTTTTATGACTTTAATGCGATGCGCCATATTGAGCTCTCACAAAATTTTTGGTTCACTACGCCACAGCTTTATAAACATAAATGATCACTCCAAAACTGATTGATTTATTAACTGATGTAATTAGCCAAGCCATTAGTAATTAATTAATTAGTAATTAGCCAATAAAACATGTGTAACCATGAGGATGTCTGGGGTCAAAGTTAATCTACATGTAGGGCTCAAACGGTGAAATGATAAGAGGTCATGTCCATCCTTTTTAAAGGTTTTTGTTCAACCTGCTCTCATTTCTTTATTTTTGCATCAATTCTGATCACCCTAGGTTTAAAGCGATGGTCCGGGCTGAAATTATTTATATCTTAGTACATAGAGTAGAATTCACTGCAAAATGCCAAAAATTTCATCAAAATCGGATAACAAATAATAAAGTTATTGAAGTTTAAAGTTTAGCAATATTTTGTGAAAACAGTCATCATGAATATTCATTAGGTGGGCTGATGATGTCACATCCCCACTTTCCGTTTTCTTATGTTATTACATAAAATCATAATTTTTCATTATTTCATACTTGTGTGAATAATATGTTTCCCTTATAATGAAATAAGTTGCAGCAATAAATATCTAATGCCCTAAATCAGTTGTCAATCCAATTTTTCTAGTTCTTGGAGGAAAAAACTTGAATAAACCTAATTTCATATAATAAAATACAAATGAACAAGTGGGGATGTGACATCATCAGCCCACCTAATGAATATTCATGATGACTGTTTTCACAAAATATTGCTAAACTTTAAACTTCAATAACTTTATTATTTGTTATCCGATTTTGATGAAATTTTCGTCATTTTGCTCCGTGAATTCTACTCTATTTATTAAGCTATAAATACTTTCAGCCCGGACCATCCTTTTAAGTAATACCACACTGTTGAGGATGATGGAGGGTCAAATGATCAAGTTTTTGTTCAACTTGCTTTCATATCTTCATTTCTACATCAATTTTGCTCACACTGGGTACAGACATCGAGCTACCCTCCATGGTACAAATGATCCTTAGGTAATACCCCATGTGTGTTCATGCGGATGATGGGGTCAAAGGTCATCTAGGGGTCAAAATGTATTATGATATGAGGTCTTGTCCATCCCTTTTTTCAAGTTTTTGTTCAACATGCTCTCATTTCTTTATTTCTGTATCAATTGTATTTACACTCATTACAAAATACAAATAATCCTTGGGTAATACCACATGTGTGTTCATGACGATAATAAGGTCAAAAGATCATATTGCACATTTTATTGATTGCTAAATCAGGTGGATCTCACGGTTTACAAACCACCTTGTTTTCAAATACTACCATTCTCTTTCGTCCCTTCTCTCCAGTGATAAATATACTCATTTGCTCTTCAAATTAAAAAATTTTATCCCTTAACCATTAAAATGAAAATTCCAATGCTCTTGTTACTAGATTTCTTCTTATTGTAATGTATTAGGAAGAATAGATAAAGTTTAATCCATATTGGATCTGTAAATTATTAAATTATTGTGGCAATAAACCATGACCTGTAAGGCAAGGGGCATGGAGAGCGGGGGGGGGGGTGGAAGGAGGGAACAGGGAGGGGAATGGGGGCATCCACCCAGGTTTTAAGGTGAAAAAAAAGAAAATGATACCGGTAATCATGCTTATCACCATGTACATTATTATCATTGTTGTTATTACCATAACTTTTAATTAAAGTTATTATCTCAATATTTAATCAAGTCAGAAAGGGTTTTCTTGCTTACTTCGCTCACTCTCATTGTTCTTTCATAAAAAAAAAAGCACGAGGGCATTTTCACCACAGATGGACACAGAGGCAAAAAAATCGAATTGATATTCATGTCTTTAATAATACGAGACCTGAAGTTTGTGGGACAATATTTTTTTACGACTCTGGCAGCCATCTTTTATTTCAAAATGGCTGCCAAAGTATGGATACAAATTAGTGTTAAAAATGGTATATTGATACATGTATATATTTTGTTTTGACAGATTTTTAAAGAACTGGTTTGCCATGATGTTTCCCCTGTGATTTAGCTTGCTATTATAACACTTTATAAAATCCCATAGAAAGAAACACCAGTGATTCATTTATCTGATAAGAAAATATTGATGAAGTATGTGATATGGTATGTAACGTCAGTTACCAAAAACATGATTTTTTTTTCTCATTTCCCAGAAAAGAGGATATATTATATGAAACTTGGTAGATTTCCTCCTAAGGTAACAGCCCTCCCTTCTACACAAAAAATAAAGATAATTAACAATCGAGCCATAAGATACCAATAAATATGTGAAATGTCAGTTACCAAGTGGAAAATGTAATGTTAGTCACCGAGATGTAATGTCAGTTATCACGATAAAACGTTGGTTACCAATAGTAAAAAGCAAATGTGGTCAATTTTATGGTGAAGAAATATTGTATATACTTGTTATTTAGGTCTTTCATCACTTAGTTAAATCACACATGAAGGAGCTTGCTATTGACTTTTAAAAGGTATAGTTTACAAGGAATACTATATAAAATTATGAAGGAAGTTGCATTCCCATCGTGCAAAAAAAATACAATGAAATTGTTTTGCATTTTGTACGTGTACTTACCAAGTACCTAATTGTTTGTATCAGACAATTTTTTTGGGGAGGTTTTCGGGGAGGGGGTAATTTTCCCAACCTATTGCCTAAATCTGCAACATTGCGATGAATGGGGGTTTCCAGGGCTCCTTTATAGTTTCTAGGGTTCTTTTGAGCATTGCTGGGCTAAGAGTAAATTCCTGGTTTTTATACCTGTTAGAAGTGTTGATGTGTGATACAATTTTTGTTTTTGGTTAACAAGTATAGATGAAAAATTAAATTTGACAGATCTGAGCAATATTGCATGGATCTACTAAAACTGTGTCTTTTTTCTAATTTACAAATAGGTCAGTTTCAGTTTGGAAGCTGGAGTTTATTTTTTGTTGACGGCTTAAAAAAGAAATTAGTAAAGAGAATGATTAAACAAATTATGAAGAAGTTGAAATCCGACAGATATGAACAACTTTGCTTGCACTGACCAGAATAGAAATCAATAGAACTGCATGGCTGCATGAGATTCGGGGGAGGGGTAGCCTAGGGGAGGAGACCCTTATTCATTTTGCCTTTTTTGAGGGGAGGGGGAGGTTGGAGAAGGAAAAGGTTTAAAAAGTCAATATAAAACTAATGAATATATGTAAATGGGTGTATAGTCAGAAAAATCCATGTGTACAGTCAATGCAATATTACATTACTATAGGAATACATGTAGCTGCTATGACCCCACCCCCCCCCCCCCCGACTAAGTAAAACATACATTTCTTATCTCTTGATAATTTAAAATGTGAAGTATTATGAAACTTTTATGAATTAAAAAAGCCTTTACATATAAGTACCAAGAAAATTATGCCTTTGAAAATCAAATAGCACTGGTAAATGTTAATATGTATTGTCAGTTACCGACAAGTAATAATAAAAATGTTCAAATCAAAGGAAAGGAATTCAGAAAAATAAAAAGTTTTTTCATTGAAATGTTCCTAGAAACTCAGGTATACTTCCACATCAAGCTTACTTTCATGTGAAGCCCTGCACAGAAGATACAATGCAATGATTCCACTCATTTGACTTCTATGTGTTATCTCTATGGCATATTAAGTGTAACGTCAGTTACCAGCATGGTTGTGGAAAAATTATCATAGCCCCCAAAAGACATTTTGACACATCTTAACCTCGTAACGGAGGTATATTTACATATTCAAATTATTACTCTATCTACTCAGGGACATGAGATATTTCAATATTCCTGAAAACCCTGAAATTGCATGTCCTTTTCGCATAACGACAGTTACCGACACATTTTTGCTTGCTGATGCGTAAAAAATGTGTTTACATAGAAAAACTTAGTATCACAGTATACAGCAAGGTTCACTTTATTAACTTTATCAAAAGCAAACTCCCATCATTTGTTATTTTAGAGATACACACAATGAAAGATGTGAAAAATTGTGCCGTGTAACGTCAGTTACCATGAAAATGCCCAGCCTGAGGGTATGTGTACACACACCCATATGTTTACATTGTATGCACACACAAGTATAAATATAGGGGGGCTTGCCGGGCACCCCCACCCTGCAAAAAATAACAAATAAAACATAAAAAGAAGTTCTACAACCAAGAAAAAAGAAAGTGGGCTAAAAGAATTGTAAAAAATTGTGAAATATGATATCATTTTCTGAATGTCTTGTCAAAATCTATCACATATTGAGATTTTCAATTTGGAAAGGTCTATAAAGTAGCTTGCACACTTAGCACAGCACTTTTATGACAATTTTGCCCCAAATGTCATGTATAATAAGAGAATAATAAAATCACAATCATTTACGTGACTTTTAATAAAAAAGATGGATTTCCTAGGGAAATCCATCTGTGTTTACATGTCTCTCTTATGCATATGGGAGGGGATTCAAGACTCAAATTTTTTTTAAAGACATCATCATGGAGTCCTCAGACTACATGACAATCATTATGATTTTTTTTAATCAAGGCTTGGGGGGAGGAGGAGGAGGAAACGACACTCCTCCATATTGATGTAAAAACAAACAAATCCCTATCCCCTAGACATATTCATTCTTTTCACCTCATTTTCACATTTCCTTCAGTATCTTAAGGACACAAATGTTCACATATATATGAGCATGATTCTGATAGAAGTCCTTGTTGAAGAACTACACCTCAGATTTCAAACTTCTTCTGCAGGCACCTTCCTCTAACAGCATGCAGTCTCAGGAATGCCCCCCCCCCCCCCGATTGCCCCTGCTATAGTGCCAGTATATTTGAGTCATTTGATGGACACTCTACCTAAGGCTAAACTAATAACAAAAGAACTGCGATGGTGCACATCCAAGTACAAAGCAATCCCATTATCCTTTAAGGGGGTACCTGAATTAAACATACATAGTAAGTGTCACCTCTTAACAGGTGGGAAATAATTGGCTACTGATCAATGAGGATAAGCAGGGCTTCTTATTCTATACAAAGTTGGCATTTGAGTGAAACATAGATAACACCATAGACATTATATTTTGTAAATGCAACATGAAAAAAAAATAGCATCATAATATAAAATAGCATTATTTAACTAGATTTTGATAATTTGAGTTTAAACTTTAATATAGCATCATACAAGAAAAATCAAATTTACATCATATGTAGCAGATCACTCACAGTGGACACAATCAAGTTGTGTTGCATTCTTAAAGTACTCCTTCCTTTCAATTTCAATGTCATTATCATCGAAATTCAACCATCTATTCGGGAGAATTTGTTCATCAGAGGACTGACATTTTCATCTCATGTGGAATTATTAAAGTCGATTAATTCCTGAGTTAGAAGTATAGAACAGATGGTGCTTTCTATTCTTCTAATTTACAATTTGGGAGTATAAAATACATTAACGTCACTGTTGAAATATCATTCTAAAAATTCAACCATCTGTTCTTGAGAATAACTCATCCGGACTGACTTTTCAAAATGTCTATAATTCATGTGATTGTGGAATATAGTAATTCCAGAGTTAAAAGAACCCGACTGCAGTTCATTCTATTCTAAAGTTACATTATATTTTACATTTCAGACATGTCATAAGTTATTATTATTCAAAAGTTGAACTTAAAGTAGAACAAGCTAACTTTGGAACTAACATTTAAGATCTAAACCAAATATTTAAAAGAAATGTCAATTTAAATTTGAATATAGACCTAGGCTAGGTAGGCCGGTGTTCAAAATATTGATCATTTCATAAATAAATTTAAGTCAAGACCTAAAGTCCTGACCTAATTATTAAATTTTAGCTAGACTAACTACTAATAATCAAGAATAACTCACCATAGTCATGGTTCAGCTCTGGAGATCAAACAGAAATTTTGGAACATGGTTTTTCGATAAAAAAATTATTTTGAACAAGACCAATCTGAACAGCATGCAGGAACTGAGTTCGAGTTGCAGCTAGCTAGCTAGCTATATACACTGCACTGTGTGCATTCTAAATTTGCTATCCACGTGTATCTTGTTTACAAGCAGCTTGTGGTGTCACGTGATTCGATGAACCATGGAGTCGCAGTTTGTTGAATTTGAAAGTGAACCAATTTTTGTAATAAATTAGACAGCTTATTGATTATTTACACACGCAACGGTACATTCGTTTGACTCATATCTCGTTGGAAGTTTGGCAATATACAAGGACTTCAGGAAGTACTTTAGTACTTTGGGGCGACTTTGCAGAATCAATGTAAAGATGAATGAAGGCAGAGACTCACCGGTCCCACCTATTGAAAACCGTCGTAGTGATTCGCCTGCTCTTCCCCCGACTCCACTGTTGTGGTTTGAATTTCTTTTGAAGCCAGGCCTACTGGAAAGTCATCTTAGCAGTGAGAATCCAGGTTCGTAAAATCAATGTAAATAATATGACTCAAAACTTTTACTTACGACATATCATTATCAATGGCCTTTTAGGTTACCCAGGGAGCTCCGGCCAGGCAGGGTGACCAGGCCAGATTTCACAAAATGAAATGCGGCTGACAATCAACAAAAAAAGATCAACAAAGTCAAAGAAGGCTCCTCAGTGTTAGACTTATGAAAAAAATATAAAGAATTGGAAGGGAGGGTGAACGAAAGAATGAAGGAGGGAATGAAAAGAGATGAATTGAGAAGAAAGAAAAAAAATTAAGGAAAAATAAAAAAATATAAGAAAGTTAGGATAAAAGAAGGATGAAAGAAAGATTAAAAGAGAGAAAAAAAGGTTTCCGTCATTCTTTGAAAATAATATAGAAAGAAAGGAAGAGAAGATGAATAAATGTGTGAAAGACAAAATAAATGATAGAAAGGAAAAAAGAAAGTAAAAAAGGAGGAGGAAAGAAAAAATGTTTCCTTCATTCTTTGAAAACTGGAAAGAAACAAAGAAAGAACAAAAACAGGAAGGAAGGGAAAGAAAGAATTAGAATGAAAAAATAAAATAAAGCTGAAAGAAAGGAGGAAAAAGAGGGAGGAGAGAATAAAAAAAGGAGAAAATAATGGAAGGAGAGAAAGAACAAAAAGAAAAAGGAGAGGAAGGGTGAAGGAAGCGAAGAAAAGCTTAAGCCATGGAAAGAAAGAATGAAGTAAATAAAAAAAGGAAATTTGATAAAGAAGGAAAGTAAGAGAAAGAAGGAAAGAAAGAAAAATGAACACACAGAGAGAGAAAGGTTCAGGAAAGAAAGATAGGAAATAAAGATAGATGGAACGAAAAAGGGCAAGCAGGAAGGGGATGAAGAAAGAAGGATAGATAAGAAAGAAAGAGGAGAAAAGTTCAAATTTCAAGCAAACAAAAAAAAATCCAATCATCTAACAAAAATCATAATGATATTTGGTATTCTTGTAATTTATTTTTAAAATTGAAAAAAACTAAAATGTTTTAGAAATGAATAAAATTACAAAGTGAAACATTGTCAAACTTAAAAATTAGATGAAGCACCGTGGCATCATACATAACAAGACTCAAAACGAAAGCTGAAACAACTAGATCTAGTTATGAAAACTCAATAACTTGTTCCTCCGATTACATCTCCAAATCAGTAATCTGAGAATCCATAATATAATTATAAAAAATTTCCCACCTATTTTGTGATTATTTTGGTGCAAAAACTGTTTATCATGTGAGATTGTTTGCACCATTGAGAATCTGCTCCGATCCTACATGCCTAGCTAGTAGCCTGCCACACACAGGCAGGAGGCCAGTTCGTCTGAAATGTATTGGGTTAGCAAGAAAATCACAGCTAAACTTGCAAAAGTTTACAGTTATTTATTTTATTATTGTCTCTGCTTCGTCATCTGTTGGTTATTTGATGAAAAGTCATCACTTTTAAATGTATTAACTACATTTTGTTCAATATTCTTAAATACAGGACAAATAGGCGTCCCGAGAAGGGTTTGTTGGGACGCCGGGACAAAGGAGCAAAATACGGGACGTCTGGTCACCCTGGCCGAGGACTCATTCGTGTATTACTAGGCAGACATGGGTACTCTCCAAAATGGGGTAGAATGGGGTCGCATTAGCACCCCAAATAAAAGGGGAAAAAAGAAATTATGCACTTACCTCGATTATATGGATGAAGGTCTATCTTAACACAGACTCCTGACATCGAGGCACAAACTGGACCCTCAAAAAAAGGAAAAGTTCTGTCTTGTTCGTTCTCCTTCTTTCAAAATTGAGAACATAATGGCCGATCGATACCGAGAACGAACGTGACATAACTTTTCCTTATTTTGAGGGTCCAGTTTGTGCCTCGATGTCAGGATGCCGGAGCTCCCTGGGTTAACATTAGGTAGGACCAAAAAAATAAACACCATTTCTACTAAAAAGCATTAGGCCTATTTTAATACTCTTTATTAGCTATATTATCACAGACATTGCTCAAAACTTACCTCAAAATTTCCTAAATAGTGAAAAATAAGGCTATTAAATACTCCATAAAATGTGCCTGGAAATGCATGTAGCATATTGGTCCATCCCTATAGGCTATACTGTGTGGGCTAGTGGCTAAAAATAGGCATTTTAAAGCAATTTTAACGTTAGACTGTTTGAGCCAATGTGAGGAGGCGTGGAAACATGTCACATTGATAGATAATTAATAGAAAATGTGAAGATGTCGCTACATTTAACTACATTGTTCACTCAAAATATAGAAAGAAAATTTGAGGCCAACTCACCGATTAACTTTTTGGACACATGTCTACAGCACAAATCTAGTGCCAAGATGAAGTGTAAAGATAAGGTAGTGCCTACCTTACCTTTACAAGGCTTTACTTTACTAGCTTAGTTTAGGCCCTAGGCCGGCCTATGCAGTTATCCGGATCAATTTACATGTTCATGTCTCATGATGATGTTTGACTTTTGTTTTCTGCTTTCCCGGCTTAGGCTGAGCTGAGCGAAGAGTGAAGCCAAATTTTTAAAATTGATTAGTAACACCAACTTCACTCACCTGCCTTATATGAGATTCAAGCTAACAGTCACAAAGTCACAATAATAGTATTAGATAAAAGCTGTAGAGTCTAGTGCAGTGTGAGTGAAAGTGGATCCATGCCACTTGCACTAGTGCAAGGACCGAGGTAAGTATAAGTATACTAAAATTGCACAAAGAACCGCGTTTTGCAGTGGATTTCTAACTAGTGGGTCGCCTGTGCTGCGATGTCACTTCTGGCGTCCACAACACACGACTTCTATGGCTTGATTTTTCTGTGCGCGGCGGCATATAATGAACATGCATATAATAAGGTCTGATGCGGGGAGTGAATAATTTAATTTTCAAAATACATGTAAATGCCGATGTATTTAGGGAAAAAAGGGTTTGCATTATTGTGAAATAAGTCACCAGTGAGCTCCAGTCCATGTCCATTCGTTGTTTTTTATTTTGTCAGTGCTGTCGAGTGACAATGTGCGTCCACTGAATCCACTCTATACTCCAGCCTATATTAATCTAACTTTAAACATGGCAAGCACACACATGAGAATATTAGCAGAGGACAAATTCCACAATACTTGTATGCCCAAAGGATTCTCAGAATATTTGTCATGACATGAAGAGAAAAGGACTAGATTTTTTAACTTTCTCCTGATTATTCTTTTTAAATTCCCAATAGAGCCCTCAGCTACTCTCTTACTTGAGCAGTTTGTTGACCAATCTATCAAAGAAGCAAACAATGAAGAATCTCCAAGTCAGCATCGAAAGATTCACTCCCTCAAGGTCCTGGCTCTCAAAGTGGCAGCACATCTCAAATGGGACTTCTCTTTCCTCCAGACCAGGTACTAACACCCTGAAGGAACCAATTATAATGTATACACTCAAGACATTTATATCATTTTACTCTCTCCTTTTCTCTCTCTTTCAAAGATGCACGTTGTAGTATCAACTGAGGGTCTTGGCACACGTATTCTTATCTTGTGCCAGTCAATTTTAGGACCCAAAGTCAATCATATGTCTTGCAGTCTATTGCAAATGTATTGCAACCGATTACTAGCCTACTTTTTGCAAGAAAGTATTAATTAGAGTTGCCCAAGTAGAAACTTAACAATCATTTGTAAATTCGTAGTTGAAATTTGATGTTGATTGAAACACGGTTTCTTGTAACACCCCTGAGATTAAAATAAATCACGACACAAATCAAACCTAATATCTTGATATTTCCATTATTTACAACTCATTATAACTTCATATGAGGTATGACTTGGACTTCTGCATCTTATGATAACTCGTGAAAAGACCCTTTGAAAAAAAATTCAAGATAACAGAACCTTTATTTCGACAAGTAATTCAATTCAATTCAGTGGAATTCATTTATTCCCACAGCACCTATTAAATATCAAGTCATTTCTTCCACATATCACTCAAACTATACATATATATTTTTCTTCTTTACAGCCTTCCTTTGTACATGGTACATAAGGTTCTTAAAGACTTTGTTGAGTGGGTTTCCCCTCCAGAGTTAAACATCCAACCAACCACTGATGTATGTAGCTTGGATGACTCTGTTTTGGTTGCTTTGACAATCTACAATAGATGGTAAGAACGTTTAGAAATGCATTATTTTCTTTTGTTTCATTTTATTAAATTTATCATTATCTGTTGGTTTTGATGGTCTTTTTTTAATATGAAGAAATATACAACATTAATTTGGTAAACAAACAGTGATTATCAAAGGCTTGAGTACATGTATTCAATAGTCCTTCCATTGTTCTGTTCATCTATTTCAATCTATTCTCCAGATTGAATTAGTTTAAAGCAGTCAAAAGTAACTGATCAGAATCATCAAATAGAAGCCTTTTATACCCTTGTTCCTTTGCCTTCATGTTTGTATGTCCATTGTCCGGCTAGCCCCCCCCCCCCCCCCCACATGTGCAACCTTCCTGAAATGGTTTGTCTTTTTTTTTTTTTTTTTTCATATGAAATTTTTTAGGTCGACTTCTCTAATTTGGTCATTACTTGGGTAGTTAATGAGGTGAAGTAAGAATGAAGGAAAATTGGAACTGGAACTTTAATGCCACTTTCAGTATCTTGCTGGTCCAGATCAGGCCCGGGCTAAGTCGTAAAATGTTGAGCTTATGAATGCCATTCATAAACTAAAAAGGGGCTATTGTGGTGCTGCTTTTATCAGCACTAGACCACCACCAGGCCGGCACCACACGCTGACCAAAGAGTTTATGGACGATGTAGCAGCTCCACGCCCAGGCCAAAATTCCTCACACGGACCAAGGTAACAGTACAGTGCACTTCCGCTCTGTATAAATTATGGTGTGATCATAAAAGTAGTGTGGCTCTGCTATAGTTACTGAATACTTGTGCTGCAGACTATGATAGTGCGGGCCTGGTGTGGACCAAAAAATCATGAGTTACTGAAAGCAGTATAAGAATGTTGATTATTTTATGACTCTGTCCTTCTATGAAGTATGTTTCTTAGATTGTTTATTTACTTTCTATAAAAGCATATAGACCTAAACATTCTTTTTTTTAAAGTTAATGTCAAGCATTATCATGCAGTTGCAGTTCCGTGGATAAGTAATTGGCATCATACTTTTGAGAGTGAATTGTTTTTTTATTATTATTAGGAGTGTGAGAACATTTGTTGAGAGATCAGTCCCATCCAAGTTAATCAAGACACCACCTGGTAATGTTCCTGGGTAAGTTTATTTCATATACAGAAACAGGGAAATTCTTATTTTTCTATTTTGGGGTCAGTTTTTTGTGTTATTTGATTAAAGGAAACCAAAACCCAAGAAAAAAAACCCAGTCTTTTTGGAATGAGTAAAACAAGAGGAACAATTTAAAACAAGTTTCATCAAAATTGGTTGTGAAATAAGCAAGTTATGGACGTTTAAAAGGTCTTATTGTACTTGATGTGGGTATCCTGAAATTGGCAAACATGCTTCAAAATGGCTGATTTTGTGGACAACCTTCTATTTGTTTTGTACACAAATTTTCAGATTTTCCCCTTAATTTTTACATATTTTACATCATTTCCTCCTGACCTTGACATATGTGGTGTGAATTATATTTTCCCATGACATATGTTGTGCCCAGAAGGAGGCAAGATGCAATTTGAAAGATAATGGGGAAAATCTGAAAAATTGTGTACAAAACAAATGGAGAATTGTCCACAAAATCAGCAATTTTGAAGCACGTTTATCAATTTGAGGATCCCCATAGAAAGTACAACAAGACCATTTAAGTGTCCATAACTTGCTTATTTCACAACCGATTTTGATGAAACTTGTTTTAAATTGTTCCTCTCATTTTACTCTTTCCAAAAAGACTGGGTTTTTTTTGGGGGGGGGGTTGGGTTTCCTTTAATCGAATAACACAAAAAAATGGATTGCTTCTCTTTTTGGGTTTTGGTTTCCTTGATTGGTTTATGCAATTTTATAGTATTTCCTAAATTGTGTTTTGAAAAAAAAAAACCTTTTTTTTTTAAATAATTATTGAATTTCACCCCACCTTCAGATTAAGTATGTAAGACAAATAATTTCTTTAAACTAGTGATCATTTGCTTGGGCACTATAGAAAGTTAGAACTGAAACATGAATGAAATGTACATTGATTTGTGTAATTTAAATGTTCTTTTGTTTCAGTGCCTTCAATGTGGCTGGGGTAAACGATATGGTCATGAAAACGGTAAGTTCCCATGGATTTTGGGGGGGGGTTTTCATTAATTACTTTGCTTTGTGTGAACATCTTTTGATAAAACCTATACCCATTCAGACCTTGGATCAGGTGCCATGCATTAAGTTTGAACAGATTTCAAAAGCAAAGAAGGAATATTTAGTTATCCTTGGGGCTGGTTCTCAAACTGTCATAACACTGGCATTCTACTTCCCTCTGAAACATTTGTCATAGTTATTAGTATTCACACATTTTGTGTGGAGATCTCAGAGGTAAGCTTGCTTATAACAGTTTCAAGACCTTTCTAATCCTTCTGAATTACAGGTAGCTCAACTTTGCACAGAGAGTTGTCTTGTGAGATAGGGATGTTATGAGAGTTTGAAGGGACAGTGTATTGATACAATCTACTTAAAAAGCATTTTCGATTTGTGTTTTGTTCCTTAACAAATTATAGATTTATGGGAAAGTTTCTCAGTTTATATAATGCCTCTCAATGGAGAATACACATGTATGAATCTGTCTCATCGCACTCAGGTCAAGGACACTCTTCCGGATTCTCTCAACTTCTTGGAGCGATGCCTACCCCTTGATCGAGACATCTACTTCCCAGACACCCATACTTTCATTGACATTGATGCCTTCTCCTCCTCCTCACCCACCCCATCATCATCAGCCAATGCTAACAACTCTCTCACAAAGCTACCAGCTCCACAGCTGCATGGAATCAAGGTCACCAAGGAAGAGTTCCTTTGGCAGTTGAACTATGACCTTGGATGCTACAGCTTCCATGAGCAGCAGTACGGAAAGGCAGCAGACATGTTCCAGAGAGTCCAGGAACTTTCTCCCAAGGTAAAAGTACATTTCATTATGATATTCTATAATTGATTTTGAAAGGTTTCCATAAACAGGTCTGATATGTATAGAAAAATGTATTTAAAGAAATGTTTTGACTGTAATTACTACAAGTAAGCTTTTGGACAGACTAAGAGGACGTCCAATGAAAAATACAGTCTGCAGCTGTCCAGTATTCATTAATGTCTTGTTCAGTAAGCAAATCTTTGACTGATTTCAGCAATGCATTTGTCATTTATACTTTTTTGTTCTGTTTACAAGCCAGTACTTTTGAAAATGCTATTATGAAAACTTATCTGATTATTTGACACTTATTATTGATTTTGTTAGTGTAAATTTTCTTTTTGGGGGGTTTCACTTGTCTAAAGGTTGAAACTTCCTTTTACTGCTGCCCTGAAGCCTCAAAGTTAGAAGGTTATCTGGCTGCATGCAGTGCCCTCATTGGTCAGAATCTGAACAGACTTCCGTCCAATGAGCCTCCATCACTTCTATCAAGATGTGAGGCCAGCAAAGCAAGAAATTATCAGGTATGTGTTCTGGTGACATTAGTTCTTTTAATGAATTTATTCATTTTTTGTAAGTTTGTGAGTATGTTTAAAGTATACACACAAAGAAAATTCACGAAAGTGATGATTATAGACAAATTATATATGAATGGAAAGGTCTTGTCTTTTTATACACAAATATGTCACTAAAAAGTCTTATCGATGTCGTGGAAATGCAAGAAATGAAATTATTAGAGACCATTCTAAGCCCCCCAGCCGCCCCCCAGACCGACAGTTCACGCAGTGAAAACAGTCGAGAATAATGACGTCACACAATAATCGAGCTCATCATCCCTCTGTGCATAATACACTGAATCACCTTACTGACCTCTTCAATATCTTCCGAATTTACCGTTTTCTTCATGTAATGTGACATCCGAATTCTGTTTTCGACAACTTCAGACTATAAGGGAACCAGAACTGTGTTATTTTGCCCGTTTTTTATTGAATTGTGAACTGGAAAGATCGATTTTGTCCACTCGACAGTCTTCGTTGTGTTGCTCTACTAACTATTGAAAAACTCCAAGCTGCACGGTCCCATTCACTTGCTCCCGATGCATGTTGCAGGCTACGCTGTTTGATCCAGTCAAAAGTCAAGGTAAGCATGTTTGGAAACTGTACTTGTTCTGACGATGCATTCAGGTCAGATGACAGATACAGATCTGATATAAGTTTAGAATCATGCATTTTGGCATAACTACTATTAAAATTAAAAAGTTTTTATTTTAGAAATAATGTTTTTGTACAATTCCACCCAAGGCAAGGGTTCATTACATGCCGCCACGCACAGAAAAATCAAGCCATAGAAGTCGTGTGTTGTGGACCCAAGAAGTGAGATCCCAGACGCCTCCAGGCTAAGCACGCGCGACCCACTAGTTAGAAATCCACTGCCAAACGCGGTTCGTGGTGCGGGGTTAGTATACTTAAAGCAAGGTTTCCACTTTGGCGAGTTAACATCGCGAGTTATGGCGAGTTATAGCGAGTTGCCAAAATGAGGTACTCGCGATAACTCGCATAAAGCTCACCATGAAACTCGGGACAACTCGCGACAACTCGGCATGGCTCGGAGGAGCTCGTTCAAGCTCGGGACAACTCTCCTTGAAGTCGTGAGCTGTTTCAAAATTTTTGAACATGTTCAAAAATTTTGCTAACTCGCTGTAACTCGTGCTGAACTCACCTAAACTCGTTATATACTCGCAGTACTCGCAATAACTCGTAAGAAGCTCGAAATAAACTCACAATAACTCGTAATAACTCGCCACATCTGAGTATACGCGAGTGCGTTCTGAGTTTTCAAGAGTGATATACGAGCATTGCGATCGTTTTACGAGTCCAGCGCGACTTTAGATCGAGCACCCCGAGTTACAGCGAGTTTCGTATGAGTTTATTCCGAGTGCGTTGCAATAGCTCAGAGGCATGCCAGCTGAATGATAAATGTCCAGTGATCTATATTTTCCCCACATATAAACCCCTCAACAAAGTTTGGAAATCTGAAATTGGCCATTAATATCTCCCAACTCCAAAATTTACACATTGCATATTAGACATCATTTAAAAGGTCATTCAATTTTCTTTACAATGGTACCATGCTTGTTATGATCATGCCATCACGAAAAGAGCAGGATTCAAAAGTGTTGGATAAAGTCTGAATTGAAAAGTTGCAAAACGAGCAAAAAAGTTTGGAAATCTGAGTTTGGCCATTAATTTATCCTGACTCCAAATTTTACACAATGCATATTTGATATCTTTCAAAAGATCATTTGATTCTCTTTAAAATGATCCCATGCTTGTTATGATCATGCCATCAAAAAAGAGCAAAATTAATAAGTGTTGGATGAGGTCTGAAGTAAAAAGCTGCAAAACGAGCAGAAGTAATCAGGGTCAATACAGAACATGATTTTTTTGTCTGTGTCAATAAAGATGAAAATCCATTCAAATCAAACCCCTGCTTTTTCATTTCATAATGTTTTGTTGTGGTTTATGTTTGTTTGTTGTGTGTTTGCTTGTGCAGAGGTGTGTTTGATTCCATTTGAATGTTGATGTTAAGGTGCATGAAAACAATTGCTGAGAATCTCACTCATCATCATGGAAGAAAAGAACAGTGACTTTCAATATTGTGTCATTTTGCAAATTTTCACATTTAAGGCACTGCACCTCCATTTGAGCCAAATACATATCATGGAAAGTATCACTTTAAAGAAGATTAAATAATCTATTCATTGATATTAATTTAACATTGATATTTACTAAAACCGAGGCGGGATTACCGGTCAAACTCAAAAGAAACCGCTAAAAAACTCACTCATCACCACGGAAAAAGGAACAGTGACTTTCAATATTGTGTCACTTTGCAACTTAATTTTGAATTTTGACCTTGCCCCACATTTCAAGGCACTGCACCTCCATGTGAACCATAATCATATCATGTAGGGTATCATTTTAAAGAAAATTAAATGATCTATTCATTGATATTAATACCAATTGATATTTACTAAAACCGAGGAGGGAGTTTTGATTAAAGTCGGATTTCCAAACTTTTTTTGAGGAGTTCATTTTAAAGTGAGAGCACATTTTAACTGACCCACGCAATGTACACGTACTTTTAAAAAGGCTGTTGCCACTGCATTATTACAACTTTCAACAAATAAGGAGAGAAATATGCCTCGATCCAAAAGATCCAAGAGTTGTGGCCATTCAGGTAGGGAAACAGCGAAAGAAGATGACATTCAAACAAGGGTAGAAGAAGTGCAGGAAGAGAAAATTGAAACGAAAGAGGAGGTCAATGACGAGCAGAGCCAAGGTAAAAGAACAAGACATCAAACTAGACAAGATCCAAGTGGAGCGCCTCTGGCAGTCTCACCTGCATCACGCTATCCAATATACAGTGCGTATAAAAAAAACGGGACAGATTTGAAAAGTCTATAAAATTTTAGTTTCAAATAATGATGTCTATATTTTGGTGTTAATAGATGCTCTAAGGTCTTATCTTTGAAATGCAATTTAAAAAAATAAATTTTATTCATGCTTGACCGAACACGGGACGTTTTTGTTGGGGGTTCAAAAAGAGGCTTGCGCCAGAATTGCAGAATATGTGTAATACAATGATCAGACTTCTTGCTAATCAGGAGACTTCCTCTTGACCTTTTCATTATCTGTGCCACAATTTTCGAATTATGTTGTCAAATTTCATTTACAAAGTTATTTATTTAATTGAATTATTTTGTTTTTTTCATTTAAACTTCTCTTACCTTTTAATTTTTCTTCATAAGTAACTGAGAAAAGAAGATTTTTTTTGATAACTCAAGCAAGAAGATTTGAATTATTAATTGGGAAAACTTGTGATTATTCAAATCGTTTTATTATGTGAAACAAATTATGTTATGTACCTTTAAAAGACATGAATCTATTTTTCAATAGGTCATTAATTCGTTGACCAAGTTTAATTGCTTGACAGGAAACACAGGAAGGGATTCATGTCTTTCAATGGCAATGGTGTATTGAGTCAATTTTGAAGGAGCTAGATATGGCAGATCGGGTAAAATGTATTAAAAAGTTGTGAGCGAGCGAAATGAGCACGCAAATATTCCCACTTTTTTAATTACAATATCAAATTTTGTGATAGATTTTGACATAATATTCAGCAAATAATATCATATTTTACTTTCTATCTTTCCTTTTATTTCCTGTCCACTTTTTTTTGGTCATGATTTTTTTAATTGAGGGGGGGAGCAACCCCCGAGCGCCCACCCATCTGTGTGGCTTTGTTCAAAAGGCACCATAATCTTTGTAGCACATAATGAAAGGATTTGAATAAAAAATCCATGCTCTCCCATAATTCGGTTGAAAGAAATAATTTTAGCTTGAAGAAGGAATATTCAAAGCTAACAGAGAGCATATTAAAAAGAAATAACAGAATAATTCAATCAAATAAATAGATCTGAAAATGAATTTTGACCGCATGATTTGAAAATTATGGCAAAGATAATGAAAAGGTTAAGAGGAAGTCTCCTAATTAGCAAGAAGTCCGATCATCATATTACTCATATTCTGCAATTCTGGCGCAAGCCTCTTTTTGAACCCCCAACAAAAACGTCCCGTGTTCGCTCAAGCATGAACAAAACTATTTTTTTTTAATAGCATTTGAAAGACAAGACCTTAGAGCACCGATTAACAAATCTGTCCCGTTTTTTTTTTATACGCACTGTAGAAGCAGTGCTGACTCTGAAAACTACTATAAAATAATTATTCACAAAAACACCATTCATACAATGATACAATACTACGTTCATTGACAATAAATGACATTTGACCTTTATCATGTGACCTAAGACTTGTCAGTGATACTAGATTACCCCTATATCCACATTTTATCAACTGTATCTAAACTTTGAAAGTCATGACAGCAATATAGTATTAATCTCCAAGATGGCCAAAGTTCAATAACCTTAAATGACCTTTGACTTTGGTCATGTGACCTGAAACTGGCATGAGATGTTCGGTGATACTTGACCACTCTAATATCCAAGTTGATGAATCATATTCATAATCTTTCAAAGTTATGATGGTAATTCAACAAATATCCCCAACAAGGCCAAAGTTCATTGACCTTAAATGACCTTTGACCTTCGTCATGTGACCCGAAACTTGCACAGGATGTTCCGGAATACTTGATTACTCTTATATCCAAGATTCATGAATCAGATCTATAAACTTTCAAAGTTATGATGGTAATTCAACAGATCACCCGAACATCACTAAAGTTCATTGGCCTTTGACCTTGGACATGTGACCTGATATCCGCACATGATATTTAGTGATTCCTGATTACTCTTATGTTCAAGTTTCATGAATCAGATTCATAAACTTTCAAAGTTATAATGTTAATTTAACAAATACCCCCAATTGGCCAAAGTCCATTGACCCTAATTGACCTTTGACCTTAGTCATGTGACTTAAAACTCAAGCAGGATGTTTATATACTTTAATAACCTTATGTCCACGTTTCATGAACTAGGTTCATATATTTTCTAAGTTATGATGACATTTCAAAAACTTAACCGTAGGTTAAGATTTTGATGTTGATTCCCTAAACATGGTCTAAGTTCATTGACCATAAATGACCTCTGACCTTGGTCTTGTGACCTGAAACTCGAGAAGGATGTTTAGTAATGCTTGATAAACCTTATGGTCAAGTTTCATGAACTAGGTCCATATACTTTCTAAGTTATGATGCCATTTCAAAAACTTAACCTTCGGTTAAGATTTGGTGTTGACGCCGCCGCCGCCGGCATCCATCTTTGAGTGCCAAAAATATGCATATCCCGCCCCTTGGTCGTATGAAACTCTTATCACTCGTAACAAAATCTTTATAACTCGTTCAGAGCTCGCTTTAAGTCGTATAAAGGTCACCGCAACTCATAATAAGCTCGGCCTGACTCGTTTCGCGCTCGGTTCACTCGTACAGCGAGCGTAGTGAACTCGATGTTGAGTCGTTTGTCACTCAAGCAAATTCCAGGAAAAAATGTAAATTTCACGCGAGCTTGTGCGAGCTAAGGCGAGTTAGAGCTCGCACAGCTCGCGTATGACTCGCAACTCCAACTCGCCAAAGTGGAAACCTTGCTTAAAATTCCAGCAGATTTTTTCTTCAGATTTCTAAAACTGGTCAGGACTCAGGCAGGCAATTAAATTATTTAGGAGCACTGAGTGGTATGGACCATGGCTGAAAATCTGCTGTTTCAGAGGAATGTTTAAGTTTTTATTATACACAGAATTATATCACCATGATGCCGATGTCATGAAGCCAGACAAATTTTCAGCAGTGATTACCCTGATTCCTGGCCAAAATCACTCACACGTATTGCGAGGTTAGTATTAGTATACTAACCACGAACCGCGTTTGGCAGTGGATTTCTAACTAGTGGGTCGCGCGTGCTGGGATCTCACTTCTTGGGTCCACGACTTCTATTGCTTGAATTTTCTGTGCGCGGCGGCATGTAATGAACCCTTGGGTGGGCCAAAATTAGAGTCTGGTGTTTCTTTCTGATTAGAGTGTTGCTGCATATATGTATGCGTAATGCCTTCAACAATGAAGATAAATGCAATCTTTGTAATGACACAGAGACTCAGAGAGCACCGTACCTCAAGTGATGTTCGTGTAGTCTCCACTTCACTACTGGAGTACTGCTACAGCCTACACTACGCTACACACTTACCCGGGTAGGTGTGGCGTACATGTACGGTAGTGTAGCGGTAGTGAAGTGGAGTGGGGCCTACACAAACATCACTTGAGGTAGAGCACCAGTGTTCTGAGTGGAACTTTTCAGGTGTCTAAACCTACTATCATTTGTTGTTGACCGGGAATTACATGCCACCGCACGTCATCAATCATCACGATAATTAAATTCATACTTTGATTTGATTATTTAAACTATTTCTTTTTTTCTCTCTTCTACACACAGATCTGCACAATTGCTAACTCTGGTGACTTCTGGTCTCTGCTTGCTACCTCAATCTGGGAGATTCCATCATGTCCTTTTACTATGATTTGGATATAGCCATTTTTTTCTTCACTCTTTCCAGGACCTACGGTTTGCAAGTTGTGGAATGATAATGATACAAAAGAAAAAAATTCTTTATCAATCTTGGAAACAATTTTGAGCACAGTTTTGGAGAGAACTAAGAAATTTTACTCGGACAGGAATACAGCTTGTCAAAAATAATAACACACAATTTAAAACGAAATAACAATTTTAATGTTACTAGGGCATTTTGCGAGAAATGTTATACTCAATCACACGTCCCAAATCAAGGGAAAGTCCTTTGATTAAACATGTAGTTGAATTGCGATTGCAACTCGACCTTATTACGCTTGAATTTGAATTTAAGACTTACGCTTGATTTGCAATTGAACATAAGTTTCTTGCAGTGCCCCATAATTATGTTTTGTTATCAGATATTTAACGTGCTGATTTTTCTCGAAAGGTATAATATATTTGTCCTTTTAAACGGTATTTGAATATGGGTACGCCTTTTATTTGTTTTCCACAATATTTATTGCATGTATGAACAGAAGTGAAATATTTATTGTGAAGCACTGTGAATGTTGTGTGATGGTTCATCATCAGACTGAAAGCCTGGTGGATGTGAGGAAGTGGCCTGGATGAAAGAAAAGTGAACATGTGTCCAATTACTGATTTGCATATTCTAAGACAATTTTGTTTCTGGATAAATTTTGCTATGCATTCCCTACATTAAGAGTAAAGGAGAAGTCCACGCAATCAAAAATTCATTTGAATTTAAAGAAAAATAACAAGATATTGCAGGAAATTTCATAACAAGTGGAATGCCTCTGGCCGTCTCACCTGCATCACGCGATTCAATATAGCAGCAGTGCTGATTTTGAAAACTACTATAACTCGCACAAGATGTTCAGTGATACTTGGTTACTTTTATTTCCATGTTTTATGAACTAGACCAATACACTTATAGAGATATGATGGCAATTCAACAAATACCCCCAACGTGGCCAAAGTTCTTTGACCTTACATGACCTTTGACCTTGATCATGTGACCTGAAACTCGCACAGGATGTTCAGTGATACTTGATTACTATTATGTCCAAGTTTTATGAACTAGACCAACACACTTTCAAATTTATGGCTGTAATTCAACAAATACCCCAATTTGGCCAAAGTTCATTGACCCTAAATGACCTTTGACCTTGATCATGTGACCTGAAACTTGCACAGGATGTTCAGTAATACTTGATTACTATTATGTCCAAGTTTCATGAATCAGATCCATAAACTTTCAAAGTTATGATGGTAATTCAACAAATACCCCAATTCGGCCAAAGTTCATTGACCCTAAATGACCTTTGACCTTGGTCATGTGATGTGAAACTCATGCAGGATGTTCAGTGATACTTGATTAACCTTATGTATAAGTTTCATGAACTAGGTCCATATATTTTCTAAGTTATGATGACATTTCAAAAACTTAACCTTAGGTTAAGATTTTGATGTTGATTCCCCCAACATGGTCTAAGTTCATTGACCCTAAATGACCTTTGACCTTGGTCATGTGACATGAAACTCAGGCAGGATGTTCAGTAATACTTGATTAACCTTATGGCCAAGTTTCATGAACTAGGTCCATATACTTTCTAAGTTATGCTGTCATTTCAAAAACTTAACCTCAGGTTAAGATTTGGTGTTGACGCCGCCGTCGCCGCCGCCGCCGCCGTCGGAAAAGCGGCGCCTATAGTCTCACTCTGCTATGCAGGTGAGACAAAAACTTTGATTCAAATTTATATAATTACTATTTTAACAGTTCCGTAAATATAACCTATTGTGATCAGATGAAGAGTTTCCTATCGTCAAATCTGCAAAGAATAAAAAACAAAATGCCACAAAAAATAGAAACGAATGTGATGTGAGTGACAACTCTAATTTGCATATCATTGTTTTGTGTATATGACTGTTTTGAGTAAAAACAACAAGGGAAATCAGCAATTAAGAAGCAAGATTTGATAAATACAGGTCTGAATAGAATTTCACAAGAAAATAAAAAGAGAAAAAAAAGATGGGTAGGGACGGGGAAGGAATAAAAAAAAAATACCCAGAAAAAAAAAATCCGAGTTTCGAACCAGGGTCCTCGCACATGACAAAACAATGGCCAACGCATTTGGCCACAGACCATCGCCCTAACAGGAAGGCATTTTTAAGATATATGAAAGAAAGTCCGCTCGCCGCTGTTTCCTAATAATGCTTCGGCAATTCAACTGCAATTTCAGTCATTTCGCGATGGATATTGCCGTGTTTTTTTTGTGATTCCTGACTTTGCTACTTAATGAAATTTCATAATTTTTGTTCAGTCATAAAGAAGAATGTCTATGCTTTATATTGACTATAACATTAATGTGACGCAAGTGTGATTTCTACGTGAAAATATGCTTTGTTTATTCACCTATATTTCTTGAAAAAAAAAAAAATTCTAAGCTAAATATCGGTCACCAAAATACGTTAAATGTGCACTTTTTTTCACTGTTCAGTAAATTCAAACTTTTATCTATATAACAAGACCAATCTTAAGAGGAATAAACAATTCTAAGAGCAAAAAACGCTGATTGGAAAGATCGTCTCCAATGGGCTGCTGTCAGCTCAGCTGCTCACTGCTCATTGTGTGACGTCACTCAGCTGGAGCTCGCAAGAGGACCGGTGGAAGGCAGAAATATGGCATGAAAATAAATCATTTTTGAGAGCTGATTTCTGCAATCTCTGATCACTATTTTGAAAAGTGAAGTTATATATCTGATTAGTAATACTTCCCCTTTACAATGATGACCACATAAAGTCATTATAAAATACTTTTGATTCTTTGGATGTATACTTTAAACCTGAGAATTGTATAGATCCATTCTTGACTTTGTGTTAGAAAGATTCTATGAAATTACTCTAATGAGAGTTGCTTACGTTGAAATCATTGCCAAACCCATTATTAGCCTGAATTTTTTTTTTTTAATAAAAACTGATCACAACTCTCATCTGAAGTATATAGTACAGAGAAAAAACAAACAACAAAGGAACAATTTTGCAGGAGTAAATGTCAAGTTACATGTTTCAAGTATTATACATTTAATTAAAATTGTGTGGAAAAAATCAGAATGATAATATACCTCTACAAAGTGAGAATATTGGTTCTGTTTACAATATTTTCACAACCCATTTCTGATCTCATTGTCTTTCTATCTCTCTGTTTTGTCTCTCTCTATCCATCTCTCTCCCGCTCATTGTCTGTTTGTGTGTCTCTGTCTGTCTGTCGGTCTGCTTGTCTTGCTATCACTCTCTCTTTATCTCTCTCCCTCTGTGTGTTTTTATCACTTTTCAGGACATTGTGGCTGTACTTCTGGAGGATAATTTCAAGCAGGAGCTTTCCATGTGGTACAGAGAATGCCTCGGTGACGACGTCGCCAAGTCGGCAATCACTCCTTCCAAACTAAAACAACAGGTGGCGCTCTGCAATTCAGCACGTTTGGCAGCTGAAGGGAGGATGAACCTAAATGACCTTAAGATGAACCTTGTACAGTCTCCCCAGGAGGCAAGGCCATTCTTTGTAGAGGTGAGATTCAACATTTAAATCAAGTGCTTATTATTTCAGACTTTTTTCTTTTAGAACATACACATATTTTCTTTAAGTAAACAAGTATTGCTTTTTATATTACTGGTGTTTACTATCCTTAAAGATTTTTGTATGTAAGTATAATACCATTTTTATATCTTTAGGGGCCTGTTACACAAAGCTTTATGATCGATCTTTGGACTGATACTAACAAGTGATTGCTTGATAAAATATATGTTCAATCATTCATAAAATGAAATAGTTCAGTCAATTGCATATCTCTGTGCCAACTGCTGTGACAATAGTCAATGAATTGTATCCTGATTGATATTATCTGAATCCATATGCAGAGCTGCCAAGTACTACTGGTTTTCAGTAATTACTACTGAATAATTAGAAAGAACGGTGGTGGTTTCATGCAAATTACTGATTTCTGCAGTTTAAATACTGATTTTCTTACCAAAATGCTGATTTTCAGCCTTTAGAATACTGAAATGTTCTTGAACAGGTTGGCATCTCTGCATATGCTGATTGTTTTTTCTCCTATCTATAATCTTTGTATTTCAGTGTATTGTAAAGACTATGTCATCCAGTAGTGAACATCAGAAGTCAAATATCAAGTCTCTTTTGAGGTAAAGATTTTAATATCGGGTTCTTGGAGTAGAAATTAGCTTTCAATATGTGACTAAGGGGTATTGGCAAGAGCTGGCATATTTTAGTTTAAACTTTTTTTTATCTCTGTACTCTTATGAGATATTGACATTATTATTGCCACAATTTTAATCCAGTTTTCATGAATTAAATACCAGTTTGGATCATGATTATCCATGCAAGAATTACAGAATTTTGATCATTATTTCATTTTAAGCAAATATCACACACTTTGTTTCAGTTCAGCGCTGACAGCTTGAGTACTCTTTGATCGACAGTGCGTAAGTAGGTATGTGTGTAATAAATACATACTTGTAAAATCTTGTCCAGAGCAGATTTAAGAACCAGCGTATACGTCTTGGCCCCCAGAATATATTGTTTGAAAACAACCGTGCTTTTATACAGAAGGGGCCTTAAATTAAGTATATACTTACATCTGCCAAGGATATAGCATTGATATCCATTTTTAGATCCTCCGTATCCTCAGGTTATAATGGATTTTGTGAATTGCTTTTACTCAGGTTATTATTCCGAGATGACACGCTGTGTAAAGGTATCCTGGAAGGCCCTCTCTGTGTCCTCTTCTCTGAAGATGAGAGACAGGAGTTCTTGAGATGTTGCAAGCCCGAGGAAGGAAAACAAGCTGGTGGGGACGCGAGTCAGAGGGATCAACATTCAGGTATGTGATTGTTATTAAGGAAGCTGCTCCAAGCCATCATCTGTCGCTCATCAAGGAAAGACATTTGATCAGTTATGAAGTGGAAATAATCATTTAAGATCCATGTGACATGTACATGTATATACTCTTTGCATGAAGCCTGATTATTTTGTAGGAAGTGGGGATGGAAGGAGAGAGTATGGATTCATGGTGAAGAGAGAGAGAGAGAGGAAAGCCCCTATCATTCAAACCCTGTCAAACTTCCTGGGCCGTAACACAGAGCTTAGCAGTCATCTATAACGTTTCTGTAGAATATTGCAGTCAGTGATTGCATTGACTACAACGTACAATAAACCTTTGTGTTATGGGCCCCAAGGGGGTAACTCAAAATAACTTGGTGGATGAGTGAAAAGCTGTATCCCAGACAGCTTCATGCAAGCATTATGTTCTAGCATTCATAGGTCTTAAACAATCACACATCGATTTAATGTTTTGGAGATTTAAATTTTATTACCCTCACACAATTTGATGAGGGTGGATGATAATAATAATCAAATGTTTCTAAGCGCTGCATACTATTGCTTTGGCTTTAGCACGGCTACCCTGATCGGAAGCTCGAGCATTCAAGGAATTCCTTCCTACTGGGTACCCATTTACTACACCTGGGTGGAGTTTGGAAAATGTAGATAAATTCCTTGCCGAAGGACGTGAGTGCTGCAGTGGGATTTGAACCCCGGACCTTGTGGTTCAAAGTCCGAAGACTTATCCACTGAGCCACAACACCTGTACATAAATAAATTTGGAAGCTTAGATTAGAAGGTTTCACCAAAGTGTTTCAAAGAAATGAAAGGCCCTGTGTAACAAGTTTGAGTACAGATTATAATACAATGATCATGAAATGAAGTAAGATGCTATTTTCGTTTTCTTCTAGACAACCAAGGGCTTCAGATGGGCCAGTTGGAACTGAAGCTACTCCTAACACAAGATCCAAATGAACTAGAGTCTGTTCTAAGGGCTTTGCACAAAACGACTCCAAACAGGAGATTCTCTGCAGTTTGCAGCAAGGTACGTATAGACTCTCTGTAAAGGGGTGCCAAATCTTTGAAATAAAAAGAATTGCTTGAAAGATGAAAGATTGAAATAAGAAAGATGTGTTGGTTAAAGTATGATAGAAATCAGACTAACTTTCCGCCAATCAACTTGAATGACTTTAGAAGCATATAGCATTAGCTTGTGAGCTGTCATTGATGACAAAACTCATGAAACTCTGCCCATATCCTTTTCACTATATATATGGTAGTAACACTTCTGCTTTTTTTTATTATGCAGTGGCAAATTGATAGATCATATGGCTACATCATAGATGCTATGAACAACAGACTGGTACAGGATTTCATCTTTATTCTACTGGTCAAAGCACAGCATTGTATAGAGAAGAAAGTAAGAAAAGTAGTATATTTCAATGTTGGTTGTTTGGAGCATTCAGTTTATGTACTAGTACAGGTATGTTTTGAATTTCATACATGATGAGGACTTGCATGCCTTTCAGTGGCTAACCCAAAATAAAAATAGCTATGAAAAGCAAAGTAGACCTACCTGAGGAAAGAAGACCTAATGTGTTGCGATTTCTGTGTAATTATCCTGTGAATATAAGTTTCTGGCAATAAATTTTTTTGCATGATAATTTGGTTATTATATGTCTAGTATTCCAATCTTTCCTTTTTGTTGAAACATTCTTTTCTTTTTCTCTTTATTTTTTGGTAATTTTGTGCAGAGCTATGATACAGCTATCAACAACAATTTTTTTTCTTCCACACTGAACATGTACCTTACACTCTGTTGATACTTGAAACCATATGCTACTACGTTACATGCTACTCTGCTGTGAAGTAATTCGTACCCTAGGTTTGCAGTAGTCTTTTCGCTTGTCTTGTGTTTTTGTGCAGAGTTACGATGCAGCTATCAACCACCTTGAGGCTGCCTGTAAGAACACCAAGGATTCATACTTCAGGCTCTACACTGGCGTTAGGAACGAGATCCTCTACGTAGAACTACTGAGGATGGCAGAACAGAAAGGCGCCAAGACCGCTGGACCGGACTTCAAACAGATGGTGCTGGCCTGTCTGCTAGGAACTCGCAGTGGTGAGTAGAAAAGGGGAGGTTTAAAGCAAATGGACCAGTATTGATTTGAGAGGGAGGGAGGGTTAAGATGGTGAAAGGGGCCAAGACTGCCGCATCAGACTTCAAACAGATGGTTATGGGCCCTGTTGCATAAAAGTGACCATTATGATAACTTTGCCATCCAATGGTAACTTTCATGGAATCCTTGAGTTTGATTGGCTGTTGATCAGTGTTACCATGATGGATCCTTGTCATTTGATTGGTTGCTTGATATCAATCATTCAGCTCATTTTATAATCGTGTCATCAACCGTGCAATTTTGGATCCATACGATTTTGTCCATTGCACGCGCGCACCGAGACTGCAGGCACCACAAGTAAAACCACTCGTGTTTACAGCACACATGTTGTATGTACGCGACAATAAACAGACCGAGCTCGCACTGCATGAGCATATTTTTTTGCATCAAAATTGATAAATTTCATATGAAAAAGAATCTATTTTTAGAGATGCTTTTTTTCATTTGTGCAATGGACAGAATATTTCATTCGGAGAAAGATGAAATGAATGATCCGTTTTGAACCAATAGATCATTTCATCTTTCACCTCATAAACATTAATTATTTGTATACCATTAAATGGCACAGTTACTATGATAGTAACTTTTATGCCACATCATGGCTCAGGCTTGTCTGCTAGGAATTCTCAGCAGTGAGTAAAAAGGGGAAGGTTTAGGACAGGTGAAACAGTGGTGAATCGAGGGGAAAGGGAGAGTTAAAAGGGGGCCAAAGTGGCTGGACCAGAGCTCAGACAGACAGAGAGGGTCCTGGCTCGTGTGCTATGACCATGCAGTGGTATGTCAGATGAAGGAAAAGGGGTGTGATAGTAAAAGATTGAAGAGAGGGGCTGACAGACATGGTTCTGGATTGTTTTCTCATAAACTACCATCAATGTGTTGATGTAATTACCACTTGGATGGATTTGGAGAATGAGCAATGGAGATGATTTTAGTTAGTGCTTAAGTTGCAAAATCTACAGGGGCTGTGAACCAAAGTTCCAACATATGGCCTTGACTTGACTAATGAACAGTCATATTTAAGAAAATACAAGGGCTTTGAGGTAGTTGCCAAAATTTTCATATTTTAGGATATAAAAGAGGTCATGAGGATGATAGAGGGGGTAAAATTTGTATGGTCTTTGTGCTGAGAGAGGGATTAAGGGTTCTCTAAGCTATGTAGTTTTTTGACTAATTAGGTAGTTCTTCAATTTGGATGAAAAGAATCAACTGTCACCTCAGTACATTGCTTATCTTAAGCACAAGAGCAGTCTTCTATTCAAAGGCAGTCGGGTTGTAGATATTGCTCAGAATCATCCTTTGTGGTAGTCATCTAATGGAAACTGCAATCTCCTGTCTCATTTATGTTTTTAGATCGAGATATCCAGCCCAGGGAACCAGTCTTGGATCAATGCATCTTGTTCCTACTCAACAGTCAATACTGGTTATGTTTCTTCAATGCTGATATTCCCTTGCCTTTTTGGAGGGTAAGTTTGTTGGGTTTCTGTTTTTTTTAATATTTTTAGAATGAGTGATTCTGTCTCAATCAATCATGATTCTTGCGGTATTTCCTCCCAGCCAAAGTCATAACCCTTTATTTGGTTCGTGCATGAAAGATAAACCCCTTGATACTTAAGACCATAGTTTGTGGAAATGAACAACTATATTTCATCATACGACTTTTGCATGATCTATGCTCCTAACAAACATAATATTCCTGACCCCTCCTCTAAAAAAAATGTGGTTGATTCATGTCAGTCTAAAATATGGAAGGCCAGTGAGGACATCATTCATCATCTAGAATGATTATGTGTATGCATTATCAATTTGACCATGCCCATATTTTTTTGTTATAGGACAGTTTGTGTTCGTTCGTTATACAAATTAAAGAAATGTTGAGTTGCCATATTTGAATTGTTATGAATTAATCTCTAATCTTTATTAGACTTGGATATATTTTTTTTCTCATAAATTTCAGATCAGTAAATTCATAGCCCTGTGTATGAAAGATGACCCATCTGATACAAATAAATGCCGACCTGTGGCCAAGGAGCTTTCCCAAGCTATGGTGTCTGTGTTCGGTACGACCATACAGACTAAACGGAATGTCACTGGAGGCAATGCTGCTACTGTCACTAGGGAAACCAGTACAGCTATCATGACCAGGTAGGAAGAAGATGGATTTTATTATTCTTATTCTAATGATGATGATGATGATTGTGGTGGTGGTGGTGGCGGTGGTGGTGGTGGTGATGATGATGGTGATGATGATGGTGGTGGTGGTGATGGTGATGGTGATGATGGTGTTGATGGTGATGGTGGTGGGGTGATGATGATGATGATGATGGTGATGGTGATGATTGTGGTGGTGGGGGTTGTGATGATGATGATGATGGTGATGGGGATGATTGTGGTGGTGGTGATGGTGATGATGATGGTGTTGATAGTGATGGTGGGGGTTGTGATGATGATGATGATGATGACGATGGTGATGGTGATGGTGATGATTGTGGTGGTGGTTGTGGTGATGATGATGATGATGGTGATGGTGATGATTGTGGTGGTAGTGATGGTGATGATGATGGTGTTGATAGTGATGGTGGGGGTTGTGATGATGATGATGATGATGACGATGGTGATGGTGATGGTGATGATTGTGGTGGTGGTTGTGGTGATGATGATGATGATGGTGATGGTGATGATTGTGGTGGTAGTGATGGTGATGATGATGGTGTTGATAGTGATGGTGGGGGTTGTGATGATGATGATGATGATGACGATGGTGATGGTGATGGTGATGATTGTGGTGGTGGTTGTGGTGATGGTGATGATGATGGTGATGGTGATGATTGTGGTGGTAGTGATGGTGATGATGATGGTGTTGATAGTGATGGTGGGGGTTGTGATGATGATGATGATGATGACGATGGTGATGGTGATGGTGATGATTGTGGTGGTGGTGGGGGTGATGATGATGATGATGGTGGTGGTCGTGGTGATTGTGGTGGTGGGGGTTGTGATGATGATGATGATGATGATGATGGTGATGGTGATGATTGTGGTGGTGGTTGTGGTGATGATGATGATGATGGTGATGGTGATGGTGATGATTGTGGTGGTGGTTGTGGTGATGATGATGATGATGATGATGATGATGGTGATGATTGTGGTGGTGGTCGTGGTGATGATGATGGTGTTGATAGTGATGGTGGTGATTGTGGTGGTGGTCGTGGTGATGATGATGGTGTTGATAGTGATGGTGGTGGGGGTGATGATGATGATGATGGTGATGGTGATGATTGTGGTGGTGGTCGTGGTGATGATGATGGTGTTGATAGTGATGGTGGTGATTGTGGTGGTGGTTGTGGTGATGATTGTGGTGGTAGTGATGGTGGTGGGGGTGATGATGATGATGATAATGATTGTAATGATGCTGATGATGATGATGATGATGATCTTGACTCTCATGTTGATATCAGTATACTGCAACAGCCATGATAAAAAAAACATGATTTTTATTCAAAATTTTACTTTCTCCACCTTTAATTTTCCAAGTATTACCACCCTCATCATTGTTCGGAAGATACTCATTAAGTAAATGTCCATATCTTGATTTACAGGGTTGAGTTTGTGAACTTTGTGAAGTCTCTTTACGATGATAGATGTCTGAGTCTTGTCCTCTCCTGCCTCGTCAAGATTTACAACCTTCTTAAAGATGATGTGACTAACGAGTTATCCCATGAATACCCAGCACTATGGCCAAACACTATCACAAAGTGAGTCTTATAGCTTAGCTGCTTTCTTGAGGTATAGATCAATCTGATTTTACTGTTCATATTGGCAACAGTTACTTTTTTTTCTCCTTGTACATGGTCTGAAAGGGGCAATGAAATGCGATGAAATGACATCATAGATGACAGAAACTCAGCAAATATATTTCTAATTTGAATATCTTAATAGACTCAACGAAAATATTTCTATGTTAATATTTTTTTAATGTTTAATTCTTATGATGACACGAATATTGATTTATTAGTAGCTAGCATAAACAACCTCCTTATCTGTGTGAAATACTTGTTATAACAATAAATTAACTTAATGATAAATATCTTTTATGCTCAATAGTTTTTATATCCATTCTGTGTACATACATATTTCCATAAATTCTCTTATCTGATGTATAGCATGGGAGAGAAACCTTCATAACGCTTGCATAGTCTGGTGACATTTTTTCTACAATTCTCATATCTCGATTTCTTCTTAAACCACCAGTCCTGGCTCAGTGGATATTGACGCCGTGGCTACGACACTCCATGAGGTCATAGGTCATGCAGTATCTATGGACCCGATGAAACCAGAATGGCTGTGTACACATGCAGATGCACGCTATGGTAAGGCACCCTGCATACAGAGTGGATGATTTCAAGTTTGGTGTCAAATATGGTGTTAGTGTTGGTGTTGGGGCGATACAGCAGTTGTCACAATATTGAACAAGGATTAGGCTGGTGAAGCGAGGGTGTCATGCAATGTTGCGCTATCAGTGACGTGATCATTTTTTTTTATAAACTCAAAGAGTTAGGTTCGGGAGCACAACTCATTCTCCCAACACCAACACTGCTACAAATCATTGCAATTTGTTTAATAATTTTGATTTTTTTTTTTCTTCTGATGGATCCCATGTAAGTTGTGCGCATACAGCATTTACATATTTTTCTTTCTTCCTTTTTTGGGGTGATAATTTCATTTTATGGATTATGGAATGACTACAAGGTTGTAGCCAGTAGCGAGTGTGGTATGCAAGTCATGCATTGATGCTTTAAATCTATGCAACCCTCCAGTCATGCAGTACTGTGCATTTCAGTTGTCTCACTTTACCTCTGGTGCGTAAAGCCTGAGATGCCATGAAATTACACATTTTATTATTCAGGAGAAGAATCATACCAAACCACTCCTTACGAGTTCATGATAGCAAGCAAGTCTAGCCTTGTCTTTGCCTGTGAGATCCAAACACTTTTGGAGAAATTTTAACAAATTTTTCTTTCCAAAGTCATACTGCCAACTTTTTAAAACAAATAATATACAGTTTGAATTTTTAAATTGTCAGTAGCAATACAGGCATCTCAATGTTATGCAAAATATGTACCCTGGAGTGCCTTGCATTGTCACTTAAAGTGCACTCACAACTGTACATTTATATATTTTTTAATTCATGTTTTGCTGACTATGAGATATGCAAATGAATGAGAAATCTGTCTTTTTTTGTGTTTGTGTCTGTCCAGCTAAAAAGCAGTTTGGATCGGCGCTAAAGTTTTACCTCCAGGCTGCTATGGTATCCACACAGTTCTTTGAGAACCCAATACCCAAGACTGTATGGACAGAGCAGGTCTACAAGCGATGCATCAAGGCCTGTTCTGGCCTCCAGTGCCATACCCAAGCAGCCATCTTGTGTCAGTTCCTCCAACCCATTGATTATGTGACTGCTTTCCAAGCTCTGCAGGAGAAGAGATGGTAAGGTCTTCTTACCTCGTATTCATCTAACTCTTGATTAGGATTTATTATATTTTATTTGAATGTTGTTGGATTATTAAGAAAAGCAAAAAAAAAAAACATAATATATATATTTGCTAGGCAAACACCCTGTATTTTAATGTTTGGAATTGATTTCATGTTTGTTTTTAAGAAATGAGATAGTAAAATAGAGAACAAATCAATGAAGGTTTGGCCAGAAATTGTCAAGTAGTTCTGAATTTTTACAGTTTGTTCTGTGCAGTCATTTGTGAAAAGCTTCCCAGATACTGTGTATCATGTCTTCCATGACTTGACTTTTTTTTGTTCATAACGAAGCAACTTGACTCCTTTGAATTTGAATGGAGTGAGATAATGCACAAGTAAATTCATTTGAAATAATCTGAATAATTGAATTTTTAAATCTATAGTACATGTACACAGCAGAAGAGTTTGCATTCGACATTAAAATATGTAATTCAATAAGATTTTTTTTGTTAAATGTTATCTTTCAATACAGTTTAATCAAACTTTCATTAATATACTGTATGTCTCTCATTTTTTTGCTTTAAGTAAATCTTGACATCCGAATGGACTTCCCCAGACCTGTCCTGATTTTCAACTTTCAAAATGTCCAAAAATTATTACACCCTGATTTCTGACATTTCATTTGAGAAAAGAAAAAAGTGGGGGGAAATGGCCATAGACCCATTCATCCCCTCCCCTCCCCCGTCCCCAGTGCATCCCAATAGCACAGTCCTTATAGGCTTAAGGTTTCTAAAATCCAGGAGCTTCAGGGGTGCTGCCTTCTTGACCTCTGGACCCTCCTGGGGGGGGGGGGAGGGCTTAGCCAGCCCCTTGGACCCCCAGCCATTTCTTGTCCAGATTTTAATAATAATAATAACTCTTCTTTACCCAGGGTAGCCACTCTCCACTGAAAGCTGTTCTTCCAGCAGGCCCTGCATAACATAACGTGTTATCTTTACCCTTCTCCATTCTTATATGTCGAGCTCAGTCAGGGATTGAACCCACAACCTCCCATTCCTTGGGCAGATGTTCTACCACTGAGCCACCATGCCCAGTGCTTTTCTAATTGACTTTTCAGGATGCTTTATTTCACACCACTACACTTTTACATCTTATTATGATTATTTTTTTTCTCCCCCCTCTCTCTCTTTGTTATCAATACAGCTATGATGGTAGTGATAGCTTATACAGTTGCTTCTGGGACTTGGCCATACTAGAGTTCCTAGTGTGTATCCTTTGACAATAAAAGCAGAAGGACATGTGTCCAGTTTGATCCTGTCAATGGGCTTATTTTCAAGGGGTTAATGACATTGAGCAATTATGTTATGCCTTGGATCAGTGTTTTATTTATGTCATTATTTTTTTAGATGTTTGGAATGATTTGTGTGGAGTAGGACATATGCCTCATTCATCTTAAAGGGATGGTCCAGGCTGGAGATATTTATATCTCAATAAATAGAGTAAAATTCACAATACAAAATGCTGAAAATTTAATCAAAATTGGATAATAAGTAACAAAGTTATTGAATTCTAAAGATTTGCATTATTCCGGTGAAACAGTTCTAGGCATGTCTTTATGAATATTCATTAGGTGGGCTGATGTTGTCATATACCCACTTGTTCTTTTGTATTTTATTATATGAAATTACGTTTATTCAAAATTTTCTACCAAGAACTAAAACAATTGGATTGACAACTGATTAAGTGCATTAGTTATTTATTGCCACAACTTATTTCATCATAATGGAGACAGATCATTTACACATGTATGAAAAAATGAAACATTTATGATTTCATGTAATAACATAAGAAAAGGGAAAGTGGGGGTGAAACATCATCAGCCCACCTAATGAATATTCATGACGATGTGCATATAACTGTTTTCACAAAATATTTATATACTTTAAAATTTAATAACTTTGTTATTTGTTATCTGATTTTGATGAAATTTTCAGCATTTTGCTCTGTTAATTTTACTCTTTTTAGCCCGGACTATCCCTTTAAATCCTTGATTTACTCTGTATTTATTATCAAGGAGAACGTGGGTAGTGTTTCAGGAAACAAGTAGTGATTTTCACTTACAAAATTGCTCTGAGCCAATCAGATGCAAGGATTTTGGTAGCTTATAACAATAGTCAATGCCCCATGTTAGATGAATATCAGGTTTTTTAAACTCAAAGTGACATCCTGGAATATATATTTTCTACACTCTATCCAGGTTGGTGAAATAAGTGATTGGTTAGTGTGAATTACACTGCACTGAAGTAAATGGCAGGGCATCGTCGTTGTAGCCATACAGCCATATATCAGGGCCCCTTCTTACAAAGAGTTATGATTGATCCAATCAATCGTGAGTCTATGGAAATCCATCACTGTCATAATTTTTTCTACAGGAAATTTGCAAAATGTCCTTTCTAACAAAGGCAAACACACCAAATTGTCAAGAAATCAATGAATTTATGAAAATACATCATATCTAGAAATATTTTAGAACAAACATGTATTTTTAGATGTGGGCGTTGCTGGCTTACCATAGTTGAGTTTGATCAGATCAATCGTAACTCTTTGTGAGACAGGGCGCTGATGTACATAACGTTATGCAAGAATTCATAGCTGTTGTTGTTAGTGATATGTTATTAATCTTTAACTACCTCCTCCCCATAGTCACACATCACAAAAGGAGTGAAATGGACAAGGAACAAGCTGCAGTAAGTTAATCTTATTTGTTGGTATTTTCATAGCATGAAGTCAAACTTAAATTTATTCATTAAAAAAAAAAAAAAATTGTCATGAACAGTGAGGGTAATGAAACAATTCTATATGAATATGGACTGGAAATCTAGTTTAGTTTGGACTCAACCCCTAATTATAGCTGTGAGGAAACCACTTATTCCCATAAAATTTGGAGAAAATAAGCAGTATAAAGCAGGCAAAAAATTGTATTTTAAATTGTTATAAGAGATAGGTACCCTGATTTGTTTTCACTGTACAGTTTGAATCGCACATTTCCTAAATAAAGACCACTTAAAGGGATGGTCCGGGCTGAAAATATTTATATCTTAATACATAGAGTAGAATTCACTGAGCAAAATGCCAAAAATTTCATCAAAATCGTATAATAAATAATAAAGTTATTGAAGTTTAAAGTTTAGCAATATTTTGTGAAAACAGTCGTCATGAATATTCATTAGGTGGGCTGATGATGTCACATCCCCACTTTCAGTTTTCTTTTGTTATTACATAAAATCATATTTTTTTCATTATTTCATACTTGTGTGAATGATATGTCTCCCTTATAATGAAATAAGTCGCAGCAATAAATATCTAATGCACTAAATCAGTTGTTAATCAAATTTTTCTAGTTCTTGGAAGAAAAAATTTGAATAAACCTAATTTCATATAATAAAATACAAAAGAACAAGTGGGGATGTGACATCATCAGCCAACCTAATGAATATTCATGACAACTGTTTTCGCAAAATATTGCTAAACTTTAAAATCTAATACCTTTGTTATATGTTATCCGATTTTGATGAAATTTCTGGCATTTTGCTCAGTGAATTTTACTCTATTTTTTAAGTTATAAATACTTTCAGCCCGGACCATCCCTTTAAGGGAGACAAGAAAAGTGGTCCTGACGAGAAGAAATTATTCAAGGAAAACAAAATATTGTGATCTGTATGGACAGGTTCCCTTTCTAGACAGGTGGTCAAGTCTGACTGTATATCTCCCGTTATAATGTCATTGCAGATGGAAGTCCTAAGCCAGGCTGAGCTAAACACCTGCAACTCGGAGACGGTCTTAGCGGCAGCAGCGAGGAAACGTCAAAAGCTCTTCTTGCAGTCCATGGCCAAACAGTATCTATGATGATTCTTTCATTACAATGAACTGATACAATACCTGGGGCCCGTTTACAAGAAATTATGATTGATCCGATCAACCTCAACTATATGGAAATCCATCCATGTCATAATTTTTTGTACAGGAAATTTGCACAATGTCCCTTGTAAACAAAGTGAAGTACACTGAATTTCAAGAAAATGTTGAATGTATGAATATACATCATATCTAGAAAATATTTTAAACAAACATACATAATAAATGTTGATGTTGCTGGCCGTCCATAGTTGTGATTGATCGAATCAATCGCAACTCTTTGTAAAACGAAGCCCTGGGCTTCTGTCATGTTTCCTAAAGCTAAATATAATTACATTACAATAACTGTATTGAATGGTGGCATTTGATTTGTTGACAGCAATTTTATCTGGATATTTGCATTTTTGAGTGCTAACAAGCTTCAAGAAAGCTTATAGAAATTGATATAATGATTGATTGAATTAGATCAATTTACAATCAATTGTAAAATTAACTTTACAATCACTTACTGAGCTTTGTGGTGTGGAGCCCAGGACCCGCTTTCATAAAACTTGTAACAATGGTTAGGTTACAGTCTACTGTTAGAAGCAACTGAAATGGTGATATTTGATTGGTCAGAGGCACATTTTTCATAGAATTATTCAAGGATTTGTTACTAATAAAAGACCACATCCATGGAGAAACTCGACTATCCACATTCGCCACATTATCTATTTTACTTTTACCAGCATACAAGATGGAAAATCATTTATTGGCATTCTGACCGCTGCTTTGTGATAAAGAAACAAGAAGATTATTGCTCAGGTGGTGAATACATGATTGTCTGAAACGTCTGATCCCCACCAAGAGCATAAACATAAAATCCATAGGAATAGCTAATGTCAATGCTATATGATTATGAATGCATGTACTGTACCTTTAATTTGAACGTACATATTGCCATGAAAAAAACCAAAAACAGGACAGGTGCTTGAAAATATGTGATTGAGATTTCACTTTTGTGGCAGCTTCAACCAAAAGAATCATGTCAACATTTTGTTCTTATCCAAAGAAATTATAACTTTCATGTAATTCTGCGATTGATTGGATTCTATTTCCAAAATTAGGTTTGTCAACAGTTAAATTTTGACCCAAATATATATAGGGTACAGATTCCCATTATAAATAATAAAGTGATTTTGCGGCACTGTTGACAATTATTCCTCTTCTAAAGTTCTGTAGCATACTTCTTTCAGCTTTTCTTTTTTTTCCCTTCAGAATTCAATAGATTTTTATGAACTTTGCTCTCTATCTTTTCATCATGGATGTCAGTTTCCTAAATGGATTAAATTATCAAAGCTATCAGGATGTCATAGCAATATATCAGCCTATAAAAGTACTTAAGGGTGTCTTGAGGTGACCACCTTTCACCCAAGCATAACAGTATCCAAAGATGGAAAGTCTTAAAAACTGTTGTGTTTATGCAATATATTTGCCGTAATGAAAATGGACATTTTAAAAGTCAAGTAAGCCCCAGAAAATTGTTGATTTGAATAAATATAGAAAAATGAAACAAGCATGACGCCGAAAATTTGATCAAAATCGGATGTAAAATAAGAAAGTTATGACATTTTAAAGTTTCACTTATGTTTCACAAAATAGTTATATGGACAATATTTCAGATTTGACAATAAGGACCAGCTTGACTGAAGCACAAAATGATAAAACAATGGTAATTCCACATTTTCAGTGAGGAAGAAAACTTTGTTTCACAGAAGAATTAGGAGAAAATTAGAATATTTCACATTTCATGTAATAAAATATATAAGAATACCGACCAGGATGTGCATATGACCGTTTGTGAAATTAAGCGAAACTTTTAAATATCATAACTTTCTTATTTCACATCCGATTTCAATGAAATTTTCATATTTTATGCCCCCGCAGACGAAGTCCAGAGGGGGCATGAAGCGTTGCCCCGTCCGTCCTTCCGCCCCACCCCACTTGGTTTGTGCGCAATAACTCAAAAAAACATTAACGGATTTTAAGAATTTTTGGTGTGTAGGTAGATGACACCAAAATACAGGCTAAGTTCGAAGTCCGCAGGTCAAAGGTCACAGCTTATTAAATATGTGAGTTGGTTTCCGCGAAATTAACTCGAAAACTATTTAATGGATTTCATAAAATTTTGGTGTGTAGGTAGATGACACCAAAATAAAGGCAAAGTTTGAATTCGGTGTCCGCAGGTCAAAGCTCATTATATATGCATGTTGGTTCAAATGTCTAAACTTGTTCAATATATATAGGTATATTGGTTTCTGCACGATATTGAATTCAATCATATTGAATGAATTTCTGATCGCGTTAAGCGGGGGCATCTGTGTCCTTTGGACACGTCAAACTTCTAGTTCTCTTTTTATTCAAATGAACTTTATGTTGGGGTGGACTTGTCCTTTAAAATGAAAACACAAATCACTGTTGTGTTTCATTCAGAATGCTATTATGCAGAAATGAGATTGCTGAAAATAGATTAAACACAGCACAGATCTCAATAATGATGGCATAAATACATGTTGAGAAATATCTCCGTCTCGAGACTATGTCTAGAGAAAGTGATTGTATGTATCATGTCTGGTCTCAGACAGTTACATGTATGTCTTTACCTCAAAGGGAAATGTCTTGTGTCTCGAAGGCCAAGACATTCCCGAGACAATAAAAAGGACAGGTTATCTCCCTACTTTGCTTCAATCAATCAGTTTTGGGGGTCTAATCTTGCGACATGTCTCGAGACGGTGATTGTGTCGCATCTCGTCTCAGTCTTGGCCGATTCTGCACATTTGCGTCCGTCTTTAATTGATCATTGTCTCATTCACTCTCTCATCTGAGAGTGTCTCGATCAAGCCCAACACTGCTGAAAATGCGGAAGAATTAGTGTTGATGAAGAGTGCTTGAAAACTCTCCCGCAGTGATCATCTTTGTGATTCTGTTTTATTATTAAGTGGCTTGTGATTGTGATTCTATCTTGAGAATATTGCAAGAACACACATCTAGACACCAGGCATTTGGTACTGTGAAAACCCAGTATGAATATCTTGTTTTGACATGATAACATTCGTGGAATTGGGACATCAAAGTAATAACCTACTGCATGGCATAGAGGTCATCAGAAACCCATCCAGGAAATCCTCTATGACCTGTGTAAGAGTAATTCAGGGTAAATAAAATCCCGATTGTTCAGGTTGATATCCCTTAAAGGGTCGTATTTAGCCAATGAAAATATTCTCCTTCCTTTAATAGAGCCCATGTTCATGCTCATCGCATCCACTATGTTGTTAGATGTGTGTTTGGACTAAAGTTTGTCACTCTATGGACACTAAAGTTCCATTCCATAAACTGGCATCTTAGTGTGATCCAAATTCCAAGAAAAATGTACTCTACTTGTTATTAAGTAGTTTGGCCTATCTGAAATTTAAGTATGTTAATTTTCTTTTCCTCATGCTAAAGGATGAATTTGTGAAATTATAATATAAACAGTCAAAAATGATGTAATTGCTATTTCCTTTAAGCATGCAGTAGACTTCTCTGTTAGGTAGTGAAATAAAGGCTGATAAAATTCACATTCAAATATTATGAAAATGATGCTGATAACATTGACCAATTTTTTATTTTAATGCTGGGAATTTGGCCTTAAAAATAGATTGGTAGGCTGTGATTGTGTGAATCCTGTCTTGCAAGAACAAAAATGTCTATGCCACATGGAGTTGTTCCAATAACAACCCATAAGAACTGCTCACAGAAAATAACATGTTCCTTGTGCATGTCTTACATACGTGATAGCAAATATATGTAATCTGTGGTTGAGTATCAGTGACTTAAAAAGTTGTATTTATAAGCATTTGTAAATAAAGATACTTGAAATAAGAAGAAGTGTGGATAAATGATTTCACCGTGTTATAAAATGAGATTATTTGAGAGATCAATTGGAATATTGGTTAAAAGGCAGAGGACATTTCTCAAGTAATGCTTATCTGCTCATTATTCAACCTTACTTATGGCTGCAGTGTGTAGCTGTCCAGGAGGTAGCCGCTTCATCTACATTGTCTGTAACCACTAGAAAAACTGTTATCCAAGCAGTAGATATGATATCGAGCACCCCAGTCAGGTGATTATTCTAGACTTGTCCTCTCACACGACCATTAATAGGTACTCCCTTTACCCATTGCTATTCAGCTAGGGAATTCAGGGAAAATTAATTTAACATTGAATTTCATTATTTCTTTGGTGTGTTTTGGAAAATAACCCTTGTAACTATAACCAAACCAAAATCATCTTTTTCAACCAACCCCCCCCCCCCCCCTCCACACACACCCACCAACCCACATGTTGACGACCAACATACCATTCTGCAGTGTTGCATATCATATTATAAATGTCACTACCAACTTGCTCTGGGCAAATGTATACATAGTGCAGTCCAAAATGATCATCTTGTCATCTCTTATGCAGCCACTTAAAAAAAAAAATAAGCAGCAAAGCAAAAGGCCTGAGAGGCCCAACACGCAACTGCAATGGAATACAATAGATGTACACAATGATATCGAAGAAAATATTATTTATTTTTTTCTATAAAGATTCTGAACAACAAAATATAAGGTGAATCTGTTTAAAGTTAAACTTTCTACGACATGTTGACCATAATTTCAGGAAATTTCAAATACAATATTCAATGCTCATCATATTGACCTTGGTATTTGGAAATAAGTTCATTTTTACATTGATCTTTGTAAATCAAACAATGGGCAGAGAAACAATGCTTGGACATGACTTAAAAGTGAAATTCAAAACCATGTCAATATTTTGAAAACAAACTTTTTAACAAAAAACAAGTTCATATAAACTGTAACCTACTCTTAATTCAAAACTAAAATTACATGTTAATCATCCTGGTAACCCTATATTATAAAAAAAAATTAACATGCCACCCCCCCAAAAAAATTGTTTGCTTTAAAGCAGATACAAACCAATAGCGCCACCTTGAGTCCTCAACAACTCTTACCTGGCCAGTTTCCTGACCCATAATGCTAGTGTAGTCAAGTAATATAGACCCATTTGAATGATAACATGCTTATCAACTACCCAATACATTATACCACAATAATTATGTTTAATACCAAGTAGCAAAACAATTTACTTTTCCTCTAAAACATTTTAGTTTCTCTATACAAATACAATTATAGGTCAATTTATTCTCTGTATTATGTAGATATTTACTCCCTCTTTAACATTTAGATTTGATTTTAAATTTAAATTGCATGTTGCATTTGTCATGTTCTTATAAATCTTTTGCAATACTTCATGTCCACTTAAACCTGGCAAGGTCTAAAACATGAGTAACACACAAATATCTAGGTAATATCTGTGACCTTGAGAAATTGAAGTACGCTTATGCTTGCAAATAGAATAGGTAAACAATATTTCAGTCTGAGGCAAATATGCTATAATGACAAATGGATGGAGTACAATAAAAAAAATTACACATACATACAAGTGGAAAGTACTTACACGTAGCAAACGTATACCTGACGGATAATTCGCTGATAGGTCTACACCCGCTGTATGTATACACATACTTTCTGTTTCATCTCGTCCAAAATGGACTACTCATACTTCATACAGCCAGTTTCCCATTTGGTCTGATTGACTATATTTAGCACATTCATCATTTTGTCACATTTCTACTTAGGTATACAATATCCACTTTAGTCTACACTGTACATGGTTATATGAACTGTTCATGAATCAAATTTTCATTTGACAAAGTGCCAAGTAACTAGAAAGCTGAAGTAGAAAGAACGTTCCATGACGTTTGCTCCGCTGCAAATTCTATACATTAATGGAATGACCATCTTATACCCTGGATTTAACAATAAACCCTACATGTATCCTAAACCTAACATAAAACCCTATACATGTACATGTAGCAACCCTAACCCTAACAAAATAAAGACCAGGGGCCATATTCTGAAAATTGTCTTCAGAGAAATATTCTTGTATCTTTAGAGTTACAATAAAATCTGTATTCCGAAAATTCTTGTATCTTTTCTTGTAACTTTCGCTGAGCGCGTATGATGTCAGAGCTAGAATTATGCGTAAAGTTAAAAACGGCGCTTAAATATCCCTTTCAGTTGCGCAAGATAACATATCAAGATAAAAGGTATTCTGAAAATTATCTTATCTTTGCGTTCTGTTAAATTCCTTGCAAAATACAAGAAAATTTACAAGAGGTAGGGGGCTATTGTAACTTATTGTTGCATGCGATACTGGTCCGTCTGCAATTGTCGCCGGGGCAAATGTTGTGTCACCGGAAATAAAGACAATCTGGGCAATATATTGGGAACAATATAAAATGGGTAATAGAAAAGGTGTGGTGTGGACTGAATTGATAGTAGACTAAATGGTTTCGTCCAAGTTTGGACTGCTTGAGAATTATAGCAACTGCTTGTATGTCAATTGAATATAAACCATCCTGACATATCACAAGCATTATAATATCAATTTCATTACAGGAAAATAACACCGTAAATTCAACCAACTATTGTGTGACTACTTCAATATCAAAGGGCAGGGCAAAATGGAAAAAACTCACAAGTGAAAAAAAAAGTTATGGAATGTTGAAAAGCTTCTTTGGTCTGATGTCAAGTCTATAGATACACAAATTAGCATATTGAGAATGTCCATCCCAAATCCTTATAGGAAAATAAACTCAAGGAAATAATCAATCTGAGATGAAAGAGGGGGATAAAAAAGAGCCTGAGAAATGGAAACAATAGTTTTATTAAAATTGATCATAAATTAAGAGAGTTATGGAATGGGGTTCTTTTTTTGGTAAACATGCTTCAAAATGGCTAATTTTGTGGACATTTTCCACTGGTTTTGTACACAATATTTCAGATTTTCACATTCTTCTTCATGCAGGCGAGACAAAATCACCATGGCTGAAAAAATAAAATACACGAAAAAAAATATCTAAATTTGCCTCCATTCATAAAGTACAATTGGATAGGAACATCTGCTCACCAATTTACAAAACAGAATGTGTGCAGACAGACAGATCAAAGATTCACAATAACATGAATTTTAACACCCAGATTCAAGGGTGGTGTTACACAAGGATGTGTTAAGAAGGATAGGAAACTCATGCACAATACATTAAAAAATGTAAAGCATCCCAATCATTGACAAAGCATTCCACGGGGGTTTGATATTCCATGTGACATGCCGATGTTAACACTCCAGAGGCAACTGGCTTCTACAGAAGCAAAATATCAGTATTTATTATTTTTTACTCCATATTTAAAGCAATGTTTTGGATCACTTTCTTTGCAAATTTTAAATTAGTAAATGGACAACAAAAGGGAAGCCCTTGTGATATTTAATGCCTACAAAATAAAAGAATTTCAGAATTTTCCAACTATTTGCACTATTTTAGAGTTTACTCATTATGAAAGATGTATAATTATGAACATATTTTGTTTAATCATTTATGTACGGTATGTTCTTGCATTCTATGAATCTGAGATAATAAACTTTAAAAATTACTTGAATTATGGTTATTTCTGTTCGCTGATACACATTGTGCCCTCAAAAATGTACTAATAAATCATTACGAACTGGACAAGCCAAGTTAGAATCTGACTTTGTCCTGTTGCTTCGAGAAACTGTCACCAAATGAAAATCTGTATAGTTAAAACCCCTGAAAGGCACTGCTGAAACATCAGTATAAAACCATTATCTTGATGTCAGCTCTTCACATGGGGCTATAAAAGCAGGCTGGTACTAAGCAGGTACATTCCTATCCTTCCTATCACATCGCTGGTGGTACATAGAACTGTTTGTAAGCTACACATGACTGTGCAAGACTGAAACTTATTTTCAAGTGCTGAATCTACTTAATAGGAATCTATCATTTAACACAAGAAAAGGTAAACAGTCACATGTAAAGTAATGAGTAGCATACATACAAATAGCTCTATGAAACAACCTCCAGGGGATCGTTTCATAAAGGACTTGCAACTGTTGTAACTTTGCCATAGTGGCAACTGCCATGGTAACAGGGCTTAGCGGCCAATCAGAATCAAGGTTTCCATGGTAGTTGCCATAATGGCAAAGTTACAACAGTTGCAAGTCCTTTATGAAACAGGCCCCTGATCATTATATTTTGTCAGTTAAAAAAAAAGAAGAAGAAAATCCATAATTTATTGTTCGAAATATAAATCTGAAACAGAAATACTCTGAAAATGTATTTTGCCCAATTGTTCATGGGCCCAGCAGCCATTGTGCAGCGCCAGATAGATGTAGCTCTACCCCTTGAATCGTTGAACGCCAAATAGGGTAGCAGCAACTCCCAACTTTTAGCGTCTTTTGGTCTGACATGGTCGGGGTTTGAACCCCGACCTCCCTGTTGTGAGGTGGATGCTCTACCAACTGAGCCATCACACTGGTTTACGAAACACTAACATTTTCATCCATATTGCAATTAAAATATGTGTTGCACTTGCCTTTTAAAATGATATGTGTGTATAAATCTTCAACCCTAGGACAAGAATACCATGAGCATTACCAATCACTTTACGCATGAACAGTTACACAATGCACATGGCAAGACATCTTCACTACCATTCCATGAATTTCTATTCATAATAGTACACTGTACATGTACATTACAATATCAAATTTACATGGAGTAAACTAAGGAAATATTTACAGGGAAAGACAGAAAATTCATATCAATTTAAAGTCATAGACCATTTCAACAAGAATGGAATCATTTGACTTGGTTTGCCTACAGGCCTAATCAAATCTATTTCAGAATATATAGTGAATAAATCAACCATTCACATAAAAGTTGTTCATATTACAGTACATCAAACGTTTACCAGAGACTAGAGAATACTGGTACAGCGCTAAAAATTTAGTGAACCCCTTTGAAAAAAACACTCCTTCATGCTGGATGTTGAATGTAGACAACATCACTACAATGTTTGGCGAGCCCAGAGAAACAAACTTTATTGAATGTAATATTAGTATCACCTGACTTCACAATTAAATACATCTAAGACATGGCAGAACTTGAACTCTTTTCAATATGTCCATTTTCTGGTGGGGTTCACTTAAACTATAGAGCACTACTGTTCATACATTTCCTTTGCCAGTAATAATTTAATTGATTTTCATATTCAGGCACTTTCTGCCAGGTAAAATATGTACAGTAATACCCAATTACATGGAAATGCATTAATAAATAAAATTATCTATTGCAAACTCACAGCTTACAAATGGAAGCTTTCTGCCAGGCGAGATATTTAATACCCAATTACATGGAAATCAAAAAAAAAATTTTAGAAAAGATCTATTGCAAACTCACAGCTTTCAACAAAAAAGAAAACACAATATATTCAGTATTTGGATTATTCCATTCTCCTGCAATACAGAAGCCCAGTCTGTTTAATACTAATAATAAGTCAGCCTGAATGCAATATCCCTGTGTCCTTACAGTAAGTCAGCATTATATGTGTGCAATGTATTTATACACCCATTGTTCTGTTTATTTTTAAAGGGTTAAATTCCCCCACGTTTCATAACTTTTTATAGGGTTAGTTTTTACAGGGTTGAATTCATGTTTTGATAAAATTAAGTCAGCCTGAATGCAATATCCCTGTGTCCTTACAGTAAGTCAGCATTATATGCGTGCAATGTATTTATACACCCATTGTCCTGTTTATGTTTAAAGGGTTAAATTCACCAGTTTTCATAACTTTTTATAGGGTTAGTTTTTACAGGGTTGAATTTATGTTTTGATAAAAGTAAGTCAGCCTAAATGCAATATCCCTGTGTCCTTACAGTAAGTCAGCATTATATGTGTGCAATGTATTTATACACCCATTGTCCTGTTTATGTTTAAAGGGTTAAATTCACCAGTTTTCATAACTTTTTATAGGGTTAGTTTTTACAGGGTTGAATTTATGTTTTGATAAAAGTAAGTCAGCCTAAATGCAATATCCCTGTGTCCTTACAGTAAGTCAGCATTATATGATGTGTGCAATGTATTTATACACCTGTTGTCCCGTTTATATTTTAAAGGTTTAAATTCACTCGTTTTTATAGCATGCATGCTAAGAACCATAATATAGGGATGTTCAAAATTGATTTTTTTTTTCAGAAGGTTCAAATATGAAAATACAGCAATATTATTGTTCTTACAAAATAATAAAATTCGCTCTCTAAAAAGTATATGCTTTGCTCTTTACTCCTTAGAAGCTGAATTTGATTTTCTATTGTGACCTTAACATAAAATTATCAGTAATAATGAAATCATTACGGCATCATGACATTATATTATAATGGAATCATGAGTTCATGTATTCTCCATATGAACTGCATGGACCTTTTTTGAGAACTGAAGCGTAATGCAGGTTTATAAGCTCAAGTGGCGAGACTTGTCCAATCATATCTCAACACTTAGCTTTGAGCTTTGCTGTCATCATATCTGAACAAACGTCTGGCAGGACTAAATATCATCTTTTTGGCTCTTATTCTGCACCCTGACTCACCTACATGTTCATCTACTTGCATGTCTTAAAACATCTTGGTGGTGAGGTAAGTATTGATGACCTATAGATAATCTATCTTAATGTTGGTGGCAGAGTGACCATCCTGACTGCACTTCTGGTAGATATCTTTGTCCACTTTCCTCCTTGACCCCTTAAAGACTAGGCACGTCTTAATGAGGTAGTCGTGAAGCTGTTTCCGGAGCGGGATGACCATGAACATGATGGCTGATAGGACAAAGACACTTGCAGTACAGACCAGGGAGAGCGTGTAGGAACCAGTCAGATCATAGATGCCACCTGAGTTGATGATAAAAACACCGTCAAAATCATTTAAATTCACCTTTATGGTGGAAGAAAGGAAGATGAAAATTAGTAATGGTGTGAACATGCAATGAATTCTGACAGAATCTAATCAAATAACAACTAAATTATTTTAAAGAATAAATCCCATGTGCCAGATGACTATGAGATTGCAATAAAGATATCTACATAGAGGAAAGACCATGAATGTGATCGCTGATAGGACAAAGACACTTGCAGTACAAACCAATGTGGGTGTGCAGGAACCAGTGAGATCATATATTCCAGCTTAGACACCTATGTTAATAGTGAAAGGCATACAAAAAATCCAATTGACCATGAACAAGTAGTTCTATGAACATGATTAGCTGACAGGACAAAGACACCTGTCAGACCAAGGAACATGTGCAGGAACCAGTCAGTTATGCCACTAAGACATCTATGTTAATAGTGAGAGGCATACAAAAAATCAAAATGACTATGAACTAGTAATGCTATAAAAATGATAGCTGATAGGACAAAGACACCTGTAGTACAGACCTAGGAGCATGTACAGGAACCAGTCAGATATGCCACTAAGACATCTATGTTAATAGTGAAAGGCATACAAAAAATCAAAATTGACCATGAACAAGTAGTGCTATGAACATGATTAGCTGATAGGACAAAGACACCTGTAGTACAGACCAAGGAGTGTGTGCAGGAACCAGTCAGATATGCCACTAAGACATCTATGTTAAAAGCGAAAGGCATACAGAAAATCAAATGACCATGAACAAGTAGTGCCATGAACATGATAGCTGATAGGACAAAGCCAACTGGAGTACAGAGAGATTGGAGAGTGTATAGAAAATCATAGATGCCACTTGGGTCAATAGTAAAAGGCATACATCATACACTATTAAACAATGTTGTGCAAGTTTACCCCGGGGGAAGGGGGGGGGGGCACTCAAATTATATTTTGATGGGGTGTGCTAAAATCTAAAATGGGGTCTAAGGACAAAATACTTGGGTCTTGGGAACTAAATAAGTACCGGGCAAAGTGAAAAACGGACAGGATTACGGTACTGCACTGTAGGCCTACTGTAAGTACGGTGCGCGCAAGTGCTGTGCATGTGGGCGCTAGCAGTGTGGAGCGTTGTGGCCCAGTGGATAAGTCTTCTGACTTTGAAACAGAGGGTCGTGGGTTCGAATCCCAGCCATGGCATAATTCAGCAAGAAATTCATCCACATTGTGCTGCACTTGACCCAGGTGAGGTGAATGGGTACCCGGCAGGATTAATTCCTTGAATGCATGAGCGCTGAAAGGCAGCTCGAGCTAAAGCCGGGGTAATAATAATAATAATAACACGCCTCGGAATAGAATATTTCTAGATATATGGCGCTATATAAATGCCTATTATTATTATTATGAAGTTAAGCGATTTGTGAGCCATGCATGCAGCTAGCTTTGCATCGCTCACCCTGGATCAAGTTTTCGCTACCACGCGTCACGGTTAGCGGGCGCCGACAACCCTGAAAATTTTCAGGGCAAATCCGCCAACCGTGAACTTCCCCGACAACCGTGGCCGACAACTGTAAAACAGGCCTAGATCTACACAAAAACTGAATAATATATTTTTTTTAAATCTGCTTTTCAGATCCTAAAATAAACTTGTCGATTATTTCGCCCACGATTTCTTCCCGCCATTTCTTTGACTCGCTACTATGCTTTATACGATACGACCTCAACTGGAGGCCAATTTAGCTCTCTTCCTCTTATGTAGGAAGCGCGAAGATGTTTACCTCGCATTTGCGTATCGCATTCCTCTAATTATTTACGTCTTTAAAATGGCAGTAAATACGCTCAAAAATAAAGTGAGGAGAGAGGGGTACCGTGGGTTACTGGGTTGGGCAATGTAATTTAGATGTCACGAATTTCAGTTGATATTGTCACTTATTTTGTCAAAAGTAAAGTGTGTCAAAAATAATACAAAAATTCGATCGAAATTTAGTTTCATCTCGTCCCAGGCCCCAGCCTTATATAGCTACATCTACATGAATTCATTGAATGCATTTCTGATGACACTGCCGTAGAGCGAATTGAGAAAACTATTAAAAGATCAGGTTAATAATGACAAAGCCACAGGAATGGATTGATATAATGTCCAACTCATTTACTTACAGCAAAATTAATGATTTATTCACATTTATATTCCAATTTTACTCCATAATTTCCAAAGTCTTGATCTCTACATCGATCTTTTGAAAGTGTTGATTAATTTCGCGACGGTGTGTCTACCAAGTTCTGTGTCACTGCACTTGCGCTCGCCACGGTCACGTACAGAATACAAATCGCACATGGCATCGAAATCCTTGATCCCTGGGGATCCGAGTCTTCCAAAATTAGATGGGATCCAAAACTGATTTAATTGGAATGTTTTTTTTTAATTTTCAGATATTCATTGAATCTGTTATAATTTTCATAAGTAATAATCTTTATTAATATTATTCACACTTTTTATCATATTACGACTTGTTTTTTAATGTGAGTTATACGTACAGTGTATTTTCATTTGTATTGTTCTTTATTACTCTTTGCCTTCCAATTAAATATTGAAAGCACCTGTCACGGTCCTGAGAAATGTTTTTAGTCATCACAGTGAATGCTTCATGAATTTGTTGTACAATTGCTTAACAACTCCCGGTAACAACTACGATTTAAAATAAAATATTATTTGAAATTAATTTGTGTAAAGGAGAAAGAGAATAATGAGAGGTGGTCGTGGGCAATGTAAATGAAAATGATGGGATGTTTGTGACTTTGTGGGGGAGGGGATTGGCGAAAAGAATTAAGTCAATGTTCGGAGCGAATGAAATTAATATTCATTTATGGATGTGTCTACTGTGATTGCCGGCTGCAAACCTTTATGGCGATTGCAAAATCAACCCTTGGTCGGGAGGGGTACGTGATTCAATAGATTTCGATAGAAGTACACATTCAACAAAGTGGAATTGACAATTCATGTCAGGGGCCGCGGGGGCTGGGTGGGCTTCAGCTCCCCCACTTTTTTTCCAAAACCGTGTACAAAAACATAAAATGGACCACCTGATTGTGTTTTTTGCATGGTCAACCCCCCCCCCCCCACATTTAAAACCTTTCCGCGGCCCATGCATTTCAAGTATGAATTATTGAAGTTGATATGTGTGAACGTTTTAGAGGATACATATTTCGTTTATTCACGCCCACATGAGTTGCTAGTATAATTTGAATATCGTTGGATGAATTTTTCAATTTCACTTCTGTCTTTATATGTTTTACATCGGAATTGTGTTTTATATAGAGTTATCTTTACAACGTCGTTAGCCTAATTACTGCGATGGATGATATTTATGAAATGAGTTGGAATGTGAACGAGACGCCCCAAAGCCGATGGCACGTTATCTAATTAGTATTCACTTTCTGGTTGAGCCAATCATTGTGCTTGAAAACGGGTTTCCCCAAATTCCCGCCCTTGGAATGACTGTGTGCCATGTGCGTGACCTGTTAACCTATTGTTTGAATGCGAATCAGCTGGTTTCGTGACCTCAAATATTCTTCATGTTGTTTACACTGGATGGGGGCTATAAAATTAAGAAGATCTTTCTGACTCTTTTTTTTTTCATTTTTAATAATCTGTTCGTGAATTTCTGTAAATTAAAAACTGATGCAATTTATCAAATCATGTACCTCGATCTTCCCACTCATGGTACAAGGAAATATTTTTAAAATTTAAAATCGCCAAAATATACATGTAAAGAAAGATTATTCAGCCGTCATCATCAGTAGTAGTATAGACATGTCTATAAATATGCATTCGCTTCGAATATTGCCTTCTTTACCAATCCCACACACACGTACGATCTCAACATCCCCTTGTCATTGTCCACGCCACGACCCCTCCCCTTTCGCTCTCTCCCTTCGACCATCCTAGCTACAACCCCCCCCCCTCTTCCTCTCTTTCACACACGCTGTATTTGTAGGCCAACATAGTGCATTATTTAAAAATAGAAATCTGCTTTCCTGTCAATTAAGCTTTACTTTCAAAATATTTTAAATCGCAATTAATTATAATAAGAACAAAATCGTAATATTAGTGTATTATGAATGACTAAAAATATTTCTCCCGCTCGTGATGGACACATTCATTATTTTATAGGTGAGTATAAAACAATACAAATGAACATAGCAATAATTGACAGTGACAAACGAATCTTGATTGGATATTATTAGTATAAACATCATCAACAGAAGTCTTTAAAAGAGAGTTATAGTTTCAGTGAGTATCTGAAAACAAAACAAACAAACATGCAAATTATATAAGTTGGGGACCCCGTCTCATGAATACCGATGCCCATTATTTGGAAGCCTCGGAAGTTTTCTTCCGAGGCGTCCAAATAAAGTAGGAACAATCTTTGGATTTACTAAGGGCGTGATGGCGCGGCGCAAGCTCAAAGGGCTACGCTTGCGGTCTGTAGATGTAGTCGGTAATTGACACGCATTCACAAAATTAATCGAACTTTCTATAAAGGACGTAGCGATCTAGACATTGGAAAGTATGGAGTACGTTTATCGATGTCATCGATGTGAATAAATCTATAAACTGTAAGTATAAAATGAGATTGAATTCAAATCATTTCCTTTGACCTAGCTTTTTCATCAGTACTTGCCTTTCTGCTTCAATCCGATTCGCGCAACTGTTACGGCTGTGTGGCCGGAGAAGCATTAAATAGACATAAAATTTGGTGCATTTAGCAGCAATCTAAGCTCGTCGATATTGATATTTTCGATAGCTACCGCGCTTTGCGCAGGAGAGGGGACACCCCCCTCCCATGCTTCGCACGCACCGAGGCCGCTGCGCGGCTTGCGTCGCTTCGCGCCGCCAAGCGTCAGAATGAACCTGGCGAGAACGTTGCCCTGGATAATTTGTTTACTTTTGGCAGGCCTGGGGAACGCATATATTATGTAACAGGGGTCTTGTGTCTAAAGAACTAAATCTGAAAAGGGGGTCATCAAGTGAGTGTCCCCCCCCCCCCCCGAGGTTGACCATATTATGATGACAGAAGATATGATGAATCCTAATTCATAGCAATGGTAACAAAATCAATTCCAACGGAATCATGAAAAGACGGCTTAATGTTTCTTTTTATGATAATACCATGCGGCAAATGTTTATGAGGGAGCGATGAAGACGTTTGCGTAGAGGAATGACCATGAACATGATGGCTGATAGGGCAAAGACACTTGCAGTACAGGCGAGGGAGAGCGTGTAGGAACCAGTCAGATCATAGATGCCACCTGAGTCAATGGTCAGAGGCATAAAGAATTAGAATCATTCATCTTCACCCTACTATGATGTTGGAAAAGATGATCAATTCCAATAAAGAAAACAAACATGAAATATAATGAAGTCTTTGTAAAATCATCTTTCGTCCACTCTTGTTCAATATGAAGACTTGAAAAAAAAATCAGGAAGTACAACAAATTTGCTGCAATGTTTTGGCAATCATCAATTGGCTACAGGTGAACAAGCAAGGCCCTGTAAATGCCTGAGATTGTGCAAATTCTGTGCGCCCTCAATTAGATCCAGCGCTTAGACCGACATGTAGTGACTCTGACAGCAATCCAGAGTCTGCAGTTTACACTCACATCTGCTCTTGAGAGCAAACACTCATTGGACATCAAGGAGGTGATTATTTCTGACAAGGAATCCAGGTGGAACAAACTTGGTATTGAAGAGGTCATCTGTGAAAAGTGGCATGCCCCTCACTCAACAAGAAGGAGTTTCACTTCAATGCATGGGATCAGGCTTTTCAAAGGATTCCACGCCATCTCCTTTGCCCTAGACAAAGACAAGTTTAATATAAAGAATACGTACAATCTCATGGCCTTCCTTTTAATGGGTTCATCATTCACCTGAAGAAGCCAAGAGATAATTGGTGAAAAGTCGCCAACAAAGTTGTATTATGTTTACAATAAATTCCATGGGCCATATTATCATAAAACAAAATATAAACAAATAGATTCTTCTTACGCAACACAATTGATCGAGATGCCTATGTGTGCTTACACTAAACACAAACAATTTAAGTATCTGACAGGTCGTTATTCAAAATTTAAGCTTTGAACTTAAATGCAACTTTTACATGTGAAATTGCGATTATAATTTGTTAAACCTTATTTCGCACAACTGTGTGAGAGTTCGCTAAATAGAACAAAAGGAATACTTGCATGAATGAAAGAGGTACATGTAATAAATTATTGAGTTGTTGAATAAACCGGATTGATGTCAACCTTGCATACAACAAATTTGTAGCGACAATGACGAGTAAAATTTTCAGATTGGCAGGTAAAATCTAAAGACAACAGACTTTGCATGGACAAGAAAAAAACACAGAAATCAAAACGGTAACAATAAATACTCTTGGCAATACCTGATAAATTTTCATTCTTATAATTATACGAAAAAATGAATTATTATTAACCTGGAATGACTGATCCCACAAGATAGCCTGATCCATAGCTGAACATTGCCAGAGTAGACGCCTCCGACGTTCGGGAAGTCCCAAAGATCTCTATACCAGCTCCAAACGGTACAGTATTGAAGATGGCTCGCATTAGCCCAATACCTTAAAAAAAATTTAATATCAAAATATCAGACGTTATTCGACGTGTTTGAAGCATTCGGAGAGAGAACTTTAAACTATCAATTAACTGAGTTTCATCGGTCTCCATGATAAATGATTTACACCATCGTGTTCCTCTTATTTTCTCCTTTAATTTGATATATAATTCTCAAATTTTAGGATTTGCAATATATTTCTACTTTAAATATAAAAATATCAGACAAATATCCTTATTATACGTGTCACAATCAACATTTTCATTGATCCCAAACTCTTACTTTTAGAAAACATGGCAATATAAAGGAGCTTCACTAAAGGGATGATGCAACTCACTTAACATGCCCCCCCCCCCTTTGGTTTATCATGTTTAAGATTATAAATCATACTATTTCTATGTAGCTTCCTATATTTTGCAGTGTCCTGAGGGGGTGTCACTGTTGACATGGTAATTTATCATGTTTGCTTGTTATATTGCATGGGTTAACATTAGCTAGTTAACATTTATTTAATGATGTGTTACAGATATTCATCTTTAAAATTGTGAATGGACAGAAAGATTGACCTAATTCAAAAAAAAAAATTATCAGCACTCACCAATAGCTATTGAGATCATACTGTAGAAGTCCCTGCAGAAAATCATACCGCAAGATATGACCGCCGAGAGGATATTACAGACGATAATTATGTAGACCTTAGCAATGGGGACATGATCACCAAAGATGCAGAGGAGTGCCTTGCCTACCATTTCACCACCAGCCAAGATAGTGAGTAGGATGGAGCCATGGTTTGCTGTGATCCCGACACTGTCTGTGTAACTCACCTGAAAGTTAATAAAATTTGATAGAAAACCATTCAACACTATAGTGGCAGACACAGCATCATTCCCCCCCCCCCCCATCCATACCAAATCATACAGTGTTGAATAATAGCTACAAAACTAGAGATGCTTGGCGGGTCGCGCGGCCGAGCACATGTATCCCCCGAACCCACCGCGTCATTCGTCATTGCGATATATAGAGCTCACACAGAAATTTGACAAATAAATACAATTATCATGGCGACAATGACCCTGCCCACATTTTGCCTGTGGGTACCAAATCTGATGACAATAATATGACGCAGCAGCATGACTCTGCAAAACCTACAGTATCGTTCAGTATCACCTGTTGGGGAATACAATTATAGAGTAATCGGGATATATTTTGTAAACCTAACCCTAAGACCCCCCACCAAAAATGACAGGCATCATCGCTTCACCTTATATTGCTTCTGTGTGCCAACTGTTATGACAAACTGGAAAAAAGCAGAAGTTACAAATTTTACCAAATTTTCCACAAAAATATGGTTACCATGGCAACGATGTCTCCGCCCACACAAAAATTAATAGGTGGCTTTGCTTTACCATAATGGACCTTCATGCCACATTTGAAGATGATCGGAGAAGAAATACTGTGAGCAACAGCAGGCCAAAGCACCAAATTCGTTGTGATGACGACATTCCCAAAGAAATCGCCAGGTTATAGCGTGTGTTTTCACAGTACTGTGATTGCGTAACTATCCATTACATACAGTAATCCCGTGGGGGGGGGGGGCACTTACATTGACGAGTGGATACCATGCGCGACCCCACAAAACATGTAAAAAGGATGTCTTTTTTAAGATAGGGCATGTTACGTACATAACGTAATAAGGGTGTCAAAAACACTAAAATATTGAAAAACGGGTATATCTATTTCGCTAGGAAAGCTATACGTGTTTAGGGTCAAATTTGCGAGGTTATAAAAAATTAAGACTAAAATGTTTTATAAAGGATTTACTTTTTGCCCCGACCGTCAATACTACGTGTTTACAGTACGATTTGCGCGAGGTGTGGGAGGTGGGGCCGTACTAAACACAATGATGTACTGTAGGTAAAGGTAAAACTGACGACCGACGTCCGTGACATAACAATTGAAATATCGCTGTACTTGTTTAGGGGTTCAATTCAGGGAAAACTTGCTAAGAGTATCGTTTTGTTTCCAATATATTAAGGGGTGCATTTTCAGAATATGGAAAATACATCGCTGTACTTGTTTAGGGGCTCAGTTCTGGGAATACTGGGGATACCAAGAGTATCGTTTTGTTTCCAATACTTTTAAGGAAAGGGTTTCAAACGCCAATACTTGTTAAGGGGTGCATTTTCAAAATATGGAAAATACTTGTTTAGGGTGCATTTCGAGACCCCATGGTCGCGCATGGTATCCACTCGTCAATGGAAGTGGCCCCCGTGGGATAGTGGGGTAAATAAAGCCACCTTTTTCATAATTCCAACCATATCTTTTTCATGCATAGCAGTAGAAACATGATTAGATGTCTAATAATGGGTTTACCGTAGACCTACATGTACATGTAAATGATCAAATAGAAATATGAGAACTACATGTAATCAGTCTCTTTTGCATATTGATGAGCATTAATCATTGTTGTCAGGGGGCTTTATTTGCCCCATCGAAATGGGGCAAATGAGGCCCCTTGATTAAAAGCCATTTTGTGGTGCTATATAAAAATACTTCAGTTGGTTTGATCATGGACCTATAAGAAATGGACGATTAACGCGAGCATTCTTTTGATGCAATCATAGTCGCCGTCTCCTGATTATGTGCATATTAATGAGAACATACAGGTGCTTTAACAATAGCGACTACCAAGGCGTATCTGATCTTTACAAAGGAATGTTTTCTTCTTTTTGTCGTTTGTTGGCTGATGTCTTGTAACAGATTATACCTTTCAATTAAGATGTTACAGATTTGAAACAGCAAATTGAGAAGCAGACGATCGTTGTGATATATCAAATTTATTATTATCGATTTGCACGTTCTGCACACTCATAATGACTTTTCTAACAACGAGCGGGGGAGGACCCCTACAAGAAACCCACCATGTTTCTCTGGAATATTATGAGGAAATCTTTAAAATGTGATTATAAATTACAATCAATCAATTTCATTTCAGCCTCTATCTTGAAATATTCATATATTTTTCAAAATAAAAACCATGGAACTAAGATAACCATTTGTAAACCAGAACCCGGGGGGGGGGGGGGGGGGGCACTCGACCAAAAAAGTGGTAGGGGTGTGCCGCGGGCGAGACAAAAAACGGGGGCCTTGGAGCGGGCTAATTGGAAAAGGAGGGTCCTCGGAATTGGCTTCGGAACTACAAATGTTTGTGAAAACAGGGGTCCTTGGAACGGATCGCCAGCTTGATGCAGCTAGCGCGGCCTCCGCCGGGTGCGCTCGCGCAGAGGCGATGGTCGGACAGCGCTCTGCGGCCGCTTTTCACCAAAATTGCAGCTCCTTCTAGCAGATCAATGCGACCAGAACGGCGTAACGAAAAATATGCGACGCTTTGGAGCAGATTTCTTTCTTCTTTTTTCTCGATGAAGAAGAAAATGCTATGCTTTGGAGCGGCTTTCTTTGTTCTTTTTCTCAATAAGACAAAAATGCTATGCCTTGGAACGGAAATTTGAGTGTAAAAATGAGGGGTCTCCTCCGCGGCACATACCCACTAAGCATTATATACTGAGTGCCCCCCCCCCCCCGGACCAGAACTGCACATTAATTTTCCGAGAATTGAGGTAATTTATTACCTTCTGCGCATACAATTTGTCTAATGTTAAATGTCTAATCACCGAAAGCTTCTGTAACTCATGGTTTAATTGACGGCGACCATGATGGTATCACAGGAAATAAATATGAAGAGAATGTTATTCACATGACAATGACAGTCAGATGTTAGTGAATTCATTAACTAACCGATGAATGTCCAGCTTTTATAGGTCCATGGTTTGATACAGTCACTGAAAATTTACTAGTAACAATCACAAGATAAATAATTCATTATTTTCCCAAAGGCCCCCATTTAAGGATTTACTCATTAATCCTATCTAATATTAAAAAAAAAAACAGATTTTTGAATTGTTTTTTCCAACTGTCACAGTAATATTACTATGTTTCTACATACTATTGGAAATGGACACTTTTAGTGTACCGGTACATAAACAAGTGTGGAGATGTCTACACTGTATTCTATTGTTTTAAGAGATGTAACCATACAGTGTTGATTATGAATTTAATCTGGGGGGGGGGGGGGCTCATTTGCCCCATCGGGCAGGTTAAGTTCATAGGCTTCCCGTCAGAAAGAGAGAAAGTGTTGAATATTACTACAGTACTGGCATGTAAAATAATGCCTTACATACATGTAAGTAAAAGTTAATATGCATTACTGGGTGGGTACAGTACTTGCCTCTCTAAAGTGGCAATGCCACTTTCAAAATTTAGATTTTGAAGTGCTGCTTGCAGCTAGGTTTAACATTGTTTATGCTAAGGAACTGATTCGAATACAATGGAAATAGCATTTCCTTTTGACACTGTTATACTTGAGCAGTGAGCAAAGAATGGGATCTTATTTACCCCAGGCCTCAATAACCCCACTCTCCCCTACATGCACTTTTAAGTACATTGAATTGAAACTCCAACAGATAAAACTGCTACATGCCCATTGTACAAGAACTGACAGCTTTTCTTGAATACACAATAGGTAATAGACATTGACAAGCCTTATCAAAACAAAAAGTTAAAGATAAGGGTTTCCTATTTCTTACTTAAATATTGACATAACTGTTCTCGTAGCTGTTTTGAAGCATTACACAGGGAAAACACAACACTGTATGAAGGTCATAAGTAGCTGGAAATAAAGAACCTGGGCTAATTCATTGATGTCTGATTTGGATAATAATAAAAATATTGACTGGCTTTTCTTTGGAGAAACATCAAATATGTCACCCTTAAAGAACCATATTGTCCTTGTCTAAAGACTCAGGCCAATATGACTTTATTGCGGGCAAAATATTTGGTGTTCCCCTCAAGGCCAGTCAATATTATATAAATATCGACTGGCTGTGGGGGAAATATATTATAATACATTTCCCAAAGTAAAGAGTAGTCTCATATTGCCCAAGTCTTGACGAGGGCAATATGGGTCAATTGAAGGAAATATAGATGTGTGTACATGTATGTCACTCTTCAGGTATCTCCCAAAAACTGAAGCCAGTCAATATTATTCTTATTACCTACAGCAGTATAATCATGTAATTCAAGTCGTTACTTGGAACAAATAATAGCTTGTTTGCTTGTCACTACTTCTGATTTCTGATTGCTGATTTCTGGTTGATCATAAACTTGATGAAGTAATCCTTGCTATTGAGTATTTGTGACATAAATTGTTACCACACAGTCGCGCACCATGCATGGCGTGCACATACACTTTAACGTGTACAAATCTTGAGCTTGGCTTTGATCAGCTGGGAATGCATAAATCATCATGTGTTGCATAATATACAGAGCGCATAGCATCGCTACACACAGTGATTCCAACTGGATTTCACAAATATTGCCTGCTGCAGAAATTAGCTATTTTAAAATCGTCTCCTGCTGCGCAAACACACTGGCAGGAAAATTTAACCCTTTGTTTTTGTACAGTTTTCCAATGGGCAAAACCTGGAAGAGGGCAACATAGCAAACTTATACCGCTTTGGTCTCGGATTGAAAGTAGCGTGAAAAATATAACTTTTCATTTAGCTGCGAAAGTGCCTAAAATAATTCTTTTTAATTTCTGAGCTAACGTTAACATACACTTCAAGTTGCTATTTAAAATATTTGAAGAACATAACATCTACAGTACAACATCACATTGAGAAGCCCAGTCAGAAGCATCAGTCTTAAGTATAAAAGATTTATTTTTTTGCAATGTACACATCAGGTAAACTGCAGCTGATTGTGTACATGTCAATGTGAACACCCTCATATCTCGCAACATCCTCTATTAAACCAAAAAGAACAGTTTTGCATGCAGGAAAAACACTTTTCTCCAAAAAACTTAAATATAATGGATGTCTATATTGAGTTCAATCTAGCTGTAATTATATTCTGGACATCAAATTTCTCTAATATAAAAAAATAATGATATGACAAAGAAAACTGAAAATTATTGTGCTGAATTCACCAGATACTGCAAGACCACCATTTGCAAAACGTGATTTGCCATGCATGCGCATTACGGGCTTTCACGTAATTTCTCACGAGAAAAATAAATAGGAAAATAAAGTGCTATGGGGGGAGGCACAGTCATTGAAAGGTGTACACCACGCTTGTCCATGGATTTTCAAAAAGTACACTACACAAGTATTCTTGCTTCCATCCCATATTACCCTTGACAAGTATTTTGTCACATTTTCCTCACCTAAATAATGTCTCACATACCGGTATTCTTTTTTTCATGATAGGGTGAAATACCCTTTCCATGTTACATGCGCTTACTCAAGGCTGATAAAAAGTACCGGTATACCCTTTTTTACCTGATTTTGATAATTTTGGTACCCTTTTCATTGCATACGCACACATACATGTACATCGCCTGATCATAAAATAACCCTTTTTACTAAGTGCTGTTTTGGACGAGTATGGTGTCCAACTTGTAATGATAGAGGTCCGTCTGCCTGCGATGTTTACAGACTAATTACAGTACAAGTTCTTGGATGTTCACACTTCACAAGTGAAACACTGGGGTCGTAAATAATACATGTATCAAGACCTTACATGTACATGTATGTGAACACATTCTCTCTCTCTCTCTTTCTTTTTCTCCCTCTTGCTCTCTATCTCTCTCTTTCTCTTCCCCACTCATTTTGTAGTTCTTTACAAACACACAGAGATCAAGAACTAGAGCAGGAATGTAAGAACAGGAGCCCGCTCATCAATAGATTATATGAGCTCTACGATTGTGTATATTGTATGAGAAAATTAAGCAACTTTGCTTACTACATCAAATCTCTTGAAACTACAGAAATCTTTCAGCTTAGGCCAAATAAGAGTTTTTCATACTCTGGTCTGGGAAATTGCTTTAAAAATGTGATTATTCTCCTAACTTGTATTTAAATACTGAAATGTATGCAGAGAAACATTTTTACTGTATGTGCATAAAACGAAGTATAAGATTGAGAAGAACTTACCAGATTAACATTGAAGAAGGTCCATGCAAGGGAAAGTGTAGCCAGAGCAATGGAAAAGAAATATGTCACAGGATTTCTAGACATCTTCATTTCAACAGCAGTCCTTTCAATCTCAGGACCCTCCTCCCCTTTCCACTCTCTATCTTCATCCTCTTCTTTGCTCTTCACGCAAAATTTACAGTCGGCAGGTTTTGAACAGTGGTTCTTCGGGATCGAGTCTCCTCGATCCTTGGGAGTTACGATCTGAATCTGATTACTGGCATCTTCCCCTGGTGTTGTTGGAGTATCGTCATTCCCTGATGATGCCTGAACCTGGTTGCCATTACTGCTGTTTTCATTGCCATGATCCTCGCAACCTTGATCCTCCTTGCAAACACGATAGACTGCAAGACGTTGACCTGTCTCAGGATTCCCCAAAGCATTGCTCTTCTTCCTGGGTGGAAGCAGGATGATGCAACTGATCACACCGGGGACAAACACGATCCCACTGAATATACGAAGAGCAAGACGCCATCCTTTGGACGCAACAAAGAAGGCCATCAACGGATTCAGAGCAAGAAGTCCTATAGAAAATAAATATCAGTTTACAGATTAAGAATGGCGCAACCTTATGTTTCAAACATTCTTAAAAAGTAAGATATTCCATTTGATTTTATTTAACACCCTATCAGCAAGATGCTGTCTATCGTAGCTATAGGTTTCATTGTATACCCCATAAATATTCAAATGAAGATTAACATAAAATGCTGAACTATCTAATTTAGTACGTAACTATTCATCAAAAATAATTGTCATTAGAACTCTTCGCCACCTTGTCCTTGCTTACATAAGAATTTCAAAACAAAAATACAAACACATTTTCCATTATATGCTTTAGGTGACACCTTCTCTTGTTTGTATAGTTATGAGACAGTCTAATAGAACACAAAAACTATGCACCATCAACAGGTTCATGTAAACCCAACAGGCCTTTAATTGTTTATAAATGATATGGATATGATCATTGTTCACTTAAATTTTCAAGATTTCAAATGCAATTCTAATAATTGCATCACATGGGTCAACTACAACAACAATAGGTAGTCATACCAACTTGGCATCCTGTCAGAGCAAAGGAGATGGTTCTTGTAGAGTTCTGTTTCGGGAAGTAGGTGTAGATGAGGCAGAGCGTAGAGTGCTGGGCAAAGTTGATTCCCATGCCATACATGATACTGAAGGTAGCAAACAGTGAGTAGACGTTGGTGACATAGGATGAGATGAGGAGACTAGAGGAACAGAAGATGATGCCAAGGAGGGCGATGATGCGGGTCTGACAGCATCTCAAGAGGATGGCTGTCAAGGGACTCGTCAGGGTAGAGATGGCCCAAGCTAGAGATCCAATCCAACCTTCATAAAGATAGTGATACAAATGTTATTTTCTCTTCTTTTGTATATTATAAAAATGGCTCTGGCATCTTTAACAAGTGGAATGCCTCTGGCAGTCTCGCCTGCATTACGCAATTTAATATAGCAGCAGTGCTAACTTTGAAAACTACTATAAAATAATCATTCACAAAAACACCATTCATATATTGACATAATACCACGTTCATTGACCATAGATGACATTTGAACGGTGACTTAAGACTTGTCAAATACACCCATGTCCACATTTCATTCACTCTATCCATAAACTTTCAAAGTTATGATGGCAATTCAACAATTACCCCAACATGGCCTAAGTTTATTGACCTTAACTGACCTTGGTTTTGTGACCTGAAATTCACAGGGGATGTTTAGTGATACTTGATTACTCTTATATCCCAAGTTTTATGAACTAGATCCATAAACCTTCAGAGTTAGGATGGTAATTTAACAAAGAACCCCAACACGGCCAAAGTTCATTGACCTTAAATGACCATTGACCATGGTCATGTGACCTGAAACTCGCACAGGATATTCAGTGGTACTTGATTAACCTAATGTCCAAGTTTCATGACCTAGATCCATAAATTTTCAAAGTTATGAAGGTAATTAAATAAATACCCCCAATTCATTGACCCTAAATGACCTTTGACCTTGGCCATGTGACCTGAAACTCAGGAAGGATGTTCACTAATACTTGATTAACCTTATGTCCAAGTTTCATGAACTAGATCCATAAATTTTCAAAGTTATGAAGGTAATTAAATAAATACCCCCAATTCATTGACCCTAAATGACCTTTGACCTTGGCCATGTGACCTGAAACTCAGGAAGGATGTTCACTAATACTTGATTAACCTTATGTCCAAGTTTCATGGACTAGATCCATATATTTTCAAAGTTATGATAGTAATTCAACAAATACCCCCAACTTGACCAAAGTTCATTGACCCTAAATGACCTTTGACCTTGGTCATGTGACCTGAAACTCGAGCAGGATGTTTACTAATACTTGATTAACCTTATGCCCAAGTTTCATGAACTAGGTCCATATATTTTCTAAGTTATGATGTCATTTCAAAAACTTAACCTTCGGTTAAGATTTTGAAAATAATTTTCCCAACATGGTCTAAGTTCATTGACCCTAAATGACCTTTGACCTTAGTCATGTGACCTGAAACTCAAGCAGGATGTTCAGTAATACTTGATTAACCTTATGTCCAAGTTTCATGAACTAGGTCCATATACTTTCTAAGTTATGATGTCATTTCAAAAACTTAACCTTAGGTTAAGATTTGATGTTGACGCCGCCGCCGTCGCCGTCGGAAAAGCGGCGCCTATAGTCTCGCTCTGCTATGCAGGCGAGACAAAAATGGCTCTCCAAAATTGAGAAATGGCTTCTATGCATAATGGTGAGTGTAGGCCTACTTTTGTATGTTTTTTGTTTGGGGGGCAATAAAAGCAAATAGAAGACAGCAAAACAAACAAGTCTTTTTATGTTTTTCTTTATTTTGGGCTAGTAAATTTTAGGTTTGGACCACTATAAAATGGAAAAACTGGGTATCTACTGGTCCGACATGAACAAGTTGGACCAGTAGTAACAAAGGGTTAGTGTGGAGCCCTGCCTAAGAATAAAAAAAAGAAAATTCAAATATGCATGTCTCTTTTATATTTCATACTGTACATGTATTTTTTAAAATGAAATACTCATTTTTTTCCTCATAGACAAAGTTTATTTCCCCCCCCCCCCCACAAACACGCAGAATTGTCATTGTTGTTACCTATTGTGATATAAATGCAATACAGAGCTTCTTTTTGTCAAAACTGCAATGAATTCCTATAATAAAATACAAAATAAATAGTGATTGTGTGTCTGAGATAACCAACTCTCTTGTTTACATACCACATATCACTGTGTTGAGCATACATATATATATTTTTTGTGTGAAAAATAAACAAAAAATTTTCAGTGTCAATACTTTCTTCATTTACACTGGATTTTAATGAAATGGAAGGGACAGTTTGCTGTACAAATAAAATGCTCAAACAATGTCTTAGCATGAAAATGACTATCTTAAATCAATTCAAGACTTTATCGCAATATAGAACTAGAAAGTCTTGTTAGTTTTAGATCTTTAGAAAAGGCAGAATACACTTCACTAGTCCACAAGCAATGCAGATCTCTTAAGGTGGTTTCAAACCGCCTCGATCACAAGAATCCCTGTTAAATTACGAGAACATTTTTAGGCTAAAAAATACCCATTAATTATTCCTGCATTCAGACCGCCCCGAAACATACACTTCGGGATAAATTCCTGAAGTTAGGAGCATGCGCAGTATGGTCTAATAAGCAGGCAAGGTGCGAGATTCAAAACTACTAGCCCAGCAGCCACCCACGGCGCTGCACCCAACGACACGCTGGGCTAAAAGTTCCCGTAATTTGCTTTCACATCGCCAAAATACCAGCGACCTTGGAAAAATCCCCGCGAAAGTTCTCGTAATTTCGCCAAGTACCTACTATTTAGCGGGTATTTTCTTTCGGGGAAATTACGCGTAGTTTGCTTTCACATAACCAAAATACCTGGTATTTTCTGATCGGGGTAAATTTCCCGATCAGAGAATACCTGGAACTGACGAACTTCGAGGCGGTCTGAAACCACCTTTAGACAAATATTTATACATTAAGTATGCTGTTAAAATAGTGTTTTTCAACTGGCACATTTTAGCTCCTATATTTTGAATAATACAATGCTATCATTCTCTTTAACAGATTCACCTATGTGCATATAAATTATTATACGCATATAGTATTTTTATATTAGCCATTATTTATGCATTATTTCTGTAGACCACATTTAAAAAAACCTTAAAGGAGAATGAAACCCTTGAAACCAGCTGAATCCATATCAAAGAGAAAAATCAAAGAAACATATTGTTGAAAGTTTGAGGAAGATTGAATGAATAATAAGAAAGTTATGAGCATTTGAAAATTGAGATCACTAATGCCATGTAGATCCTCCCATTGGCAATGCAACCAAGATCTGTGATGTCACACACGTACAACTCCCTCATTACTTTAGTACTTATTTCACTTATATTCTCACTTTTATAGAGTCTATCACAAGGTGAGGTGTTCTCTTTATGAGAGGACAAGTACAGAGGTTTCACAACATTATATCAATGATGAATCGTTTGTCATATGATTAGAATGAGCAAAAAGAGATGTTTTGGGGTACATTTTCAGTGTCCAAAAGGGGAGAGTTGTCCAGTTTTGGACACTGAAAATATACCCCAAAACATCTCTTTTTGCTCATTCTAATCATATGACAAACGATTCATCAATGATATAATGTTGTGAAACCTCTGTACTTGTCCTCTCATAAAGAGAACACCTCACCTTGTGATAGACTCTATAAAAGTGAGAATATAAGTGAAATAAGTACTAAAGTAATGAGGGAGTTGTACGTGTGTGACATCACAGATCTTGGTCGCATTGCCAATGGGAGGATCTACATGGCATTAGTGATCTCAATATTCAAATGCTCATAACTTTCTTATTATTCATTCAATCTTCCTCAAACTTTCAACAATATGTATCTTTGATTTTTCTCTTTTATATGGATTCAGATGGTTTCACGGGTTTCATTCTCCTTTAAGGATATACATACTTATATTCACACACAGGTTTTTTTTTTTCATTTTCAAAAGAAAAACATCTGAAGTGCTTGTGCAGGATAATGTCATTGAAAACTAGAGAAGGGCACAGTGATCTGGGAAGTGGGTTGCCAAATATTGACACGGCTCACTACCAAGAAGCAGGAAAATGGTATAACGCACACAGTGCATGTATGGTCTTTCAGAACTTTCAAAGTCAAAAGTGAAACAAATATGAAAGGCAAGACAGTGAACAAGGCAACAGAGATTAATAGCAATTGTCTCTGTGTAGATGAATGTTGTTTGGAGAATATACATGTTAATGTAATCCATCAATTCAACATGTCACCTCAATAGGTTGTATTTTAGGTTGTTGTTTTTTATTTCAAGTTTCATGTACATGTATATAAACCTTGTACAGTGTAATTCTGCTACATGTATGTAGACAGAGAGACAGGCAAAACAGAGAACCCAATTATAAACCATGATATGAAGGATTTTGAAAGATCTGAAGGTTTGGGGTATAATGTGTCTGTTGAACCAAAGAGACAGTCTATTCTCTATTTTGTTGTAATCAAAGGATAGGAATGTGTATTATTCCATTTGAGAGCGGAGGAAACTTAAGGTGATATACATTACTTCATTATAAAGACACAAATATAAAATAATGCCAGGAAAATGGAAAGTTTTCTTTTCACAACAAAACTACCATCATTTTGTAAAGGACCCTAGGGATTTCCCTCCTCTACAGTGCGTATCAAAAAAAAGTTTACACTTAGAAAAAATCCTGTAAAATTATATAATTTGTAATATCCTGAAGATTTTTCCACATTCTAACATTGGTACAGATCCATTTTTAAGCAAATGACGATATAACTGTCAAAAAATATATCCGCCTGAATGAGCACCACTTACTTTTGAAAAGTTAGTGAAAAATGATTTGCGCAGAACTCTAAAATAGTTATGCGAATAAAAGTAGACCTTAATCATGAAGAACACGAGGAATTTAGCTAGTAAAATTGATTTGAAGATATCTTTTACCTTTTTTAACTTGTTTTCTTGGCCAAAACACTTCGAAGAGTGCATTGCGCCTCACCCCACTCCCCCACTCACCGAGACCATCGTGACGATGTTTGCTTTACACTGAGATGTGATTTACATAAAATGGCTTAGGCTTCACTTTCATTTTGTTAATCATTGTCAAGCTTTGGAAAAGTGTGGAGAAACAAGTATTAAATGAAAAATGAAAAGTAAACCCACTTTAAATGATACAAACTTAGTGAAAAAATGCTGGAGATGTCAGATATAAACTTTTGTTCAGATTCAGTTATGTCCTCAGATCCAGCTGGCACAAAAAGGGTAAAGGTTGTGCTTACTAAGTGTTGAAATTTCAATTTGGGTGGCAAAATTGTTACAAAATGCTTGAATGTATCCGTTTAATTTCAATTGACTAAAAGTGCAAGGGAAATGGATGAGAAATGTTTCGCAGGGTAAGTTTGATTTCGCCCTTTCCCCTTTACACAGCGTGAAAACAAGCATTTCTGCACAAACAGATTTCTGCGAGCTTTACAAAAATGGACAGTGCTCACTCAAGTGTAACATTCTGTCAAAACTTTAACTTGCATTAGATAGATGAGACCCAAACCCAAGATTACATGTGAAAAAATTACCCACATGTTGCATATTTTTTAATTCCCAGGGCTTTTTCAAAGTGTAAACTGTTTTTTGATACGCACTGTATACTGTGAATCTGCATTTAGACAAATTCAGAATATATCGACAAAAATCAATTTTATCGCACTTTTTAAAATATCAATAACCCTGAAACCTCCAAGGTGTTTACTTGGTTTAACCAACTTTACAACATCGATAGGTAACAGACTTCCAAACTGTTCAATCTTCCCTTACGAATCACTATTGACACCAGACTTCAAATCACACACTATAAAATTTCGAATAACTTAATACCTACAAATGAGTGGCTCACAAAAACAGGACAGAAAACCAATTCATCATGCTCTTTTTGCAATGCGTCACCCGAGACATTGGATCATTTGTTTTTTGCATGCCCTAAAATAGCATCCTTTTGGAATGCGTTGCGGATGATAGTGACTGATTTTAATCCTAATTATTTCCATTCATGTGAAACTATTTTATTTGGATTATTAAAACCATTTAGTCAATCCACCTCAGCATTTAATTTTCTAATTTTACTTGGTAAACAATTCATTTTACGATGTAAATACCAAGAGGCTCTTCCTAGCTTGAAACAATTTTATTACTGGTATTATCTTCTATCTTATAAAGTTAATGGCAAAAAGAAGCTGCTGAAAACTGCTTATCTAATAAAAGAGAGCCAATGGAGTAAATTAGAAAGTCAAAATGGGGCCTAAGCTTTCGATCCTAGCAGAATCTTCGTCGGAGGCAAAATGACAAACATATAAAGTGGAACAACCATAATATAGACCACAAACAAGCTACAGCAACACTAGAAACAAGGAGACAAAAGGGGCATTAGTGAGTAGAGAAGACCAATCAGGTTAGTGAAGGGGATGAAAGAAAAGGAGTAGGCAGACACAAAGGGAAGTTAGTGTAAGTAAGGCCAAGTAAAAGACCTCGAGCCAAGAGGGATTAAAATAATGAGACAGGCAACATCAAACAGGATCTGGAACAAAACAGTGATAATGGGATGAAAAACAAGAGAATTAGTGAGAGGTGGGTCAAACAGGTTACAAAGAAAGGCTTAATAAACTGGTGCATAAGAGTGGGGGAAAAAAAGAAAAAGAATGGGGAACAACTGATAATGTGCAAAAGACATATAAGTATATATGATAAAGCATTAAACAAACTAAGAGAAGAAGGTAAGTGTAAATATGTATCTATAAGTGATATGTATATAAATATATCCAAAAAAGAAATGTATATGAAAAAATATACAAATGCACATATGGTGTAACTGATATTGTAATCCGCTAGGTGTGACGGGAAAAAAAACATAAGACTATATAGTAGGAAAAAAAAAAAAAAAAAAAAAACCTGTATATGTGAAAAAGAGGAAGCAAATTGCCTAAAAAGGTAAAAGCAAATATAGAAGAGAGGGGGTGTATTATGAAGAAACCATAGTATACATGTAAATAAGCAAATGTGGTAAATCTAAAAGGTGAGTGGAGAAAAAACAAATATATGTATATATATATATAATAATTATTATATCGCCTGAATAAGGAAGGAAAAATTGGAGCTGAGCTTGTATGAGATATGGGAGGAAAGTAGAGTAAGAAACTATAATGTAACTATTCAAAAGAGCTGAGGGGAAAAATTATATGTACATGTATATATAAATTGAAAGTGGATAGGAAAGAAAAATCAGTCGTTCCCCTCTTGGATGTTCAGGCCATGAGGTTGGGTGGTGCGAAGTCGTCTCATCCAGAGCTTCTCCCTGCTAGTACGGACTGAGTCAGGCCGGGTACCTAAAGATTCGATGCCCTGTAGCATCATGTCAGTGATGGAGTGGTTGGGGAGGTTAAAATGGCGGCCAACTGGAGTGTCCAGCTTTGCTGTGTTGACGGTGGATCTGTGCCCGTAGAATCGTTTCTTGAGTGTGGTCTTGGTTTCCCCTATGTATTGTACCCTACAAACTCTGCAAGTGATGAGATATACAACATTAGTGGTAGTGCATGTGATGTTGCCCTTGATTTGGTGAGACAGGCTGGTAGAGTTGCTGGTGAAAGTATCGCCCTCGTGAAGGTGTATTTCACATATGATGCACCTGTTGCTGGTGCATTTGAAGGTGCCATGCTGTATGGGAGAAGAATGGTTAGTGAGGGAGGGCACTTCAGCACGAACAATGAGGTCCCTGAGATTCGGTGGGCGTCGGTATGCTAGAAGGGGAGTATCGGGAACGGCCTGTTGGAGACGATCAGAAGTGTGTAAAATGTGGTGGTTATCAAACAGGATTTTGCGGAGAGGGGGTAGATTGGGATGGAAGGTGGTCACAAGCGGTATTCTGTCGGTGGTCTCCTTGTCACTTTTTGGTTTGAGAACTTCAGATCTGGGGAGAGAACGAACTTTGTTAATTGCCAGTTGGACTGCCCTGGCCCCGTGGCCCCTGGCACAGAGATGTTTCTGCAAATTCCTGGCATGGAAGGAAAAATCAGGGTCCTCGGAGCAGATACGGCGAAGTCTGAGGGCTTGACTGTAAGCGATGCCGGTTTTGCAGTGACGGGGGTGGCAGCTGGATGAGTGGAGGTACTGGTGGGTATCTGTGGGTTTAGAGTATAGGGTAGTGGTGATACCATTAGACTTTTTCTGGACTGTAACATCAAGGAAGTGGGTTTCCTGTTGGGAGAAATCAGAAGTGAATTTGATGGTCCTGTGGAAGGAATTGATGTGGTCAATGAATGTATGGAGGCTGTCTTCATCCCTGGTCCAGATGAAGAAAATGTCGTCTATGTATCTTATAAAGTTACTGAGGAAATTATTGCAAAAAAGAAAAACAAACTCAATAAATACAATGTAAAATGACAAACATAAATAAATATTTTTCCATTGCATAAATTGTAACCAATGTAGATAAGTATTTTTTTATCGTCTTTTTGTGAGTTTGTTTTATCTTCTGTTCTTGTTGTAGTGGTGTTTTTTTATGTCATACAGTCGGTCATGTAATACATGAAAATGTCATATTTGGGGGTACCGTTGCGCTATAACCCCGGCGATGCTGCCCGGATGACTGTGGACCGACGGGTAATAGTCGTAATACCGTACCCCTTTTCCTTTCGTATTATGGATCATCCTGTCGGCAGGACTAGGGTACAAGTTAAATTAATTAGGATATTTTTTAATGTATTTACACAGTTTGTATCAATGTTCTGTTTAATTGAAGTGCAACGAATGTTTTGTATATTTTGATTATTTTTGTGACAAATAAAAAACTGCAAAGATAAAAAAAAAATAAAGACCCCCAAAAATGAATGGACATCAAACCTATGTCTACCAGTAGGGACCAACACAAATATTTGACTGATTTAGATTATGCTGAGGGTGACGAAAAAGCCCCCTTGGCCGTTGATCATGGAGCAGATTTAAACTGACCGTGACGTTTACAGTAGTTATGTTGAAAGATGGTCAAAAGAGTTTGGCAATGATTTCGACACTGTTAGCCAGAGGTATTTTTAGGTTCAATTTGTAATTATTGTCCCCCAAAGTGTTTGGGAAAAAGTATAAAAACTATCTTGCTTTTATAACAAATCGTAGTGTTAACAATGCTAAAAAAAATGTTACCTCGATGTAAATCAATTTCAACTTATAGAATTAAAAAATGTACAACACAAACAACTTGGAAACATAGGGATAGGTTCCTGTTTGTTTCAAAATATGGTAATAGAAATGTTTCTTCCAGGGGCCGTGGAACCGTTTTGAAAGTCGGGGGCTGACCAGGCAAAATCATATTTTTGTACTCAGTTTTTTAAAAAGGAGCATTTTATCCATTTATCCAGTGTATAGTACTATTAATCTTGTGAACAATACATTAAATCATAAGAAAATTATGATTAAACTATCACATCTATCACACTATCTCACTCCGAAGTGCAAGAAAAAAAGGGGGAAAAATCCTGTAGACTACTCTAGATCTATAGATCGAAGTTAGACAGGCCTAATAAACTATGTACGAATGAGCGCGCTAAGTGAGCGGAGTTAGGGCAGTCAGGAGAGCGGTGAATTGGGCACACACAAGGGTAGACCAAAAGCTTTGGTCTCTGTTATATTTAAGTTGTTCTGCAGAACTCCATTGGCTCCACCCACCAATTACAGAGACCAAAGTTCTCTCTCGATCTGTACAGGGACTCAATGGCCATATATATTAAGTTCGAATGAACCAGGGAAATGGGAGTTGTGCGACTGTTTTTTCCCCTTTTATTAAGTTTATTTTTTCCCGTTTTGGTGCATTTCAGGCCAAAACGGAATAATAATCTTTATTTTGGTCCAGTTCTTTTTATATATTTTTATGAAATAAAGACAAATATCGATGAGCCCCGTCGGGGGGATTTTGCATTTTTTTTTTTTTTTAAACTCCTAGAAACAGACGGCTGCCAGCTTTATAACGCAAGGGGTGCCGAAAACGGCGTAATACATGTACGCATCGATGCTTAAAAAACAGATAATTTTTATCCTATGGCTATATATATGAGGCAATTTTCCAGTATTTTCTCTTTCAGATGAAATACTGTACAGAAGGATATGGTTGCTTATAAAATGAAAAACGAGTGAGTGAGGATTGGGCACCGTACGATAATGGGGCACCATTTTTTTCTGAAAATGCCTGGCCAATGTTTAACCCAAGATATAGACTCTAGATCTAGATCGATCTTTCTTAGGCCTTCAGCTATGGTACCTTATTGTTAGATTCCACTCATACTAGTGCGAGGTATACTAGAAACATACCGGTACTCATGGTACTTTCAAATTTTTAAGAGATTTTTGGCTTAATTTAAAGGAACATTATCACCTGAAAATTTTGTACAATAAAAAGATAATCATGTTTAATCCAAGTTAGATCAGTAATGTTATTTGGCAAACTTGGCCTTGGGGTCCCCCTAAAAGATTTACTTTTGATGAAATATCCGCATCCCCACCCCGGGCCCCTTCTAAACAGTATAGACCTACCCTGTTGTTGTGTCCGGTTCGGGGGGGGGGGGCACTTCCATTGACAAGTGGATACCGGCCCGGGGGGGGGGGGGCACTTCCATTGACAAGTGGATACCATGCGTGACCAAAAAACACGTAAAGGATCTCCTTTTCACGATAGGGTACGTTACGTATCAAACATAATAAGGGTGTCAAAAACACTAAATAATGAAGAAAGGGTATGTATTTCGCTAGGAAAACTATGTGTTAACGGTCCAATTTGCGAGGGTATAAAAGACTAATTGTAAAGGATGTACTTTTTGCCCACAACACTGCGTGTTTAGGGTCCGGTTTGAGTGAGGTGTGTGGGGTGGTACTAAACCCGCCCAATGAAACTGAAAGTAAAGGTAGATCCTAATGCAGACATCCGTGACATACATGTACAATTAAGACATTTTTGTATTTTAGGGGTCAATTCATCAAAAACTTTTAATGGGTACCGTTTTGTTTCCAATACTTGCACTTGTTAAGGGAAGGGTTTCACACGCCAATGCTTGTTAAGGGGTGCATTTTCAGAACATGGAAAATACTTTAGGGTGCTTTTTGAAACACCATGGTCACGCATGGTATCCACTCGTCAATGAAAGTGCCACCCCCCCCCCGGTGTCCGGAAAGGTTGTGTGTCCAGCAATCGATTTTCAAACAGCCATTTGGAAAAAGTGACAAGCAAATCTCATCAGTTTTCAGTACAAAATGTTAGGCAATATCATAAAGAACAAAATTAATGAAGATTTCAACTAATGAATTCATAATTTTTGTGAAATCCAAAGGCAAAGTAAAATTAAAAAAAAAAAGCTAGCTTCAAAATTGTAAGTGTCCGGACACCTAGACCAAAAGCTATGGGGCCCGTTTCTCAACACATGGACAAGTTAGTCATATCTTTATCCACCAACCACAGAGTTAGTTCCGATCTTACTAAACCTGTTTCTCGAAAGGCCTCCTAACTAGCATACCTTGATATCAATACTATCGGTAAAAAGAGCAGACGAGACGTAGCCTTAGTCACAAAATAGCATAATTTTCAAAAAGAACAATTGTGACAAAATTGCAAATATTGTGATGAATTGGGAAATAGATCTTTTGAAAATAATAGCACAGGTGAATTATGCATCATACATACTTAGACCATGAAGACTGGAGCATTCAATACAGCGAAAATTAAATTATGATTAATTCATTTCATGACTAAAAAATCACTTGTGGACGTTGAGATGGGTACCCCCGGGATATCCAATTTTAATAGTTTACGAAAGTAAACCATAACGGTTTTCTTTGTAAAATGATGATAATTATATGGTCTTTTATGATTCCAAACGTCATCAAAATATGGTTTAACGAAACATTTTTAATCATTGATACCAAAACATACGATATTTGACAAATTATATGCATAAATTAGAAATAGAATTTATCCAACTGTTAATAGGGGTCTGAAAACAACAAATACGAGTTCAGTTATGGATGGCCTGACGTGGTAGAATCTTCATCGATTAAATCATTTTACTATTTCAAAATGAATGGTTTTCTGGCGATTAACCAACAGCTTTTATAGTTTCTTTGTATTACAATTATCATTGAATGCACTAACCCACTTGTTTTGTGATGTTATTTCAACCTCTATGATTGATTACGTAAGATTATAATTTTAAAATTTCTAGGCACTTTTGCATGTCAAAGTCTACCCACGTGATGCCACTACGTCATTAAGAAAGAAGTTATGACAGGTTCGGTGGTGTCATAAATATTTAGTGAGGTTGTTGTACCCGATCTTGGTAAAGAGGGCTTCGTGAAACGGTTAGCGGACATGTACATGTAGCTCACTATCTCCGATTTAGTCAAGAAGTTAGACTTATGACGGTGTTGAGAAACGGGCCCCTGGTCTCTAGCTGTTTTATTGGTTGTTCCACTGAACTCCGTTGGCTCTAACTCGATCTGTACAGGGACTCAATGGCCATATGTTCATGTATTAAGTTTGGATAAACCAGGGAAGTGGGAGTTGCTTGACAGCCGTAGTAAGTCAATGTTTTTTTTTTCCTTTTAAGTTTATTTTTTCCCATTTGGTGCATTTCAGGCCAAAACGGAATGTAAATAATCGTTATTCTGGTCCAGTTCTTTCTATATATATTTATGAAATAAAGCCAAAAATCGATGAGCCCCATCGGGGGATTTTGCATTGTCAATCCCCTAATGGCGGCTGTACGATCGCGAGCCGGCTGTGTACGAGAAAAAAAATGTTTATAAAACTCCTCGAAACAGACGGCTGCCAGCTGTCTAGTATCGGACACCCAACCCCCATCCTATCACTCAGTGCCAAACTAACCTATTATTGTGGCACTGCTCTTGAAATCTTCTTGCAAACTGATAAAAATCAAACCATAGCAGTACAAGACACCAATGGTGATAAAGTAGAGGACAAATGAGGCAACGGTGACGATCCATCCCCAGCGGTCTCTCAGCCATTCTATCGCCGTCCTCAGCCGGGTTCCGATAGCTTGTTGTGACTCCATCCCAGGCATGATTCTCTAGCAGTAGCAGTAGCACGAACTCGAAGTTGAACGTTGAACTGAAGGTAGATAGAATCAAGTCTTTTTCAACCATACACACGAAAATTTATTTCTGGCACATTACATCGAGGCCATCGGCCAATGTATTAGATTTGCTGTCAACAATACTCATTTTTTTAATGAAATGAACATCCCTTGTCCAGTCCAGGCCAGCCTGCGATGTCCGAAACTCAAACTTGTTTAGTAGCGCAGCGCGCGCGGCAGGCAGGAGGATCGAGGATAGTGTTCCCCTGTCTTGTTACCCCGGATCCCGGATTTTCCAAAAGGGGGGCACATTTTTCCGATGAAAATTTGACAAGCAAAAAAAAGAAAAAATGGGGGGGGGCACAAAAAACGACATATTTACATTACAATTTTTTATTATGGCCAGGGGAGGGCACGGGCCAGATGTGCCCCCCCCCCCTGGATCCGCCATCGTCTCCATCTCCTCATCCAGGTGATCCCCTTCTTCTTAATTATTTTTCTTCTTTTTTTTTTTTTTCTTCTTCTTCTTTTTCTTCCTCCTCCTCTTCTTGCCAATTACTTTACCTTACCTTTTCTTTTCTATACCGCCCCTCTCCCTTCACTTCTCCACCTCCTCTTCTTTTTCCTCCCCACTTTTCTACCTTACCTCCAGCTCCTCTGATCTGTCTTCTTCTTCCTCCTCCTCTTCTTCTTCTCCTTTGCCTTCTTATCTTCCTCTCCCTCTTCTTCTCTTCTGCCTTCTTCTCTTCCCTCGATCTTCTCTTCCTCCACTTCTTCTTCCTCCTCCTCTTCTTCTTCCTCCTCCTCTTCCTCTTGCCTTACTTTACCTTACCCTTTCTACTTCTTCCCCTTTTCTCCTACTCCCCTTTCTGTCCATCTCCCTTCTATCTCCGCCTCTTCTTTTTCCTCCTCATTTTTCTTCTTTTCTACCTCTCCAGCTGCTCTGTCTTCTTCTCCGTTTTCTCCTTATTCTTCTTCGCTTCTCGATTCTTCTCCTCTGCCTTAATTCTTCTCTTCCTCTCCTAGCTCCTCCTCCACTTCTTCTTCTTTTCCTCTCCTTCTCAGTCTCCCATGTCTTCTTCTCCTCCTCCGTCTTCTCCTCTTTCTTCTCCTCCTCTAATTCTTCTAGCTTCTTCCTCCTTCTTTTCTTCTTATAAGTTATTCTACTTCTTCTCTTCCTTCCTCGTCTTCTTCCCCCCCCCCCTTCTTCAACTCCCATTCCTCCTCATCTTTGAGCTTCCTCGGCGCCTCCTCCTCCCCCTTGTAGATTTAATCGTCAATAACATTGTATACCGACAATTTTTCCCGCCGATGTTGATCGTCTTCCCGGATCTCTGAAAAAAAATAATGGGTTTCAATCCCAGCATTGAGATGGCGCTATGGAAAATATAATTACATCCATCTAATACTTCGAGTGCTCAGCATTCCGTAGCAAATAAAACTACATATATTTTTGTTAATATAATATCAAGAATGCACCTATCATTTCATCATATTAATAATTCTCTCTTAATGCGATCTGTTAACATATTATGATGTCTATATTTTGGTGTTCATAGATGCTCTGAAGTTTTATCTTTCAAATACCATTTAAAAAATAAGTTTTGTTCATGCTTGAGCAAACACAGGACTATTTTATACTTTATTAAAAAAATAAGACTTGCACCAAAATTGCAGAAAATGAGAAATATGCTCATCAGACTTGGTAATCAGCAGACATACTCCTTTTCATTATTTTTGCCATTATTGTTAATGCTTTCAAAATAACCTTTGTTGCCCACAATAAAATGATTTGAATAAAGTAAAAGCTCTCCCAGTAATACATGTAATCAGTGGCGTACCTAGGATTTTCCAAAGGGGGTGGGGGCAAAAAAAGGTCTTCAACCGCAAGTAAAGGACATTTCACACCAGAATAAAATTGACAAAAAAAAAAAAAAAAAAAGGTCTTCAAGTTCAAAGGAGGGGCCCACTTAGCTCGTCAGGGATCAGTTTTGACTCGTCAGGGGGGGGGGGGCAGAGATACGTCCTTTGCATGTGTTGTGACTCGTCAGGGGGGGTAGTCTGCCCCCCCCCTTAGGTACGCTTTTATGAAGGAATAAAGAAATTAGAGCAAACTGTACGAAAACTTCAAAAAAGGATGAACATGGCCTCATATCATTTGACCTTTTGACCCCTAGATAACCTATGACCCCATCATCCTCATGGATACACAAGGAACATATCTACCAAGTGGGAACATAATTGATACAGAGATAAAGAATTAAGAGCAAGTTGAACAAAACTAACATTTTTGTAACAGACCAACAAGAAAATAATAATCACTAGGTCTCTGCTGAACTTCATTCTGGCGAGACAAAAATGGACAATAATTAAGGTGCATAAATAGCTTTAACCCTTAAAGGTATTGTTTAACTTTGTGAGCAGCCGATTTAAAAAACTCTCAAACCAAGATGAAATATGTGTACAAGTGCATGTATTAGAACTAATAAACCCTAAAAACAACCATTATTGAGAATGAAAAGCTAAAACTACAAGGCAAACCCCGATTTTGTAAATAGGCGTCTTATAGATGCCTAAATAGTACACATAAAGTGTATGGGATGAAATTAAGATGGTGTTTCCGGTCACTTTATATTTCAATTTTTGAAGCACTAAATAATTATTTTTGAACGCAATATTTTCTGGGCTTCATTTTTGTAACATATCGCAGACACAGGTGACAAGTGTGACCTTCTAGCTCAGACTTTTTTAAGTCAAACCAATGTTAACCAATCACTTTAACCTTTTCATTTTTTAATGCTAAGGGGAGTCTGATGATCATATTTCTCTTTTTCTGCAATTTGGCGCAAGTGTTTTTTTTAACCCCCAACAGAAATGTTCCATGTTCACTTAAGCATGAACAAAACTTAGTTTTTTTAGATGGATAAGACTTCAGAGCAGCATATATGGATATCAAAGTATAGACATATGAACAAAATTTTGACAAATAACTTTCCAAACTGTCCCGTTTTTTTATACTCACTGTATATCTTTTAATTGCTAACCTGCTATTGCAATGGAAGGTAGAAATTGATTTCTGTATCTTATTAAAACAAACCTGATTTCATTGCAAATTTTACAACTGATGTTTGCAATTGATTGAAAACGATTTTTCCACATCCCTCTAACTACATCTTTCAAGATTTTATGAACATATAGGCTCATTAATATAAATCACACATACACATGGCATCACTTGAATCATTACAAACCAAACCAGCAAATTAGTGTCTTTTCACAGGATTTTTATTGTGTAAAGGCAACAGATAAGCTTGAATATCACATAATTCTACAACAATGTCCACATCAAGGTCATGTTAGGATTATTTAACGAAAGCAGCCAATAATGACATTTTACTAAAACCTGAAGACCATTATAAATTCTGCATGTCAGACATGGGATTGATTTCTAAGTTTGCATTTTACAGAAACAGTACGTTAACAATTAATATTCTGATAAAATGCTATATTTTGTGCTGTAGAACATTTACAAAACTTTTGTCACCATAACACTACAATAGTTAATATAACCAATTAAAGTTGTGTGAGTACAGTGGGAATTAGTGTCTTGTAGAAGCAAGAGTTTTCTATCATGTTGAATTAACATAAGGAGCTGAGACCATAGCGGGATATTACTGCTCCATAAAATATCTCTGATTAAACATCATCTATCTCGAAGATGGTCGTTTTTTCTATTGGTAGACCCAAGACTGACATTCCAATTTTAGGCAAATATTACAAGCCTTACACAACATCAACATAGTAACTCTGTGCTCTACATCATACAATAAACTCCTCTTATATAAAAATATATTTACAAGATAATTTACAATGAAATTTGCTTGAAAGAGAAGATTTCAAAGGCAATATTTACTAAAACACTACAAAGCCGACTTGTCCATAGCAAGTAAAATATTATATTATTGTGTGATCAAAGAAAAGAGGCAATCTTTTCAATTGGAAGCAATTCAAAAAATGAATCAATTTTGTAAAAAAATCAAGAAATAATGCCATCTAATAACAAATTAGGGTAGGAATTCATTTATATCTCATATCTCAATCATTCAGAGAATCAGGGACTACATGCATGTACATGCAAGACGTAATGCAACATCAAACTATAAAAGCCTTTTGAAAAGACAAAGAGCTACTTATTCTGGCATTTGAACTGCCAGAATTATTCACATCCAGGCAAATTTACAATAAAATTTTATGACACTTAGTTACATTCAGACCTAAGTCCTGGTCATTAAATTAAGTGTCAATTCAATGATGTATTGCTTGCTAGAATAACACTAGTACATGTACAAGCAGCTTGAATACAAACAAACAATAATATCAACTACAGTATTTATGTGACAAAAAGGCAAAATAAATGATAAAAAGTTTTTATTTTGAGTCTCCACTCTAATGATATGGGGGAAAGAGGGGTCATTCCACCAGGTAAGGTTATGTAACAGTCTATGTCTCACTAAAATTAGGCAAATATCTGATAACTTTTGGGGGGCTTCACCACAAATACTTAATAGCATCCAAATAATATTTACTTCTCAAGCATTGTAGTGAATTGAAATTGCAGAGTCGTAAAAAAGCTTACTGCCAATGATGCTTAAATTTGATTTTCATGTTACTAGGTAACAATAAAAATTTAGGCGACATCAATTAAAATGTGGCTGATTAAAACGTTGACTTACTCATAAAACTTAGCCACATCTATAAAAAAATTACTGTGAAATGTGGATTTGACATGGATGTCATATGGATATCCCACGGATGTCAAACTGACATCACATGGTCATGTAGGCCAAACATGATGGAATGATCCAATAGGAAGATCTTGTAACTACCAAGGTACAAAGAATACTTTAATACATATTATGGCAAATAAATAGATGGAAACTGAAGTACATACAAATGCAACACACAAGTTACAAGAGTACCAACACAGATATAAAAGGATAAATGTAAATAAAGAACAAAATAAATGTTTTCAGTAATATTTCTTTTAAATAATGTTATCAATCACCGAAAATATGCCAATTTTCGGCTGGTTAATCACTTACATATTAAAACTTAATTATGAATGTGAAAGGGGCAATGAATTTTTTTTAAATACATTTCATAAAACAGATAATCTTTGAAAAATGTGGATTGGATAATATAGAAACTTGAAATTCACATTATGAATACTTTAAGCCTCCCCCCCCCCATTATAGAAAATATCTATATCATCAACAGCCATCTTTAAGGAGTCGTTAAAACATAATGATAAAATATTAATGACTAGCGCATTTCAAAACTATTGTATACCATGAAAAATTAACCGGGAGAGCAAGATATGCTGTAATACTTCATATTAGCAGCGTTCTGAGAATACCACGAGTGCCACTTATAATGCCATCCTATAATTACACAAGCTATGACTTGTCACATCCAAAAATTTTAATACCATCTTGTCTGAAATCTCTGGATTGCACACTTTCCTTACGGCCCTGTCACATCGTTCCATGCAAGCATTGCGGGCGAGTTGCAGATGATTGCCCGCAACTCCCCCGCAACAAAGTTTTGAGCATTTCCTGAAATTTTCTGCCTGCAATTCAGACTTTCGTGCGCTTCTGCGGGCAGCTAAAATAGTTACCTGCAACTCACTCGCAAGGCTTGCACGGAACAATGTGACGGCCTTCAGATTAGAATATCTATATTGTATTTTTAAAAAAGATTTAATTGAAAATGCATTTATGACAATAATTTGTCAACTTCTAACACCCTTAAAATTAGCTTCCTTGCAGTTTAGCTTTATGGCAAGTTATCGTAATTATTTCTACAAAGTACTACATCACTGTAAGTTTTCAGATAAAGGAATTATAACATTAAACTGCATAAAAATCATAACCAATCTTTAATCTAGAATTATAGGAAATATACCATGCATACCAGGTCTGCTCCATAAAATATAATGCAGATATCCAAAGAATTATGCAGAAAGATTTTAAAGTAATTAAACGAGATGTTTAAAATTCAACTTGTTCTCTAAAGAGCACATCATTTGAACGCCAAGCATATATAGATGTAAATTTCAGTAATGATTTTGGTAATTTTTTTAAAAAGACAGTTAAATTGTTTTAGAGAAAATTGGTCTCACAGAGGTAGCCTCATATCAATACAAAAAAAAAACATAACAAAATTTAAACCAAAGAAACCTCCACCACTTTATATAATACATGATATGCAAACATAAATCCATCAGAGATATTGTAAGAGGTATTTAAGCATATGAGAGCAGTTGTAAATTTGACTGAATCTACTGTAAAACTCCTGTATTTCAAGAGCAAAAATGAATTCTTTAAGTAATGATGGTATTTAGCGAGACAACATAAGAACCTGCATTTCATGACAATCTTTCATGACAAAGATTTGTTTCAATCTTGCTATCAGAAATATTTTGAACAAATTTACAACTTGCAATGGTAAACTAAACAAGATACTTATTTGGCAGATTGGGTTACAAATTACTATGAATCTGTCCGACAGACCCAACAGCTCTTGACTTCATAAAACCACACGAAGGAAATGAAACCTTATAAACAAATTGTTTAGTCAAGGCTACAATAGTCAAAGTTACCATAGCAACCATTGCATTAGCCAGTCGTATCATATGGGGAAAAAAGTTAATACAAGTAATGTGACAGGAGAAAAAAAAAAGTGTGCTTGTGAAAGTTGTGGGTGTTGAGATTCATGCAAAATTTCTGAAGTTATTTTATTATAATCATATATTTGTGCTACAAAAGAAACTTTAATTAAACCCCTGCCTGTTTGACCCCTTTTATAGGAGTTGGGCAGTATCCTGGAACTTCTGGAAGTAAGAAATATTATGAAATATAGGCATGCAAACAAACATGCATGTAAATTGAGAGAATTCATATAATTTTACTTCAATCATTCAATCTTACTTACCCTGTAAGAATAATTGCAATAGTGATTTATAGATTTATGTATTTACAGGGAAGAGATGTAGTTCTCTTCAAAGCTCTTTTGACATCTCAATTGTAAATAACAAATTACATCCAGAGATAATACATTAACAATTCTTCAGTTTTTCAAGGGGTAAAGACACCCCCCCCCCCCGTATTTTCACAATTTCTGCAATATGTGCAATACAATTTTAAGAATACTGGCTTTCCCAAAGATGCAGATTTCCTGACAGAGTGAGGTATCGAATACTGCAAAACTAACAGCTGGATACCTCTTGTATTTCATTGTAAGAAATAAGTAATTACGATCTCACGAGATATCAAGATTTACAGCTTCATTGCATAATAACAATAACCGTCTTACAAAGAGTTACAATTGATCCGATCAATCTCAACTATGGATGGCAGCAATGTCAACATCTATTATGCATGTTTGTTCAAAATATTTTCTAGCTGTGATGTATATTCATGCATTCATGGTTTTCTTGAAAATTCACTGCGCTTCTCTCTGCATAAAAGGACATTGTGCAAATTTTTCTTAGAAAAAAATTATGACACTGATGGATTTCCATAGAGTTACGATAGATCGGATCAATCGTACCTCTTTGTAAGACTGGGCCTAGTACTGACAACACAGAAACATTGTTGGTGCTAAAAATGCATTAACAGAGGCTCTGTCACAACCGGTAATGTGATGGTGATGCCTATGTTACAACAATGCATTACTCACACATTGGAATAAATGTTATGATTTCACAATCCGAAAGATGTGACTGGGCTTACTGTTAGCGCTCTGTTAGGCTAACAACGTTTCTTTGCGGCCAGCACAGGAGAAAAGAACTCCTACAACAAAGGCACCTGTATTCTCTTTGTCTGATGCCACTTACCGTAACCACACTACTTGGAATACTGTCATCAAGCTGTATTGTTTTGTGCTGAGTTTTGCAAGAATTTGACTTGTATACTACAATTTATACCTCGCAATTGGATGTAGCTCATCTATCAAAACCAGATTTTAATCTCATCATTTTAAACCAAGGGCTAAATTAACCCAGAAAATATTCAACTTGAACCGCAGGTTTCCAAAACCAGCACAGCAAAACAGAAATGTTTTCACTTCAAGTTACTTGCATATATGCAATAGTAAGTATGCAAACAAACTTCAAAGAAAGAACCCTGTTTCTGCAGTACAGCTAATTTTCTCATCAATAACATTGTATCCTGGAATGCCTGAAAACTTGGGATCATGAACAATGGTGATCTAATAAGAAGCTGACAGCATCTGGGTCGGGGCGCTGGTTGTTCCTCGACGTTCATATTTGAATGGAAGATGTTTGAATATGAGAGGTGGGCCGTTCACACATGAATGGTAGCTGATGAATTACATTCTGCTCAAATTCACAAAATAGAAAATCTATGTTAAATTCATGAGATAGATAATCTGTTAGAACCGGAAGAGATACTATTCATTCTCAAGTCCTTTTTCTCAAGTTATGAGAGAAATCTCTTCAAATGTCTAATAAAATCTATACAAGGTTACTCAGGAGGGAGGATCAAGCTGATTGGACTCGAGCTATTCTCATTCCTCTCCATTTATCCTCTCAACGACTTGTCCAATTAGATCCTGGAGGACTCCTGCACGCCACTTCCCGGTTTCAAGGACTTCTTCATGACACACCTCACCTTTGGTGGCATAGTCCATGATGCAGGCATTCGTCACCAGTGAAAAACCAAGGACGCGCATCCCACAATGCCTTGCAGCTATCACTTCCGGGACGGTGCTCATACCTGCCAGGAAAAGCAAACAAAGAATATCAGCACTGCAAGCAAAATAACATTACATTCATTTCGATTACTGTTAAGACATAATGCACCACTAATTTCAGAAATTGTTGATATTCATGAAAGTTTTGTCTATTTGACATTAATATTACGAGGAGATTCTGTTCAAAATGGAGAGAGATAGACGCTTCCATTTTTTTCTTGGTTAATTTAACATATCTGCTAATTAAAAAGACAAGGTGGTTCATGAACCACGAGTCTCACCTGATTTCCTGATCAATAAAAGATGCAAAATTATCTTTGGACCCTAGATGACCTTTGTCCCAATGGACACACATAAGGTATTGCCCAAGGATCATATGTACCAAGTGTGAACATAATTGATGCAGAAAGAAATTAGACCAAGTAAAAAAAGACTTGAACTTTTTACCCCTAGATGACCTTTTACCACACCCTCAACAACACACATGTGGTATTACCAAAGGATCATTTTAGCCAGGTTTAATCAAAATTGATGCAAAAATAAAGAAATGAGATGAAGTTGAACAAAAACTTTGAAAAAGGATGAAGATGACCTCATATAATTTGACCTTTTGACCCCTAGCTGACCTTTGACCCCATCATTCTCATTATGTCACATGTGTATTACCCAAGAATGAGCATAATTGATGCAAAAATAAAGAAGTCGAAAAAAACCAGCGGACCAACAGAGTAACAGGCAAAGTGATTACTAGGTCTCTGCCGAACTTAGTTCAGGCGAGACCAAAAAAAAATGTTAATTTAATTAATAATAGTTTTACCAAATGTATTGAATTGTTTCATTATATAATGAAGTACAAAAATGAAACCATTGATTTTTCAATTCTGTTTCACATGTATAGAATGTGTACGCAGTATTTGATGAAGGTGAAGCATGGTTCAAAATCAGTAGTCTCACTTTGCAAAAATTGAAAATCTTGAGTGTTTTGATTCTTAAACCATTGGAATTGTTCAGGAAATGGTAGGAATGATGAGTAAGATCTCTTTCTTAACCACTGAAACATGGGACCAGGATCCAGAAGTCCTGTTCACATAAAGAATATAACCGAATAGACGAGTTGTCACATCTGGCTAACAATAATTACACCTCCCAGATTAACAAACCATGTTTTAGCTGACTAAACCTTTGTGATTGCTAGGCTGAAAACATGCTCACTTACCTACGACATCGGCTCCCAATGCTCTCAGAAGTCTCAGCTCAGCTGGAGTCTCGTACGATGGCCCTCCAACCATGACGTAGATGCCCTCTTTTACATACGTTGAGCACTGCAGGTCCTGGGCAACCTTCAAAGTGAGTTTCCTCAGCTTCTTGTCATAGACGTTAGACATGTTGATAAATCTTGCACCAAACCTATGAGAAAAGGACATATATTTTGTCAAGACGCCATTCACTCAACCTAGAAGCAAGAAACTTTCCTACCCAAGATTTATTATACTAATTATTTTTCTCTCAAAAGATGTGATTTTCCAACAAATAGATTGAATAGTTGTTGCATAACAACCATGAATAGGAATTCAAATTCAATATTATGCTGGGTTCAAACAAGGTTAGCTCTCTAGTAAATCCCAATTTGTGTGGTGCTGTTTAAAATTGAACAACATGGCCAAAATTTTGAAGGACCATTGGACTTGGTGTCTACTCACGCCCAGATCAAACCTTCCTCACAAAATACTGCAGACCGAGTTATTATCATCTCAGACAAATTGCCCTGCATGATCTAAAGCCCATGTGAAGTATTGAAAACAATAGTTCATTGATCTGAAAACTGATTATCTGCTTGGAAATTAGAAAAATGTTTGCAAGGTCATCAGAAACAGAGTCAGGGTTTCTGATTAATTTGAGTCTACTTCTGAAATCCATAACACTTCAAAACACATAGTTAATAACGGTTGTGTCTATGCTTGCTGACATCCCAGCCATGGCGTAATTTCCTTCAGCAAGAAACTGATCCAGTGTGCTGCACTCAACCCAGGTGAGGTAAATGGGTACCGGTAGGAAGTAATTCCTTAAAAAGCTGTGTGCGCTATGAACGCCTAGCTTAGCCGGGTAATATAGGAGCGCCTTTAGCACCTAACAAGGTGGATATGTGCGCGATATAAATACCCTATATTATTATTATTATTTTCGGGCATAGAGATATCTCACTTGTTTCATGAATGAACAGAAGAACAGAGATTTGAATCACTTATTGTAGGTTCTGACTTTTGTAAATTATTCAATCTTGATTTAAGCAAAAAACATTATTTTGCTACTCAAAATCTTAAAACAAAAAAATGCAGTGCTTTTTTTTTAAATAAGAAAACTCTAAAGGCACTTATAGAACTCGACCAGTGTAATGAAAAGCACCTTTCATTCTTATCCAGGATGATAACCTCATTAATGTGGATTTAAGGACAGGAAACTGATAAAGGAAATCTTTCACGGATTTCAGGAGGGCTACAAGGAAATCGGTAAGAGGGAAAGTACCTATCATCGTTGGGGCCACAGAGGGGGTTCGAATTGGCCAATGTTGGCATTCCGATGTGATCGATCATAACCATGATATCCCCGACTTTGTAGTTAGGATTCATTCCGCCAGCAGCATTTGTTACTACCAGGGTGTCCACGCCGATGAGCTTCATGACACGCACAGGTGCAATAAGCTGAAATAAAGAGGCGAAAACGAGAAAAGGGCTTTTAACATTATCTGTCATCCTCAGAAATATTATTGTAATTTTGACTACAAGAGATCAGATATCTCTTCCTCCAACTGCTGTCTCGATTTCTCATTGTGAAGGTTGAAACAAGGAGACTGTAATATTGTCTTTGGTCAAAAATATTTTGACAAGAATTTGGTGCGAGGTTCGATGATTTCATCATGTTTAACTTTGATGTGAAGATTCCCCATGGCAGTAACTGTCAGAGCAATCCCATGAGGATGTTACAAACCTCAGGTATATTATATTATTTTTGCTATTTTTTCCACCGGTAAACAGATATAGGCACACCTAATTCATGGAATCAGGGCGGGGGGCAGATTGAAGAGAAAAAACGAGGTGAAGTTAGATTCAAAATGGCTACCTACCTTCCATGATGGGTATCCCTCATATAGATGGAATCTTCCCTGCATCATCATTACAGTCTTCCCATTCAGAGTTCCAAAGCAGAACTGACCATGGTGTCCTTCAACTGAAAAATTAAAATTATTTGTTACAGAAACATGAACTTTATAATAATACTCCTTCCTTTCTTTAAAAAAAAAATCTTCATTTTAAAAGTATTTAGAACCAACCTACATGAAGAGCATTACAACTGAAACTTGTGACAATCCTACAAGAAGGGTTCTAGAAATTAAGTTATTATGAATGCCAGTGGGCTGTAACACAGAGGGCTGCACTTACGGATGCAGAGAGGATGTAAAATGGAAAAGAATCTTGCCATCCGTTGGAAAACGTTACATATCCATTGTATAATCTTTGCATACGTGTTTCATACGCTCTATATCCATCGAGCATCAGTCTAAAGTGATTTCATTTCGCTAATTTTGTCCATTGTCTGGAGTTGATGAAAAAGGATGGAGCCACCTTAAAATTTTGCTTGTCCACTATATCCCTTATGACTACGTTTTGTGGCCATCAGCCAGTGGGACCAGGCCTTTAAAGTCATGCTTAATTTAAACATCATGCTTGTAAAATACTCATGGGGCCCTGAGCATGCTTTAACCCCCAAAAATGTCCACAATAACCTTCATACATCACCAACAGGTTTTCAATACAAGACAGAATGAATAAAATTACAGGAATATTTTACTTGATCCAGTTAATTTTCAATCCTCATGCAGGAAAATCTGAATCAAAGAGCTAAAATATCCTGAGGGGGGACCTTTTTTTTTTCAAGAAAACTACATTGAGGGAAGGGGGGATTTCCATTTCCTTTGGGTTTTGTCTACAATCTTGCAAAATCATTAAGTAGCAATGTCCTTGGCTTGAAGACTGGTCAGTTTAAATGTAAAAAATTAATTGATAATTGATACAGTCTCAATACTCAAAATACAAGGTTTTTCAAAAAGAGATGGTATAATGCTAATTGACCTTCTATTAAAGAAATTAAGAGTAGCTAGTACTACAAGAAGTGCAACAACCTTGGGCTACCGTACTTAAATCAATTTTGACATCAATCCTCATATCAAGTGGTGATATAATTTTTAAGAAGAGTGTGATCTCTGTCCCAATATTTGAACCTCACAGAACAAAATAATTTTCCATTGCAAACAGGCAGGATTTTATTCAAAGAAAAAAAAAATTATCTCTTTTTTAAAAAAGAAAAATATGATAATGGTCAACACAATTAAATCTAGAGTGATTTTTTGTTCTTCATGATTCTCCCTTCCAACACTCCTTACCTGTACTGACGGGGAAGTTTGGAATCTTCTCGTATGGTATGGTGTATTTCTCCTCCAGCTTATTGGCCAGTCCCATCAGACCAGACCCACAGATGATGCCTATTGTCGGACGATGAGGTTGCCTGGCCAACAGAAATTCGGCCATCGCCTCGATGTCCTCATAAGTATACCTGAAAATAAATGGGGAAAATATTATTCAAACACTTTTTTACAACCTCATTTGACTTGAAGCATGAAACAAGCTGTTTCAATCGCTTCTTAAGTATAAGAATGCACTTTTTCACATTGCCTACATTCACTCTGATGATATCTCAAATCACACAAATAGACATTGTACATTATCTATTTATTCTGTGGATAGTCAGTGTTAAGAGATAAGTATTATCAGAAGGGTAAATCCACTGAGTAGATCTAAATGCACACTCGACAAAATAATTCATATCAAAACTAAACTCTAATCTTTGTGAAACTGTCACGTCACATTTACTCACATACACATGGGAAATATCATGCGATGATAAATCACAGATTAGAGAACATTCATTGCAGAACAAAAAATGTATGAGAAAAGGAAATTCAACAATTTCACAGAAGGGAGCTTGTTCAAATTACTAACTACCACCATCATGCAATAGTGCACATTTACAACAACATAATGAATATTTCTATTTAAAAAAGAAATTGTGTGTAAAGACTACATGTAAGCATGCATGAACTGCAAAAAAAATAATTCAATGACACAGAACCAAAGTGAAAATCAATGTCTCTGTCCTTTATTTTAAGGAATAAATGCAATATATAGCAAAACATGAACACCAAGAAGAACTATAGATTTCTCAAAAACTCACATTTACATTGTAAGCAGGTTAAAAATGAATGGAGGTACAAGGCTAATTACCGTCTATATTAAGGTATGTAATCATATACCTGCATTTATTTTTGTAATTGTTGTCTGGAGGACACAATCTTTGAAGTGTACAATTTACTCAAGCATGTTGAATCATTAATTTATGTACTACGGTAGTTACAATTTGATTCAGCATGTTGAATCATTAATTATATGTACTAGTTACAATTCGCTCAAGCATGTTGAATTATTAAGTCCTTATATGCACTGAGAGCAGAGAACTCCACCCTTTGCTCAAAATATAATTGAGAAAACAAGATCACTTCAGGAATAGAACTAAAGCCATCACTTAGTACAGTTTTTATCATGCAATGGTAGAAGAATGCTGCACTTACTCTTGATATGAGGATTAAAGTGAAAATGATTAACGTGGGCAACTGATTGTAATCATTCAAGCAAGTCAAATATTCAGTACTTTGGGAAAAATGGGGGAAGTGGGATTTCATCTTTTGTGTCCCAACAATGACTGAGACATATTACATAATATTTCTGAGAACAAGGAAAATGCCTGTTCAGTATTTGCTAAGACTTGTCATCCTTTGTCATCACACAGTTTGCTCTGAAGCCTCTGTGTAATTTGACAGAGATAATGAAGATAAGTTTAGATGAATCTGCATTGTACGTTTTATCAGTGACACAACTAATGCAAATGGTGTGGTAGGCCTAATCATTTCCAAAAATTATATATATTGGTCATCATCCGTTGCATCATTCATTATCATGTAGATCTTCTAAGCATAGTTACAAATAAGAACTGAGTAAATGACTGCAATGGAAATTTAAGGATAAAAAGATCAAGACAAATCGATATCAACAGTGAATTAAGAAGCTTAATTGTTGAATAATACTAAAATGTTGGAAGCTCCTTGCTAAAACATTTCCCAGAGAATATATTTGATAATATTAAGCTGGTATGCCTGCTTCAAAAACCTGAGAACAATCATTATAAACATACATAAATGTAAATTACAAATTTTCAAGTATTCCTTACACCTAAAATGAAGCTTTGTGTCACTGCTATTTCCATACCACATAAAACTCATCCCATATCTTCTACATGGTATGGAGACGAACAAAATATTTTCTGAGTATGTGAATGGCTTTAACATTTTCACTTGAAGAAAATGTATATCAACTTGGGTTTTTATAGAAATCGAACGCATTTCCTCATACCGAACAAAAACAAACCACAGCAAAGTTAAAAATTAGCCAATGCCACAGAATGATGCACCAAATACATGAAGAATGATAAACTAGTACATGTAAGCCTACTGAGTACAACATGTACAGAGCCAGTCAGCAATCTTTGAGCATAGATTACACTCAATTTTACAATGGTACTGACCACTGAGATCTTTATTCCTTTTCTGTCTTTGTCTGGAGGTCAATGTGAAATCAATTACGCAAACACATCGCAGATTAGATCTGGACATTTCGCTGAATGCTTTGAAGCCAGTAGTGAAGGCAGGTAATGTTATTCTGTGTTGAGCTGGTGAGCAGTCCAGAAAAAAGTTTTTAATCAAGTGTTTTTCCCCATTTCAATTTACTTTACTTTTTTTCTATTTTAGGGGAAAATGAGGGTAGTACATGAAGTAAAGGATGCTGAGAGTAATTGGTTTTTCATAGAGTGTAACTTTAAATTTGATGGCTAATGATTATGAAGATACAAACAAACAAATAATGCTTCCTTCAATTAACATCAATGTAAAAACTAGAAATTTGAAAAGGAGAGAAATTGGTTAATCCGGATGTAAATGCAATGAGTTCTGTTAAGTCTAAATTCATCAAGCTCCAGGAAGGAAGTTCATTAGCTATTAAAAAAAGATGTGTTTACTGTGTTAATCATATCGAATACACGTACAATATCCAAACAAATTGGAAGCAATAAAAGGGGAAACCAGAGGTGAATGACGAGGTAAAGTTCAACCTTTGGACAAAAAACTTTGCATGGCTGCAATCGAATCTTATTCCCCAACCTAAAAGAAGAGTTGATAAAACCATGGACCAACTCAGATTAGTAGCTCAATGATAAAACCAAGTGGCAATAGTATTTTGTATATATTTATCTATTATTCACCACTCATGGGATGGGAAACCCTTTCAGCAAATGCAGTTTTTTTTGTAGGGACCGTCCAAAAATGCACTAGAATTTGGCATAACCAAGACATACATGTACTTACATATCAGATGAATGAGTTTGAACATCAACAATTTTTCTTTCCACACTTTCCATGATTCTGTATCCAAAATCAACACGTTTCCTTGTCAACACTCTACACACGAATTCACTCTAGGAGGCACTATCCTTCACTAGTGAAAGAAAATTAATTCTGATAGCGTGCTCGAACTGAACGGGAGAATGACTAAACACCATGCAGAGGATGAAATACCAAAGAGGGAATAAACTGTACTCGTCAAACAGCAATATTGGAGTGATGCCAAGATTCTTTTTTTAGACGGAGCCTATTTTGTCTACGATGGATCTCGCCTACATACATGTGATTTGTAAGGTTTCTAGTTTCCACCACACAAATGCAATTTCATATCTCCCCCCCCCCCCCAGTGTGAGAATCAGTCTAAATAATGAGACTACAATTAACTATCTGAACCTGAATTGGAACAAGACAATCCTATGACCTTCATTCACAATATTCCATCTGAGTCACCCCCCCCCCCTTCTACATGTACCCCAGAAACAAAATCACAATATCCCAATTTCTTTTAGCATGTAAAAATGCATGTCATGATGAAAACCTATAATTTTACTCATATAAAAACAGGATGTAATGATCTAAACTACTAGTAGATGAATAAGGGAAATAAACAGAACTTATCAGTCAGTAATGCCAATGAGCAATGAGTATTACATGTACATGTATGTAGGTTGCTTGGCTAAGTAATCAATACACACTCACTGCTTCGATCGGCTCTCTGTACATAGTCTGTGTGCATACACAGCACAGACTAAAGGCCAAGCCCCCAACACACCCCCACATTGGTAGTCTCTACTATGAGACCCCTTGTGGCTCAACCTCACATAACATGTCAATCAAGACTGACGAATGCTCCATGGTGTTAAGTGATTTCAGACAATACCAGTACAGCAAATTAATTTAAGTTTAGTTTGTCAAACTGAATTTTCACAAAGTTACTCATATTCAATAACAGTTTAGCATTTCAAACAAAACCTACCTGCACAGGGCTGTAACACAAAGACTATTCATACAGTTACAAGGTAATTTTAATTCCTTCTGCTGGCAAAAGGAGACAAAACTGTTGGCACAGTGCCAATATGAACAGCTCTATGGTATATGCATATATGCACATGTGCTTAAATGGAGAACTGGGCGTTGTCTTGGTCACAATTATACAAAGTAAATATCTTTTGTAAATATGATTTCATTAGAAGAAAAAAAAATAATTATAGGAAATTGAAGGCCTCATGTTGGGCCGAGTTTTTAATATAAGCAAAATAAAAAAAATGAGTGCAGGTTTGATATTTAAATTGATCTGTTTAGTAGCTTCACGAGCTGCATGATCTGAACTGTAAGGACAGTGAGTTTCCTTTTACCGGTATACCGGGTAATTGAAATGGAAAATCTGATTTAGTTCTTTACTTTTCATGTGAAAATGACTGAATTTATCTTTGCAAAACTGAATTCATTGTTTGCTATGACAAAACAGAATATCAATTTTAGATGAACTTTGAATGGAATCAAAGGTTTTTAAAACAGCAAAGACAATTTTTTTATTCAGACAACCAAGTGGGAGCCCTTCTAAACAAAAGGAAGGCCAGGGACATTGGCGTATCTTCAATACAGTGTGCAATAATGCGCTTAATCACAAAAAGAGACAGGGGACTGAGAGGGAATTTTAGTAGAGAGAGAAAAAAGGAAAAACAAGAAAAAAAGGAGAAATCAATAGATGGTATAACTACTTGTAGCATTAAAAAATAATTTAGAAAATGGTCATGAATGATGTGATACAAATGCAACAATCTTATCTACATAATATCATTGTGTGCTTGACATTTAGTTGAAATATTAGGGTACTAAAAGAAATATTTTTGCGTAAGATATCGAGAAAAAAAAGAATATGACAATTTTGATGACATCCACCAGAATACTTATTTTTTTCAAACATGTATCTCTGAGAAAAGATAATATACTGAAAAGAGACTATTTTCATATACCTCCCTAGAAAACACATTGAATAAAATGATTGATGAAGGAAAGCTAAGATATTATTTTGAAAGCAATGAACAATCATGCCACCATTTGTTCTTTACAAAGGGGAGAAAAACCATTAATTGTAAAATAAAATCTTTCAAAAGGACAATCTAGCTCACATACGACACAGACATCTTGAATACTCAACACATGTACAGTATTACAGCATCCATTCTCCCAATTATAAATCTGAAACATGCATTGATTATCAAATCAATAAAAATCAATTCTTCAAATATATCAATCACTACTAGTCAGCCATCTTAAACTCACTATTACATGTACCTGTAAAAACCAGAGAATAGATTTGGTCCACTGAATATATTGTTCTATGGTTTTTACGGGTAATGGTGCGTTAAAGATAGCTGACTGGTACTGTACGATGTATTAAAACAAAAGGTGTATAAAATTTGAATTAATTTCTGCAGCATCGCAAAATATGCAGCGTATGAATACAATATGAAGTGTAGGCCTATACGTATACCAAGAGTACCAGTGCAATCATTTTGCGGTAAAATAATCCCCTCCGGCAAACCATGAAAATGAATTACATGTATAAATAGACCCAGAATACATATTCAAGAAATTACTAACTGTTGTGCTCATATCGAAATTGTCAAACTAAATTGTAAGAAACCTACAGGTAATGTTTTATCTGCTATAGAGTACCGAAATAATGATGTCACAAAAAAAACTATTTTGCATTTCAACGTTTTAGATACCATATTCTGGTAGAGCATGATGAAAAAACCCCCACTTCCAAAATTTGGTGATATTGAGAATCGGTCTAAGGGGGCTGAGATATGACCTCATGAATACATAAGTAGCCCCACTGAAGACAATGTATTATCGGCCTGGTTCATGAGGTCATATCTTGGGGCCCCATTTACCGATTCCCACCATATTTGGGTTGTGGGGATTTTTTCATCATGCTCTACCAAACTAAAGTGAAAATTAATGAGGTCACACTTCGGTACTCTATGGTCATCTGTTAAAAATTCTCCACTTCCATGAGCTACATGTAGGTGCTCATCTGGTAGGAAATTTTCCATGCATTATGAAATAGTTACATAGTGTAAATCAAAGGCATGGCACTATTGTTAATAAGTTAAAATATTATATTTAGTTGTTAAAAACACCCCTTTTAAACTAAAAAAGTCTCCAGTTTTCAGCGATAAGACAACAAAAATACCATGAAATTGGTATGGTGCTCTAGGTAAACATGATCAGGAGTAAAAAAAAAGTGAAAAATTGAATTAATGCAAACATCAATTATTATGCTTCAGCAGAAAGTCAATTTTCTGACCTGTTGTGGTACCGGGTATTTAGGGCATAAGTCTCTGCATGTCTGCAACACAGTACCGGTAAACAGATTCTAACTTGCTTTAAATTGCTTCAATAGCTTCAAGTCATATGTCATGTACATGCCCCCAAAAGAAATTCAAATTTAAATTTTAGAACATTGAAGAACATGTAATTTGCTTTTTTTTAAATTGAAAACTGGGGACTTTCACATTAACCCATACTCAGAAAGAATGAATAGTAGATGCATATACAATGTGTCAAGCCAAATAAGATTTAGCCTTTGATAATGTTGTTTAATACACCCATTATACATGTAGCACCAAATTAATACATGTGCAGTTATCGAACAATCAAAAGGTTGAAAGGAGACTAAACATTACGGAGCAATTTCAAGCACTGGTGACTAAAAGCACTTTGGTAAATGACGATAACACTAGTACAACACAGTAACCACACTTTTAAAATACACCTTCAAAATACACCAATTGAAAGCTATAAAAAGGTAATGATACCCCACAATTTAGTAGAGTACTAGAGATACAATACAATACACATGCAAGGAGAGAAGGGAGACAGGACGCAGCTACACTAACTGGATGTCAAATAATACCTGCTCGCCTGAAGTGCGGCATGGGTGGTGCTAGGTGGGGCCTCCTCGGACATAGGGGCACCCTCTGAGGTGTGTGGTTCACCGTTAGCCAGGGTCGGTGGTATATCATCAGACGTGGCGAGCCGATTACGCTTGTCCGAGGTAACTGGATCTGCAAGGTTACTGGTAGTTAAACACTCGAGAGATGAAATGATACCGTCACAGGAACTCCCCGACATCACTTCACTGCTACTGGATGCCATGTAATACAATATATTCTACACTACATGTACGCTACAAGTACATGTCAGTATGCTACATTAACAGTATACATGTAAAATGGGAGAGATTTCGTCTACACTGCTCCACACTGAACACAGATATGAACCAATTACTGTATTAAAGAAGTCTTTTGAAAAACAACTTGTAATGACGTGTAGGACATGCAAATAAAACCTACGATAAGAATGGCTGAAATGAATTGCCCATTTTCAAATTTACCCTTCAGGTCTTTACAAATACCTTTCCTTTTCAATCTTTTCAACCAAAAACATGCTCTGTTGCATCACTGATTCCAAGGTATTTAATAGAAACGTTGTCTTTTTCTTTTTATACTTGACACACTTTTTATACTTGACGCACGGCCTGGATTGTTACCAATAGCTACTAACCACTTGCTTTTCAGAGAATTTAAAAAAAAAACTAAAATTCTCCCATATAAGGATTTAATAACAAATTACTTCCCCATAAAGAAGGATGTTTGGACTTCAGAAATTATCATCTGTTATTTTGATATCTTCTGTTTGTCATTTTTGCACTGAAAAATCAGGTTGCCATAGCCCCCCCCCCCCCCCCTCTCCCTGAAAAAAAGAGTCCCCAAAGTAAAATCAAAAAAAAAAAAACCATCTTAGAGATATTTTCCAATGATATTGTATAATTGTAAACATTTAAAACAAAATGTTGGTTTCAATACGGGTCCCATTCAATTTCCTACATAAGGTAACATTTTTTTCTCAATATAGTGGATAGATTACCAACATGTTGTATCTACATGTAGGCCTACATGTATATTTTTAAGAAAAACTGAATGAATATAAAAGTATTTTCCTATTTAGGATAAGATGGCTCTGCCTAAAAACTATAGATTGCTCCTCCTCAAAAAATTGGTTAACAAGTCCCTAAAATTGTCATACTTGTACATATCATCTATAAAGTAAGCTGGCTTTATACTGACATGACACGATTTCTTAAAATGTAATAAAAACAAAATGCAAGTGCAGTATTAAAGAATATATCTTTTTCAATTAACTCAAAATGCAAATATTTACTATAGATAGCGGTACAGTAATATCCTAAGGCAGTCAAGCACATGATCAATAATTTCATCTATTTTTTTTAGGTCATGCTTATTTGATTGAGATAAGAACTATCAGCTATCTGGCACACATAATTTTGAGTTAACATTGGCCTAAATGCAGATATTGAAATAAATATAAACTGCAGCGATAATGCTGACACGAGTAACCTGATCTGCAACCCCCAACCTGTCCCCTACAAACATTGTGAAGTACATGCAATTTTAGTTTTATTCCTCTGTGGGGTGTATATTACATGACTGAACTCTCTATTGTAGTCTGCTAATGTATTTCGCACTGCACATGCTGTATAGGGACAGTGATTTTCCGCGATCGCGGAAAATGGACGGAATTCACGGAAAGGGCCTTTTGAAACGGAAAGTGGCATTTCAAACGGAAAATCACGGAAAACGTATTTTACCTTAAAATACACAGAATAGCAACAGAAATTACTCCAAAATCACAACAAAATGAGAATATTAAATGGCCACAAAACCCCAGAAAACATGATCTCACTTCGCTACTATCATGACAATTCACACATCGTGACTGCACTCGACAATCAGCACACTCGATTGTACCCCGCACCCGTACCCGGCCGGCCGGGTTGGGCTTCACATGCATACATATCGTTCAACTACACGGTCGTGTGTTGCTGCCCTCTACGTTTGAAGATGTAACAGCACGATATCGTGGTCTTAAAATCAAAGATGGCGGATTGGCAAAAGCCGTTGACTGATGATAACGATGTCCAAAAAACCCAAAAATTATCGATGAAATATCATTTCACCGTGAAATAATGCTAATAATGTGAAAGGTGAGGATGTATGCATGCTAAATGGGTTTGTAAAAATATTTTATGCACCCGCATAGATCCGATTAGAACGGATTCTATTGTGTTGTTGGTACAGTAGCAGATACAAATTTTGACCAGTACGAGTGTACGTGTTGTGATTTTGCTATTCAATGTGTAAACGGAATTGTCACTTTTCCGTGTGTACAAAGTCTATGGGGAAACGGAATTTCCGTTTTCTGACATGCTGAAACGGAATTTGAGATTTTCTGAAACGGAAAAGGCAATTTTTTGAAACGGAAAATCACTGTCCCTAGCTGTACTGCAAACCTACCAGGGCAAGGTCACCTTTTCAGTTGAGGCCTGTGATACAAAATCATTTAACCAGATTGGGTTACAAAATCATATAAAAGGCTTCTGTTTCAATACTCGTATGTCTGCTGCCCTCTAAAGGGACTTGCTCCCGATAGATGTAGTTCTGATGCGTAGATCTATACCTGTACAATGAGGAATCAGGCATTCTCATTGTTGTTTAAGCATACATGGCAATTAGTGCGTTCAAAAATAAAATTCATGGAACCGGAAGAAATGCACAAGTCTGCATATGCGTCTCGTAGCGTAGCTAAGCTACTAACAAACATGAGAAAGAGAACAGATGCATGGCTAAGTAAACAGCAAGTTTTTTCCCATCTTCTCATAATATTTTTCTCATTTAAAAAAAATGAATACTTGTTTAAAAGTGAAATCAATGTTATATAAATGTCGGAAATGAAGTTCTAGCCCATTTAGAATTGGAGGCTTCATGATTTAGATCTAGGGCTAGAATCTAGATCTTCTTTTACAGGGAAAGTAGAAAACCTGACCTGGGACTGGGGGCAAAAATTTCAATTTTGACCACAGTATACGCACATGACAGGGCCAGGGCAAAATCCCTGGCTCCGTGGAGAGTAAGCACACGTAACTGAATGATTTTTGTATAATTCCTTAATATTACCTTATTTAATACTGGTATATTGTATACCACTTTGGGGCAATTGCAATCAACCAAAACTAAATACATGCCTTCAAAAGAAAGCAGTCTGAATTCGCACAGGAAGCCATTACCTTGCACATTCTGCACAATTATTTAGAAAATCAAACATACGGTAATGAATGTTTTAATATGACTTATATACATGTATTTACTATGGATCTACTGCTGTTCTTGGATTCTTTTATTTTCAAAATGTATTACCATTGAACGTTTTAAAGATGTTTCAGATAAATAGCAATGTTCACACTTACAACACTCGAACGAACAACGATTTTCATTTATTTAAAGTTTCCTCAACCTTCACCAAAAAATCTTTCCGCTTTAGTTTTCCCACTGTTTGGATTTCTATACCACGCAACATACGCTCATACACAAATCTTAAATCATTTAAAAGATGTCTTAATTGTCCAAGTACTAATTATTTGTTCTCCCTTTATTATATGCTTTTGATGTTTTTTCCCTATATTACTATATAATGATCTTAAATATGCATGTGTAATATTAGGTCTATTTATTTCTTTTGAGAACTTGTATTCTCACAAGGCTTACATGCTTCTTTTTTCTCAAGTTCTCTTTCATTCAATGATATTATGTAATCAAGGCAATGTTTTGTTTATTATATATGTTTTACTCTGTATTATTTTAAGAAATTATATTGTTTGTACTGTATATATATTTTTTTAAACCTATTTGAATTTGAATGAATAAAGAATTCATTAAATAAGAGAGGCAGTGTAGCTCAGTCGGTTAGAGCTCAAGTTTCAGATAAGATCATGATAGATCTCAACGTGAGGGGTTCAAGTCAAGCTCATGCCGAAACGTGTCTAACAAAAAATCTGACGCTATACTCTATTGTTGTGTGTAGCTTGCCTCACCACTGTATTCAGTGCAGGTGTGAATGCAGTTGGAAGCTTGAAGTTGAAGTCACTACGTCTCCGTACATCGGAAAGGACGCAAATGTTTGTTGGTCCTGTGTAGATCTACAGGAGTCACTGACAACCTATGCACGTTAAAACCAATCACTATTCGTCAATGAGTAGGGTGTTCACCTGGTGTACATGTATTGCACCTGCCAGTCCCGGCAAAAAATTCAGGTCAAGCTCAAGTCAATCTTCATCTTCACGTTCATTCATAATCATATGAGTATGACATTATTAATATAATTATAATCATGATTGTGGGCATTAACAGAAAGACAAGACAAGAATTGAATTTTTACTCTCTAAGTCTAACGACAACGTCAGGAGCCTCCTGGCCTGGCTAATGACCACATCACTCACATTCACAATCACGTCACATGCACTACACTGCACTGCATGTGCAAATTCACCGCACCGGCCATTCCATAACACTGGACTGCGCGAGCATATTGCATCGCTGGCGTGGCTCTCTGTATGGTCTGTGCCTGTGGCGGTGGCATGCACATGCATATGCCGGTAATCTATTTTCAGACATGTTTCCCGTTGGATTATGCCGGGATAATATTACAAATACCACTAAATTTATCATGAATAAAACCATGAAAACCTTCTTTAAATAACTTACTCGTTGTTGTTCTTCTCAGACATGGTTAATTGCTGTTATAAGCGAAGTTTACTAGTTCGTTCTAATTGATGACGACGATGATGTTTACTAATACACACCGGCACGAGGTTTGGCGCGATCTTTCGCTATAAACGTAAACACGAGGCGGCGCGCCAAATGTGGAGAAAGGGCGCGGGTTATTACGTAGCCATATACGTTACCCAAATATGTCCTGAGCACACGCATGCGCTGTGACTTAATCAAGGGTCAGCGTTCAGTATTATTTTTTAAAGATCTTATTTGACTCGTACAACTGGAATAAAAAAACATGTTTTCATTTTATAAAAATTTAAAAATATATTTATAGTTATCCAAATGTACCGTATATATCCTTATTTCTTTACTATGATCCCTTTTTCGTCGAGAAGAAAAACTGTTATGATTTTTGCTCATGAATATTCATAAGCGAGTTACAACAATAAATTTATGAATGGACAGCGATACGGTACGAGGCTCTTGTCATGATTGTGTTTAAATTGTAATGAAGAAAAAAATAAATTCAATCAATCAATCAATCAATCAAATTCCTTGGGGCGGGTTTCTTTCTTCCTTTCTCGAGGGGGGGGGGGGAACTCTGCAAAGAAAATTAAATATAATTTCAATTATCTTCAAAAATAAAAAACACTTGTCTGTCTTTAAATTACAAAACGTAAAGAAAAATGCTGGAGTTGTCTGAAATGAACTTCTGTTTAGTTTATACATTGATATCATCATCAGCGACACAAACAGTTTACCTAAAGGTTAAAATATTCCTTTAGATAGCAAAGAGTATTTAAGGGTTGAGATGTGTCTTGTTATTTTCATTGACTAAAAATATTAGAAATGTTACAAATCCAAGGTCAGTTTGCTTTTTCGTCAATAAAAGTTGATTATGTTCTGGGATCAGTTTTGCGCGAACCGATTTAAAGGGATGGTCCGGGCTGAAAATATTTATATCCATAGGCGGATCCAGGGGGGGGCGAGGGGCCCGCCCCCCCCCCCCCAAAAAAAAAAAAGGAAAGAAAGAAAAGGGGAAAGGAGGGAAAAGAGAGGAGAAAAAAGAAGAGGGGAAGATGAGTGAATAAAATAAGATGAGGGGAAGACTTGGAAAATAAAAAGAATTTTTCATGTCACTGTTTAAAATTTTCGCTCGCCCTTCACGCTCGCATTGCCTGTTAGGTGATTTTCATATCTTGCTCAATATGGAGTTTGAATATCAATAGTGGAAGTCAATATACAAAACATATTTCACCTCGGAAATCGAACTTTCATTATTTTGTGTGATTTACAAATTGTTTTTAAAAAGTGCTTTGTAAAATGTCAGTTTTATGGTCTGAATATTAACATTTTCTGCTCGTGCTGCGCGCTCGCAAATTTTGATTTATCAGGCACCTATTATTTGTGTGTATATTCTATTAAATTGTCAAAATATCCTTTTCAGGTTTGAGAGTCAAAACGTATCAGCTATAGCGCTGCACGCTCGCATTTTGATTGGCGAGTTATGTATGCATGGTATGTCTCAATATTGACTATACAACAAACTACTTAAAGTCCCCTTTTCATGACAGTTCCTCAAAAGTTTTGGCTCGCGATTTGCGCTCGCATTAATGGCTAAAATATATCAACTTGATGCATCCTATTTATAATTTAAAAAAAGTGCTTGAAATGTCCAGTTTTCAGGCCGAAATATCATCAGATTTCGCACCCTCAGGCATTAATGAATAAGATATTAATTTAATGATTAAATTGTCCATTTTGTTTCATCTCGGACTTAGCAAGAGGAATAGGAAGACAGTCATCATTTTCATATGCATGTCCTAAGGATGTCCCGGTCCTAATTATGTTAAAACTCAAAGTAATAATAAAAGATATCAGCTCTTTATTAAGTGCGATCCATATCCACCTCACAATTTTATACGAAGTGCTTGAAATATAAAGCTGAAATTGACTGGGTTTTTTTCAGATCGGAATATCAAATAGTTTAAACTTGCACTTCGCGCTCGCTTTGATTTTCATGATAAAAGATGTATTAAGAATGCCTATAGATTCTAGGTCTAAATATGAAACACGCGCACGCATGTTTATTCAGATAGTCAACTTGTTCTCTGTTTAAATCATTATCCAGTTTCAGATCACAATAATATAAAAAAAAATTCCGCTCACGCTTTGTGCTCGCATTATTAATGTAGATCAGGGGCGGAAATCTCTCCCAAAAGGTAGGGGGGACACAGGGGCGGATCCAGCCTTCGCCAATAGGGGGGTGGGGCGGAAATTTGTTTCAGCCATATTTTCCCCGATCGGCAGCTCGAAGATAATTTTTGATTGTTTCTTTGAAGGGGTAGTCCTAATTAGTCACTTTAATTAGCTTTATTCTTATAAATTGATATATAATATCATAATCCTTATTTATATGATGCGAGCGCGAAGCGCGAGCTAATCTTTTTGGAAATTTTATGTATTTTTTCCTAAAATTTGAACTGATTCTGGGCAATGTTTGTTATCCTGAAAAAGATGTGTATGCAACTTAATAATTACTACGAACGCAAAGCGCGAGCAGAAATGAACTGATGGAAAAGATAGGCTACCTGTTAAAGTAGCATTTAACAATCAAATAATGCGAGCGCGAAGCGCGAGCTGATTTTTTTTTTACACTTTCACCTAAAGAATGGAAATTCTAAGCCCTTTTTGGTAACTCAAGCAGAATAGGTATATAATTATTAAACAATTAATGCGAGCGCGAAGCGCAAGCCGAAAATTTCGAGATTTAGTCCTATAATATTTACTGAAAGAAACGCTCTATTCATGTTTTGTAAATCCTGAAAAGGATGAGTATTAATAATGCGAGCGCAAAGCGCGAGCAGAAATTTTTAATATACGTTTTGAACTGGTACCTGTTGAAAAGCTACCTGTTAAGGACTTCTTGCACTCAGCCATGAAGGCGTTACATATTTCAACAATCAAAATGTGCGAGCGCGAAGCGCGAGCTGAAAATTTTTGAACTTTCTAAAGAAAGAATGGAAAATTTTAATCAGTTTTTGTAATCGTGAACAGGATAGCTATATAATTTAACGATTGATGCGAGCGCGAAGTGCGAGCAGAATTTTTTTTCGAGATTTAGACCTAAAAATGGGCCATTCTGTTCATGTTTTGTAAATCATCAAAAGGATGAGTAATATGGGGTCTTCCTACATTAATAATGCGAGCACAAAGCGTGAGCAGAAAATTTTTGATATTGTGATCTGAAACTGGATAATGATTTAAATTAGAGAACAAGTTGAGTATCTGAATAAACATGCGCGAGCGTGTTTTATATTTAGACCTAGAATATAGGCATTCTAAATACAACTTTCATCATGAAAATCATGAAACTTTGATATTCCGATCTGAAAAAAGAGTCAATTTCAGCTTTATATTTCAAGCACTTTGTAGAAAAATTGTAAGGTGGATATGGATCACACTTAAAAGAGCTGATATTATTTTTACTTTGAGTTTTGACATAGGACCGGGACATCCTTACGACATGTCATCATATGAAAATGATGACTATCTTCCTATTCCTCTTGCTAAGCGCGAGATGAAACAAAAGGGACAATTTAATTATAAATTAATATCATATTTATTAATGCCTAATGAGGGCGCGAAATCTGATGATATCATGGCATAAAAACTGGACATTTCACTTTTGTGATTATGAATAGGATGCATCAGTTAATATATTTTTAACCATTAATGCGAGCGCAAATCGCGAGCTAAAATTTTTGATAAACTGTCATGAAAAGGGAATTTTAAGTAGTTTGTTGTATAATCAATATTGAAACATTTATATAAATCGTCAATCAAAATGCGAACGTGCAGCGCGCTAGCTGATACGTCTTGACAATCAGACCTGAAAAGGGATATTTTGAAAACTTTATGGAATACACGAAAATAATAGGTACCTGATAAATCAAAATGTGAGAGCGCGCAGCGCAAGCAGCAAATGTTAACATTCAGACCATAAAACTGACATTTTTACAGAGCACTTTTAAAAAACTAATTTGTAAATTACACAAAATAATGAAAGTTCGATTTCCGAGGTGAAATATGTTTTGTATTTTGACTTCCAAACTTGATATTCGAACTCCATATTGAACAAGATATGTAAATCATCTAACAGGCAATGCGAGCGCGAAGCGTGAGCGAAAATTTTATACAGTGCGTCCCAGAAAAAAACGAAACCGAGATTAAGCGATGATTTATCATAACTTAATCACAAATACAATAGACAAATGACCTATCAATGTAAAGCTTAGAATCTCCTCTTTCGTCTGATATTACTTAGATTTTTCCCCATTCACGCATGAGTGAGCAAAAACAATTTGAAGAAAGGATACCAAAAACTAATTTGGCGGGGGTATCTGAATTTCAAAAAGAAAATTACATGCCTAGAAAGTTCAATATCTGCTCTTTTATTTGATACCTTGATCACAAAAAATGGTCAAGAAGTAAAAAAGTTATGTTCCCTCGAAACAATGCTTGTATTTCCATAATTTCATTAAATAAACGTGTTTTCACCGGTTTCCCACAGAAGCAATCGCATGGTTAACAAAAGACTTAATGCATGGCTGATCGTCAACAAAACGGAGTGTCAAGCACTAGCGTACCTACGGGGGGGGGCAGGGGGGGCAAAAACGTATCTTAGCCCCCCCCCTGACGGGCTTGAAAAACCTTTTTTGCCCCCCCTGACGAGCTTTAAGACCTTCAATGCCCCCCTGACGAGCTTGAAGACCTTTTTTTTTTTTTTTTTTTTTTTTTTTTTGCTTGTCAAATTTTTTGGCGGACGGTTTTGCCCCCCCCTGTGGAAAATCCTAGGTACGCCACTGTACGCCACTGGTGTCAAGTGAGTTTGAACGGTAGCCTGTAGAACCTCTTAATTTTATGAAATTATTGAAATTCAAGCCTTATTTCAAATAACCAGAACTTTTTATTTCTTGACCATTTTCTGTAGTTGAGGTATCAAATTAAAGAACAGATATTGCACTTTAGAAAAATGTGGTTTTCTTTTTGAAACCCAGATACAGCCCGCCAAAAGACTTTTTGGTATCCCTTCTTCAAATTGTTTTTGCTCAGTCATGCATGAATGTGAAATAATCTAAGTAATTTCAGATGAAAGAAGAGATTCTAAGCTTTACAATGGTATAGGTAATTTGTCTATTGTATTTGTGATTAAGTTATGATAAATCTCGGTTTCGTTTTTTGTGGGACGCACTGTATAGTGGCACGAAAGATTCTTTTTATTGTCCAAGTCTTCCCCTCATCTTATTTTATGCACTCGTCGTCCTCTTCTTTTTCTCCTCTCTTTTCCCTCCTTTTTCCTTCTTTCTTTCCCTTTTTTTTCTTTTTTTTTGCTCCGCCAAGAGGAGGGGGGGGGGGGGAGGGCGGGCCCCTCGGCCCCCTGGATCTGCCTATGGGGACAAGGGGCGGGAAAATTTGACAAGCAAACGAAAAGGTTATCATCGCCAAAGTAAGGTCATCTCGTCCCAAAATGCATGTTTTATTTCGATTTAGAATGATGTATTTCTTACCATCATAAAAGACCAAAAATAGTAGGGGGACATTTGATATTGTGTCCCCCCTACTATTTTTAGTAGAGGTGACACGTCCCCCAGTCCACCCTGGGATTTCCGCCCATGTTGTAGATAGACCACCTATTACTCATTCTTTTCATGCTTTACAAAACATGAATAGAGTGTCCCGTTTTTAGGTCTAAATCTCTATTTTTTCCGCTCGCATCAATTGTTTAATTATATACCTGTCCTGTTCACGATTACAAAAATTGATTAAAATTTTACATTCTTTATGTAGAAAAGTCAAAAATTTTCAGCTCGCGCTTCGCGCTCGCATTATTTGATTGTTGAAATATGTAACGTCTTCATGGCTAAGTGCAAGCATTCCTTAACAGGTACATTTTCGATCAGTTCAAAACGTATATAAAAAATTCTGCTCGCGCTCTGCGCTCGCATTATTAATGTAAGGAAGATCCCCACTTACTCATTCTTTTCATGATTTACAAAAACTGAATACAGTGTCTCGTTCAGTAAGTTTAAATCTCGAATTTTTCCGCTCGCTCTTCGCGCTTGCATCATTATTGTTTGGTTATGCACCTATTCTGTTTAAGTTACAAAAAGTGCTTAGAATTTCCATTCCTTAGGTAAAATTGTCAAAAATGTTCAGCTCGCGCTTCGCGCTCGCATTATTTGATTTTTAAAACATGTAGCGTCTTCATGGCTAACTGCAAGCAGTACCTTTTCCATCAGTTCGTTTCTGCTCGCGCTTCACGTTCGTAGTAATTTTTCATTTGCATTCACATCTTTTTCAGGATAACAAACATTGCCCAGAATGTTCAAGATTTTAGAACAAACACATAATATTTCCACAAAAAATTTAGCTCGCGCTTCGCGCTCGCATTACATAAATAAGGATTATGGTATTATATATTTATGTTAATTCATCGGAATAAAGCTAAGAAGTGACTATTAGGACTACCCCTTCAAAGAACCAAAAATCCTTTCAAAAATCATCTTCGAGCGGCCGATCGGGGAAAATATTGCTGAAAAAAAAATCCGCCCCCCCCTATCGGCGAAGGCTGGATCCGCCCCTGTATATCTATATAAATAGAATAAAATTCAAAGAGCAAAATTCTGAAAATTTCATCAAAATCAGATAACGAAGTTATTGAATTTTAAAGTTTATTACTATTTTGTGAAAACAGTGCACATCGTCATGAAAAGTTGGGCTGATGATGTCATATCCCCACTTTCCTTTTTCTTATGTTATTACATGAAATCATAATAGATAGATAGATAAATAAATGATTTATTTGATAAAAATCATACATCATGGCGGCCAAGCCAAATTGTGATGCATTTACATATAAATTAAAGTGAATCAATACATTAAAAATGGAATACATAGCATTGAAAATAATAATAGTTATTAAGCACAAATATTGTTTTTGTTGAATAGAAATATCTAATATGATTAAAATAGTATAATTAAAATGTAAATTCATTAATAATTGCAAAGGTAACTATAATCATTGATGCATTAACAATTGCAATTGGATAATTGTGAAATAACAGAAATTGAATTGAACTGAATTGAATTGAATTGAAACTGAATCAAAGTGAAAGTTAATTGATATATAATATAAACATTGATTTTGAAAAGCAGTCAAATGTATATAACAAAGTGTGGAATAGCGGCAATAATGAAATAAGATTAACTAGAAATGAATTTTAATGAGTGAGCAGCGGCGTAACAGGGGTCGGTAGCCAGGGGGGGGGGGGCAAGAGCCAATTCCCGGTCATATATCATGGTATTAACAGGCGTAATGGTGTAATGAGGCGACTATTTTGAGAAGGCCATGCAGATATTGCGTATTGGGCAGAATTTATCTTTTTAAAAAAGTTGCGAGTGAGCGAAGCGAGCGAGTAAAAATGTTGACCTTTTTAATACAAAAATCCAAGTTTGTGATAGATTTTGGCATGATATCCAGAAAATAATATATTTCATTCTCTCTTTAGATTCCTTTTTTTGTGGTCTGTACGCCACTGTGAACAGGATTCTTATGCGACAGTATAGCGTGAAGGGTAGAATAAAAAAAAAGAGGGGCGCAGTGGCACATGTGCTAAACAGCTGCTTTATATAAGTCCCGAGCGAGCGAAGCGAGCGAGAAAAAAATCACATTTTCATGAGAATCTTACTTTGAGCTATTTTTTGACATAATATTCAGTAAATAAAATCATATCTTACACTTTTCCTTTGCTTTTCTTTCCTCTTTTATTTTGTTCTTGTTTGTAAAACTTTTGGGGGCCATGGCCCAACCCTTCCATACGCAGTGCTGTGCGGTTGGGGTCCGGGGCGGAGCCCGACTTTTTTTTATATCAAAGCCATTTAAACTTCGCAGATTGCCGCTATTTTAATCAAATCGCGGGCATATACATTATAGCTTTTACACAACACATTTATTCAACCCAGTTGCGTTATGAACAAAATATTTTGAGGGGGCAAAACATAGCAATGTGGGAAAAATTTGTAAAAAAGTCGCCAGCGTGCAAAGCGAGCTGGACAAAAAATTGCCTATTGATATTAAATTATAATTTTGTGATAGATTTTCCCATTATATTTAACAAATAACAATTTATTTTTTTCCATTCATTTCATTATACGTTGTCTCCTATTATTTCTTTTATTTCCTCTTGGGTGTGGAACCAAGACCCCCCCCCCCCGCGCGCCTGTATGCATGCCAGTGATTGAACGTGATTGAACGGGGGGCGCGTTATAGAGCCATTTGAAGGTTATAATGAAGAGCCCCTACTACTGCCCGGGGTCTGGGGCGAAGGTAGCTTATTTGCATAAAATTTAGCAAGCTTATATCACAATATTGTATGCAGTACATCTTTCTTCTCGCTCTTTAATTTCAATCATCGGCAGCCCGGTTGTGTTATTAATTTTTTTGTCTTGTCCCTTTTCTTTCTTTTCCAATTTAGCTTTTGAAATTCTACCTTCGTTTCCCGATATTGTTTGCCAATTTGTCATCTTTTAATTTATTTCCCACCGTGCCATTGCATTACACATGCCTATTTCGGAATTCGTTCTTTCTCAAATGTTCTTCTTTCGTACATTTTTCCCGCTTTCCTTCCTTTTCCATTAAAAAAGGGGTTTTTCTTCGTTTTCTTTTCGCTTTTCCCTTTCCTTTTTCTCCTTTCCTTTTCCCCTTTTCTTCCCCTTTCTCTTTCTTACTCCCTCCTTTTTTCTTTTTCCCGTTTTTTTTAATTTTCCCGTTGAAATCCGCCACGGGGGGGGGGGGGGCAGCTTGCCCCCCTGCCCCCCGCCTGTTACGCCACTTGTGAGAAACTATTGCAAATATGTCAATAACTGCGATTAACTACTAAATAATGCATCGATCGGTTAGTGAATTGAGCTGTTTAATATTAAGTAGATATAGTACAATATGAATGAGATTGCAATAAATATAATCTTAATTGTAAAGGCATTCGATTGATTTAAGTTACTTTGTCATAATGGAAATTCATTTCTAATTTCATGACTTTTCCTATACAGCCAAATTACAAAATGCAAATTAATTAAATGTTATATGTATAGTATTAAGTACACTATAAATGAGATTGCAATAAAAATAGTTTTTGTAAAGATATTCTATTGATTGATGTTATTTGATTATAATTGAAATTCATTTTTAATTTCATAACATATTTTACAACCAATTCACAGAATGCAAATCAAATGAATGTCATATTATGTACAAATATACAATATAAAGTCTTATTTTTCATACATGTGGAAATGGTGTGTCTTCATCATGATGAAATAAGTTGAGGCAATAAATAACTATAATGCACTTGAGTTGCCAATCCAGCTGTTTTAGTTCTTAATTGCTAGAAAACTTTTGAATAAACCTAATTTCATATAATAAAGAACAAGTGGGGATATGACATCATCAGCCTATAAAGACATGCCTAGAACTGTTTCACCGAAATAACTTCGTTTATTTTGTTATCCGATTGTGATCAAATTTTCAGCATTTTGCTTTGTGAATTTTACTCTCTTTATTGATATCTCCAGCCTGGACCATCCAATTAATTGCGAGCTTTGACAAGATGGAAAATTCTCTCTCAAGCGTAATTCTGTCAAAAATTATACTCAGTTGTTTGAACGAGATCAGAACACAAGGACACAAGTGATATAACATGATGATCCTGGATGATCCCCAATTTCAAAGTGTAGACTTTTTATTGATACGCACGTAAATTTTTAATACACTTGTGTAGGCTATATGGCGGATCCTATATTATCATATTTTGGGATGGCTTTCTAAAATATAGGGCCTATCCCATATGCTACAATGATGAAGTAAGATAAGAGATGACGATTTTTCCCACATACGAATTAGTTCCCTCTCTCTGACTGTGACACTATAGGACCTGGACCTATTTAACTTTTATGTGCCAATTAAGTTACCAAGTATGTCGATATTAATATTTTTCCACTTCCTCTGAAATAATTTCAGGTGAATGAATGAGAGAAAGAGAGAGAGAGAAAAAAACTAAATTATAGGCCCTTCCAGGCCAGGGACGTCGGACCGGCCCTTCATGCCCATCATCCCGAGCGCGACGTCCCCACGAAATCTGACGCTGGCTTTGCCTTTCCTTTGCGGTAAGTTCCGGGTAAATATGATTTGAATATGTTTAAGGCAGGATTAAAAAAAAAATCATTGAGGTACTATAGATCTAACATTAGGGCATGCATACATTTCTTACTTTGATCGAAATTATTTTTTCTTTGCTTATTTTTCCTCGGTCAAATTTTGAGTTATTAGTACTTACTACCGGTGTCCCACGTGCTTGTATTCGTGCTGGCAGTTGCATGACAATGACAGATATCATTATCATTAGGTCACTCATTGTTGTTGTTTGTTGGAAATTAATGGCGACCAGTCATATTTGACTATTAGTTTATGGAAGTTTATATAAGAACATTAGCTTCAAGAATATAAAAAAATATATGTGTTCAACATGTCAAAGTTCAGGAGTCAATTCGTACATTATCTGCAGTCAGACACAGATCCACACACAGAGTGCACTGTGGAGTAGCCTGGAGGCGTCTGGGGAGTGAAAGACTTATACTGTACGTATGGAGTGACCATACGTACAGTATAAGTCTTTCACTCCCCAGACGCCTCCAGGCTACTGTGGAGTGCGCATTTGCCATTAAAAACTGCATGCCCGATGATAGACAGCTGGCAGCCGTCTGTTTTGAGGAGTTTTTTAACATTTTATTTTTTTTTTTAATTTCTCCTCATACACAGACGGCTCGCTAGCGTGCAGCCACCATTAGGGGACTTGCAATGCAAAATCCCCCCGTCGGGGCTCTTCAATTTTTGTCTTTAATGAGTAAAAATTTTGAAAATTCACGCGACCAAAATGCAAATTAATATTCCCTCTTGGCATCAATTGCCAAAAAACGGAGAAAAATCAAGTTAAAAGGAACAAAAATAGTGACTTACCTCGGCTGTCGCGCAAATTCACTTCCCCCCCAGGACCAAAATCCAATTGAAACCAGTTGGATTTCCAACTGGTTTCAATTGGTTTCAATTGGTTTTAACTGGTTTCAATTGGTTTTAACTGGAATTTAACAATTTCCAGTTGAAACCAATTGAAACCAGTTGGGCAACTGGAAATCCTAACTGGAACCAGTTGGGTAACTGGAAATGACTTCCAATTGGAAATGATTTCTAACTGGAACCAGTTGAGTAACTGGAAATCCCAACTGGAACCAGTTGGGCAACTGGAAATCCTAACTGGAACCAGTTGGGTAACTGGAAATGACTTCCAATTGGAAATGATTTCTAACTGGAACCAGTTGAGTAACTGGAAATCCCAACTGGAACCAGTTGGGCAACTGGAAATCCTAACTGGAACCAGTTGGGTAACTGAAAATGACTTCCAATTGGAAATGATTTCTAACTGGAACCAGTTGAGTAACTGGAAATCCCAACTGGAACCAATTGGGCAACTGGAAATCCTAACTGGAACCAGTTGGGTAACTGAAAATGACTTCCAATTGGAAATGATTTCTAACTGGAACCAGTTGAGTAACTGGAAATCCCAACTGGAACCAGTTGGGCAACTGGAAATCCTAACTGGAACCAGTTGGGTAACTGGAAATGACTTCCAACTGGAAATGATTTCTAACTGGAACCAGTTGGGTAACTGGAAATCCTAACTTGAACCATTCAGTTGTGTAACTGGAAATCCTAACTGGTACCAATTTGGTAACTGGAGATGACTTCTAACTGGAAAGATGGGTAACTGGAAATGAATTTTAATTGGAACCAGTTGGGTAACTGGAAATTATTTCCAATTGGTTTTCAATTGGAAATTTTCCAGTTACCCAACTGGATCCAATTGAAACCAGTTAATTTGCATATTATCTGCCAGTGTGCACAGATTAATGTTTTATGAGATTAATCATCATTAACAATGTATCTATTTAATTCTTTTCAATTTCAAGTACCACACTTTTTAAAGATAAGTATTTAGAATACTTAGCAGTGAAAACCATGTTCATAAATGTTATAGATTATAATTAAAACAGATTAAAGGATAATTAGTACACCACTAACTGTTACCAAATTACATCAAATAAAAATACATTTATTTGAAGATCTTCCATTAAAATATATACATATGAAAGTCTGTATTTTATCAATGCCCTTTACATTGGTATTAATAGACATACAACATTGCTTCTGTGTTGGCATGAGAAATAGTTAGTGCAAATGCTAATTAATTTGTAACTAATTAAGTTCGTTCCAACTGGAAGTTCCAATTGGATCCAGTTGGAAACCAATTGGTTTCAACTGGTTCCAGTTGAAACCAGTTGCCTCCAATTGGTTTCAACTGGAACCAATTGAAACCAGTTGCCTCCAATTGGATTCAATTGGTTTTAATAGGGAAATTGGAACAACTGGAACCAATTGCCGACTGGTTCCAGTTGCCCAATTGGTTTTAACTGGAACCAATTGGCAACTGGTTTTCAATTGGAACCAATTGGTTTTTAACTGGAACCAATTGGCAACTGGTTTTCAATTGGAACCAGTTGTTCCAATTTCCCTATTGAAACCAGTTGGCCAACTGGTTTCAATTGGTTTTGCCCTAATTGGTTTTAACTGGATTTTGGTCCTGGGCCGTTTTATCCGATCTTAAGTACATAAACATATGGCCATTGAGTCCCCTGTACAGATCGCGCTAGAACTTCGGTCTCTGTATTTGGTGAGTGAAGCCAACGGAGTTCAGCTGAACAACCAACATAACAGAGACCGAAGCTTTTGGTCTAGCCCGATGAGTGGTGCGCAGTAGCGTACCGTGAACCGCAGGAGACAAAGCATTGGGGGGGGCAGTGCATTGTATGTGAACAATGCTTTGCCCCCCCAATGCTTTGTCTCCTCCGAGTCACGGTACGCTTCTGGTGGTGCGTAGCTTTAGGACCCCCCTACCATACAAAATGTGCTGTTGGTAATGAAACCACCAACAACTGTCATTGTTAAACATTGATTGTGAATGACGGCTCTATCATTGTTTTCAAGCTTGAGTCATTGAAGTATACTATAGATCTATCTTTATTCTTAGTCAACGACAATACACCAGTCGGTGGACTGTACTTTATCAGAAGCAGAGTCATATTGATTATTTTGAAAATGGTTTGACAGTTTTTCTTCAATCAAACATGAAACATCCATGCATGAAAATTTGAAGGCAGGAAAATCAAGGCTTTTTTTTTAGCTCTGTGGGGTCATGCACTACCAATGGCAGTAGACACCGTGGAGCAAGCAAGCATTACACAAGCTGAGCTGACAGAGCAAAGATAATTTGCATTTTACATGATTACAAATTGACATAGGGCAAGAGATTTATTTAGAATTTCTCCCAAAATATCTATAACAATGTTATTTGCAGATGACAATGTATATTATATGTTTGAAATAAAATAATATGAAAGACACCAATCTTGCAGAGTCGATCTAACGGTTCTCGGGTCATCTCACAAACACACAGATCAAACACTCCCTCACCCCGAAACAAACAGCATGCTTGTTGGTCAACCAGTTCTATGGTCATACTAAAAATATCATTAAAGGACAAGTCCACCCCAACAAAAAGTTGATTTGAATAAAAAGAGAAAATCCAACTAGCATAACGCTGAAAATTTCATCAAAATCGGATGTAAAATAAGAAAGTTATGATATTTTTAAGTTTTGCTCAATTTCACAAAACAGTTATATGCACATACCGGTTGGTATGCAAATGAGGAAATGGATGACATCACTCACTCACTATTTCTTTTGTATTTCAATATATGAAATATTCTAATTTTCTCTGCATTGTCCTGTGGAACAAACTTTTATTTCTCCCTGGACATGTGGAATTACCATTTTATGGTTCAGTCAAGTTGGTCCTTCTTGTCAAATCTGTAAAAATTGAAATATTGTATAATTCAAACAATAAAAAACAAAAGAAATAGTGAGTGAGTGAGTGACATCATCGATTCTCTCAATTGTATGTGACTAAATTGTGCATGTAACCATTTTATAAAGTCAAAAAGGGGCCTAAGCTTTCGATCCTAGCAGAATCCTAGCAGAATCTTCGTTGGAGGCAAAATGATTTTGCCTCCGACGAAGATTCTGCTAGGATCGAAAGCTTAGGCCCCTTTTTGACTTTCTAATTTACTCCATTGGCTCTCTTTTATTAGATAAGCAGTTTTCAGCAGCTTCTTTTTGCCAATGTAACCATTTTGTGAAAAATAAGCGAAATTTTAAAATGTCATGACTTTCTTATTTTACATCCGATTTTGATGAAATTTTCAGCATTATGCTTGTCTGATTTTTCTCTATCAATTCAAATCAACATTTTTCTGAGGTGGACTTGACCTTTAATGTAAGCAAAGTTTATGTTATGTGGATATTAAAGTATTAATCCTGTCATAATTTTTATTCTATTTCCTTCTTGTCTCTAACAAAAGAAGCACAATGTGTGTGCGTGATTAGTGATGCATTTTCCACTCATGAATTCAGTTACTTTAAGGACAAGTCCACCCCAACAGAAAGTTGATTTGAATAAAAATAGAAAAATCCAACAAGCATAACACTGAAAATTTCATCAAAATCGGATGTAAAATAAGAAAGTTATGACATTTGAAAGTTTCGCTTAATTTCACAAAACAGTTATATGCACATCCTGGTCTGTATGCAAATGAGGAGACTGATGACGTCATCCACTCACTATTTCTTTTGTATTTTATTATATGAGATATGAAATATTCTAATTTTCTCCTCATTGTCGAGTGATACAACAATTGATTCCTCCCTGAACATGTGGAATTAGCATTGTTTAATACTATATGGTTCAGTCAATTGGTCCTTATTGTCAAATCTATAAAAAATGAAATATTGTATAATTCAAACAATAAAAAACAAAAGAAATAGTGAGTGATGGAAATCATCGACTGACTCACCTAGTTGTGCATATCACTGTTTTGTGAAAAATAAGCGAAACTTTAAAATGTCATAACTTTCTTATTTTACATCCAATTTTGATGAAATTTTCAGCACTATGCTAGTTTGATTTTTCTCTATTTATTCAAGTCAGCATTTTCCTGGGGTGGACTTGACCTTTAAGAAGGTTTCAAATTAATCTTGGCGGAGTTGGACCCAAGTGAGCCTGAAATTGATACGAATGATTTTTATTATATGCCCATTCTACGGGACGTATTATGGTATCGCGCTCGGTGTCCGTCCGTTAACTTTTCCTTGTAAACGCGATAACTTCAGTTTAAGTTAACCTAGGCTCATATAATTAGGTGTGTATGATACTAGCATGAATCCCAGGAAGCCTATTGATGTTGAGGTCACAGGTCAACGTCACAGTGACATGTTTTCATCTTGCCCTTCTGCATTCCTTGTAAATGTGATAACTTCAGTTTAACTTAATCTAGGCTCATATAATTTGGTGTGTATGATACTAGTATGGATCCCAGGAAGCCTATTGATTTTGAGGTCAGAAGATCAAAGATGAAGTCGCCACCTTCCACTTTTCTTGCTTGACCAATAACTCCATTTTCCGCGTTACAGGGGGGGGGGCGTATTATGTGCTCGCCTTAGCGACACTCTTTGTTATTTAATGCTATTTTCTCAGCATGGTCATGTAAACTGATTTCAATTGAGAAGAGTTTCTTCATTGACGATGTTGCCCTGGGCAGCAAAATTATATGTGTTGAACCTATTGATTACTCTGTGTTGCCCTCTTTGCTGCTTCTCTTGAAAAAAAAGTGCTTATATTGCATGTGATTACTGCAAGGAGTGAATCTTCCAGTGACAACTAAATTCTCATTCAATTCTGATCGAGAATTTTAAGATGAAAACAATTTTCTGCAATTTGATTTGACTCTATTTTTTTTAGTAATCCATATTTTTCTCAACTTATGAAAAAAAAATTCTGACAGCGAAATCAACAAGTCACCTTCCATCACCATGCCAACCCTCGGTTCATTTGTCAACAATGTAGTCATCCTTCTTGTATTGGGATATCTGTGCAATATGGTTTACACCATGTATTATCTCTTCAACCCACCTCAATGCAATATCATCAAGGATGCCAATAAGTGCCTTGTAAGACACCGAGTAAATCAAGGAAATATGCCTTTGCAGGTAAGAAGACTACAAACAAATTATATAAAAAATTATCCCAATGTATGTCTCCCCCCCTCTTCTGTCTCCTTCCATGATCACTAATTTGCTAAACATTATAAATCTGTGTTATACTAGAAGTTGAGTCCTCAAATTGAACCTTGAAAAAAATGAACAGTTTGCAGTTTTGCACAACTAGCACTTAATAATAGATTATTTATAAATACATTTTGAACATATTTCTTTATGACTTTTCAATTCAAAAGATTGACAAAATAAATTAGAAGGTTGGATTTTTTCCTCTTAGGTGCAAACATTCAAACTTGTAAGAAAGATCAAGTTGAAATAGCAGCAATTTCATAATGCAATCAGTTTATGCTGGAAATCAATTGATACCAAGGAGTTGAACATTATTTCTTGTTTTATTTTACAGGCAGATACCTCAAAATGATTTATATGAGAATATTAAAATCATGGTTTTTCATATTAAGTTTATTATTTTGTGAATAAACCACAGCTCCTGTTTTTACTTTTGAATTTCTTTCTTTCTTTCTTTCATAGCTGAGATTATATTCATCACAGAGCAAGTTAAAGCATCCTCAAGAAAGTCAGCTCACAGAAATTTTACATGTTAAAGAATTCAATATATCAGAAGAGCAGACATGGTGGGTATCCATTCAAAATTATTGAATAAAAAAATGCAATTGTCTTATACTTTTTTAATAACTGTTTTTTATGTAATCAAGGGGGGGAGATTGAAATGCCTAAATGTGCTTGATGCGCTGTCAATACATTTCTCTTTCTCTCCTAATGACCCCCTTCCCGTCGTCGATGCCTTTCCACTCTTTTCTCTTCCCATCATTCTCATTCTGATTGTCTCTTTAAGTGTGTTTATTGATTTATCAAAAGATCAAAATAAACAAAAATATGAATAATAATAATAAAGAGAAAGAATTGAAGAGTAGATATAGTGACTCGTACTCCTGCCTTAAAGGAAAATGAAACCTTTGAAACAAGATAGCTTGTGTGAAAACAGAAAAATCAAAGAAACAGATCAACAAAAGTTTGAGAAAAATTGAATAAATAATAAGAAAGTTATGAGCATTTGAAGTTGAGATCATTATTGCCAATGGGAGGATCTCTATAGCATTAGTGATCGCAATATTCAAATGCTCATAACTTTGTCATTATTTGTCTGATTTTTCTCAAACTTTCTTTGATCTTATCCTTTGATTTTTCTCTTTCCACACAAGCCCACCTGTTCCAAAGGTTACATTCCCCTTTAAGTTCATCTTTTTCTACTTTTTAGTTTCAGTTTTTTTTTGGTCATATTTTCTTTGCCCTTGTGTCTCTTTTCCATCCCCATATATTTTCCATTTCTTTTTTTCTTGGATTTTCTATTTTACCTTTAATATAACCAGGACAGTGAATGTCTCCCTGCCAGCAAGGACTCGGAAGAATGGCACTCTGTATATCCATGTGTACCTTCAGGTTTCAAGTACAGCAAGATTAGATGCAAGCATGGCCTCATATCAAACCTCATCTCTCACCAAATATTATCCGCCTAAGATGGAAGCATTTAATCTACTTGGTGACAGCAAGCCTCAGGTCAGTCTAGGGTTATATTCTTTAGATAAATTGCTGCATACTGGGAAGGAGACTTATTTTCTGTTATTAATAAGGGACAGCAGATCGAGGGACAAGGGCCCGAATACACAAAAGTCGTTTTTAAAACCATCTGTTGATCTCATGGTTTTTATGCAGATTTCCTGTATAAATTACGCTTATTGACCACATATAATAAAAAAGGTCCAATGCTGATGCACGTTTTTGTCACATTGTGTGAAATTGATGCCTGTTGCCATGGTTAAGTACGCTATTTTATTTATGAGTCCACTGTTTGAAGAGTGGACTCATTACTCAAAACAGTGGACTCTTGAATAAAATAGCGTATCTAACCATGTAACAGGCGTCAATTTGGCGCACTGTGACAAAAGCGCGCATCGGCATTGGACTATTTTTATACACGCGCCCGATACGCGCTAAACCCTGGGTTTTAAAAACCACCTTTGTGAATTAGGACCAGTATGCCTGGATACGGTATTTTGATAGTCTATCAGGAACTTGAAGACATTTCATGAACAATATGAAAATCATGGATTTTTCATGTGCAACACTTTTTGGGACACAAGTGTTGTTTTTGTTTCTTTTTTTTTAAGGTTGAGGGAGAAAAAATGAGAAAAGGATGAGTAAGATGGAGATGAGAGAAGGCATGGAGATCATGCAGTGTGTAATAATGTATTCAAAATAATGTTTTTATTTCAGAATGATTCTTTGGAACAATCTGTCATACCTATAGCACATTGGAAGCCTAGAATGGAGCTCAGGGTATTAGAGGAACCATTTGTTTTCCATAGAATGCAGATTCCTGCAGATATCTACAGATATATCAGGTATGTCAATTTGTTAAGCAGGATTACTTCATTTGATAATTGAATCCTCAATATAGGTAAATCAGTAATGATATTATCATCAAGCTTCCTGTTTGAATTCAGGAAATGACATAAACACCTGGGACATTTTATTAGCATTATACCATCCTTTAAAATCCTTTCAAATATATTTATGTATGTTTATTTTTCTTGTTCTAATGTTTATGTTTGCTTTATTTTCCTGCCCTTCTCTCTTTCAGTGTGCTACAGGCAATGAAATTAAGCCAGTATATTCATATTATTAAAATATGCATTTGGTTCTTTGTTTGATTTTCAGATTGACACCTAAAGGTGATTATCTTCCTGTTTTGTACTTACATAAGATGGCTGAAAAGATTAAAGATCTGCAGGTAAATATATTGACTGTTAGATATTATGATAATTTGAGTCATTTTGAAAGATATGATAACCACTCACAGACTGTCATGTCTTTTCAGTCATAGATTATAAATACAATTGAAAAACTTCTAAGTTTTTAAATTGAATATCACTCAGTCATATAGAAGATTTCTTTTACCATATGGAATAGCATACTTAGTAATAAACTTGCATTTTAGATTCCTCATTTTTTTCATTTCATTTATTTCCATTTTCAAATTAAAAACAAACAAACATCAAATCACAAACATGAATATATGTCACATTAATAAAAAAAAATATTTTTTAAAAATGGAAAAGAGAGAAAGTTGTAGTACATGCAAAAACTACGTGTAACAAGTTGAATACGGTGGAAACACCAAAAGCCACAAGGGCTTATCGAACTTCAATCATGTCCCACTTTGTCATCCTTCAAAAGAAAATGTAAATATAATATATTCATTTTGCCAGAACTGCAAGCCATCCTTGTTTATCGAAATAGATATTATTAATAATCATGTCACATCTTTTCTAACATTTATACTTGCCAATGACATTCATAATTGATAAGATAATCATTCCTCGAAAAATTTGACATACTTTGTTTACCCAGCCCATCAATTCTACTTGTAAAGAAATGTCATTGACCATAGAATACAGCCCAATATCTATTGGACAGCTTAGATTATTTGGCAGTCTAGAAGAAGGAATGAGTACCATGTATCAGTTAGGTGAGTAATCATTTATTTCTTATGTTGTTATCTGTGCATTTATCCCTCTTGTTTGTTTATCTGTTTTCATCAATCTACATGTGTTTCTTTTTTTATGTATTTGAAATTCTGTCAGATTTTTTAACGCTATCCTTTTTTATGTCTGATGATATTTCGTACTCCATCCTTTTCCTGTTTCTTTGATAGTTTCTTCTAGACTTCTACTCTCTCTCCCCCCCCCTCTCTCTCTCTCTCTCTTTGCATGTGTCCATGTCTTCTCTCTGTTTTTGTCCCATGATATAGCTCTGTAATTATACCTGTTGCTCTTTGTCTTTCTGTTATTCCCCTCTTCTTTTCTTCTCTGTCTCTGCATGTTTTTTTATGGCAGCTGGTTTCTTTATTATACACTCCTCTCTCTTTTGAAAATTATCATTTAGGTTTTACAGAAAAGGATACAGAGGAGGTTAAGTCAATATTCACAGACACAAATCTCATACTTCTAATGGCAACAATATTTGTATCCTTCTTTCATGTGAGTATCCTACATATCTCTTTATTTACCGACAAAGAAATTTGTACCAAGTACAGTACACTGATGAGTGTAATAACACAGTTTTCTAGCAGTGTTTCCAATATGATGATGATGATGATGATTTACTGGATGTATTTACAATATAAATTGCATATAATTGTGTAAAAACTATTTAGCGCAAGTACCGAGTTATAATTTTTTAAATCCAAATTTTCATTTTCCTTGTCATCGTGTATTTCACGAGATAAATTATTGATTGGATATTACCTTTATTAATTTCTCCCACTCATTTGTTTATCTTTTCAGATCCTGTTTGATTTCTTAGCCTTTAAGAATGACATTTCTTACTGGAGGGCAAGAAATAGTATGGTTGGCCTTTCTATAAGAACAGGTAAGAATTTCAAAAGGCTTGGTTTATACTTCCTATACAGTATTTACAGAACATATTGAACTATTGTTATTAAAGTACAGAAATATTGAAAATTTATTGTATTAACATCTTTTTACGATTAAAGCATGTGCCTTTCTTTTGATAAGAGAAGGAAAATACTTGTTCAGTATGACCATGATAATCAATTTGTTTTATTGATCAACCATGAATATGAAAAATAAAAACCATAACTTTATTTTACCTATACAATACAATCTGCATATGTCAAATATCTTGAAACCACAGAAATCTATTTGACCTATGCAAAGTTTGACTTTGAAGATGCAAATAACACATGTTTTCCTAATTCTGGTCTGAAAAAATACTTTGACTTTGGCAATTATTTGATTTATGCACACTATACTGTACCAATAATTGTTTTTTTGTTTTTGTGTGTAATCCCCAGTTACATGGCGATGTGTCAGTCAGATCATTGTCTTTCTCTACTTACAAAATGAGAATACCAGTCTCTTAGTCTTGATACCCTGTGGTATTGGAGCCATTATTGAGGTAAGATGACCTACTTTGCCTCTCTGGTAGTAGTATTATTATAGTTCACACTACCCTTCACTGCAGGTAGCAGCCTTAATTAATGAGCATTAATTGTGTTTAAAAAAAACTTTTCTAATCCACCCCTCATTCACAGCGGACCAAGAGTTGGGATTTTTTTTCAAATTAAATAATGATGTTCATGAATTATTTTATGCAGATAACTCACCTTATTGGCATGAGGAAAATACTGAGCAGACTTGCACATGAACCCTAATTGTGCCCCATTGGTAAAAGTGAAATTTAAAGGAAGCAAAAGACAACGCTTGAACCTGAGCTCTATCCGATATCTTGCTCATGCATTTACTATGGCATTTTAAATTTAATTTATGTCGTTGGAAATAAGCTAATAACATGTCTTGAATGTTCTGTGAACCAGAATAAACTTCTGTTCACCTTATGTTAGAATGTAATCCTGTTTTTTGGATAAAGATAAAAAATTCTTTGCAATTGTATGTTTAAAATGACAATGACTATCAACAAAACGACGTTCACTGGATACAAAATTCAAGAGCGCACATTTATGCTGGTTAATTTGTTTATAATTTTTGCACAGTATGCAATATACAAATCCTGTGTTATGTGTAAGATACAAGGAATATCTTTTAATGTTTATATTCAATTTGGTACGAGTCCATTGGCAATGCTACAAAGATGTGTGATGTCACATGTGAACATCTTTCCCTTTGATGGACTATAAAATACCCCCAAAATGTCTCTTTTTGCTTTCTTATGGTGATACAAATGCTTTATCCTAATGTAATTTTTAAAAATCTGTATTTTATGCCCTCCTATAGAAAGAATACATGATCTACTGATAGATGTGATAAAAAAGGCAGTTTAAGTGAAATATATACTAAAGTAATGGGGAGAGTTGTTCACAAGTGACATCACACATTTTGTCGCATAGCCAATGGGAGGATCCTCATAGCATTAGTGATCGCAATATTAAAATGCTCATAACTTTCTCATTATTTTGTCCGATTTTTCTCAAACTTTTGTTGATCTGTTTCTTTGATTTTTCTGTTTCCACACAAGCTTTCTTGTTCCAAAGGTTTCATTTTCCTTTAAATTGTCATGGCTTGACACTTGGTGAAGTGAAGTAAGAATGGATGAAGAAGATTGAGCATTAATTGTGCAAGAATTGTATTTCAAATTTATGTTGCATTCAGTGATTTGATGATCATTGCACATTTTGTTGTTATTGCCATTTTTAGGTTTGGAAAGTGAAGAAAGCCTTTAAAGTCAGTATAATCTTCGAAGGTTGGAGACCTAGATTCACGTTTGGTACAGCTACAGACTCTGAGAAAGCAACAGCCGAGTTTGATACCACTGCTATGAAGTACCTCTCATATCTACTCTATCCTCTATGTGTGTTAGGAGCTATCTACTCACTTGTATACGTCCCTCATAAAAGGTAAGATCATCAATAGAAAAAAAATTGTTATAATGTTTGATATTAAAGGAATATTCATTTGTCCTCAAACTCAATGAGAGCTCCCCCTCCCCCAAGTTTCAGGTTTATTTTATTGATCCCATATCCAAATGTAAAGGATTACAATCAAAGAAATTAACATTTTTTTCTTCAAATGATCAAACAAAGAGTCACATTGATAAAAGAGCATTTTTTAACAATGATTTTTTTAACTATGATATGATATTGAGAATACTTGATCTGTTGCCTATTATTTTTTTTCAGCTGGTATTCATGGCTTATTAACAGTCTGGTGAATGGAGTCTATGCATTTGGATTCTTGTTCATGTTACCTCAGCTCTTTGTCAATTATAAGGTAATTATATGTTTAAAATAGGATTCATATGTGAGATTAATATTGCAAAAAGATATATTTATATTATCATTGTTTATAAGAATATTGAAAATGCCTTTCGACTATTTGCTTTTATTCGGTCAAAAAAGATAGTTTATAGGCAAACCCCTTTTACTCATCACATGTGGAATTATATTTCATCACTTTTACATCCATACCTCGGTAAATAAACATTCATACAACAGTAAATAAACGTATGTTATGATAATGTCCATTCTCTTTGAGAATATGCAATTCAAAATACTGCCACATTATGTACTAAAAATAAATACTTTATAATTAAATGATTGTTTTATTACAGTTGAAGTCAGTTGCACATCTGCCCTGGAGAGCATTTATGTATAAGGTAAGTCCTCACCTCACTTATAAAACATCATCAGTGATGATGAGGGGGAGGAGGATGACGATGATGGTGGTGGTTGTGAAGTTAAAGTTCATGTGTACTGTGATGGTGATGATGATGATGATCATGGTGATGATGATGATGATTAAGATGATATTGGTGATGATGATGATGATGATAATGGTGATGAAGATGATGATGATGATATTGGTGATGATGATGGTGATGATGATGATGATGTTGATGATGGTTATGAAGATAGTGATAATAATGATGAAGTTGATGGTGACAATTATATCGTAAGTTCAGATGGAGTCAGATGGAAAAAATTCACTGATAATATTAAAAAAGTGAAGAGTTTCATAAGGAATATGATTGTAACACTTATCAATACCTTTCTCCTATTTTTTTCCAATATCTATTTTTCACAGGCATTCAACACTTTCATAGATGATGTATTTGCATTCATTATCACCATGCCGACAGCCCACCGTGTTGCATGTTTCCGTGACGATTTTGTATTTGTTATTTACCTCTATCAAAGATGGTGAGTGTGGTATTTTATTTATTTCAACATTCTTTCTTGTTATCTCTTACAGTTACTGAATGTGAAGTTTTGCGTTTGCATTTTGGGGTAATTTTACAGAGGTGGACCAAAGATGACTATAATACTAACATTACTATTATTACATTTATCTTTACCCTTGTTAGAAAATGTTAAAGAAATTATCTTTCATTGATGGGAATAATCAAAGTCAAAATGGATTACCAAGGTTCCATTTGTACTTTGCAAATGCACCAGTTTTCCTTTATGCTGAAAAACAAGACATTTTTCTTGCTATAAGAATGATAAATCTATCAATATCGTTGATGAATTCTTAACAAATTGTATATTCACTCAGGCTCTTTTCTATAAAAGCCATTTTGTTTGAGGAGATTCACACATGATGGATATCAATAACAGTTATACTGCTTTTTTCTTTCAGATTTGCAATGTTATCATTATTTTTTTATTATGGTGATGATGATGATGCTATCATCATTATCATTGTTGTGCTTTCTTTCTATCACAAACAGAATGTAGACATGATTATTGATTACAGTCGTACCAAACATATTTGTTATTATCATTATTTCATGACACAGGTTGTACCCAGTTGATAAGTCTCGAGCCAATGAGTATGGAGTTTCATATGAAGATGAGAAGAAGGGGAAAGAACATACTGACTGAGATTATATGCAGAGAATATTTCAGTATGCATCACATTATTGCCAATTTGTGATTGGATTGCAATTTGGAACATTTAATTTTTTTCAGATTTATAGTCCATAATTCTTCAAAATCTCACTCTCTTGTGATGCTTGTTTTTCTTCAGTTTTGTCATTTTTCTGGTCAGGTTAATTTAGTGTGATTGGGTATTCTCAATTCTATTCTGTCAGTTTTACCATGTTCAGATAACTATGCTTTTTACAGCAATCCGATTAGATTATTTTCTTGCTATGTATTGTGAAACCTGGGCCCCACCTGATCAAAAGAGATCTCAAATATGGAAAGCCAGCCATAACATAACTCATTTTCTAGAATGCATAAGTCAAATTCAATCAGAATGCTCCTTTTGTTCACAAAGGACAGTGAGTTCTAGATGAATTATGGTATCGTTAACTTGCCAGTGTGTAGATTAATTTGACTCAATCACAACTCTTTATTAAATTAAACTCAACTCTTTTTTAAGACCGAGAATGAGGAAAATGTGTATGCACGAAATATTTCAATATTTCAGACAAGCACTTCACATTCAAGAAATTACATGTTGGTTTCATTCATTTGTTTATGCATTATCACAAGTGGTGCCTATCTTCACATTTCCATTTTGATAGCTTTGTTTATTTCCTATACATTCGTTGTTCACAGTGCAAAATATTCAAAAGTGAATGGTAATGTTGTTGAATGGAATTTTTCATGCAACATTTATCATTAGAATCCGGTTAATTGGAATGAATTCAAATATTTCAGATATTAATTAATAGTTTCAGTCTTGTCAGAGCAAATATGAATGTGCATGTGATTAGTAATATACCCTTGGCTTTGATATTGTGGTGCACTATGTGTCATTCTCTTAGTTGTCATCTTTTTTTGTTTATAATTCCCACCGCCTTTGCCTTCCAGTGTATTTGAATGGGAATGTGTATTTTCACTGAGTTTTTATGCAACCAATAATTAGATATCCCCAAAAGGAAGAAAAACTTACAAACAAAACATTATTGGTTTTAATACAATGTTTTACAGATAAGTTTTAGTGTCCCTTATTTATTAATTTTTTACCCTAAAAAGACTGGAGGCTGATTGAGCCCTTGATACTGTTGCAAATCTTGCTATAGTCTTTTACTATGGAGGGAGCTTGTACCCCCACCCCCTTGAATTTTGAAGTTTGTACAGCAGCCAATGTGAGTGGGTCATCTCAGTGCCCCTCCCCCCCCCCCCCCCCCCATTGAGGGACAAAATATCTTACAAACTAGCTGCACATGCTAATGACAGTGGTTATTCCAATCACTCCTATGCAAATAATATGACATAGAAATTTGTTGTGAATTTATAACCATTGGGTATTGTATCGTCCAGTTATTTGTCAGGGCATAAATTATGGGCAAATCCTCATGGAATAATTATAACTAAGTAATACAGTAATTGGCAAAATTGTAGAGATTTTCTTTTATTGGGCATAAGTGGATTTACCATCATAATTTGATTCTCTGTAGGATAGGTATATTGATTTTTTCCTTTTTGTAAACCAGGGGATCATTTCATGAAAGGACTTGTCGGACATTTTATCTGACGTCTACCATATAGTAGCTGTGCTTCTCAGCCAATCAAAATCAGGGAAAGTTGTCAGATCTGACAACTTATCATACAAAAATATTGATGAAATGCTCCCCTGGGAACTGTTCACTTAGAATTTGAATTGGACTTAAATTATTTATTTATCTTACTTGTTGCCCTAACATTTAGTCTAATTGAATGGAAAATTTGCACTCTGAATTTGTTTGAATCTGAGATTGATTTGGCTATTGCATTTAGGGGTGATACTTATCTTACTATTCATTATTTTTCTTTCCCATTTCAATTGCCTCTTTCATTACCATTCCTTGAGTATACATGTTTACCCATTATGTCAATGATATTCCATTGTACCTTTTGCCTTTTTTTTCTTTTGATCAAATTGTTTTATTAAATTTTACATTGCATTTTAATGAATGGTGCGTTGTGGCCCATTGGATTAGTCTTCTGACTTTGAAATAGAGGGTCGTGGGTTTGAATCCCAGCCATGGCGTAATTTCCTTCAGCAAGAAATTTATCCACATTGTGCTGCACTCAACCTAGGTGAGGTGAATTGGTACCTGGCAGGATTTATTCCTTGAATGCATGAGCGCTGAAAGGCAGCTCGAGCTAAAGCTGGGGTAATAATAATAATAAAAACTCGCTGAAAAGAATATTTCTAGATAGATGGGGCTATATAAATGCCTATTATTATTATTTATTATTTATGAATAAAGTATTAAACTTGAGATGACAAGGAGAGGATAGAATTATTTCTCTTAGTAAACAAGCAGATTAGGATACTTGTCAATCAACTCAAGCCTATTCCAAACAAGTTTAATATGTACTTAACTAGTTGCACCTCATTGTAACCCCATCATATTTCATGATGGAGGGAGGGAGGGTGGTTTTGAGCACCCTCAAGCACCCCCTTCCTTACCCATTTAGTCCAAGAAAACTTATTGCAAACAACAGACCTTATGCATTGATGTCGTTATACGGTCATCTTAACGGCGACCGCACACCTTGCGACTGGTCCACGATCCGATTTTGTAACAATCGCATTTTGCTCATTTTCTGAAAATGTTAATGAAAGTATCTTTTTATTACAGGATCAAAAGCTGAAAGAATACTAAAATAACAATTTTGGATTGCAAGCCTCTATTAAAGGCCGAATTAGAAATAAATCGTAGCCAATCGTACGATTGCTATGACGTCATTACGACTCGATATTGAATTCGCTTTATACAGTATTCTAATAAGGATTTTAATATAGTCACATATTTTAATACAGGTATTCGTACAGTGATTTAGAACATTACACAGTAAGATATCTCGTGTCTCAATACTGTATTAGCATCAAATTCTAATATGTTTTATTCCAAAATCGGGTCGCAGACCAATAGTAAGGTGTGCGATGGCCTTTCGAGGCTCAAGTTATTGCCTTGCAAGTGTTGGTGATCTACTGGTGCCTCTCTGACAACTACATTTACACATATTCCTATATCCTCTGAGGGAGGGCGCTGTGAGATTGTTATGTCATATGTATAAGGTCTTTTGCTACAATGGTTACTGTATTTGTGTAGTTTGATCAAAAGTAATTTTATTGAGGATGTAGTGAGCATGATATGACAAGACAGGAGATAAGTGCCGAAAATTTTCACTATTTTTTTTATTCCAGCTTATCCTTAGCTGCAAAGGTGTTCCATCAAGTTTTTGTAGTTTGTTATTTCAGGATTCATTATTAATTTTATATATAAATCATGAGTTTGAAATATTCTACAAGAATATATATAAATGTAAGAATAAATGTGCCGGACACAGTTCACAGAAATGCCACCAGTTCGAACTTTCTTTTTTTACCGGTAATGACATGTATAAAGTGCATTAGGAACAGCAGCATGGCCATCAAAAGCCAACTCCCAACGACAGGGCAATACGAAAATATTGAAGCAAAGATAACATTCAGAAGAGCTTTTTTATGATTTGAATACGCACAAACTGCAATAATTGATATTTTAAAGATTTGATAGAAAAAATAATGGGTGATGTCATCAGCTCTGTTATGTACATAGAGGCTGATCAGGGGGGGGGGGCATGTCTGGCCTGTGCCCCCCCTTTGAGTCGTCAATATTTTTAATGTAAATATGTTGTTCATACACAAGTGTGCCCCCCCCCCCCAAGTCACAGCAAACATTTTGTGAGGCCCCTTTGTTTTTTTTTTGCTTGTCAAATTTTTCATGGGAAAATGTGCCACCCCCCTCCCTTGGAAAATCCTGGATCTGCCCCTGTATATGCCTATATCAAAAGCATCAAATATGAAGCAAGACTTAATAATACCCTGTTTAATTTTATGCCTAATTTTGCTAAACTTTTCTTCAATAGTATGCTTCCTTGATTTTTTTATTCTCTATTTGAGCAACTCGTTGACTTGGTTTATCATTTAAAAAAAGGAGCCAATTGTGAATTTCATTATATATCCAGTAGTTTATGGAAAATCATGTATAAGAAGTTATGGTTGACTGTAAATATTGATTATTCTTAATGGGATATTCCCAAGAACTATGCCAAGAAAGAATGTAATGCAGATGAGAGAGAATGAAAGAGGAAGCATTCAGACAGAGAAGGGGGGGGGGTGGAGGGTGAGGGAATAGGGGAGTGTAGAAACGACAATGAAATCATTTAATATAGAGTACAGAAGTGATGTCACAAAATACTATTAGCATTTCAGCGTTTTTGATACCAAATTTTGGTTGAGCATGATGAAAAACCCCCACTACCAAAATTTGGTGGGAATCGGTCCATGGGGGCCTTATAGATCTGACCTCATGAATACACAAGTAGCCCCATTGAAGTCGGTGTATTACTGGCCTGGTTCTGGCCAATAATATATTGACTTCAATGGGGCTAATTATGTATCCATGAGGTCATATCTTGGGGCCGATTCCCACCGGATTTGGGTTGTGGGTTTATTTTATCATGCTCTACCAATATGGAGTATCAAAAACACTGATGTGCAAAAAGTGAAAATTTACGACGTCACACTTCAGTACTCTAACAATGTAAATGAAAAACAAGTTCTAATATCATTATTTTACCACCTCTTAATTCTATTTTACACCTCCAAGAAAAACTTTTCCCCCTCATCTCTCTCTCTCTCTCTGTAAATATCTCTTCCAATCTCTATGAAAATAATATAGTTTACAAGCAAATAACTACAGCATTGTTGATATTATAAATGATTTAATTTACACACGACAAAATATGCCATTGAAATATGGCAAAAGTATAAATGTAACGGACACACAGCATTACAAAATGTGCTTAAATACGGTCTTTTCTCACAATGAAAAGAACTCTGAAATTATAACGAAGATGTTCAATACAAGCTAATTTTCCTATTATCTTTTTTCTTGGATAAAGAAGATATATATTACATTGTGCTGATACAGCCTTTTCTGATCTTTAAGTAGAGCATACATGTATTTCCCATCTGTACTAAATTAACAAGATCCATTGACATAAGATTCATGTTGAATTTAAAAGCCATTATTGCATTTGCAAAACACTTATCATTAATAAATTAGTTTTTATATGTATATACACACATACACATGTTTCATCGATGATGTTTTTAAGGTATCCATGTATAACATGAAAAGCTGAGTTCATGGGTAAAAAACAAGTAACATTGCCTTTTTACTAGACAAATCTTTTCGGACCACAAAAATCAGTTCAACTTTATAAGAGGAAATAATTATATAACACATTTCACATAATCAGGGTCCAGTAACACAAATGTTTGCGACGAATCGCACGCTTGATTTTTACGATTGATTGTACATTGTAGTCAAGCAATCAATCGTATAAAAATGATCTATGATCATTGCTGTGTTACGGGGCCCCCTGATCTGAAAACTTTCTCAAATATTACGGAAGTTTGACTAATGCAAGTTTAGCTGTAATATGCATTTAAAGATTGTGTTTGTACTTTGAGAAATTATTTGTGTTAAAGTTGTCATGGATATTTTGGGTGGCTTCACACTATTGTTAGTCTAAGTGTTTATGAAGTTAATAATTAACATTACTCAGTCGGGTAATAGTAAATATCTTCCCTCTATAACTATGAAACTCAGATTTGCCTTGTATTAGGACTGTTCAGTAGTTACATTTTGGCAGATAATTTTCACCAACACCCTTGGTGTTCAGGTTCATAAATTCCTACCATCATACTGGATTCAGAGAATTGAAGCAAACTCACCAATAACTGATGAATCTGCACGAAATCGGTCTCAAAGAACATGTTTTGTATTATCAGGGGGTGTTTAACAAGGACTAAAAAGTCATGCTAATGTGCACATATTTCCTGCATAATTTCAGTGATTAATACACAGTAAACACGATCTGACCAAATCAGTGATGCGTTATATACTGCATGCAACTGGGAGGTGAATTCTGATTTGAAGTCAAAATTCAATCATTGTAAAACACCCCCAATCTGAAAAACTGCTTCTACTTTGGCAATCATTTGACTTTATACAAAAGATGGTCCAAAGAAGACCTACTTGTTTCATAATACCATCCTAACCCAATTTTCCACCACTACCAGAAATAGGAGTACAAAGTTCATGGGAATTACATAACCGAGTAAATAAACAGGTTGAATAATATTCTGTAGAATACCATTTTACCATCACTATTATCGCATTCCATACAAACATACAATTATTTGCATATAAATAAAATATTTAGAAAGAGAGTACTGAAGTGTGACGTCATCAATTTTCACTTTTTGCATAGCAGCATTTTTTATACCATATTTTGGTAGAGCATGATAAAAACCCCCACAACCAAAATTTGGTGGGAATCGGTCCATGGGGCCCCAAGATATGACCTCATGAATACATAATTGGCCGTATTATCGGCCTGGTTCCTAACATTTAGAACCAGGCCAATAATACGTTGACTTCAATGAGGCTAATTATGTATTCATGAGGTCATATCTCAGCCCCCCCCCCCCCCCCATGGACCGATTCCAACCAAATTTTGGTAGTGGGGGTATTTCATCATGCTCTACCAAAATATGGCACCAAAAACACTGAAATGCTAAAAACCTTTTTTTTTGTCATGTCATCACTTCGGTACTCTATGAGCTTCGTATTATCGTTTCTTGTGCCTTCAGAAGTAAGTCAATATACTGGCTAGTTCTGATCAGTCTACTCAATATCACATTTGCTATAAGCCACGATAGGTGGTATAATTAGCAAGCTCAAATATCAGCCTCAGAATCATCCATATGACTTATGCTGGCTTTCAATCACTCAAATCCACTCCCAAGGAAGTCTGGGGGATTGCAATGGTAAAGACATAGTCAATACAAATCAAATAGTCTATGCCTCATTGTATTAACTTTTATATTACATTATCTATGCCATCAATGGTTATTACCTTGGTAAAAGGTTTTTTGTGTGTTAGTGTTGAAAAGTGTATGAGGTATGTATTAGAATTAATAATATCAATCTTACTATGATCCATTCAAATTCTTGCAAATCCCTTGAATTTGTTATGATTGAATATATAGTGATATTACACCTGTACCATACATGTCAACACATATAGATTTTGAAGGAAATAATGCTGGAAGGGCCGAAATAATTTCAATTTTAATTCGAACGAGATCTTAGGTGCTACAATACCATTTCCAATCATTCAATTTGCTAAAAAGACTTTTCATCAAATGAAAAGGCACAAGAAGGGGATTGAGAGAATTATTCCATTCTACACTGGAACTTTGACATTTATACAAAAAGAAAAATAGGCGTTAGTATTAAACAGCTGATATAGAGCTCAAAAATGTTTAACTTAACAGGGAAGTAAGCATGACTTCACAATATAAACGACACATTTGACTGATTTTAACTCCTCTGATTTGCCTACAGTTTGAACGTCCCCTTGAAATGGCACCAATCTGTTTTCAACCTACTTCCACCATGTGCCTATTAAACATTCCTCTGCTTTCACCCATGCATGCACAGTTGGACACACCACTGGAGAGTGTCAGAAATTTCAAAGCATTCTTCAGTTATATGAAGGAATACCAAAGAATAAATTTCTGATGTCTCACTGAATGAGCTAATTAGAAACCAGGTCCAAGAACAAGTATCTTTAATGTTCCTATTTCATGCTTATTGTCTTGGGAAAGAAAATGTCTAAGGGTTATAAGGAGGAAAAACAAGATTCCATGTTCAATTTTATAAAATGACTGCAATTTTGGAATCAAACAAAGCAAAGAACTTCAGATTTGCTTTCCAACCATCCAGCACCATCATGGCTAATGCAGCATGATCCATTCAGCTATCAAAGTTCTCACAAGGTTAATATGTCACATCTAACATCTCGCTCTTCCTGTACATTGTTCCTCATCAAAAGGAAGTACACTTGTTATAATGCAGGATTTCTTATAAATAATATTCTGGATTGCAGCTAATAGTCATCGTCATCCGAGTCTAGCCGTCTCCTGTCAAACTGTACAATGAAAATGAAAAAAACATATATATTAACATGAAATAGAATATTTATATAAATATTTACCATTGAATGTGTGCTAACCCTAACCCAGTGGAATGAACTTCAGCTTGAATATAGAGAAGAAAGAGAAAAAATATGACTAACCTTGACTTTCCCTGATATTTTTCTTAATTTTACAAGTTATAACACAAACTTTCCAAAATTTGCACCCATGATTTTTCTTTTCTAATCGGCGAGAAGAGATAAATGGCAATCCTAACAAAGTCCTTTAGCAAGTCAAAAAGATCTCCGGGACAGATTTTAAGAAAGAGATAGAGAAGAAAGAGAAAAAATATGACTAACCTTGACTTTTCCTGATCGACCTGTCTTTTCACTGACCTGCCCGAGAAGACCCTTTAGCTGCTCTTCATTAATCTGAAAACACAAAGAAAGGAAAATAACAATGATCAAACATTCCAATGTTGCTGATCATCTTAAAATGTTGCATTAAAAAAATAATGATTACTAGGGCTTGACAATATTGCATATTCCAGTATTCGAATTGTCACAAGTTTTAGTGTTATGATGAGGCAGAATATCTTCCCCACGAATAATTATGATACTATGTTCACACACATTATTAAGCTCAGACTAGCACTAGAACTTTATTAGACCAAATTTTACCTCATGATAGTTAGTCTAATGCATAGATCTAATGCGAATGACATTTTTGTATTCTTTCTGTCAACTCGATCATTTATTTTAATGTGCGAACAAATATGACTTTTCTTGCTGATGAAATATTCATTATGGTCACTTAATGATGAATCTTAATTCCGACTCTGTATCTTAACAACTTGAAACACAACACACACTTCATGAGGTTGTCAGTAGACCATTCTGGTAATTAGACCAAAATGAAACATGGACAATGGGTTTATCCCACATGAAGTTAGTCCATCTGAAAATTTGACCAAGTGGTAGAAGCTGTATAGACCTACACCATGACAGAGTGTCCGAAGAGCAGATGTTGGGTCACATACAGATCATTGGCGTTTCATCTGAACCATTGTATCAGTAAATTTTGGTCAAAAAAAATTAATTTTAAGATTTTTGAAGAAAATGAAAGTACAAGTACTATTTTAATCATAATTAAAATTTTAGGCAGCAATTTATTTGAATTTCTGAAATATGTGGGGATTTTCACGGGGATTGCCATACAAATAGTTGATAATATGTGCAAAAACCCATACAAAACGTGTACTGTAGCAAAGCAAACAACAGCTGCGCGCACCTAATATGCAAATGCGCTGTCAGCCATACCATCGTATCTGCACTGCATTGACTTCACACATGAAACAGCAAAACAACGTGTTACTGATCGCGCGCATTGAAATCGCAGTCAGAGTTGTTGTATTCCCGATGGCATTTTTGTACAGGGTAAATCTAAACAGCTCAGACCAAAATTACAAGCATGTAGCTCTCTTGCAATATTTTCTCTGATCTTTGGTTTTATGTTAAAATGAAGATACCAATATCTAGCAATTGTCTTGGTCTTTCCAACCACGTATTTTTCGATCAATGAAAATGTTTTAAGGGTGGGGGAACAAAGTGTGGAAATTATAATAAACTCTGAAGTCAATTTTCTCTGAAATGGGTTTGCCCCATCGTATGTGATACAATGGTTTGGATGACCGCCAACAAGATGGTTGATTTGGGGGGCACTACCCCCCAGAAAGTTCCACACCCAAGAGAAAGAGGAAGATAAGGAAAAACAATGGGTGAAATGTTGTATCATTTCCTGAATATTATGTCAAATTCTATCTCAAAATTGTGATTTTCATTTTTAACAAGGTCAAAATTTCCACCTACTCACAACTTTTTCAGGGATTTTGCCACTTAAACCATAGTGTGTCCATTCAAACTTTGTTACTACAATACATTAATCAGACTGAAAATTACTTACCTTTCCACCAACTTGTCCAGAACGTGCCATATTAATCAACATATTCTCTACCATCTTAGCTTTCTCTGGCTTCACAAGAGCAATACTATTCACTGTAAAGAGAACAAGGGATGCAGGTTAAATGAAATAAGGTAATTCTACTGATCTCTTTAGACCGTTTACTCGTAAAACTGTGAAGAAAATTTGACATATAAGAAGTAAATAAAATTTCTTTTCCTGTTTCTCACCCAAGTTTGCAAAAATAAACACGACTGGATTGAAACAAGCAGATAATCAAATTTACTAAACCAAATTCAATGACCTTGGCATCATTTTCTTCATAAGAAGATGCTTTAAGCAACCATTCAAACAAAATCAAGCAATTTGGCAAATTTCTTTTAAATACACCATCTACAATGTCTGTAAAGCCAGTGCCAACTGGGACCGGGTGGTTCATGTACAAAGCCTATGGGAATTAGATTCTTCAGTAGTCAACATGGTATGAAATGGAATAGCCCATTTGGTAGAGTAGTGCACCCATTTGGTAGAGTAGTGCACCCAAGTCAATGACCTTTGGAAACCTTCCAAACTTTATAACTGAATGATAGGCACACCGTGCTGCTTCAGAAATAGGAAAGAAAATAGGAACCAAGGATACTGTTCTTATGGTTATATCATCAATGCAGTGAATAGTTGTTAAGAAAATCCAACCAAATTAATAACATCATGTACAGGTCAGAACACATATGCATCCAGGAACAGATCTATTTGAAATAGAATAAATGTTTCACTGCTGTGAGCCGTTTCATAAAGCTGTTCGTATGTTAAGAGCGACTTTAAAACGACTGGTGATCCTTTCTTGTGGTAAATGATATTCGCCATTAAATGTTCATTGATGATTATTTTGCGTGAGAGAAAGGATCTCCTGTTGTTCTTAAAGTCACTCTTAACTTACGAACAGCTTTATGAAACACCCACTGGCATTGGAACTACGTCTTACATCTTGCCCTTGCGGATTGATCCAGAAGTTGAGCTAGCATCGTGTTCTTCATTTCTTGTTCCCTTGATAAAATGAGATGATCATGAATAGAACAGAAAGCAGCTCAAGTCAAAAGAAGATATTAAATGCAGGTAGGCCAACATGTATCATTGTTTATTTAGGTTTGCATATTAGTTTTGCTTCATATTTCATGTCTTAAAATTAAACTACAAATCATTCATCAAGATGCAAATACATATTTTAAAACCATGACCATTAATAAATAAATATAGAAATATCAAAATAGGTGATTAAACTGAGACCTACCAACAAATGCCTTATGTGAGGAACATTGATGAATGAAAAAAAAAAGACTTTTCCCTGTTGGGTCTTGCCATAAGTCATAAAATTGGCAACCCAATATCCGATACATTAAAAAAATCTGTTATGCACATCTTTACTCCAATGTGTGTGCCAAGTCTCATGAGTATGAGCAAAAGCTGAGGGAGTAGATCAAACTACAAGATTTTTGAATTTATTGCCTAAATATGCCATTTCCATGACAATGTAATATCAAACACACTGAAAAAATATGTCTTGCACATCTTCATTTCAAGACCACTCATTAGTGTAATGAGCCAAAAATATTGAGGGGGCCAAATATGGCGGATGGAGCAAAAGCTCTACAAAGATGCAAGCAAGCGAAGCGAGTGATAAAAAAACTTTGGACCTTCTTAATTTAAAAAAAATCTAACTTTTGGATAGATTTGACATAATATTCAGAAAATTATATAATATTTCACTCTTTCCCTTTCCATTTGTTTCTTTTTCTCTCTTTTTTCATGGTCATTACACTTTTTGGGGGGTCATGAGACTCATGACCCCAAGTCACCCCTCCCTGTACCCTGGTGAGACCATTGTGTGTGCCAAGTCTTTTTTTATTATTTATTATTATTCACTTCATCTTTATTCAACATAGCCCCATAAATAACTCAAATACCTTATTACTCGTCTAATGATAATTTGGTGGAAACTGAGGGAGTTGTTTGATCCACGAGATTTGCAATAAACAAACAGACCTCCAAAGAATTCCAACTGTAAGCTGATTCCTATATATACCCCTTCAAATTTTGTCAATATATTTGTATGATTATATTAATAAAGAAATTAATACCAGAGCAATCAAGAATAATGAGGGGAAAAAACGGCAGTGCAATGATATCTTTGTTAACTTTGAATAGATTTGTTAATTATTCACTCAGGCTTAGTTAAAAAACAGTTCGGAGACACTGAACCCTTACTAGTACTTCCTGATGATTATGAATGATTATATATGTACACAAGTGTAAAAATGTATAGATTTATTGGTGAAATCTTACCTCTGCAAGGCTTCTGCTCTTTGTTTTTCCTGATCCGGATTTTGCCCCTGAAAAAAAAAAGTAGTAGACTCAAAGCATGGATTTTAAAACAGAAAGAAAAAAAAACTATCAATCATTCATGCAGTGAAATGCATCTTTCTAAGTTATTTCTGCCCTAATTTCGGCAGGTCTTCCTCTAAAGACAGTTTATAAACCCAGGGTCTTAGTCATAAAATATGTCTATTCAACAGATATTAGAATGGACAGAGAGCTAAGTAGGTATACAGTGTTATTCATATTCATAAAACCTTAGCCTGTTAACATATTCAAGTTGATTAGTATGAATAGATTTTTCTTCACAAGTTCACAGGCTTGGCGTGATTTATCCATCTCTAGCCACGAAGCACTCATAAGAAAGGCTCCACTTCAAGAATGTAGATCTTGAATAACACTATGCAAGAGACAATTGTTCCCTGACATATTCCTCTAGAGCTGCATAAAAACTTAAGTTGACATCAACTGAAAGCTTCAGTCTCTGTCAGTTGAATGACTGAAGTTTTTAAGAAAAAAAAATCAGAAGCTACAATAATCAACAGCACATTTGTGCAATCTGGTAAAATCAGACCCCTGGAATATAAGGGAATAATACACTGAGCCTATGGGATACAGGTCGCTCACTCTATGTGCAAGATGGCTAGCCATTTGTGTATGAGGGGGAAAAAATAGAATAAAAAATGTACAAATCAGCTGTCTAAAGTGATATTAAAGAATTTTTTTTTTTAATATTTGTTGTTGTTGTTTGATTATGGTGTATCTTTTTCAAGTGGCATGGTGGTCTCTTCAAGAAGATACATGACACCACGGTTTATCCCTCAATTGTGGTTTTCCTTATTGAATCATATCAGCCGGGATTCGGCCCGTTTCATAAAGGACAACTGTTGTAACTTTGCCATTATGGCAATTACCATGGTAACATGGCTCAGCAGCCAATCAAGATCAAGGATTCCATGGTAGTTGCCATAATGGCAAAGTTACAACAGTTGTAAGTCCTTCATGAAACAGGCCCATGAAGATGATAACAGCAAGGTTCTTTGAGTATGAAGAGCTGCAAATCCAATTACCTTGAAGAAAGGTGTACCATGCTTTCATCATCTCTTTAGATACTCTTCATCAAAAACTTGATAAAGACTCTCAAACTGAAAAATCTAGGAGGCAACTTTCAGAAAAGGTATACAGTTAAAATTGTTCTGGCCTGCAGATGATAAAGCCCACCTAGCCTCTTCTACTGATGATTTGCATTTACAGATGCGTGAGGCAGGGTGCCATACTCTCACCATCAACAACCTGATGAAGACTCTCAAACAGATAGAACTAGGATGCAATTTTCAAGGGAGGTATACTAATCGTTCTTGTGGATGATATAGCCCTACTAGCTTCCTCTGCTTATGAGCTACAATATATGCTTTCGGTCACCAATGAGTACACCAAGAGGTGACAATACTCCAAAGTGCAGCTATTGCCTTCAATGAGAAGTATAGCCCTCCTGACAAAATCAATAATCACCATGGATGCTGGGTGAGGGTAAACCCATCAATAGAGTGACACAAAATCCCCAGCTTGCAATCACCAAATCATCAGCGCAGTCTGACCCTATCATGAACATCATCGCAAGAGGACTCAAGTCTCTTTACTTCTGCATTGCCATTGTGTTGGGACATATACATCCAACCTGTCTCCTCACCTCTGTGCAAAGCTGTGGTCTGTGTTCTGTATCTTCAGGGTATATGTATATACTGTATATATCACCTTATACTCTACTTAATATCCAAACAGACAGCTCACAGCAACCCCACTCAAAACCATCTCTTCACAAAGATTTTAGGAATCCCTCAAAGTGCAGCTAATGAGGTAATGTTCCTCTTCACAGGCATCATTCCCTTAATGCATCATTCCCTCAATGCAGCAAGTAGAACTGGATAGCCTCCTCATCATAGGTCAGCTTATCTAAAGTCCATTTCATGAAGAGGACACTTATCATATGCTTCCATCCTACATGTACCTCTTGTGACGTCCTGGAACCTCAGACCTTCTCTCTAAATAAAATTTACCAGACCTCTCAGCCATTATAGTCAAGAGTTCTACAGGATATCATATAGGCAATATCATCTAAATCATCCCCATCTTCGGGAAAGATCTTGACAATCTCCCATCATCTCCACTGCTATGTCTATGGACAATTACACGCATTGAAAATTTGACGGAATAAAGTCATATTTTGGTATGTATTTCCACTCTCCCATCATATATATATGTGTTATTTTAGGGCTAGATATATTACATTGAACCTTCAGTCTATGGCAAAAGAACAAAAGAAACAACACCAACAAAAGTATATTTTTTTTCCACAAAAAAATTTGTCTCACTGAGGTCAGAAGCCCATTTGTTTTGTTTGTGGATGACAACAAAAATCCTTATCAAAACAAAAGTAGACAGTGAATTTTTAAAGTAGATGGTGAAAAGGGGTAAGTTTTCATGAGGAATCTGCTTATCACATTTTTATTTCTAGCCAAGGTAATCCTTTGCTTTCGAAGCAAATGTAAACAAAGGATATTGGTCTCCCAAACTGGAGACTGTCTCTGAAATCGGATACCAAAATTCTTTACAAAAGTCTCTGATATTGGAGATAATCTCTCTCACGGGAATAAACAGTCTCCCATATTGATATTGGCCGTGCGCCTCTACTGACGAAAGGGTCTAAAGTTGCAAGAACCATCTTTCGTGTTGCCCATTTATTATGATGCGCCATGTGAAACGCATTTTATGAAAATTACCTGCAAACATATTTATTCATCCATTACATTTACAGTAAACAAATCTTCGTTTATAACATGTGATAAAACTGATAATAATATACAAATTGATTTAAAATTAAATGCTAGATAACGAATTTTATTTGTTTATCATACATTTCAGAAATATCCCGCATACAGTGCATCATAAAAGATGGTAGACCAAAAGCTTCGGTCTCTGTTATGTTGGTTGTTCAGCTGAACTCCGTTGGCTTCACTCACCAAATACAGAGACCGAAGTTCTAGCGCGATCTGTACAGGGGACTCAATGGCCATATGTTTATGTACTTAACTAGATCGGAAAAGACGGGGAAGTGAATTTGCGCAACAGCCGAGGTAAGTCACTGTTTTTGTTCTTTTTAACTTGATTTTTCTCCGTTTTTTGGCAATTAATGCCAAGAGGGAATATTAATTTGCATTTTGGTCGGGTTAATTTTCAAAATTTTTATTCATTAAAGACAAAAATTGAAGAGCCCCGATGGGGGGATTTTGCATTGCAAGTCCCCTAATGGTGGCTGCACGCTAGCGAGCCGTCTGTGTACGAGGAGAAATTAAAAAAAATAAAAAAAAGTTAAAAAACTCCTCGAAACAGACGGCTGCCAGCTGTCTAAAAAGATGGGTGACACGAAAGACGGTCCTTGGAAAGACCCTTTCGTGCAATCGGCCCCAAAATAACCTTGGTCCTTGCTCATTATTTTCTAACCGTTAATTTTACAGTATTACAACACACACAGTTTTACGCATTCGGGACCAAAGCCAAATAATCACACCACACCTAGGGCTAGGCCTAGCGACACGAAAAGAAATAATATTACTACTTACACCCATTTGTTGTTGTAATTCAGCCATTCTACGTGCTCTTATTGCCTCAAGCTCACTATCACCCATCTTTGATCCTATTTTTGACGGTCAAATTTAACAAAACTATCGACGATTTTGTTGAACTTGAAGGCAAATAGAAATAGCGTGAGGTTTAGAATTAAACTGACAACTTAAGTTATTGCATGCACTGAAACCAGGCTGAAGCCAGCGCACAAACCCAGCGCACAGAATATATTGAAGCAAGCCAGCGCACAAATCCAGCGCACAGAGCTATCGCGATACAAACCGCCCTACACCGTGTGCGTAGTCTATTAGTCGCAGACCCTAAATACAGCTTAAATTCTCAAACGTCTCGAATATTGTCATAATGCGCACGGAAATGGTATAGTAAAAAGGCATAGTTACCGGAACTTACAGATGATTGAAAATATGGAACTTCCATAATGCACTATTCCACATTATGATTGCTTCAAATATTAGTATATGACTGATTTGTATAACATTTGAATATAATCATTAAGAATTGAATGGAGTATGTTTCTATATGGCATGAGTGCAGCTGAAAATAATACAGATAAAGAAGAATCAAACAAAGTTGGTAAAATGTAAACAATATCGGACAAGGTTAATAGAGTTATGATATTTTAAAGATCCGCATTTCGGCCAGTTCTATATGCATTTCTTCTTTAACATTCAATGGAGAAAAGTAATCTCTCCTGTATATTCCCACTTTTTTAATCACATGAATTCATGATTATTCAAATTTCCTCCTCCTATAGAATTACAAATATTGTATTAAAACTATTTAATGCATTTTCTCATTAATTTATGGACATTATTTTAATAAGAGACATCACATGATTAAAAGATGATTTCATGCAAGAGCATTTTATAAGCAAAACGAAGTTGGAACACGTCATCATGATCACTTCAAATAGATAGTTATGACTGCGTGCATTTTATTTTCACAAAATACTGCTTACTTCAAAATTCAGTATCAGAGTTTGATGATTGCTTCCGGATTCTCTTTTGTAAATTCAACTCTTATTAATAACTATACCCAGTTGTTGTGTGTCCGGACAGGTTGTGTGTCCGGACGATCAATTTTAGAAAGTCATTTTGAAAAATTTACAAGCGATCGAAGTTTCATCAATTTTTAGTACAAAATGTTAGGAAACAATATAAAGAACACAACAGAAGATGATTACAGCTATTGAATTCATATTTTTAGTGTAATCCAAAGACAAAAAAGAAGGCTTCAAAAATATAAAGTGTCCAGACACCCGACCTCCCATCCTATCTTATTTCCAGCGCGGAGTATACAACCATTTTATGTGTTCTGAGTTTCCTATGTGTATCAATATAGTTTTTGCTTATTCCCTAAATAAAATGCATCAGTTAATAAATTTCATATGAAAGATCAGTCCCTCTCGCATGGGCCTTGGAACAGGGGGGGGGGTAGACCACATTAAATTCTCAGAAAAAAATTACATAACAACTTTGAAGCACTACCTGCGTTTCGGGGCATCTTAGACGCCGTCCCCTTTTTTGTGCGCCATTTAAAGTTCACCCCTAAATCGATGAAGTGATTAATGAAGATAACTCTGATTAATTTTCATGACATAAAATGTTATTTTCGATTAGCGGCTAATTTATTACCAGCCCCCGGCCACCAAAGCGAAAATGTTGGAATACACGTACACACATAGCGCGCGCGATATTTTCGTCAACGCACCCCGACATTTCGGGGCACCGTAGACCCCGTCCCCTTTTGCTGTGCACCAATGTTCACCCCTAGACCGATGAAGTGATTAATAAAGATCAATTTGGTTGATTTTCAAGAAATAAAATCCTGATTTCGATTAGCGGCGAATTTATTACCAGACCAAAGCGGAATTGTTGGAATACACGTACATAATATAGCACGCCATAATAGCAAGTGCCGTATTTTCGTCAATGCACCCCCACCTTTCGGGGCATCGTAGACCCCGTCCTCCTTTTCTGTGCACCAATGTTCACCCCTAGATCGATGAAGTGATTAATAAAGATCAATTTGGTTGATTTTCAAGAAATAAAATCCTGATTTCGATTAGCGGCGAATTTATTACCAGACCAAAGCGGAATTGTTGGAATACACGTACATAATATAGCACGCCAAAATAGAAAATGCCGTATTTTCGTCAATGCACCCCCACCTTTCGGGGCATTGTAGATCCCGTCCCCCTTTTCTGTGCACCAATGTTCACCCCTAGATCGATGAAGTGATTAATAAAGATCAATTTGGTTGATTTTCAAGAAATAAAATCCTGATTTCGATTAGCGGCGAATTTACTACCAGACCAAAGCGGAATTGTTGGAATACACGTACATAATATAGCACGCCATAATAGCAAGTGCCGTATTTTCGTCAATGCAACCCCACCTTTCGGGGCATCGTAGACCCCGTCTCCCTTTTCTGTGTACCAATGTTCACCCCTAGATCGATGAAGTGATTAATAAAGATCAATTTGGTTGATTTTCAAGAAAAAAAATCGTGATTTCGATTAGCGGCGAATTTATTACCAGACCCAAGCGGAATTGTTGGAATATACACGTACTTAATATAGCACGCCATAATAGCAAGTGCCGTATTTTCGTCAATGCACCCCCACCTTTCGGGGCATCGTAGACCCCGTCTCCCTTTTCTGTGCACCAATGTTCAACCCTAGATCGATGAAGTGATTAATAAAGATCAATTTGGTTGATTTTCAAGAAATAAAATCGTGATTTCGATTAGCGGCGAATTTATTACCAGACCAAAGCGGAATTGTTGGAATACACGTACATAATATAGCGCCCAATATAGCACGCCATAATAGCAAGTGCCGTATTTTCGTCAATGCACCCCCACCTTTCGGGGCATCGTAGACCCCGTCCCCCTTTTCTGTGCACCAATGTTCACCCCTAGATCGATGAAGTGATTAATAAAGATCAATTTGGTTGATTTTCAAGAAATAAAATCCTGATTTCGATTAGCGGCGAATTTATTACCAGACCAAAGCGGAATTGTTGGAATACACGTACATAATATAGCACGCCATAATAGCAAGTGCCGTATTTTCGTCAATGCACCCCCACCTTTCGGGGCATCGTAGACCCCGTCCCCCTTTTCTGTGCACCAATGTTCACCCCTAGATCGATGAAGTGATTAATAAAGATCAATTTGGTTGATTTTCAAGAAATAAAATCCTGATTTCGATTAGCGGCGAATTTATTACCAGACCAAAGCGGAATTGTTGGAATACACGTACATAATATAGCACGCCATAATAGCAAGTGCCGTATTTTCGTCAATGCACCCCCACCTTTCGGGGCATCGTAGACCCCGTCCCCCTTTTCTGTGCACCAATGTTCACCCCTAGATCGATGAAGTGATTCATAAAGATCAATTTGGTTGATTTTCAAGAAATAAAATCCTGATTTCGATTAGCGGCGAATTTATTACCAGACCAAAGCGGAATTGTTGGAATACACGTACATAATATAGCACGCCATAATAGCAAGTGCCGTATTTTCGTCAATGCACCCCCACCTTTCGGGGCATCGTAGACCCCGTCCCCCTTTTCTGTGCACCGATGTTCACCCCTAGATCGATGAAGTGATTAATAAAGATCAATTTGGTTGATTTTCAAGAAATAAAATCCTGATTTCGATTAGCGGCGAATTTATTACCAGACCAAAGCGGAATTGTTCGAATACACGTACATAATATAGCACGCCATAATAGCAAGTGCCGTATTTTCGTCAATGCACCCCCACATTTCGGGGCATCGTAGACCCCGTCCCCCTTTTCTGTGCACCAATGTTCACCCCTAGATCGATGAAGTGATTAATAAAGATCAATTTGGTTGATTTTCAAGAAATAAAATCCTGATTTCGATTAGCGGCGAATTTATTACCAGACCAAAGCGGAATTGTTGGAATACACGTACATAATATAGCACGCCATAATAGCAAGTGCCGTATTTTCGTCAATGCACCCCCACCTTTCGGGGCATCGTAGACCCCGTCCCCCTTTTCTGTGCACCAATGTTCACCCCTAGATCGATGAAGTGATTAATAAAGATCAATTTGGTTGATTTTCAAGAAATAAAATCCTGATTTCGATTAGCGGCGAATTTATTACCAGACCAAAGCGGAATTGTTGGAATACACGTACATAATATAGCACGCCATAATAGCAAGTGCCGTATTTTCGTCAATGCACCCCCACCTTTCGGGGCATCGTAGACCCCGTCCCCCTTTTCTGTGCACCAATGTTCACCCCTAGATCGATGAAGTGATTAATAAAGATCAATTTGGTTGATTTTCAAGAAATAAAATCCTGATTTCGATTAGCGGCGAATTTATTACCAGACCAAAGCGGAATTGTTGGAATACACGTACATAATATAGCACGCCATAATAGCAAGTGCCGTATTTTCGTCAATGCACCCCCACCTTTCGGGGCATCGTAGACCCCGTCCCCCTTTTCTGTGCACCAATGTTCACCCCTAGATCGATGAAGTGATTAATAAAGATCAATTTGGTTGATTTTCAAGAAATAAAGTCCTGATTTCGATTAGCGGCGAATTTATTACCAGACCAAAGCGGAATTGTTGGAATACACGTACATAATATAGCACGCCATAATAGCAAGTGCCGTATTTTCGTCAATGCACCCCCACCTTTCGGGGCATCGTAGACCCCGTCCCCCTTTTCTGTGCACCAATGTTCACCCCTAGATCGATGGAATGATTAATGAAGATCAATTTGCTTCATTTTCAAGACATAAAAAGGTTATTTCGATTAGTGGCGAATTTATCACCAAACCAAAGTGGAATTGTTGGAATACACGTATATAATACATATCATTTTCGTCCATGCACCCCCTACCTTTCGGGGCATCGTAGACCCCGTCCCCCTTTTTTCTGCACCAATGTTCACCCCTAAATCGATGGAATGACTAATAAAGATCAATTTCGCTGATTTTCAAGACATAAAAAGGTGATTTCGATTAGCGGCGAATTTATTACCAAACCAAAGTGGAATCGTTGGAATACACATAGCACGCGCTAGGTTTTTGGTCGACGCACCCCCCACCTCTCGGGGCATCGGAGACCCCATCCCCCTTTTCTGTGCACCAATGTTCACCCCTAGATCGATGAAGTGATTAATAAATATCAATTTGGTTGATTTTCAAGACATAAAATGGTGATTTCGATTAGCGGCGAATTTATTTCCAAACCAAAGTGGAATTGTTGGAATACACATAGCACGCGCTAGGTGTTTGGTCGACGCACCCCCCCCCCCATCCACCTCTCGGGGCATCGGAGGCCCCGTCCCCCTTTTCTGTGCACCAATGTTCACCCCTAGATCGATGGAGTGATTAATAAAGATCAATTTGGTTGATTTTCAAGACATAAAATGCTGATTTCGATTAGCGGCGAATTTATTACCAGACCAAAGCGGAATTGTTGGAATACACGTACATAATATAGCACGCCATAATAGCAAGTGCCGTATTTTCGTCAATGCACCCCCACCTTTCGGGGCATCGTAGACCCCGTCCCCCTTTTCTGTGCACCAATGTTCACCCCTAGATCGATGAAGTGATTAATAAAGATCAATTTGGTTGATTTTCAAGAAATAAAATCCTGATTTCGATTAGCGGCGAATTTATTACCAGACCAAAGCGGAATTGTTGGAATACACGTACATAATATAGCACGCCATAATAGCAAGTGCCGTATTTTCGTCAATGCACCCCCACCTTTCGGGGCATCGTAGACCCCGTCCCCCTTTTCTGTGCACCAATGTTCACCCCTAGATCGATGAAGTGATTAATAAAGATCAATTTGGTTGATTTTCAAGAAATAAAATCCTGATTTCGATTAGCGGCGAATTTATTACCAGACCAAAGCGGAATTGTTGGAATACACGTACATAATATAGCACGCCATAATAGCAAGTGCCGTATTTTCGTCAATGCACCCCCACCTTTCGGGGCATCGTAGACCCCGTCCCCCTTTTCTGTGCACCAATGTTCACCCCTAGATCGATGAAGTGATTAATAAAGATCAATTTGGTTGATTTTCAAGAAATAAAATCCTGATTTCGATTAGCGGCGAATTTATTACCAGACCAAAGCGGAATTGTTGGAATACACGTACATAATATAGCACGCCATAATAGCAAGTGCCGTATTTTCGTCAATGCACCCCCACCTTTCGGGGCATCGTAGACCCCGTCCCCCTTTTCTGTGCACCAATGTTCACCCCTAGATCGATGAAGTGATTAATAAAGATCAATTTGGTTGATTTTCAAGAAATAAAGTCCTGATTTCGATTAGCGGCGAATTTATTACCAGACCAAAGCGGAATTGTTGGAATACACGTACATAATATAGCACGCCATAATAGCAAGTGCCGTATTTTCGTCAATGCACCCCCACCTTTCGGGGCATCGTAGACCCCGTCCCCCTTTTCTGTGCACCAATGTTCACCCCTAGATCGATGGAATGATTAATGAAGATCAATTTGCTTCATTTTCAAGACATAAAAAGGTTATTTCGATTAGCGGCGAATTTATCACCAAACCAAAGTGGAATTGTTGGAATACACGTATATAATACATATCATTTTCGTCCATGCACCCCCTACCTTTCGGGGCATCGTAGACCCCGTCCCCCTTTTTTCTGCACCAATGTTCACCCCTAAATCGATGGAATGACTAATAAAGATCAATTTCGCTGATTTTCAAGACATAAAAAGGTGATTTCGATTAGCGGCGAATTTATTACCAAACCAAAGTGGAATCGTTGGAATACACATAGCACGCGCTAGGTTTTTGGTCGACGCACCCCCCACCTCTCGGGGCATCGGAGACCCCATCCCCCTTTTCTGTGCACCAATGTTCACCCCTAGATCGATGAAGTGATTAATAAATATCAATTTGGTTGATTTTCAAGACATAAAATGGTGATTTCGATTAGCGGCGAATTTATTTCCAAACCAAAGTGGAATTGTTGGAATACACATAGCACGCGCTAGGTGTTTGGTCGACGCACCCCCCCCCCCCCATCCACCTCTCGGGGCATCGGAGGCCCCGTCCCCCTTTTCTGTGCACCAATGTTCACCCCTAGATCGATGGAGTGATTAATAAAGATCAATTTGGTTGATTTTCAAGACATAAAATGCTGATTTCGATTAGCGGCGAATTTATTTCCAAACCAAAGTGGAATTGTTGGAATACACATAGCACGCGCTAGGTGTTTGGTCGACGCACCCCCCCCCCCCATCCACCTCTCGGGGCATCGGAGGCCCCGTCCCCCTTTTCTGTGCACCAATGTTCACCCCTAGATCGATGGAGTGATTAATAAAGATCAATTTGGTTGATTTTCAAGACATAAAATGCTGATTTCGATTAGCAGCGAATTTATTACAAGCCGCCACCGAAGTAAAATAGTTGGAATTCACGTAACATAATAGCTATATTTTCGTCGATGCACCCCCTACGTTTTGGGCCATCGTAGACCCCGTCCCCCTTTTCTGAGCACCAATGTTCACCCCTAGATCGATGAAGTAATTTATAAAGATCAATTTGGTGGATTTTCAAGAGAAAAAAGAAATCATATTGATGGAAACATAATTACTGAACAAATGCAAAGCTTTTCACACAAAGAGGTCTTCGTTGTAAAGGATATGTTGCGCAAGACAGAAGAAAAAAAAACAGAGAGAGGGGATGACAAGACAAAGCAAGAGACAGGACAGTACAAAACAACTATTTTTTAAAAAGTAGTAAAACTAAGAATGGGAAAGGGCTGACCATGAACCAGCTTGATCTGGTGAAATAACAAAAGATGATATAACTGGACAATATCAGATGAAAAAAGATAAAACAATAAAAGTGAAAAATGTAAGGATTATAATCAAGATAATGAAGTGTTAGTTCCGTTGCGAAGAATTATAGGGAATTAAGCAGAATAAGTTTGAGTTTGCGTTTGAATGAATTTAAGGAGACACTGTCTTTCACATTATTAGCGAGTGAGTTCCAGAATTTAGGACAGTTGAATAGGAATGTATTTTTGGCCAGTAAAGTTATGTAAAGTGGAATGTGAAGTTCGTCAGAGTGTCTCGTGGGGTAGTTATGATAAAATTGATATTAAGGGAACATGGCATCAAACATATGGGGAAGTGCATTATTATTATAACTATACATGAAGTGCCCTAACTGTAGTAAATACAGGTCTTTGACTTTCAACAGTTTACTTTCTAGAAAAAGTGGGTCCGTATCAGTGGCGTAGCTACGGGGGGGGGGGGGGGCCTGGGGGCACGTGCCCCCCCCCTGAGATTTGGTGTTCCCCCCAGAAAAAAAAATTGGCAGAGCAAAAAAAAAAAGGAGAAAGAAGAAAAGAAAAAGGAAAAAAAGAAGAAAGACTGAAGAAAAAAGAAGAAGAGGAAAATAAGAGGAGGAAGACGAGTGAATGAAATAATGTGAGGGGAAGACTTGCAAAAAAAAATCTTTCATGTTACTAAATATTTATTTTGCTAGCGCTTCGCGCCAGAATTGCCTGTTCGATGAGATTCATATCTTGCTAAATAGGCTGATATGGAGCTAGTTTTGAAGTCAATATACAAATCAAATTTTAGCTCGGACACCGAGCTTTCATTATTTTCTTCATTTACAAATTTAAGTGCTCTGTAAAATGTCCGTTTTATGGTCTACATAATTTTTAAGCTCACGCTGCGTGGTCACATTGTTTGATTTGCCAAGTTCATATTGTCTACGTGTATTCCATTATGTTCCATTAAACAAATGTGTTCAGAATGCCCAGATTCTAGGTCTAAATCTAAAACATGCGCGATAGCATGCATGTTCTTTATTTAAAATGTCAGTACTTAAATTATCCAGTTTCACATCAGAATAACAATAATTGTTTGCTCACGCTTCACGATCGCATTATTATTGATACCCAATTAACTATATCCTATTTATGATTACAAAATATGAATAGAGTGTCCTGCTTTTAGGTCTATAAAATCTCTTTTTTTTCCCTCTCGCGCTCCGCGCTCGCATCAATTGTTTAGTTACATACCTATCCCACTTATTAATACAAAAAGTGCTTAGAATGACAATTTTTTAGGTCGAAATGTCAAAAAAATATATACCGTCTTCGTGGGTAACTGTAAGCAGTCCTTAACAGGTCCCTTTTCGATAATGCTAGAACAGTTAATACAAATTTCTGCTCGTACTTGGCGTTCGCAGTAACCATCTAGTTACATACGAATCTTGTTCAGGATCACACATAACATTGCCCAGAATATTAAATTTTCAGGACAAAATACATGAAAGCAAAAAAAAAATCGCCTCGCGCTTCGCGCTCGCACTTTTTATAAGGCGTATGAGATTATTTCATGTTTATGTTGTTTTATAAGAATAAAACTAAGAAGTGACTAATCGGGGGAAAATATAGGTAAAGATAATTTCGGGCCCCGTCCCCTATTGGCGAAAGTTGGATCCGCCCTTGTGACACACACACCGGAAAAAATGGCCGGTGCCCCCCTGAAAAAGCAAGGACCACCCCCCGGTGCCCCCCCCCCCCCCCCCAGGAAAAACATCCTAGCTACGCCACTGGTCCGTATGAGAACGGAAACATGTACTATAAATAATACGAAGTGCTTTCTTTTGCAAAAGCAACAATTTATCTAATAAATATTGATAGGTATCACCCCAAATAAGAATCCCATAGTTTAAATAAGGCAAGATTAAGGATCAGTAGAGCATGATTAATGATGTGGAGGGAATGCAAAATTTTAGCCTATTAATAATACCAATATTTCGTGAAATTAGTTTGGATATATTTTCAATATGATTTTTCAAAGAAAGTTTACTGTCAACTGTTATTCCAAGAAATTTGGTGTAAGGTACCATTTCCAATGTGGTATTATCAAACATAATGTTCATCGGTAACTTGTCTATGGAATTACTAAATAACATGTATTTTGTTTTGTTAAGGTTAAAAAATAATCGATTGGCTCTTATCCATTCAGTAACATTAATAAGTTCAGAATTAATATCATCAACTAAAGTTTGTGGATTCTGATGAGAAAAAAATAAGGTAGAATTATGTCCACCCCTAGATCGATGAAGAGATTGATGAAGATCAATTTGGTTGATTTTCAAGACATGAAAAGTTGATTTTGACTAGCGGCGAATTTATTACGAGCCCCAACCAAAGTAAAATAGTTGGAATCAGTGCCGTAACTACGGGGGGGGGGGGGGGAAGGAAGAGGAACGCAGTTGGAAATAAGAAACTCTTGTTCATTATAAGGTAATATTATGTCATAATTATGGTATATTACATACAGGGGGGGGGGGTAGGGATACGTCCTTTGCATGTGCTGTGGCTCGTCATGTTCATCCCTAGATCGATGTAGTGGCGTACCTAGGATTTTCCACAGGGGGGGGGGGTAAAACCGTCCGCCCAAAAATTTTACAAGCAAATAAAAAAAGGGTCTTCAAGCTCGTCAGGCCGGGGGGCAAAAAAAGTCTTTCAAGCTTGTCAGGGGGGCAGGGATACGTACTTTGCATGGGTTGTGACTCGTCAGGGGCGGCAGAGTGCCCCCTGCCCCCCCCCCTCCCGTAGGTACGCTAGTGGATCGATGGAGTGATTTATAAAGATCAATTTGGTTGATTTTCAAGACATAAAATGGTGATTTCGATTAGCGGCAAATTTATTACCAAACCAAAGTGGAATTGTTGGAATACACGTAACATAATAACTATATTTTCGTAGATGCACCCCCTACGTTTCGGGCCATCTTAGACCCCGTCCCCCTTTTCTGTTCACCAATGTTCGCCTAGATCGATAAAATTGATTTATAAAGATTAATTTGGTGGATTTTCAAGACATAAAATAGTGATTTCGATGACTTCTTAAAGTGATTGTCTCATTATAAGTTCTTCATACATAATATTTCCTGTTCGTGCTTACGTTCACATAAGTGGATTAGTGAGATATGTCTGCTCTTCATGAAATCCGCGAATCAGTCCTTAAAATGCTTTCTGATCTGAATATCAAACATTTTTAGCTTGCGCTTCGTGCACGCATTCTGTGGTTAGTGAAATACATATGGTCTTCGTGAACTCCTACAAACAAGCCTTAAATTCCCCACTGCAGGTCTGAATTTCCTAAATTTTCAGCTCGCGCTTCGCGCTCGCAATATTTGATTAGTGAGATGCGTTTGTCATGATTACAATGACTACAAGTGCTTCTGTGCTTGGATGTAATTTTAACAAAATCAGCAAGCACTTGGCAATCGCATTAGATGACTATGGTCAGACATGTATACCCTTAATGGATTACTAAAATGTAGTTTTTAAAATATCCCTGTTTGGGGTTAATGATTATATACAAAAATTACAGGTCGTGCTTTACGCTCGCATTGATTTGTTTAGCGAGACAGGTACGTATCATGACTACAAAAATTGGCTTATTATGTCTCATTTTTGGTCTGAATATAAAAAAATTTCAGCTCGCGCTTCACGCTTGGATTATTTGATCACTGAAATATATATATCCCTTTAGAGGCACTGTCCTTAAAATACCTCTATTAGGTCAGTATATCTGGCAACTGAGCGCGCTTCGCGCGCTCACTATGTGCCTCGAATTTTTTTGCGGGTCCCCCCCTAGTGCCGTGACCCACGGTGCGGCACTGAAATATACATAGCACGTGATATGCATTCCATACGTTTGGGGGCATCTTAGACCCTGTCCCCTTTTTCTGTGCACCAATGTTCACCCCTAGATCGATAAAGAGATTAATGATGATCAATTTACTTTAAGTTATTTTTTAATTCATAGACGATCGCAAGGAGGGTACAGATGCAAATTTGAAAACATTTCTTCAGCTATTTTAATTTGATCGTTAATTCTTTATACATGTTTAAACGAGATACCCATAAAATCGAATGCCAAGAAAATTGAATTGAATTTGGCTATTGAAATGATGATCTCATAGGTCATTCAAATTAGTTGATGTGCATTATTACATCATTAAATCGGTTGATATATTAACGAAATTGGAGGGAAATCTATAAGAATAATAATAACAGTAACAATAATTAAAATTCAATAATCCGCTTTATATAGCGCTTCATACGGATGTCATGAGACTAATTACAGCAGGGTGCAAAAGATATTCGTTCGACCCAACCCATTCGATTTTCTATAATTTGATATTCCTGATTGACAAAAGTGTATGAATATGGTTACAAATCTAACACTGATTCTAGAAATGGTAACTACTGAACTTCCTTTGCCCTAATTGGAAGATACATCAATGACTTTAAAACTATGTTTTAACGTGGCGGAAGAATTAGGGCTATTTTACTGTTTCAGATGATGAATTTGATATTTGTATTCCAACAATTCCACTTTGGTTTGGTAATAAATTCGCCGCTAATCGAAATCACCTTTTTATGTCTTGAAAATGAAGCAAATTGATCTTCATTAATCATTCCATCGATCTAGGGGTGAACATTGGTGCACAGAAAAGGGGGACGGGGTCTACGGTGCCCCGAAAGGTCGGGGTGCATTGCCGAAAATATCGCGTGAGCTGTTATGGCGTGCTATATATTATGGAATCCCCATATTATGTACGTGTATTCCAACTATTCCACTTTGGTGGCCGGGGGCTGGTAATAAATTCGCCGCTAATCGAAATCACCTTTTTATGTCTTGAAAATCAGCGAAATTGATCTTTATTAGTCATTCCATCGATTTAGGGGTGAACATTGGTGCACAGAAAAGGGGGACGGGGTCTACGATGCCCCGAAAGGTAGGGGGTGCATGGACGAAAATGCTATGTATTATATACGTGTATTCCAACAATTCCACTTTGGTTTGGTAATAAATTCGCCGCTAATCGAAATCACCTTTTTATGTCTTGAAAATGAAGCAAATTGATCTTCATTAATCATTCCATCGATCTAGGGGTGAACATTGGTGCACAGAAAAGGGGGACGGGGTCTACGGTGCCCCGAAAGGTCGGGGTGCATTGCCGAAAATATCGCGTGAGCTGTTATGGCGTGCTATATATTATGGAATCCCCATATTATGTACGTGTATTCCAACTATTCCACTTTGGTGGCCGGGGGCTGGTAATAAATTCGCCGCTAATCGAAATCACCTTTTTATGTCTTGAAAATCAGCGAAATTGATCTTTATTAGTCATTCCATCGATTTAGGGGTGAACATTGGTGCACAGAAAAGGGGGACGGGGTCTACGATGCCCCGAAAGGTAGGGGGTGCATGGACGAAAATGCTATGTATTATATACGTGTATTCCAACAATTCCACTTTGGTTTGGTAATAAATTCGCCGCTAATCGAAATCACCTTTTTATGTCTTGAAAATGAAGCAAATTGATCTTCATTAATCATTCCATCGATCTAGGGGTGAACATTGGTGCACAGAAAAGGGGGACGGGGTCTACGGTGCCCCGAAAGGTCGGGGTGCATTGCCGAAAATATCGCGTGAGCTGTTATGGCGTGCTATATATTATGGAATCCCCATATTATGTACGTGTATTCCAACTATTCCACTTTGGTGGCCGGGGGCTGGTAATAAATTCGCCGCTAATCGAAATCACCTTTTTATGTCTTGAAAATCAGCGAAATTGATCTTTATTAGTCATTCCATCGATTTAGGGGTGAACATTGGTGCACAGAAAAGGGGGACGGGGTCTACGATGCCCCGAAAGGTAGGGGGTGCATGGACGAAAATGCTATGTATTATATACGTGTATTCCAACAATTCCACTTTGGTTTGGTAATAAATTCGCCGCTAATCGAAATCACCTTTTTATGTCTTGAAAATGAAGCAAATTGATCTTCATTAATCATTCCATCGATCTAGGGGTGAACATTGGTGCACAGAAAAGGGGGACGGGGTCTACGGTGCCCCGAAAGGTCGGGGTGCATTGCCGAAAATATCGCGTGAGCTGTTATGGCGTGCTATATATTATGGAATCCCCATATTATGTACGTGTATTCCAACTATTCCACTTTGGTGGCCGGGGGCTGGTAATAAATTCGCCGCTAATCGAAATCACCTTTTTATGTCTTGAAAATCAGCGAAATTGATCTTTATTAGTCATTCCATCGATTTAGGGGTGAACATTGGTGCACAGAAAAGGGGGACGGGGTCTACGATGCCCCGAAAGGTAGGGGGTGCATGGACGAAAATGCTATGTATTATATACGTGTATTCCAACAATTCCACTTTGGTTTGGTAATAAATTCGCCGCTAATCGAAATCACCTTTTTATGTCTTGAAAATGAAGCAAATTGATCTTCATTAATCATTCCATCGATCTAGGGGTGAACATTGGTGCACAGAAAAGGGGGACGGGGTCTACGGTGCCCCGAAAGGTCGGGGTGCATTGCCGAAAATATCGCGTGAGCTGTTATGGCGTGCTATATATTATGGAATCCCCATATTATGTACGTGTATTCCAACTATTCCACTTTGGTGGCCGGGGGCTGGTAATAAATTCGCCGCTAATCGAAATCACCTTTTTATGTCTTGAAAATCAGCGAAATTGATCTTTATTAGTCATTCCATCGATTTAGGGGTGAACATTGGTGCACAGAAAAGGGGGACGGGGTCTACGATGCCCCGAAAGGTAGGGGGTGCATGGACGAAAATGCTATGTATTATATACGTGTATTCCAACAATTCCACTTTGGTTTGGTAATAAATTCGCCGCTAATCGAAATCACCTTTTTATGTCTTGAAAATGAAGCAAATTGATCTTCATTAATCATTCCATCGATCTAGGGGTGAACATTGGTGCACAGAAAAGGGGGACGGGGTCTACGGTGCCCCGAAAGGTCGGGGTGCATTGCCGAAAATATCGCGTGAGCTGTTATGGCGTGCTATATATTATGGAATCCCCATATTATGTACGTGTATTCCAACTATTCCACTTTGGTGGCCGGGGGCTGGTAATAAATTCGCCGCTAATCGAAATCACCTTTTTATGTCTTGAAAATCAGCGAAATTGATCTTTATTAGTCATTCCATCGATTTAGGGGTGAACATTGGTGCACAGAAAAGGGGGACGGGGTCTACGATGCCCCGAAAGGTAGGGGGTGCATGGACGAAAATGCTATGTATTATATACGTGTATTCCAACAATTCCACTTTGGTTTGGTAATAAATTCGCCGCTAATCGAAATCACCTTTTTATGTCTTGAAAATGAAGCAAATTGATCTTCATTAATCATTCCATCGATCTAGGGGTGAACATTGGTGCACAGAAAAGGGGGACGGGGTCTACGGTGCCCCGAAAGGTCGGGGTGCATTGCCGAAAATATCGCGTGAGCTGTTATGGCGTGCTATATATTATGGAATCCCCATATTATGTACGTGTATTCCAACTATTCCACTTTGGTGGCCGGGGGCTGGTAATAAATTCGCCGCTAATCGAAATCACCTTTTTATGTCTTGAAAATCAGCGAAATTGATCTTTATTAGTCATTCCATCGATTTAGGGGTGAACATTGGTGCACAGAAAAGGGGGACGGGGTCTACGATGCCCCGAAAGGTAGGGGGTGCATGGACGAAAATGCTATGTATTATATACGTGTATTCCAACAATTCCACTTTGGTTTGGTAATAAATTCGCCGCTAATCGAAATCACCTTTTTATGTCTTGAAAATGAAGCAAATTGATCTTCATTAATCATTCCATCGATCTAGGGGTGAACATTGGTGCACAGAAAAGGGGGACGGGGTCTACGGTGCCCCGAAAGGTCGGGGTGCATTGCCGAAAATATCGCGTGAGCTGTTATGGCGTGCTATATATTATGGAATCCCCATATTATGTACGTGTATTCCAACTATTCCACTTTGGTGGCCGGGGGCTGGTAATAAATTCGCCGCTAATCGAAATCACCTTTTTATGTCTTGAAAATCAGCGAAATTGATCTTTATTAGTCATTCCATCGATTTAGGGGTGAACATTGGTGCACAGAAAAGGGGGACGGGGTCTACGATGCCCCGAAAGGTAGGGGGTGCATGGACGAAAATGCTATGTATTATATACGTGTATTCCAACAATTCCACTTTGGTTTGGTAATAAATTCGCCGCTAATCGAAATCACCTTTTTATGTCTTGAAAATGAAGCAAATTGATCTTCATTAATCATTCCATCGATCTAGGGGTGAACATTGGTGCACAGAAAAGGGGGACGGGGTCTACGGTGCCCCGAAAGGTCGGGGTGCATTGCCGAAAATATCGCGTGAGCTGTTATGGCGTGCTATATATTATGGAATCCCCATATTATGTACGTGTATTCCAACTATTCCACTTTGGTGGCCGGGGGCTGGTAATAAATTCGCCGCTAATCGAAATCACCTTTTTATGTCTTGAAAATCAGCGAAATTGATCTTTATTAGTCATTCCATCGATTTAGGGGTGAACATTGGTGCACAGAAAAGGGGGACGGGGTCTACGATGCCCCGAAAGGTAGGGGGTGCATGGACGAAAATGCTATGTATTATATACGTGTATTCCAACAATTCCACTTTGGTTTGGTAATAAATTCGCCGCTAATCGAAATCACCTTTTTATGTCTTGAAAATGAAGCAAATTGATCTTCATTAATCATTCCATCGATCTAGGGGTGAACATTGGTGCACAGAAAAGGGGGACGGGGTCTACGGTGCCCCGAAAGGTCGGGGTGCATTGCCGAAAATATCGCGTGAGCTGTTATGGCGTGCTATATATTATGGAATCCCCATATTATGTACGTGTATTCCAACTATTCCACTTTGGTGGCCGGGGGCTGGTAATAAATTCGCCGCTAATCGAAATCACCTTTTTATGTCTTGAAAATCAGCGAAATTGATCTTTATTAGTCATTCCATCGATTTAGGGGTGAACATTGGTGCACAGAAAAGGGGGACGGGGTCTACGATGCCCCGAAAGGTAGGGGGTGCATGGACGAAAATGCTATGTATTATATACGTGTATTCCAACAATTCCACTTTGGTTTGGTAATAAATTCGCCGCTAATCGAAATCACCTTTTTATGTCTTGAAAATGAAGCAAATTGATCTTCATTAATCATTCCATCGATCTAGGGGTGAACATTGGTGCACAGAAAAGGGGGACGGGGTCTACGGTGCCCCGAAAGGTCGGGGTGCATTGCCGAAAATATCGCGTGAGCTGTTATGGCGTGCTATATATTATGGAATCCCCATATTATGTACGTGTATTCCAACTATTCCACTTTGGTGGCCGGGGGCTGGTAATAAATTCGCCGCTAATCGAAATCACCTTTTTATGTCTTGAAAATCAGCGAAATTGATCTTTATTAGTCATTCCATCGATTTAGGGGTGAACATTGGTGCACAGAAAAGGGGGACGGGGTCTACGATGCCCCGAAAGGTAGGGGGTGCATGGACGAAAATGCTATGTATTATATACGTGTATTCCAACAATTCCACTTTGGTTTGGTAATAAATTCGCCGCTAATCGAAATCACCTTTTTATGTCTTGAAAATGAAGCAAATTGATCTTCATTAATCATTCCATCGATCTAGGGGTGAACATTGGTGCACAGAAAAGGGGGACGGGGTCTACGGTGCCCCGAAAGGTCGGGGTGCATTGCCGAAAATATCGCGTGAGCTGTTATGGCGTGCTATATATTATGGAATCCCCATATTATGTACGTGTATTCCAACTATTCCACTTTGGTGGCCGGGGGCTGGTAATAAATTCGCCGCTAATCGAAATCACCTTTTTATGTCTTGAAAATCAGCGAAATTGATCTTTATTAGTCATTCCATCGATTTAGGGGTGAACATTGGTGCACAGAAAAGGGGGACGGGGTCTACGATGCCCCGAAAGGTAGGGGGTGCATGGACGAAAATGCTATGTATTATATACGTGTATTCCAACAATTCCACTTTGGTTTGGTAATAAATTCGCCGCTAATCGAAATCACCTTTTTATGTCTTGAAAATGAAGCAAATTGATCTTCATTAATCATTCCATCGATCTAGGGGTGAACATTGGTGCACAGAAAAGGGGGACGGGGTCTACGGTGCCCCGAAAGGTCGGGGTGCATTGCCGAAAATATCGCGTGAGCTGTTATGGCGTGCTATATATTATGGAATCCCCATATTATGTACGTGTATTCCAACTATTCCACTTTGGTGGCCGGGGGCTGGTAATAAATTCGCCGCTAATCGAAATCACCTTTTTATGTCTTGAAAATCAGCGAAATTGATCTTTATTAGTCATTCCATCGATTTAGGGGTGAACATTGGTGCACAGAAAAGGGGGACGGGGTCTACGGTGCCCCGAAAGGTCGGGGTGCATTGCCGAAAATATCGCGCGAGCTGTTATGGCGTGCTATATATTATGTACGTGTATTCCAACTATTCCACTTTGGTGGCCGGGGGCTGGTAATAAATTCGCCGCTAATCGAAATCACCTTTTTATGTCTTGAAAATCAGCGAAATTGATCTTTATTAGTCATTCCATCGATTTAGGGGTGAACATTGGTGCACAGAAAAGGGGGACGGGGTCTACGATGCCCCGAAAGGTAGGGGGTGCATGGACGAAAATGCTATGTATTATATACGTGTATTCCAACAATTCCACTTTGGTTTGGTAATAAATTCGCCGCTAATCGAAATCACCTTTTTATGTCTTGAAAATGAAGCAAATTGATCTTCATTAATCATTCCATCGATCTAGGGGTGAACATTGGTGCACAGAAAAGGGGGACGGGGTCTACGGTGCCCCGAAAGGTCGGGGTGCATTGCCGAAAATATCGCGTGAGCTGTTATGGCGTGCTATATATTATGGAATCCCCATATTATGTACGTGTATTCCAACTATTCCACTTTGGTGGCCGGGGGCTGGTAATAAATTCGCCGCTAATCGAAATCACCTTTTTATGTCTTGAAAATCAGCGAAATTGATCTTTATTAGTCATTCCATCGATTTAGGGGTGAACATTGGTGCACAGAAAAGGGGGACGGGGTCTACGGTGCCCCGAAAGGTCGGGGTGCATTGCCGAAAATACGGCACTTGCTATTATGGCGTGCTATATTGGGCGCTATATTATGTACGTGTATTCCAACAATTCCGCTTTGGTCTGGTAATAAATTCGCCGCTAATCGAAATCACGATTTTATTTCTTGAAAATCAACCAAATTGATCTTTATTAATCACTTCATCGATCTAGGGTTGAACATTGGTGCACAGAAAAGGGAGACGGGGTCTACGATGCCCCGAAAGGTGGGGGTGCATTGACGAAAATACGGCACTTGCTATTATGGCGTGCTATATTAAGTACGTGTATATTCCAACAATTCCGCTTGGGTCTGGTAATAAATTCGCCGCTAATCGAAATCACGATTTTTTTTCTTGAAAATCAACCAAATTGATCTTTATTAATCACTTCATCGATCTAGGGGTGAACATTGGTACACAGAAAAGGGAGACGGGGTCTACGATGCCCCGAAAGGTGGGGTTGCATTGACGAAAATACGGCACTTGCTATTATGGCGTGCTATATTATGTACGTGTATTCCAACAATTCCGCTTTGGTCTGGTAGTAAATTCGCCGCTAATCGAAATCAGGATTTTATTTCTTGAAAATCAACCAAATTGATCTTTATTAATCACTTCATCGATCTAGGGGTGAACATTGGTGCACAGAAAAGGGGGACGGGATCTACAATGCCCCGAAAGGTGGGGGTGCATTGACGAAAATACGGCATTTTCTATTTTGGCGTGCTATATTATGTACGTGTATTCCAACAATTCCGCTTTGGTCTGGTAATAAATTCGCCGCTAATCGAAATCAGGATTTTATTTCTTGAAAATCAACCAAATTGATCTTTATTAATCACTTCATCGATCTAGGGGTGAACATTGGTGCACAGAAAAGGAGGACGGGGTCTACGATGCCCCGAAAGGTGGGGGTGCATTGACGAAAATACGGCACTTGCTATTATGGCGTGCTATATTATGTACGTGTATTCCAACAATTCCGCTTTGGTCTGGTAATAAATTCGCCGCTAATCGAAATCAGGATTTTATTTCTTGAAAATCAACCAAATTGATCTTTATTAATCACTTCATCGGTCTAGGGGTGAACATTGGTGCACAGCAAAAGGGGACGGGGTCTACGGTGCCCCGAAATGTCGGGGTGCGTTGACGAAAATATCGCGCGCGCTATGTGTGTACGTGTATTCCAACATTTTCGCTTTGGTGGCCGGGGGCTGGTAATAAATTAGCCTCTAATCGAAAATAACATTTTATGTCATGAAAATTAATCAGAGTTATCTTCATTAATCACTTCATCGATTTAGGGGTGAACTTTAAATGGCGCACAAAAAAGGGGACGGCGTCTAAGATGCCCCGAAACGCAGGTAGTGCTTCAAAGTTGTTATGTAATTTTTTTATGAGAATTTAATGTGGTCTACCCCCCCCCCCCCCCTGTTCCAAGGCCCATGCGAGAGGGACTGATCTTTCATATGAAATTTATTAACTGATGCATTTTATTTAGGGAATAAGCAAAAACTATATTGATACACATAGGAAACTCAGAACACATAAAATGGTTGTATACTCCGCGCTGGAAATAAGATAGGATGGGAGGTCGGGTGTCCGGACACTTTATATTTTTGAAGCCTTCTTTTTTGTCTTTGGATTACACTAAAAATATGAATTCAATAGCTGTAATCATCTTCTGTTGTGTTCTTTATATTGTTTCCTAACATTTTGTACTAAAAATTGATGAAACTTCGATCGCTTGTAAATTTTTCAAAATGACTTTCTAAAATTGATCGTCCGGACACACAACCTGTCCGGACACACAACAACTGGGTATAGTTATTAATAAGAGTTGAATTTACAAAAGAGAATCCGGAAGCAATCATCAAACTCTGATACTGAATTTTGAAGTAAGCAGTATTTTGTGAAAATAAAATGCACGCAGTCATAACTATCTATTTGAAGTGATCATGATGACGTGTTCCAACTTCGTTTTGCTTATAAAATGCTCTTGCATGAAATCATCTTTTAATCATGTGATGTCTCTTATTAAAATAATGTCCATAAATTAATGAGAAAATGCATTAAATAGTTTTAATACAATATTTGTAATTCTATAGGAGGAGGAAATTTGAATAATCATGAATTCATGTGATTAAAAAAGTGGGAATATACAGGAGAGATTACTTTTCTCCATTGAATGTTAAAGAAGAAATGCATATAGAACTGGCCGAAATGCGGATCTTTAAAATATCATAACTCTATTAACCTTGTCCGATATTGTTTACATTTTACCAACTTTGTTTGATTCTTCTTTATCTGTATTATTTTCAGCTGCACTCATGCCATATAGAAACATACTCCATTCAATTCTTAATGATTATATTCAAATGTTATACAAATCAGTCATATACTAATATTTGAAGCAATCATAATGTGGAATAGTGCATTATGGAAGTTCCATATTTTCAATCATCTGTAAGTTCCGGTAACTATGCCTTTTTACTATACCATTTCCGTGCGCATTATGACAATATTCGAGACGTTTGAGAATTTAAGCTGTATTTAGGGTCTGCGACTAATAGACTACGCACACGGTGTAGGGCGGTTTGTATCGCGATAGCTCTGTGCGCTGGATTTGTGCGCTGGCTTGCTTCAATATATTCTGTGCGCTGGGTTTGTGCGCTGGCTTCAGCCTGGTGCACTGAACCCACTGTTCAGTGTTGAGGAGTTTTTCCATCATCATCACTAAATCTTCCATCACAGGCGTCAATATAATTATTGATCAAGATCTAGATGAAAATTATCAGTTGTATGAGATTATTAGATCGTAAGGGATAAAAGTCTGATTTGTTTTGATCGATTTTGATAATAATTTCATGAAAACTGCGCCTCGAATCTGCACGGTGAAGTGATCGTTCAGTCCCACCTTGTCCTGTTCGCGTTTGCTGTTTTCTTAGTTGGAACGATTTATAAAGCAGGTCGACAAACATGGCCCTTGGATTTTTGGTAAGCAGAGCTAACGTTAGGCCTAACCATTTGTTTTATCTCTCTCTCTCTCTCTCTCTTTGTCATTATATGCATATATGTCAGTATGTTGTTCACAAACTAAAGTCTAAAGCCTCAATCAACTTGACCATAATAAGTTACCTTGTTCATTGAATGAGTGAATTTGACATGATTTGATTTAAAACGTAAAAGTCCAGTGGCAGTAACGACTGTGGACACTAAAGTAAAAGCCTTTTACTTAAGTAAAAAGGCCTTTAAAAAAGTAGGGCTAGGCCCTAATACTTTATTTTTTCAATTTCATGATCACTGACTTGTTTTATTGACTTCTGTTTCTTTCTTTCACTTTTTCCTCTCCCATATCTCTCCTGTTGCGTTGTGTCTTGTTGTTTTTACTTGCACGCTGTAAGCAATTTTTTATCGAATAATGTACATACACTTGCACGCTGCACTTCACCAGTACGACAATACACCAGACGGTGGACTGTACTGTTTCCAGAAGAAGAAGAAGTCTCGAGTATAGATTTTGAATGTCGTATGATATTGATAATCATTGAAAATTATTTTCCTATCAAGTCTTTGCAAATAAAAGGGACTCTTAATTTCAATTTTAATTCATTTATGCCTAATATCTTTATGTATGTATGTTAGTTTGGTCATCTACCGTGTGTGTATATTTAATTGTAAATAATATCTGATTATCAATCAGTTTTTTTTTTCAAGTTTTAACCTGCCATCAACAAACAAACACTGCAATAGTGCAAAGAGGAAAGTTGTGTTTGGCTAACTATGTCATGTTCTAGACAGGAATAACCGTTCCAGGGATTTATTGAACAATTTGTGACATTTTACTATCAACCCAATTTATATGTTTTGGTGAGTAGAGACAAAACAACAAGTTCAGCAAAGCAAAACAACCAATGTCATTGTACTGTGCAACAGAGACTGAAGCTTTTGGTCCGTTCTGAGTTCTGACAGAATCGAGCTCCATCTATGTTTGAATTGGAATTAACAATAGATTGATTGAATTGAATAGAATAGATAGATTGATGATAAACGCAGTATAAACTGTACAACGACAGCATTTCACAGTAACCCAGGGGCAATGTGACACGGTTGAAGAGTTCAAGACTACGTTTTTTTAAGAAACAATGAAAATAAGAAAGAATAGTAATTCAGATATAAAATTTTTGGTGAGTTATACTTGTGACTACATAATGCATAAAAAATATCAATATGTTTTCATTACAGGATGTATAATTAAGCCACCCCCATTCCTCAAATCTATCAAAATACACTTGGACCACCATTTCAGAAACTAAGCTTGTATTTGAAGAGCTCACTTGCAAAAGGGGTTACCGTAGGTCTATATTTCATCATATTTTAATGTTTTCTGTCTCAAAACCTCTAAATTTTAAGTTGCTCTGATGAAAACAAAGAAAATTTGAATTTCACATGAAAACGTGAATAAAAGTGGCAAAGAAAAATCACTTTTTTAATAAAAATAGATAAGATTCATTTCAGTTTACTTGCAAAAGGGGTTAGGTCCACAATGATAATTTTTAAAGAATATATAGAAAAAAAATGAAGACAGGTAGATTTCTTTTATACCCAATTTTATGTTCACATGATAGGGTAGTACATCATGTCAATTTAATTTCTCATAAGAATATTGCAGTAAGTGAGAATAAAAAACATGGTTTTTCTCGGAATGGTCCAAAGTGGACCTAACCCCTTTTGCAACTAAACTCTTCATTTGTCATAAAATAATATTTTGGGTCCTCATAATCTTTCCCTTTTCTCATGCAGGTTGGATTTGCATCAGGAACTGTGTTTGGTGTATATCTCTCCCAGCATTATGATGTAAGTCTTATGATTCTTGCAATTAAGCATCACAATTTTTTCAAAGTATCCCACCCGGCACGCACACATTAATAATGAAGGTTTTGCTTTCATGATTTTGATCCATATTATTCTGAGTGTATTCAAGATGCACGAATCAAGTCATGCTCCTGGTATTGTTGGTACTTTCTTCCAGATGTTATTCAGTTCACCCATTACTGAGAGCCACACTTTACACCAATAAAGCCTCAAAATGAAATATTAGAACTGTCTGTAGCTTACAAATTTTGGAAGCGTTGAGAAATCATTTCTCAATTCTTTGTTTTGTATATTGTTAATTTTGATAAGTATTTATATTGTTGATTCACTTAGATTCCAGATATAGGCAACCTTTTGACATCATTCAAAGAAACTGCCAAGAAATATGAGAAGAAGGATGACAAGAAGGAGTCATGATGGTAACATCCAGGTAACCTATCTCTTTAGTTTCAGATAATGTTTCAGATATTAATATGAATTTAATTATATTGTAATCTGAGATTCAGTTGAAAAAAAGGAATTTCCTTTTGTTTGTAGACATAGATACCGATTATTACAAGACACAATTGATGTTATTTATGTACCCTTAAAACGTAAATATATATTTCAAACTATATTATATCATACATAATTTGATAAATTTAACATCAAAATTTTAGATTTCCATATTAGAGCCAGGCAACACTGCATTAATAATCAATGATTTTTTAATAATTGAATTCAATTTATTGTTTCTCTTGTCATTCTTCTCTTGTTTTGCCATATAACTCTTTAAAAATAAACAAAATCATAAAAGTAATATCATTGCTACATGTATAAAGTCACTGTTTTGTCTCAAATATATATAGAAATAAAAAAGTTCATTTTAAGTAATAACATTGCTATAAAGTCAATGATATTGTTTCCAATATATGTATATAGAATTAAAGAGTTCCCTTTAAATCCCATTTTGATTTTTATTTTCAGATTCCAGGCTACATGTAATTGTAATAAGGAGAGATCCGTGGGACCTGCTTTCATCACTCATGGGCCACTCTGAAAGACAATTATTCTTGTAATTCCAATCGAAAAAAAAGTTGAATATCTATATTCGGAATGTATCAATTTCCATTCCTGCCCCTGCTTCACCAAACTTTTTTTCATGAGCAAGGCTCCATAACATAAAGGTTTGCGATCAGTTTTCAAATAATGATTCTGATTGGTTGATAGTGGCATGGGTCCTGGATTGGTTTTTAAGGGGACTGACCATACAAAAAAAAAAAAACAATTAGATGGTAATTTTCCATTTTTAACACTTTTATTAAAAGAAACTGAACCCCCCCCACCCTTGTTCTGCGGCCCCGAAATGTAAATTTTAAGCAATATGCAAATGCAACAATGATATTCATGGGCTACAGTCCTTTTGCAGTCCTTTTTATTACCAAATTCATGCCAAGGGTCTAAGATCAAACCACATCCATTGTTGAATTTGATTAGAAACGAGCATGGAGATTTTGTAAGGACAATATCATAGTGGTCTCTAAACTTTTATGGAACAGAGACTAGAACTTTCCATCAATTATATATACTTCATTTAATTGCAATAGTAATTGTAGTTTTGTAAAATGAGGATAATCGTTTTCAAAATATAATCTTCTTGGTATGCCTTAAGACCATTCTGTTTTGTGAAAATTGTAAGAGTTTAAAACCAATTCTTTTGATTTATTTTTCATTGTGGGAAAAGAGTGAAAATGTTAAGTGGTGAAAACATGAGTTGTGAAGATTGCGTTGTAACAATAAGCCAACACTCTATATTATAGAGTTCAAATCTCAAGTTGGAAAATTTAAAAACCAGGGGGTGATGTATGTTTTCTCTATTCTCTCACTTCAACTTTCTCCCATGTATATACTTATCAAATATACTTTCTTGTAGAAAGGCATTGCTGTCAAGATTGTGTGTGCCTGAGTTAGATGTCATATTGATTTGTACATATTGATAAGATGCAAAATATATGAGTAGTATATCCTGTTCAAATTGTGCATTAAGAGCACCGCTTGATTTGATCATGTGCTGTACCATACATAGATTACTTCATTTACATGTACACCTGTCATTGATGTATGTCTTATTATCGTGCATTTTTACTTCAAAGCTTCCCTGTCTTATGAGGACAGAATGATGTTAATAAATGATCTGAATTTTTTACATCATCTGTGACCCGTTCTCATCTATTTGCTTATACCAGTTTAGTCTTGGTCCTCCAAATCAGAGATCTTCTGAACTGGTTTAAAGGAAACCAGTTCAAGAAAGTAGATGAGAACAGGGTCTTAATTTCTTAAGGTTATTAAAGGACAAGTCCACCCCAACAAAAAGATGATTTGAATAGAAAGAGAAAATTCAAACAAGCATAACCCTGAAAATTTCATCAAAATAGGATCTAAAATAAGAAAGCTATGACATTTTAAAGTTTCGTTAAATTTCACAAAACAGTTATATGCACATCCTGGTCAGTATGCAAATGAGGGGACCGATGACATCACCCACTCACTATTTCTTTTGTATTTTGTTATATGAAATATTTGAATTTTCTCCTCATTGTCATGTGAAACAAAGTTTCATTCCTCCCTGAACATGTGGAATTCAATTGTTTTAACATTTTGTGGTTCAAACAAGAGGGCCCTAATTGTTGAATCCATAAAAATTGAAATGTTGTATCATTCAAACATTCAAGAACAAAGAAATAGTGAGTGAGTGACATTATCGACTCTCTCATTTGCATATCACTGAGTTGAGCATAGAACTGTTTTGAGAAAAATAAGCGAAACTTTAAATTGTCATAACTTTCTTATTTTCCATCCGATTTAAATGAAATTTTCTGCATTATTCTTATTTGATTTTTCTAAATTGATTCAAATCAACTTTTTTCTGGGGTGGATTTGCCCTTTAATAACTGCCTGAATAAAACAGGTTAAAATTAGATTTCACCATTTACTTTTAAAAGGAAATGTCCACCCTTATTTAAATTCATGAAATAGATTTTCTGAAATAACATGAATTATAGTTGGACTCCTTAAACATGTAAATCTTCATAATTGTAACTTACTGTGATTCAATGAGAAGATTTTTTTTATTAGCAAGTCTATAATAAATGCCGAGTGTGTGATGTTGCCAGCTCCCTCAATTGTATACCACCCATGTCTTGTGCTTTACTAAGTGAAACTGATTTTCCATCTGATTTTTATATAAATATTTTGGGTTATACCAGTATAATTTTTCTCTATTTTTGTTCAAATCAACTTATAGTTGGGGTAGACTTAGCCTGCCTTTAAGTTCAAATTCAGTATGTTTACAAATTTAAACAATATCATGTAAAACACATCATGCTTTAGTTATTATGAGATCTTTCAGATCAACTCAACATGATATTAATGTTATCCTTCATTATCATTCAATATCAATTTATTGTATCTTCCTTGGGAAAATATCACTATTTTTGTATTAAATGTTATGTTTGTGTATGTATTTCCATATCTTTGATATTTGTGTACATGCAATGGAAATTAAATGATGATTTTACACTGAGCTGACTAATTATATCTTCATTAACTTGAAACTTAGTTTATTTGTTTGTTCATGTGGTTTGTCTCCTCTCTTGTATTTCTTAAAGTGGAATCCAACCTAGGTAATATAGTAGTACTGGTAGTTTATGTGAAAATAGACAATAAAAATTGAAATTCCACAAATAAACTTTGAAATGAATAAACATTGTTTAGCTCTCATATTGCCAACTTGTAGCAAGAGCACTTTCACAGTAGTATTTTTCAAAGGAACTCGTTTCTTATTTATATTACTATATAAATACTTCATAGTTCTATCCCACTTCTATAAGACTTGCCTTATTGAATTGTATGCAGAAAAGTAGGAAGGGGGTTGGATATGTCACACTGAACACTATACGCACTCAGTTCATCCACATGAATAATTGATATTGCTGTGATAACACTTTCTAAAATTCGTAATATGAGGGCTAAACCAATTTCATCAATTGCAAACATTTATTTGTGGGAGAAAAATCATAGCGTACATTTTCTTTCTGTAAAATACAGCAACTAAAAAATC